>NC_134174.1:29675465-30302687 GCF_964188355.1 Buteo buteo | reverse complement strand
ATGTGGTAGGCTAAGAGCAGAAAGGTGGATGTTGCTCATTCATCCGTGATGTCTTCGTTATGCACCTGAGCCTTTTTTTCTGGTAATGTGGCTGAGAATATACTTTTGTGGAGCAGTGTGCTGGGGTTACTGTGGTGTCATGCATCGCAGACATCCTGTCTGCGCTTTGCTTGGGTTCACCTGAAGTTCAGAGTCAAGCAGCCTGAATTTGCAGACCAGAGCACTGGTTTGATGGGCTCTTGGGAAAGAGAGAACAGGAGGGTCTTTCTGATGGGTTTGCTTATCCTTGTGATAGGATGCAAGATTTGCCACTGGTATTGGTTGAGTCTAGAAAAATTGACTTATTTTTTCCTCCCATACCAGTGGAGAGCTGATGTGCTCCAGAACTCAGTGGTTTAGATGGGGAGCGTGTGATTTGACAACAGGATGTGCAGTTGGCTAGGGTCTTCTGTCCAGAGCTTTCTCCAAGAGTGAGATCAATCTCTTGCCAGATTTATTTATTTTATTTTAACTTGGCCATTGACTTAAGTGACTTCTGTCTAGAACGTCATGTTCCGTCTTGATTTTGGGCTTATAGCTTACAGTATCCTCCATCTTCAGGGAAAAAAAAGCACAACTCACTTTATATTTGATGCTGCAGCATTTTCTTGCCATCAGTTGAGAACAGCTATTGAGACACCAGCACATTAGTGGCTCCATTTCCATCCTTTAAGTGCAGTTCCAAAACCGAATGATATCCTGGCATTAGCTCCTAGGCAAGGAACCAAAGTCATCGTTGTTGGTTAAACACTCCTTTCCAGGGTTTTTTCAGAGAAAATTGTGCAAACTTGATGAAACTTAAGTACCACCTCTGGGTAGTTGAAAAAGGTAGCTCTTCCCTTAAATTCTAGGGTTAAATCAGCGTTGTGGTGACTGGATTTGAGGACCGGGCATTAGCTAGGACATTGCCTAATTGCAGCGGTTTATGTGGCTGCCTTGTTTTCAAGGCTGAAGTAGCTGGTGTATTTTTAAATTGCCTTTTGCCAAGCGGATGGGTGCTAATTTGACTTGTCATAGCTGAGTGCTGCTCCTTATGAGGGGACCTGATTTTGCCCAGTTCAGTCTGTGTCCCTTCAGCCTGTGCTGGGACATGGCTGATATTAGTCCTCTGCGATGGGTTGACAGTATTGTTTTGCTGGAATTTTTTAGCTTTATGTTTGGGTTGCTTAAATATTTGTAAACTTTCTCACATTATATGCAGTTTACTGCTTTTCCAAAGTAGTGAATATTCATTAGTGTTGTCTTTTTTTTGTAAGGAATCCTGCCTTCCTCCATTGATTATTTGGAAGAACTTGTCTGTTTTTAGGCTGTTTGTAGCCTCTCCAGTTGTGTTGGAATGACATGTTATCCCTAATGGTGACCTAAAAGATAAAATTAAATGCTGCTTCTGTTGTTGGTTTGACCCAGAAGTGAGATCTGTAAAGGGTCCTGAGAAGGAAAGTTTTAGCAGCTTTTCATTTAGTGGTTTATTTATATCCATCTTTGCACATTGCTCTAACCCCACCAAGAGTACAACAGCATAGATATCAAGGATGTATTCCTTCCAAGGTTTATTAACAAATCTTCTGAAAGGCTCCATGTACTTACTCTGTCATTTGGAGGGTGAAGCTTTGTAGCGCTGGAGATCCCCCCAGAAAACTCCCTGGCAAAACTAGGCTTGATGGTAGGTTAAAAGGCAAGAAGGGTTTGGAAGAGTGCTCTGGGGGCGGCCGAAGAAGCTTTAAAAAAAGTGAAGTAAAATGTACGAGCTTTTGTCTGTAACATACAACAAACCCCCAAATACTTATTTTGATCATAGCTCCAAACAAGGTGTGGTTACCTGGATTCTTCTTATCCCTAGAAACCTTTTTCCAGAGAATTGTACTGGGGGAAATGGCCTTTTTCCCTTGTGCACATCCAATTTTTCCCACCCTGTTCTTCTGAGACTCTTGAAGAGAGTCTGCTTTGAAGCTATTGATTAGGTACTTGGCTCTGTCCTGACAATAATTGCTAATTTGACATTGTAATTGTTATTGCATCACAGTTTTCTTTTTTTTATTTTGGCAGCAGCAGTGTTTGTCTCTTTCATCCTCCCTTTGTATGGAATGTACTAATTAGATCTTAAACTTAAGGAGTTGCTCAGTACTTGCATCTTTAAAAATCCAGCCCTAGGCACTTAATAGACCTGGTTTGGTGGTACCTGATGAATGGTGTTTCCTTTCTTACAGGTGTATTGTAGTAGTTCAGTCTTCACTTGCGACCTGATAATTCCTTGGAAAAAAATATTAACGCAGTTACTTCTCTTGGGCTGTGGTAGGATCTGGTGATGAGTCTTGAGACTGTGAAGCTTGCATACCTTACTCGTCTGCTCTTGGCACTTGTCTCTGAATATTTGAAGTCTTTCACGATGTGGGTTTTTATCGGTGGCTCTTGACTGGAAAGGTGAATGACAACTATCTTCTACCTGTTCTGTTTATAGGAATTAAGGAAAGCATGGGGTCTGCATACTGAAAAGCACCTTTTTAATAAACTCGTAGATGTTTTGATGCCCTATTTGTGTGCATTTGAACTTTTCTCAATACCATTCTTGTTTTCCTTTGCGCAGGATGCCATTATTCCCTACAAGGAAATCCTGCAGATGTATTGGGAGAAAGCAACAAGCTTTGTGAATGCCCAGTGTGATGGACTTGAACCCTGGCAGCTTGTTGGGTTGACGTTTTCTTCTACGCTTGTAAGTGTATGGCTGCATGGCTTCCTCTTCCAGTCCGAGAGTAAGTACTTGAAGTGGGGGATTTTCTTATGTTTGGCAGGGAAGGGAAGGGGGACGGAGTTGTTCCTAAGTAGTGGAAGGAAAGAAGATGAAACAAGGCCAAACACTTGTTAAAACTGACTTTCTGCTGTCAACTAATATTAACAAAACCCCCTTCCAAATTAAGGTCAAGGCCTGTCTGATCAATGAAACCCTGCCATTCCTTCAGAGGGTGCGGTAGGCCAGCCTGGAACGCATCTGCATCTCCTTCCCTTCCTCTTGTCTCCCTTTTGCTTTTGGCTAAACTATTTACTTGTTGCAACACTCTCTTCTTGCTCAAAACCTGGGAAAATTTATCTGAGAGCTGGGTTCTTGTGAACTTAGTCACTGGTGCAAAGTGTCTGGATAAGTCTTGCTCTTGATTGTTTCCCTTCCTCCTGGGGGAGGAGACATGCTTTTGATTCAGTGTTGGAGACATGTTTCATCCTCAGGATGTTCAAGATAATTGCATGTGGTGGTGTTGTGTGGATTTTTTTAATTTATTTTTTTTTTCCTGGAGCATCTTCCTGTTTTGAGTAGTTTCTGATGTTGACAGCTCTTCAGTGGGATCTCTCTTGATGGACCTGCAGTTTTCCGTCTGATGGTCAAAGATAACTACCTCGCCTTCAGAAGAGAACATGCTGCTTTTCAGTTCCCACAGGCCTTAGGGTTACACTCCAGTGGCAGTTTGTTAAAAGCCAAGTTTTTAACTTGATGTTTACTTCTGTGCCTCTCTGTTCCTCAATCAGCATTTTTTCTTTTTAAAGATGGGAGTAGCTGAGTAGTGGGAACGTCTATGGAAGGAACAAAATGGTATGAAGGTTTTGCTCAGCATAGGGTTATGTTAGCTTCTTGGCTAGTATTTGTACTGTTGCACAGTTTTGTTTTTTTATTGACTAGCTGTTATAAGATCTGATTAGATTGTCTGAATTTTTCAGGAGTTTGCAGTCTTCTCTCGCTGTGGAAGGTATTAATGAAAGAGTGCTCACACTGAAATGCGCAACAGAAATGTTATTGCCAAAGTGTTAACTAGTGTTTGCTACAGAATGTGCCAGACTGCAATTACTGTCCTTATGTAGCTTTTCAAAATATATATGAAGTGATATATATACATGAATTGGGGGGGGGAAATGTAGATAAAATTGCAAAGTCCTAAAATGGTTGATTTTTAAAGTTTGTTTAGTTATTTTTTGATGTAAATGTCCTGTAACTGCTGGTGCTCAATTGAAATGCCTGTAGGACTCAAAAGCATTTTTGGTGGCTATAAAGCATCTGTGTCATCCTGCTTTCATTCCTGCCTTTAGAGCCACCCCAGGAGTTTTCCGGTGTTTGTCATCAGTGGCTTCTCTCATTTCAGTATTTGGGCTGTGGTGGAATTTCTGCTCTTCCCTCTGTCTGTCCCCTTCCCCTGAGTCGCTTCCCGTTGCATCACCCGTTTCCTATATCAGATGGCCAGACACCAGGCCAGTCCTTGTCACGTTATGGCTGAAGTACTATTTCCTCCTTTGATTTGGGAGCCGGTTTCATGTTGCTGAGTGTTTTCATGTTACAGTACTATTCTGGTTTGAAGAGGCAGAAAATAATTTCAAAAAGTTTTTTTCCCTTTTTGCTGGAGACCTTACTGTTAGTGAATCCTAAAATCCCTCTCTTTCCTGTAAAATTCCCCATGTGTGTGCAAATTCCCTTATAAGTAAGAAAACGAGTCAAATTATTGATTCCCATAGATGGCTACTGTTCTGCAAGCCAGATGTTTCTGTAGCATGGTCCACTTCTGAACCTTGCTCTTTGGTATGCACATCTGTCTCACCATGTCCCCTTGGTCACTGTGTTACTTTAGCTTGGATCAGAAATACTGAGCCGGTGTCATGGGCTGTATCAGAAGTATTGTGCTCTGAGTCCATTTTTTTTGTTTCTGGAGTCATCTTAGGTTAATTTCTGACTTTTGTCTTTCAGGTTTAACATCCCGAACTAAAAAAAAGTTCTTTAAACTACTGAGAAAAATGCCGTTTATTGGGGCTATAGTAAGTATTTGAACAACTTTTCTTAATATTATGTCAGGTCCTTGTTTCAACCTGCATAGCACTCTCTGAGAACTTCTGTGCATCTTTGTTGTCACGTTACTGTGATCATAATGATCCAAGGATATAGATCTGGAAGGTCTTCTGCTGACACCTGGTTTAATGAAAGAGATAATTTCTACCTAGTCTTTTTGTCATAGTATCATTCTCATAAAATGAGGATGCTGCCTTTTTTTTTTTTTCTTTTTTTAACCAAGAATTAGTGAATGTGGTTACAGAGTTTTCCAGTAACATTTCCTTGTTGTTAGATTTTAAGAAAATATTTTTATTTATGGAAGAAGGGGACAGAATTGAACTTGAGTTGTTCTTCTGAAACAATGTCTTATTCTTGAGCAAGTGTGAGATAGCCATGTGTTTGTTGTGCAACATGGAAGGATAATTTTTTTATTCCGATGATTAGTTTAGAGTTCAGATACCTATTAGCATTATAGCACAAAGATATTGGAAGTTTGTGTAATCATTAAAACAAGACAAGCTTTAGTGTTTGGGAGATGTTGTTTTTTTTTTTTTTTTTTTTTTCATAAAAACTTGAAACTACAAATGTCGGCATGCGTTAGCACGTTAATGACTTAATGATCGAGAAATGCACAGCTTGGTTTATTTTACCTAGTAAATGATGGTATTGCACTTGATTGCAGTTCTTTCTGCTTGATGTGTTGGCATATTTACACATTGATTCATGGGGTCAGGATTGTTATAGGCAATTTTATCAAATGAGAGTAGCAAAGAGGAACTTTTTCCTTTTGCCACGGACAGGTGGTTCCCCAGTTTCTCCCCAGCCCTCTGGAAGGGCCTAGCATCCCCCCTGTATGTCATGTTAAATGCCCCAGCTTTCACCTTCTGACTTGAGTAGTCCTTGATCAGGTGAATTAATGAGTTGTTCTCTTCTGCTTGTATTTTTTTGTTGGCCTGTTAGAAAAGGACACCTTTTGGCCCCTTGTATACAGTCCCTATTTTGTCCAGACTTAACCTTCTCAGGGCTAGCGCTGTTAAGCTCTCCTGTGCCAGGGGACTCCTGGTGTGTCCTATCTGTGTACTCTTTCTACTCTTTGGTAGGCTGATACCTGACAACCTATCAGTTGCTTACAGGAGGCCTTGACTTTGAGGCATTCCAATGTCCAAAAGTCTTTAAAGCTGATGATATCCCAACACCTGTGTTGCCTGGAAGAAGAGTGTCTACTTTGGAATGTGCTATGATAAGAGGTCTGGGCCTGCTTGAGTATAAGGTGTGGGTGGGAAGAAAGAAATCTCCTAACTGTGTCTGTAGTGGAGATTTTTTTATTGTTTCTATTTTCTGGAGTTTCTAAACTGTGTGTATGGTGGCAGGAGAGACAAGGTGCAAAACAGAACGCATCTGAAGACTTCTACAAATTAAAAACTGACTTAAAAGGGATAAAAATGCAGTATTTTTGCCTTGAGCTTTGTTTTCTCAAGCGTTAAGGGGCTCAAAGCTCCCACTGCTCATCGATACCCAGTAAAGAACATACTCTGTCTGAACATTGTGCTGGTGGTGTCTGTGCTGTTAAATGAAATGCAGCCAAGCAGTGGCCCAAGTGCCACTCTGCAGTCACCTACACGGGTTACTTGGCACAGTTCCGGGCTGTGCCAGCTACCATTCCTGCAGGCAATTCCCAATGTGGTTTAGGGACTAGTGTATGCCAGTTCACTATTCCAGGCAGCTTGGTTTTGGAGGGAGAGGTTGGTAGGAAGGAGGAGTTGAACTGTGTGGCTGTGAACTCTGCTATGCTTTTTCGTGATAGAGCTGAAACAGTTCCTATCTATTCTGCTCAATAATATGGATGTAGCTAGTGAGTTCAATCTTGCATGCACTCAACAATTATTTGTGATATGGCCAGCGCTATTGTTGATAGGATTTTCCTTTCTTTTTAGATTCAAAAGAAGATTGATGAAGCCTTGAATGATGTCACTTCCAGTTTATCCTTCCTGAAAGATGAAAAGGATTATATCAAAGCACTGCCGGAACGAGGCATGAGCCAGCCTGAAGTACTAGAGAAGATGAAAGAGTACAGCTCAAAAGGTATGAATGTGAGTCTGTACTGCAGCAGAGGTGGGTCTGTTTCATAGACCTAACATCAGACTTACTCTCTTAAATGAGTTCTAATGACTCCTGCTAATGGTTTCATCTTAAATATTTCCTCCCTGATGTTCTTTGCTTGCAAATTTTTGTCTGTTTTCCTTCTGGAAGTGACTAAGATCAGTATTCATGACTTCTAATAATGTATTTGGGTATTTACATTGAAATTCTGTTCCTTCCCCAAGAATTTGAGACTGATGATGGGAGAGCCGAGAAATGTGGAAGAAGTTATTTGAATGCATTTTTGATTACATTTCTGAGCAGTGGCCTCAAAGTTTGACTTTTAACAGAAATTTATTTTCTGTGAAGCCCCAGGGAATACTCATAATAAAAACCCCCAAACTTCCAAGCAGGATTTTTAGGGAATTTCCAAGACTGTCTCTCTTAATCAAAGTCATAATGGTTTGCGCCTTGAAAATGCCATTTATGGAAGGCAAAGTCATGATAATGCTCTCCTGGTTTGAGTCCACATAAACAGTGTCTGAAACTTAATTTGAGTTGTCTCACTCATGTAAATATCTCCACCCTGATTCGTGTACCTATTACTCCTAATGAGCAAATTTGGGTGACTTGCTGTCCAGAGGAGAAGATATGACTGACCTGCTCCTATCCCAAATTTGAGAAGTGCCTTGAATTTTCTGCTAGAACAGTGCACCTACTCCAAATGCAGAAACAAACACTTTTGCAGTCGAGTGTCCTATAACAACTTCCTTCTTTTTTACTTTTATGTATTGCTTATGTAACTTCTGTCTGTGTTTTCCCTCATGATTACTTCCTACCTTCACTGGGTTGCTCTTTCCTTTTTTCTTTTCCTATGGTCCCCTCCTTCCCACACACATATACTCCCCTTTGAAAGTTACTTGGAAATGACGGTTGGATTGTGACTATGTTCATCTTAAATATGCTTGTGAAGCTGACGCCATTGAGTTTTGAGAAGGAGGCTAACAGTTAGCAGAGGGAGCAAATAATCAAACAAGTGGAGATACACTGCCATGGTGTATGGACCCAGAAGGTTACTTGGTTAAGTACCATCATGCTGGACAGTGGGTTGAAACACTTTTCAACAGGGTGTGCTGCTGATGCTGTTCCATCCACCTGCCCTCATACGTTAAAGCTTCAGCAGTATACTGTTTTAGGTGAAATTCAATTGAGGCACCCGGCATTGTAGGTTTTAGCAATACAAGCTTGGCCTTCCTGTCTCTTCTCAGCTTACAGTGGTGATGGGTGCTCTTTGAAAGTGGTTTTAACTTTAGCCACTTTAGAGTTCAGTTGGTTGGACAGCAGTTTGGGGAGACTGAGTGGGAATTAAGTGGATTACATATTAATATAACTGCTTGCTGCAGCTAGATGTTGTTTATGTGCTGACTCTTTAGTCATCATTCGCTTGCAGTTTGCAAAGTTCATGGGATACATGATGCCAGAGGCTTAGTGTCACACACAGCTACCTCTGTGGCACAAAAATCATACTTGTTCCTCATCAGTGAAATCTCAGAAGCTGAATCCTCATCTGCAGAACTGGTGAGGGGACTTCTCTGCACTTCTACATGCTTTCTGAGAATGGCTGTGTTTGCCAGCAGTGTGCGCTTCCTCTTTCAGGAGATGTACGTTGGCAGGATGGGAAAGTCTCTGGGACTGTGTACAGTGGTGAAGAGAAACTCACCCGACTGCTAGTGAAGGTAAAGTGCAGTCTAACTTTGCATCTTTGCAGATATCCTTAGCATCTTCAGGGTGACCAGAAACCCCTCAACACTGTTCCAGCGTCTTTGAAAATAAATAAGGAAGATCTAAAACTAAGGCTGCCCAACTATGGAGACAGAGCCTAGGGTAGATGTAGGTGGAAGGGGAATTATTAGGAAAGCACTTGGGCAGTGTAAAGCTAGCCAAGTGACTGTCCCTGAGAAAACACAGTATAGAGATAGCTAGGATCCAATCACATGAGATGTTGTTTTGAGTAGGAAAGTAAGAAGCTGGTTACAAGTGAACTGGAAACTGGTACTGACCTTCTAATTCAGGGAATGGTAGGAGGCATAAAATTGCCATAGATCAGCTTCAGCAAGCCCCTGACAGATGTGCCTTTGCTGCAGGCTGGAGTGAAAGCATCCTTGGCCGGCCTGATACTGAGAGGCTGTGGGACCTTTGGACTGGAACAGCTTCACTGAGCAAAACTGAATTCCTCTTGGTTTAAGCAAAAAAGAAGTTTGTAAAATGTTTTTTGGCATTACTGTGCAGTCCAAATCTTACAACAACGGAGCACTGGCATGCTTCAGTGGTGTCTTTGTTAGGTCTGTTTACCTACTCAGGAACTTTTCCCTTTGAGAAGATTGGAAAATAACCTAAACAGCCCAAAGGTCTGTTTTCAAAAATACCTACTTCAAGAGGTTTTTTGCTAGAAAGGGAAGTCTAGCCTTCTTGCTCCTGGGAACAGCTTTTATAACAGCTGTAATGAGCCCTGTTTGGTGGTTGCTATTGCTGTTTTCTTCTGCGTGTTGACATTTTCTTTGCCACTCTGGGGAAACATAAAGCTCAGAGCAGCCTTTCTTGAGGGGCCTCAGCTTGGATTGAGTGTTGTGGAAACATTCCCTCTGTTTGTGCTGATTATTCGCTGGTTTATTCTTCTGTATTTCTTTTAACATCCCTGCAGTTGCTTTTTGATCTCGACTGCAGGAGGTCGGAACTGGCCTGTTCCAGCCTTATCCTGTGAGTCCACGGTTGCAGAACAAGCATGAAATACTGGTTTCCACAGCCACTTTTGTTGTGGTGTGGGTGGGCATTTGTGCTTTTCTAGCTGCTTCAGAATTCCCCTTTAATAGTAAACTTGAAAACTAGTTTTGCAAAGTAAATTTTTTGGCCTGCTTTCTGTAAAGCAATCACAGGGTGCATATTGTGTTCTTTTTTTAAAATAGGTAAATGATTAAGCCTGTCTTTACAACAATAAATATTGCTATGTTGTAGAATCACTCCAGAGGCCAGAATGCCCTAGAAAAACAAATTTTATTATTTTTTTAACCCCTCAGCCATAGCTTCACAGCTTGTAGTATTTACTTGCAGCAGCAGTTAAGTCCAGTTAGCTCTGCAGTATTGTTACAGCTAAATGCAGCTAATTTGCTTATACAGTGTGTATGGTGAGTTCTCAAATCTGCACTGGTAATCCGGTGCTTCATCGGCAAGGCTAACTTTCTGCCTTTGTTTTCTGAAGGTGTATGAAGAGTTTGCCTGGAGTAATCCTCTCCATCCAGATATATTCCCTGGTTTGAGGAAGATGGAAGCGGAAGTAGTGAGGATTGCCTGTACGCTCTTCAATGGGGGCCCCAACTCTTGTGGTGCTGTAAGTAGCCTGTCTTCAAGTGTCCTCTGAACATTTTGGATATTTCTGACTTGTGTCAGGTGTGCAAGCGCACCCTCTGCTATCCATCTGAGACTGAGGTCAAGCACATTCTGGTGTGTGCCACGCCAGCATAGCTATATGGAAGACAGTTGCTAATTGCTCTTCTTGGTGAAGCTTTGAGAGACAATTTAACTCAGGGAAGTAGTTCTCTAGCCAAGACCATTTACTTCAGCGCTTTTTCACACTCTTAAATGATACAGGCTTGATGGCAGTTGGAAAAGAGAACCAGTGTAATGTAGCCTGGCTGGCTGTCAGTGGGGGACAGTGAACAGAGCAGTGTCACTTTGAGTATCTCCCCTCAGTTTTAATCTCTGAACTGGAAATCTGTGAGCCTGCCAAAATGCTAAGATTGAGGACAAGGCCAGCTGGCTGGCTAGTCACCAACAAGCAGCTTGAAATGTTGGTGATCAAGCAGGCATGGTATGTATTGTCATCTGTCCAGCTGGAAAGCTGTCTTTCCAGGCTTTTGTGACCTTCTAGTGTACTATGGTAGAAACCAGTTTTAAAGCCTTGATAGAGTTCCTAGCAAGAGTCCAGATGTGTGTTCCTAAACTGATGCTTTCAGAGTTGGTCAAAGAGCAAAAGATAGGAAGTTGCATGGTGAGCTATTGTTATAAAAATAAGCCATGGCTTCTTACACTCCTCTCTCTTGCTTTACCTTTTTGGTAAGGATCCTGAATTCCTTAGGCCAAATTCTCTTCCTGTTTACATGGTGCATGGGACAGCAAGGTCTTATCTCCTAGCATGGTGGTCAGGTGCAGCTGGTGAGCAGGCTGCTCAACAACTTGTGAAGAAGTTGTTCCATTTATGAGAAGAATCCAGATGAGATTTTTCAGAGACTGGGCATGAGCTGATGCTAGGGAGGGAGAAGGCCAGCCACGGCTGAAGATCAGTATGGGAAGGTAGTGCTGACTTATGAACTTGGGAGGTGAACTGGCCTTGAATGGGCTTAATCTGATAGTTGGAGGCTTGGTTGTGTTAAGGAGGTAAGTACTGGAGTAGCCGTATAATAGGTGTTGCTGGGACCAAACTCCACCGGATTGAAGATGAAACCTGACTGTACAGTGTCTGGGAGTATAAAATGGGATTGCCTTTGATAGCAGGAGATTGCACCCTGTGACCTGACTTGTCTTCTCAGAACTGTATTCCTTGTGCCACCTTCAAGTTTAGAGAAGGAATGTGCCTCTTTGCTTATAAAAAGCATTTAACCTCACCTCATCTCCTTTCTGGTTTGCAGTACTGAGAACACTGGTGAGATTATCCCTGGATTAGGGAATAGGCTGGGTCTAAAGCTGTTGAAACTCATCTTTATCAACAGTTGAGCTGTTGAAACTCGTCTTTATCAACAGTTGAGATGTCAATTGATACAACAGTCAGATAGCTCTGTGACGCTTACCATATGCTTGGAGAGCTTTCCTTGCTGAAGCCTGCAACACGTGTGTTCAGTTTTTGTTACGTAAACCATGTGTTGTACAAGTGTCAACCTTGGCCCTGTGTGCTCT
Organism: Buteo buteo; assembly: GCF_964188355.1. Classification (NCBI taxonomy): domain Eukaryota; kingdom Metazoa; phylum Chordata; class Aves; order Accipitriformes; family Accipitridae; genus Buteo; species Buteo buteo. Next base: position 30,290,821 of record NC_134174.1, on the reverse strand, counting down.
TTCACTAAAATTTAAAAGCAGAATTGCTTGAGAGGAAAAGTTCAGAACAGGTAAAAAACTGCTCCAAACCAATAAGACAGTGGTCACGGCCAATGTGAGAACTCCACAGATGCTCTCTGGGGGAATCCCTCTTCTCCCTCTGTCTTCCCCTCCCTTCTGAGGGTTGTGCCACAAAGCTGCGGCTAAGATTCAAACAGAAGAAAAGCAAACAGGGAAGCATGCAACCTGCCATGGAGTTACGTTCTAGCTCGTTGAACAGTCAGATTTGCAGGGTGAGAGGGAGGGTTGAGAAGTTGATTGGCTGGAAACAGAAGATTAATTGCATCCCTGTAATTATCTTGTCCAAACAAGCCTCTCCAGTGGACTTCTTGTCTTCCTCCCACATTGCCCTTCCTGACTGTGAAGTGTACAGAGTTGCTAATCATTGATGGAGAGATGTAGGTGGATACGTGGAGGTCACATGCTCTTTAAGTAGTTGGGCTCAAAGACCTTCCTTATTTCCTTCTCCCCAAAACAGCATTAACATTTCAGAATTATTTCTGGAGGCTTGGACAGTTACGAAGTCATTTAAAAAGAGCATTTTTTCAAACTGATGCTATGCTTTCTGTCTCTGGAAGCCCCTGCTATAGTTGGTTGCTCAGGCTGCTGCAGTTACGCTTTGGTGACCAGTGAGGCTGTAAAACAGAGATGGCTAAACCAGGGAGGGTGCAATGCTGTGAGTTATCTTTAAATTGATCTGTTCAGGAGGTGCTGCTGGCTTTTTCTACTGAGAAGGCTTCTGGTTTACTCGATTCAACTTTTGCAGTGTTGAAAACTAAAACAAATGCCTTTTTTTCCTGAATTTCATCACTGCCATCTCTGAGCAGTAGTGTGTCTTAGTGCCAGGTCCCTGTCCACTGGATTTACTAACCTGATTTAAGCAGCTGGGACTGCTTGTCTGATTTTGTTGGTGCCTGTTGATGGTCCCTGAAGGCAGATGGAGCTTGTTGGTGTTTCTGGAGAGTGTATCTGTGGCTACACTATGTGCAAAACACCAAAAGTTTCTGTGTGTGCTTCTCAGTGAGGCAATTTCACTTCCTTTGTGCTCTGAACAGCGCTTTTTGGGGCTAATACTCTAGTGCTCAGTCTGGGAAAAGCAGCACAGTGACACATTTGTACTGTTCCCAGGGCTTTCAGCAGCCTGGGGTTCCCTGCACGGTCCTGCCCTGTGACATGTGGACATCTTCCTAAGCAGGATCTCTGGAGGGCAGTCCCCTGCTTCCTCTTTGAAGGTTTTTGGTGTGTTTAATAAATGCTAAAATGAAACACGTCTTTTTAGATTTCTGCATGTTAAATCAGATGAGCAGCTTGCATTATTTACAGAAGTTGCCTTTGTTTGAGACATGGGGGCTATAATTCTTCTTAGTTTAAACATGGGCATAAAACCACTAACAATGCCCTTGTGGCGGGGGGTGTGCAGACGTGCCTTTTTGCCTTAAATTGCACCGAGAGATGTTCCAGGTTTTTAAGCAGTTTTTAAAAGTAATCATTTTCAGCAGCGGATGGATGCTTCCTATTTCTTGCTGATTACTACTTTTGTTCTTACTTTTAATCACGTTATGCAAGAGCAAAGAGACAGGAATTGGTGATTTTTGGCTCCCAGGAGATTCTAATCACATTCTTGCAATGATTTGGAAGGACTAATTAAGCTCAGCACATAGAGGAGGAATGGGGGAGTTTGTTCTTGTCTGATGTGTGCATGTGTTCCTGTTCACAAGGTGCTTTGTTTTGCAGTGCTGGCTCTGTGGATTTCCCCTCTAATTTGGGGAGAAATCACCACTTTTATGCAAGCTTCAATGATTTTTTTTTTTAGTAGTTTTTTGAACTTTAAAAATAAAGGGCAGCTTTGAAGTGCAGGGGAAAATTGCATGGGGGGGTGCGCGCCTGTGTATTTGATGTCAATCTCTCTGTGAATTCTTCTTTGCACTTACTCTGCAGCTGAGGACAGGAGGCAAAATCAGCAGATGCAAACCTAAGTGTCCTGTAGAAACCATCTTGTCTCTTCCCCCCAAATTCTGGGCCTTCCAAACTTTGTTGTAGTGCTGGCTGTACATTTGAAGTAGGACTTTAACAGTGAAATGCGACTGATGTGTCTTGGGGGGCCTTAAGCTCTGCAAATCTGTCAGGTTTTATCTGTAGTGATGAGCGGGTCACCTTGAGAGAGACAACTAGTGGAATTTACAACTTGCAGGTTTACAGGGGGTTTATGTGAGTCTGCCACTACGTTATGACCATGCAGTGGATTGTGGTATATTTTTACTCTAATGCTACCTTAGAAATAAACTGTAGTTTGCTTTCTTATTCAAGGAGTAGTTCAGCTCAGTGAAACTTTGGGTTTGAAGCTTTGTCTCCAGGGTCTGAATGGACGTGTTTCCCAAGGTAGAAACGCAAGCAAAACTTTAGAGACCATGAACCAAAGTGGCTCTTCTATGTCTGACAGTTTGACAGTGACATGCAAGTGGCATGGCTAAAGAAATCCTAGAATAGGGACCGTACCTTTTATTGCTGTTTTAACGTTGAGGTTCCAGAGCACTGGAATTTGGAGGGAGGGAGCAACAGAAGGGATATACTGAGTTTAGAAAGCAGGAGGGATATTTTTTTCCCCTATGCTTTCTCCTCTCCCCTCCCATGTGGAAAATAATAAATAAATTGAGAACAAAAAAGTCTGCTTGCTTGCCTTTTTCCACACACTCTGCCTGGCTTTTGAAGATAGTGCAGGGTTGGAAGGCTGCTTAAAACAATGCCTATTTCCAGCCCTTTTCCCCCATGGCATCGCTTGAACCCGTGGACTTTCATTTAGAGGAGAGAAAAAAAATATTTATGTGAGCCATTGGCGGGTGCTGAATCACTGCATGTTGGCCGGCTGCCGGCATGCTGCAGGCGGTGGGGAAGTTGTATCCTGTGACAGTGATTCAAGCCCTGGCTGTAGCAAAACGAGTTTGCTGTTGATAGCTAAGCTGACAAAGCCTCCTGTAAAGGAGCAGACTCCCTCTGCAGGTATAAACTGCGTGGACCAAAAGGATTTTTGCTGTTGTAGCTGCCCTACGCTAAAGGTGCTGCTGTAGATCAAGCTGCTGTGGCGCATGTCCTTGGCGGAGACTAATGCTGGTATTGACATGCCAACTGTGGCCCAATTTAGGAAGCTGATCTGGCTGAAATTCAGCTTTTTGGGTGGATTTTCAGCTGTCTGAACAAGCTTTCTGTGTGGTCATCTGCACACCAGTCTTGGTGCCTGGAAGGAGGATCCGTCCTGGATGCTGTTCCTTAACCTGCGTCTGACCAACTGCTGGAAAGTGTTAACTCTGACCTACCAAAACCTGTGTGTGGCTCAGCATTTCCATGCAGGTGATAAGCCAGACTTTGAAGAAAGGTTTGTCACATATAAGGGCAAGATGTTGGTGTTTTGGTGGAGAGATCAAAATGGGGATAAGACTGTACAGAGGCTGCTCTTTGAGGAGCAATTATCTAGATGAGAGTAGAGGTAGCTACTGCTTGCTCAGCAAGCTGCAGGCCTGGTGGCACGAAGTGCCTGGTGTTCTGTAGTGTGAATCCCCAACCCCCCAAATCGTGCCTAGCAAAGTTTTCACAATCATTGCAATATTGTAAGCAATGTTGCAAGCAGTGTTATAAGTGTGAAATGATCCCATTCCTCTTCTCCCACCCGGCAGTAGGAAGGCAATCCATGTTATACTAGCTGCTTTTTTTTCCCAAAGGTAATAGCCGACGACTTCACAGATCTTTTCCTAAGAAGGGTTGAGGAATGACACAGCCCATAAAACGCTTAGGACATTGTGTTCCTGCTACCATCTATTTGCTTCACAATAAGTGCAACAATTTCTTTATCCAGTGTGAGGCTCTGTTAGGGTTTATCTGCGACAGCTGTTGTTTTTAAACTACCAAAAAAGCAGAAATTTTCTGTGGTGTGACAGTGACTTCCACACTGCCTGTGGTGGCAGCTGCTGCTAGCTTGGATTGTGTTAGGAACAAATGTGGCAGGCTGTTTTATGTGTCTGTGAACTTTGTTCCTTATCTCTGTACTTAATGTTTAGTCATTGTCACACAGTCACGCTTCTTCTTTGCATTTTGGGGGTTTGCAGCTATGTCAGCTGGGAAAAAACAAAGGAAAACCCAGGCTAGCAGATGTCATAAGGCATGCAAATGTAATTGCATCCTTTTTATTTTTTGGGGGGGAAGAGGTTAAAAGGGGAAATTGCAGTTGCTTCAGCAGATCTGAGGATCAAAATTAGTCCTCCATAAGCACTTTAAGTAGCTTTTGATTCCTCTCTTTCACCTCTGCTTCTGTTTACCTGTCCCAGGTACCACCCATTCTCAAGTTATGGCTCACCCAGCATAGCAGTAAGTCAGTCCTGCAGGCTGCTTGAAAAACCTACCTCACATTTTACTAGGTTAAGATTTTATTTTGGAAGGTTTGTGCCCACACACTTTCCTGTCCCCTGCATGTCAGAACTCATAAAGGCTGGCCGACAAGAGACAGTCCTCCCACTTGAGGAATTTCTTCCTGTAAAGACTTTCATTTATTTATTTGCAACAGCTCTTGAGTTCTAGTTTGCAATAGTAAACTTGATTGAACAGTTTGTGCGTGTACCTTCCTCTCTTCTGCCTCCTGATGCAAGCCGCCTTGTTCTCTACATGGTCAGGGTAAAGAGGGCAGGGACAGCACGGGTAGTGGGTTGTGTGGATACCAAGGGACTTGCTGGGGAGAGTAATGCAGAAATTCCTCCTGGTGTAAAATTTCTTGGGTCCTTGAGGACTTACAGGAAATGGTGTTGGTCTGGCCTGGTGTTGACCAGATCTAGGCTGGCCTCTGCAGAGGGAAGGTGGGAGAGAGCAATGTGCTCTGCAGTGCTCCAGGTTCTGGGAGGGTTTTGTAGCTCAGGAGTGGTGCCAACCCTGAGCTGGCTCCATGCCTCAGTGTGGCACTGCTCCAGACCTAATAAAACCTGCTGGACTTCAGTTGACTTAATACAGAGTCAACTTTGTTTTTTCCGTGTACGTGGCATAATTAATCTGTAATCCAGGTAAACAATCCCCAGGTAATCAAGAGCTAAGTATGTACTAGCAGTTTCATGAGGTGCAGTCATGTTTGCCAGCTAGTGACTGTGCAGTGTGGTCCCCTCTTATTAGGCTTTTGAGTTGAATATTTTTTTTGTTTTCCCTTTCCCCCTCCCACTTTAAATAGAGAAGTTGACATTTACTTAAATGTGCACTTTCAAGCTCTGAATGTCAGAAAGCTACCTTGAGCTGTTCAGTGGCTTCTGCTGCCCTTGAAAACCCGAGTTGTTCTGTGCACCTTCCCTCTGAAGCATTTCTGGGCAGAGATGCTGTGGCAGCATCCCCTTTTTGTTTTTCTCTTCTGCAACATCCGTGTAAGTGGTTGTTTTCCTTGTCTGCTTCTTTTCTTCACAACAGATGACATCTGGGGGGACTGAGAGCATTCTGATGGCCTGCAAGGCGTACCGAGATCTGGCTTATGAGAGAGGCATCAAACAGCCAGAAATGTGAGCAATACTTCTGCGACTTGGCTTTTGCTTTGGGGGCTTGCGGGTTTTACTGTTCCTCTGAGTTGAGGTGGCTGCTAGACCTTAATAATCCTTCATTTCATAGCTCATTACCACCTCCCCCTTGTCCATCTGTGTCTGAAGGAGAGAAACCTGGGTCAAAAGAAGTGGTACAAACACACAAGAACCTTTAAGCAGCTTGGGAGGCATGAATGTTGCTGGGGTCCGTGGTCGCTATGCTGTGCAGATGTATTTTGGCAATACCGGCATGCTGCTCTAGACAGAGCCTGCTCATATCAGCTTTGGGCCCCTCTCGAGCAGGGATTGTCAGGCCCTTTGAAGTATTTAAGGGTTTTGATTTATTCAGATCAAAGTGGGTTTAGCCTGAAAACTCTGGGACTAAAGTTGGGGTTGGTTGGAGCTGAAATGAGGAATCATGCTAATTGTTACGCTGCTAGTAGAGGATTTGCGCTTTCTAACATGCTGCTTTTTTGTAGACAGTGCATCAAAAATACTTCTCTGGTTAATTGCTTACAAGGGGAAAATTTAAAAAGAGATGAAACACTATGGTGTTCATCTTCTGCTGAATTCCTGAATTTCCTCCCGCTTTAACATTTTTGCATGCTATTAAAGGCCCTGATAGAGATATGATGCCTCAGAAAACAGGGTTAATTAAAGCTGCTCAGCCACGGCCATTTGAGATGGGAGACAGCAAATGTTATGTTCATTTGGTGTATTTATGCTGCTCCTTCCCTTTTGTATTATCTCATATGCCCCTCTCAGGGCACATGGCTGGTTGGAGATGGTACAATATTGTTTGATATGACAAGAAGTTGGCTTTCTTGGGAATTCAAGAGTTCCTGGTTCACAGAAGACCATGCAGCAGGATAGAATTCCTTTAATAGGTTTTCTTTGGGTTGTTCAAGATGGAGCGTCCATCATTTTAGTTCAGAACAGCACGTGGCCTCTATTTTGTCCCAGAGAGTATTTTCCCCAACTTTTTTTCTTTTTTCGGTCTGCATGATTTTTGGCTAGTTGAAACATACAGTTGGCCTGTTTGTGACCTGTCTGTCGCAGAGAAATATTTACAGGTTGAATTTTTTTGCTCTTTACCCTCCTGCTCATGTTATGGCTTAGGTGCTGCCTGGGCTGACATATGCAGTCTTACTTTTCTAGGTTGGTCCCGGTGAGTGCTCACGCAGCGTTTGACAAGGCAGCGCACTACTTTGGACTGAAGTTGATTCACATACCGTTGACCAAGGCTATGGAAGTGGACGTTCAGGTATCGCTTTAGGCAACACAGCACTCTTTCTGTGAGAAATTAGCATTGTACAGCAAATAGCAAGAAATCTACCTATCTGGGTAGCAAGTCAGTGGATAGAGAGGGATGAATGCTTCCTGGAAATAAGGAAAAATGGCAGGAGTAAGTGCCTGTCATTGCAGATAAGGTTTTGTTTGAAATAATTGAATGTAAACCATCCCTTTGTCCTGTGTGATTCATTTAGAATCAAATAATTTATGTATTTCAGAAACAGTCACAGGTTTCAGATGAGGGCGAACGAAAGTGTTCTCGTATTTCCAAGTGGATGAGTTAAATGACTCAGCTGATGTCTGCTGATGCTTGTAGCTCATTGCTTTTCTTTCTATAGGCTTTTGTGTGTTGGTTTTTAAGACCAGATGCTGCATGTTTTTACTTTTTATCTTTTTTGGCAGTATGGCACTTGATAAATGGAATGTGAGCATCTTCTCTCTTTAAATTTTTAGGCAATGAGGAGAGCTATCTCGAAGAACACAGCCATGCTGGTCTGTTCCGCTCCCCAGTTCCCGCATGGAATTATGGACCCGATTGAAGAGGTGGCAGAGGTAGGGCACCCCTGGGACTTCTGGGTGCTGTAGCAATAAAACCAGCATGTCCTTCTGTACAAGCAGAGCAGAGGGGTTCCAGAATGCCAACCAGTGAGTCTGGTGGGAGGAGCAGACTGGTTGGTAGGGTAATACTGTCCTCAAATCAGGTGCTCAGCAACAGCAGTGTATGTAGGACACAGTTTGGAAGTGAGGAGGAATGTGGTACTAATTTTTTTGTACTGTGTAACTGCTGTGAGAAGGTGGGCTTTAAATGCCAGAAGTTAGCTCTGGTCATTGCCATAAAGCTGTTTGTGTGGGGCTGGATTCTGGACTTGAGCTAGTGCAATGACACGCGCCACATGCAAGGCAAAGCAGCAAGTCTTTTGCGCATGCTTTGTCTCTGAACTCTCAAGTCTGTGCCATAAATTTCTGCTGTAACTGAAGGTATGTGTTGTATACGTGACTTTGAGCTCCACTGCACCCACTGCGAGACCAACCAGAAGGGCTCATTCTTTGATGCCTGAAAGGAAATAACAGCAAAATAGTCCACCTGGTAAAAAAGGCTTTGATTTAGGGCCTACTGGTTATAGCAAACTTGGTGCAGAAGTCTGAGGAATGTGTGGAGGAAGTAGGATTTAAAGGGCTGGGATCTTATTTTTCAAACATGCCTCTTGATTTTTCTCTCCGTGTTCCGGTTATTTATTTTGTATGTAACCAGTCAGGGCCTCTGACCTTCTTTTCATTTGAATTATGCCCTTACACTTTATTGCAGATATTCCTTTCAGACCATGTTGTCACATCTCTTTGGCAAATACAGCAAACTGCCAAAATGTGATGTTGTTTTGCCTTTTACTGGCAATCTTCACATATGTGGAAAGCAGGGGAAAGCATCCCACAAGTAGCCAGCCCTTCCAGATCTCCTATCCTCAGCAGCTTGAGAGTGGCATGAGGCTCCAAAAGGGTCCGGGAAACATTTAATTTCTTAATCATTTTCTTGCCTGATTGTGTGTTACTCAGCAGAAGGTCTTGTTCACACACAGCTTGCAGTGAAGTACAAAATCCCCTTCCACGTTGACGCTTGCCTGGGTGGTTTTCTTATTGCTTTCATGGACAAGGCAGGATTCCCTCTAAAGCATCCATTTGACTTCCGCGTAAAAGGAGTGACCAGCATTTCTGCTGATACCCACAAGGTAAGAATGGAGGAGAAGGGTCTTCCAGTGCTTTCATTTTTGGGTAGTGATTCCTGACGTCATCCCTGCCTTGAGGCATTTCTGCTCTGCTGTGTGGAGGAGTTCTGAAGTGCAGGGGTAGGGGCTGCTCTATTCAGATGCTTTGTGCAATGCACTAAAGTACGGACAAATGGGATCTTGGTGACTGCATGCAGTGAGTGCTTGAATGTGTTCCTGTGCCCTCTTGCTGCTTTTTAATGCTTTCTGTGCCCTTTGCAGTACGGTTATGCTCCCAAGGGTTCCTCAGTGGTGCTGTACAGCGACAAGAAGTACAGGAGCTACCAGTTCTTCATAGCACCTGACTGGCAAGGGGGCATATACGCCTCCCCCTCCGTGGCAGGCTCCAGGCCTGGTGGAATCATAGCTGCATGCTGGGCAACTCTGATGCACATAGGAGAATCGGGCTACATTGAGGCTACGAAGAGGATTATTAAAACAGCTCGTTTCCTCGAATCAGAGTATGTGTGTGCCTTAGAGTTTTGATTGTACTCTTTAACCCTGTTCTGGACTCCTTCTCCCAAACTGCTTTTGTTTCTCTTGCAACTGTTCTTTTTCCCTGGAGAAGCTATAGTGTGTTACTTGCTGGGTAGGGACCATTGGGCAGTTGTGGGAAAAATGCTTTGTTTATGCCCAGGTGCTGCCCTGTGCCAAATAGCTGAGACGAGAGGTGCAGGCATCTTTATTTAACTGACTTTGCTTCAAGAGTTTCTTCTGCATCAGCCATGGCTGAGGGGGAATCTGGAAGGGCTTACTCAAGGTGACAAAAGAAGGATTATATTCTCTCTTGTTGGGGTGCTTGTGTTGCTATGTGAGCTGATAAGCTGATTCTCTTTTCTAGTCTGTCTTCTCTTGCCTCTCTGTCTCCCCTCTTTTCCCTTTTCCATTTCTTCCTGAGCTTACTTGACTTTAGGGCTTATAATGACCTGAGTCCCCTTGCAAGTCCCAATGGCCTGGGCTGTTGCATGATTTTTTGGTAGGAATGAGCTGTCATCTGTTCCCATCCTTAGCTTTTCCTTTAAGGCTCCAGATAGATGGACAGAATGTCTGGCCCCTGTAACCCTGGTCAGTGACTTCTTTTCTCCTTTTTCTTTTCAAGGTTGAGAAAAATTGACAGCATCTTCATTTTAGGGAAACCTGAGGTGTCTGTCCTCTCCATCGGTTCGGACACTTTCGACATTTATCGATTATCTAACCTCTTAGCTGCAAAAGGGTGGAACTTAAATGTCCTACAGTTCCCATCAAGGTGAGTCTGTGGAGACCAGTGGAGTGATGTGCGTAACCAGGGTATGCAAGATGGTCGTCTTTAGGCCATGTAGCTGTTGTGATTTCCTGAGTGGAGTTGTCCATATCTGATAAATTGTATGTAGACTTTTCCTCTGCAGAGAAGGAATTACTTTTGTAATTGCTGATATATAGCAGTTACTGCAGTGAGGATAAGGCAATAGTAATTTTAATGAACCTGGAAGAGGACATATCTGAGGCTCCCTTTCTATTTACCTCTGTCTAATGCAAACAGAAAAATATAAATAGCCAGGGCTTTATCTCATGTTAGTTAACTGAGAGTTTGTAGATTTATTTATTTATTTTTAGTATCTTCCTGCTGCCCACTGAAGATGAAGGTAATTGAAAGAACAGTGAAGGGCTGATCGTTTTCAGTGATCTTTCCAGCCTGGTGCAAAATGAGTGTTTGTCAGAAAGTTTCCTTGAGTGGGTGGTAGTTGCTTTTCTGTGGGTAAAAGGGCCAAATGCTTTCAGATGTAGCTGCACTGAAGAAATTTTGGACTTGGAGTTAGCATGGAGTGAAGTCTAGAGAGCCTGAAGTGATAGCTCAGAGGTGCAAGTAGCCCTGTTCCTTCTGGTAGCTGCTAAATTCCGTGCTGGGGGTGGCTGATGGCTTATCTAAACTGTGGAGCAAGGGGAGGAAAATGATGGCAAGGATCACCGCGCTTGCAGGCAGCTGCGTTTTTCTCACCCAAGGTACCTGGAACAAGGTGAGAAAATTATAGGCCTTTAACTGTGTATGGTGAAGTCAGGAAGGAAGGGGGAGTTGCCATTTTGCAAAAGAACAGCTGAACTCACTGCAGCTTGGTTCTAGCAAGTAATTTGCAGGGATTACCTTTAATTGGAAGGGAGTGGATCCTCTTCTCCCATTATACTGCTGAAATGCTGTTTTAAGGACAGTTGCCACTGGCCAGGGAAGGACTAAATTGTTGTTGATTGCTCAGAAAATGTGGAGCTGTATGTACTTGAGATGGTTAATCTCTCCCCTCTCCCCTGCCTGCCCAGTATTCATCTCTGCATTACGCAGTTGCACACAAGGTCCGGTGTTGCTGAACAGTTCCTGAAAGATGTCAAAGACAGCATTGAGGAGATCATGAAGGACCTTGACGCCAAGACCACAGGCATGGTAAGGACGCCAGCATGTAGTGAGGGTATGTTTAGGGCAAGTGTGTTTCTCTGATGGCATTAACAATCCTGTGTAACAACCTCCTCTTCTCCGCTTAGGGAGCCATCTATGGAATGGCCCAGTCCGTCCCAGACAGGAGCTTGGTAGCGGAGATTTCTCAGGCGTACCTGGATGGCCTCTACAGCACGGATGTTCCTTGCAGTGAAAAGCACATGAACGGCTCTCCCGGCCACCACTGACTGTAGTGCAACAATTGGTGCCTTACCAGCTAGCACTGGGGTGGTTCTAAAGGTTTCCTAGGGGAAGAGATTGCATTAAGCCTTTGTTCCAACAATTGCAGGTCTGATGGCGGCTTGATCTTAAAAACTTCCTTCCCCATCTCAGTCTGTTCTGAAATCCGCATTATTTTCATGCCCAACTTTAGTTTTAGGGCTTTTCTTCCCTTCCCCCTGCCTATTTTCATCATGACTGTTGATGGTGAATTGAATGTCCATTCCACAACTCCAATTCCTCAGGTATTCTGCACGTCACTTCATTCCTTGCTGTTTCTTCTCCTCAGACCTGGTATTCAGCTGGTGTCCAGCCAAGTGTTAGATTTGAGTTCTCATGTTGTGTTCCAAAGCTTCAATCTTCGCAGAAGTTGAAGGCAGAAAATAAATTGAAAATTTTGCTTTCTTTTGAGTATTCCTCCAAGCTACTGCATTTAATGAACTGTGCTGGAAGCCTTATATCTATGTAATGCAGAGCCGATAAACTGGCAAAGGAAAGATGGTCATGTACTCTTTTTGAAGTCCCCTCTGGAGACCTCAGTGAGACTGCAATCGACATCTGCTGAGGGGAAAAAAATGCAACGCAAAATCCTTTTCTGGAATCTCTTAGTTTGAATAACAGCAGAAATAGAAGCCAAGCGGGTGGTATAGGGAGAGGAACTGGATTGTACTGAAAATCCTAGGTACATAGTAACTGTTTCGCTTCCCTCCCTCTTCTAGAAGACATGCGTTTACCACCTAGAGTGCTTTTGTTGTACCTTGCACAATTCTGGAGGGATGTGCAAAACAGTGATTTCGCTGTTCATAACTTGAAGGTTTTGCACTATCTCACAAGGCTGTAGTAGAGTCAGTCAGGCCCTGGCATGTGTCACGGCTAGGGACTTCATGTGCAAACGGATGGCACCAAAGCTGACCTTTTTTTACCATGATCTTTTAGTATAAAAAGGTGACTTTTGTAACAGTAGTAATCTCTGCTCTTTGCACTGATTCTTTTAAGGCACATTCTCAAAAGGGCATTCACCATTGTGCCTTGACGCTTCTCTGGCTTTTTTTGTGGGATGCCAGGGAGGATTTGAGGGTTCAGCTGTTGACCACAACCTTTCCTGTGGTTGTTTCCTTATGGTACTATACTGAAAAAAAAACCTCAAAGGGAGACTGGCCTCAGAGAAAGTATGCTTGCCTATAAGGTAGAATAGTAGTTGTATTGAGCCAAGTCCCTTCACAGTATTACAAAGATGCTGGTGTAGCTCTGAGAGGTAGATGATAGATAGGATGCAGCAAGTTGGAGGTATTCAAGCCTTGGGCATATGGCTCACCCTTCATATTTTTCTCCACAGTTTTTATGGTGAGAGAGTTTTCCCAGTGCAACTTGTGAGGCAGTTGTGGCCTTGAGGACAAGCTAGAATCTCTTGAGTTATTAAACAGTGGTGGAGTTACTCCTGTAGGGCTTTCCCACGTGTTTCCTCTCAGCTTTTTGCATGCTACCAAGAGTTTCCCAGGCAGAGTTCAACACTCGGGAGGAGACTTTGTGCCACATTTGCACAGTCTTATGCAGGGTGTCTGAAGGCGTCTGTCTCTCTGCTGTAGTGGGCTTGTTAGCCTGAAGCTGACCCTCACTGGCTTAACACAGCTGAAGCACACACTTGCACAATAATTATACCGAATGAGAAGGTTACTTACCAGGCCCAGTGATTGTGGGAAGGATACTTGCTTTTTAACAGGTTTATTCTCAGTGCTAGGGGACAAAAGTATTTTGGCCATCTGCCCTTAAATTGATGACTTTATGCATGTCTCTGAGCCCTTTTGAAAACACCGCATTTGAATTGCCTGATAGTCTCTTGATGGTGTTACCAGCTCTGGCAGTCAGCATTTATGTTGGACCTGTTTATTCTGTTAATGTCTTGCCAATGTGACCATTACTGCATCTCTGAGTTTGCAGTACTTTGGAGACAGTCTTAAGTGTCTGGCTACTGTGATGGTTCTCTTTTGAACTGAGATTTTTGAAAAAAAAACAAAACAAAAAAGGGAGGTACTCTTTTTGTTTCCGCTTTAAAAGAAAGAGGGGATGGATTGGGGTGGGGTAAAGGAGAGAGAAACTCCCTTCTCTTCCCTGATTGCATTTTCCTCCGAGGAAGTAGATGGATCTAACAGATCAGCGTTCCATTTCAGATTTTTGGATGTATTTGAAGATTTGTATTTGTAAGTCAATGTATTCCATTCTGGGCTTCACTTTACTAGTAATAGTTGTGGGTTTAATTGTTTTATGTGTATTTGTTCTATACTGTAAATGTAATCTTCTGGTCCGGAATAGGCCACTGTAATTTACCGGTGTGTAGTCTTTATTCATCCTTGTCATCTAATGTAATCTGCATCTCCTTTATCATGCCAAATGGTCTTAGGAAAACGGTGCGATTAACAGGCTGTATAATTATTTAAAAGACAAAAAAGAAGAATTTTATGGACTGGATTATGATTTGAAACTGGATGGTACTTTAGACCTGGAGGGATCTTTGTGACTATTAATTCCTGTGAGATTTCTGACTGTCAGGTTTTTCAAATGAGACACTCAATTTGTTGCTTGTACAAAGCACTCCCAAGGGATTTGTGTGCTCTTAGGTACTAGACTGAAGAATATCCAATGGGATGGACTAAGAAGAGATGTGTGTCTTCATGCCATGGATTTCATCTGCACTTTTCTGATGACTTGGGGGAGGGGGGAGTGGAAGGGTTGCGTACAACACAGTAACATCTTGCCCAGTAAATACACATTGACTTTTTAATGAGCAAGTGGGACAAGTTCATCTGATGATAGTATTCTGTATTGCTCTAATTTGCCACTGTAAAACTGTAGGCTGAAATAGCTGAAGAGATGGTGAAAATGGGCCTAGTTTGTATTAAAATGGTGCATTTAGCTATCTAGGCTCATTGAACTCTTATTTTTCTGTTTCAATGTTCATTTGAATGAATGAGGACCTATTGCTCCTGGTCTTTGCTTGTGCACAGCCTAGTCTGTACCAGGGAGAATGGTTTATGAATCTTACTAACTGCCCGAGGGCTGCTCTTTCATTCTGTCAAGATAAAGATGGTGTCCGTGGGTATGTCTTGTGTGCGATGTTCAAGGATGCTGAAAATTGTCATTTAAGAGCTATGGATTTTCTCTTAATACTTTGTAGAACCTTAAAGGGTTTAAAAAAAAAAAAAAGACCTGAATTGGGTGTTTGTAGTTTTTCTCCCAGACTGTTTTGCTGAAAGCAACTAGTGTTAGTTTCACAGCAAATTGTTCCTGTTGTACCAAACCCACAGCAATTTTGCTGCAGACTCCCTGAATGCCGAGATCACTGTGTTACTGGAGTGAAGATCTTACACCACCAAATCCACCTACAACCTCTTTTGGGAGGTATTCCACCATAAGCAGCCCCCAGCCTATTGCTGCACTGCTTTTGTGCCTTCCCTGTGTTTGTGCCTTGGCTATGGTATGCTTCTGATTTTAGCACAAGCAGTTTTTATCTGATCTGCTCTGGCTTTGATAAAATCATTCTCTTTCAGACCCCGTTCACTTTGAGGTGCAGGCCTGCAAAGGCATGTGCCATTTCTCCACGTTGCTTTATGAAGAAGCTTTTCAATGGCAGAAGCACCTTCTTGAGAGCAGTCAGGCCACTACCTGCCTTGGGAAAATCTGTTGGTGTGATTTTGACAGTGAGGCCTCCTTCCAAACTGACATCAGGTTAACCAAGACATTTATTGTAAACATTTTGAGTTGGTATCGTACTAAAGACTGGTTACAATAGGGGTGAGATCACATGCCCGCTTATAATACTGCTAGAGGGAGGTTACAGTAATAACCAAATTGCACATCACAGTTGCTGGTATGTTAGAGAGAAACCAAAGGGTTCACGTACCACATTTTAGGTAGAAAGCGTATTCCAGTAGGTAAGAAGCAATAACACAGTGGCTGGATGGGGTCAAGCTCTGGAAAGATTTACTGGTGCGGTTGTGTAACATGACTGGCTAAAAGGGCACATCTGCTGAAAGCCCCAGAGGCTCAGTGGTTTGCGAGCTGGTAGTGCACAGCTAACAAAGGGTTTAAGAATGGAAGCGACAAGATCAGAGATTGATACGTATGCACGGTGCCCAAGAAATGCCTCCATCTGTCTGAGCTGCGGCAGGGAGTTTGGCATGGTGTTAGGCAGTCTGGATCCAGGAACTAGCTTGGAAGTGGGAGAAGGTTCTAGGTGCAGCCATCCAGGCAAGATGCGGGTCGTGGCAGCAGCAGAGTTGATTTTTGGCTTCATGTGTCTCTCTCTAGTCAGGAGAGAGAAGCTGCAACCTGCTCGATGAAGCTGGCCAAGTTGATGTCTCGCTCCGATAAGCCTCCGCACTCGTGCGTGCTCAAGGTGATGTGAACCTAAACCAGACAGACAGACTGACCAAGTGTTGCTGGCAGAAAGAGCAGGAACGGTTTCCCCCAGTGCTGCAGACAGTTCGCATCTGATGAGGCAGGTAGCGCTATTACTTTCTCCAGACTCATTAGCAAAATTTCCCGGGGTGGGAGAGGTGGTCTGGCACTTTGCCTGGTTTTCTTCTTCCTACAGCTTGTTCTGGCCACAGGCTGCCACTGCCACCCCTGCCTTGGTCACAGCAGCTGGCTGTGCCCACTTTTCAACTCGCTCTTTCTCCAGAAGTTTTTTGCCTTGCTGCTACTTCTGACACTGATTTAAAAAAAGCAACCCTGGTGCTGGCCTACAGGCAGCTACTGCTGAGCCGGACAGGTCAAAAAAGGAGGAGGAAAGGATCTGTAAGCAATAGCTGTAGGCTGCCTGTGGTATGCCAAGGGAATAGCATGAGGCAAGAAGTCCTGCTGATCTGAACAGGACTTGCTGCTGGTGGTTTATGCCTCAAAAAAGGGATCTGCACCCTGAAGAGCTCTGTTTGCCCCCACCATCCCTGTTTCTTACCTTATTGTACACATTGAACCATTCAGGGTGGTGATCCAGTTTTTCTGCCTGTAGAGCCACTCTGGTCATGAAGCCAAAGGCCTGCCCAGGGGAGTAAGAAGAAAAGTTAGCTCTGAATTGCTTACCCTGCAATACTGTTTTTCACCCCATTACTATTAATTTTACACTGCATGTTTCTAGGTAACCCAACCAAATGCAAGGCCTGAGATGTTCTGTATCTTTGTTTGGCTTTTCTATGGGTTCTCCTCTTTTTGGGGAGCTTTTCCCAGACAAACTGTGTGCTGGGTCAAGCACTTTGGTGTCTTGAGCAGGTTATCTTGCTCAGCCATTACATTTCAGTAGAAACACGGATGGGTTTCTTTGGCTGAGCCTTGCACATGGGACTGACTCCCTGCTGTGCAAACCAGGTCTCCCGCTTTGTAAAACTCTGTACCACTGATGCTCATACCCGGTTGAAGTCCTTGAAGTGGAACTCTTTGAAGATGGCATCTCTGCCTTCCACCTCATTCCACCCCACAGCTCTCAGGTTTGGCAGCAGCTGCTCCCTCTCCTCCGTGCTCAGCCTGTGGGCTTTTCCTGCCTGACACCGCAGAAAGGAAAGGGAAGAGGAGCAGATCAGCATGGCAGAGGTAGGATGAAGTGGATGTTCAAAGCTGCAAGGCATCCCATGGGCTGTGGAGTTACGGGTCCATGGAGGCAGCTGCAGCCTGGATGGGAGGGTTAGAGTGTGTATGTGGACCTGAATTGGGGTGTGCTGATGATAGGGGATATCAATGCTGTCCTTTGCTCCCTGCCCTGGGTACATCCTGCATGTACCTAGGTCAAGTGAAGTCCAGCTTGTCGCTTTTGTCCTCTGACTCGCAACACCTACCCCTTTACCACTGTATGTATGTATTCATTGTAACCTGAGGTACTAAGAAATGATGGCTGTGTGAGGTTAAGCTCCCAAATAGATTACATTTTTTCTGGAAAAAAAACCCTGAAATTCTGTGATGGCTTCTAGAACTGAGAATTGCTTGCTTTTGAGGTTTGTGAAATATCTTTCTGAATCGGGAGGTCTTTATTTGCAGGTCATCTGCACTGGAAGCCTGCTTTAGAGGAGAAAGAAGTGGTGTGAATCAGAGAGATGAGTCACACTAAATTGGAGTTCAGCTCCTTTTCCTTTTCAATCTCCCTTATGTTAAGATGGAGTTTTAAGAGGCTCTTTCTGTCTGTGAGTAACAAAGGGCACAGGGAGGGATTGTGATTTAGCATTGTCTTCTGGCAGTTGGGTAGAGCTGCTGTTGTTTGTTTGTTAAGGGGTGGGGGTGGGGAAGCAGCAGTTCTTCTTGGCTTTGGGGAGTGAATATAGGCGAAGATGAAACTAAAATAGAGTTCTTGGGGATGGGGGCTGCCTGAGACAGTGTATCTTCTGGCTTAGTGGAGAAGGCAGGAGTGAGTGCCGTGGGGGTATTGCTCTCTCTGAAAGGTTATGTTCTGGCAATTAAAATTCTTTCCTAGTGGGTGATCTGATCCTTCCAGTTGATTGTTTCTCGAGGACAAAGACCAACATATCTTTGCAATTTGTTTTCCTTTATGTGCTGTAGAGCAAAGTGTGGCAAGTTAGATGTGAGTCTCAACAAATACGGCCCACTGTTTCTTGGGGGTGTTTGGTCAGCAGCCCCTTGAGACACTTTGCTTGGGCATTGATGCTCAGAAGTGGCATCTTAAACAGCTGAGCAACTAAGGCAAATCATCCTTCCCTGTAGTTTACGTACTCGCAGGCTGTACAAAACCAAAGAACCAGCCACGGAGCTGATGTTTTATGGGTTCTTATTTGGTTTTGCATGTTTTGAGGAAGATTAGAGAGATTGATGCCCTATTCCCATGTTGCTGGGTCTGCTAAGCTGTGTGGGTCCCGACCTGTCTGCACAGCCATGACCTTTATACTTGGAGAAAGCTGTCAGCTGCAGAGCACTTCATGAAATGGAGAGTGCCAAGGTGCATGCCGAACCTTGGCTCAGGGCTGGCTCAGCCGGGATGGTTCCTGTCCCCCCGCCATCGCAGCTGCACGCTCTCCCTCTTGCATGATGTTTGAGGAAAACCTTCCTCGCCTGTGCGCGCTCCAGCCTCGCTGCTTGCTGGTCAAACCATCCGTGCTGCCCTTCAGTTTGTGCGGCGTTTCAGATGGCCCCCTGCCAGCGCCAGCTCTGCCACCCCCCTGCTAATGTCAACCCTGTCCCTTCCCAAGCTCTGGGTTTGGAGGGAAGATAGTGAGTAAACACGGCTCAGCGCATTAAACCCTCGCAATAAACCCTCAGCCGTTGCCCTTCTGTGCTGATGGTGTGATAAGCTGGCGCAGGTAGCTTAGCAACTGGATAAAGTGGGGACAGAGGCTGGCTCTGCGTGGGGCCTCTGGCAGGGGGGCACCCATGGGGGCTGCCCTGGGGGGGATT
The DNA here is from genome assembly GCF_964188355.1 of Buteo buteo. Taxonomy (NCBI): domain Eukaryota; kingdom Metazoa; phylum Chordata; class Aves; order Accipitriformes; family Accipitridae; genus Buteo; species Buteo buteo. Next base: position 30,272,123 of record NC_134174.1, on the reverse strand, counting down.
CAGATGGGAACCAGGGGCTGAAACGGCTTGTTCGGGTATCGGTGCTAAAGAGAGGAAAGGCTGTGTAAAGCTGGAGCTGTTGCTTGCTTGGAGCGGAGGGCTATGGACAAGGCACAGGCTGGGTTCCAAGCCAGCCTCCCCTGGGCAGAGCAGGAAACCAGCCTGCTTGGGAGGGATGCGGCTTAATTGTTCTCTGAACAATTTTCTGTGTCGTGACTACACGGGAGGATGGGTCCCGGGGCTTTTTCCAAGTCCAGCTCCTCTCTGAGAGCCCAGCACCAGTGGGAAGCATGGCCAGGCTGAGGTTTGGCCAATGGACCGCACAAAAGCCAGCCCCGCCGGCTGTGTCTTGTGATGGTGAACTCTCTGCCCAGAGCACCCTCGGTGCCCTCCACCCCTGCTTCTTTCCCTTTCCCTCCTCCTCCACCCCAGCACATTGGCCAGCCTGCTGTTTTTGTCGGTATGGCATGTTAATGCTTTCATGTGCACTTACTCCTTTAAAACACACTCTTCTCATTAGGGAAATTTATTTTGTTTTCTTTTGCTGGCTCTCAACTGCCAAGCCATTGGGATTTTTTTTTTTTTTGCCAGCAGGAAACCAAGTAGATGCATTGTGCAACTGAGGGAAAAGAACCAGCATGGGAAATTGGGATAGCTTTGTGCTTTTTGGAGATGGAACAACCCTCTCTGCTCAAACATCCTCCCTTTTAAGGGTGGCTTGTCACCTAGGAGAAGGTAAAGGGGACAGCCCTGGCGGGAGCAGGACCTGCAGGCAGGGCTGGAACGAGGTATGCCACAAGGCCCACGGTCTTTTGCCTCTGTCCCCTCCACTGCCCTGAAAAAGCTGATTTCCAGCCGGCCAGGGTGGGTTGCATGGGCTGTGCAGACAGGGCACGCGTGGGGGCCATGCTTGCCATGCAGAATTGGAGCGGGTGTCAGGCTGGCAGCGCAGCCTTGCTGACGGACCCTTTCCCTCCCCCTCGCAGAGGAACCGAGCCTGGAGAGCGCTGGCTTTGGTAGTTCAGCAGCAGCCGAAAGAGCTCCCTGCGTTACTTATTAACCACAGCGTAGAGCTCTGCTCCTTTCTCCCTTCCCTCCTGCCTCCCAGAAGAGGCTGGAGCCGCCGCCGAAACCTTCCTGCCCTGTCTTTTGCCACCGCCTGCAAAGCAACAGCCGGATTTCCCAGCAGCGACTTACCATCGCCCGTGGCTCTCCGTTGGCCTCCGTCCCCGGTGCAGGCTGGGTGGCGGATGCCGTACCGTCGCCCGGTTGAACCGCGGCTTGTCCGGGGCGGCGGGAGGCGTGGCGAGGGGGCCGGGTCCACCCACGACAAACTGCTGCCCGAGACTTTCCCAATGCTGCCCTTTCCCAATGCTGCCCGGCAGCGGTCACCCGCCTGCGGGACCCTGTGGGGCCGTGGGGCTCGGGGGATGCTAAAATAGGGTGTCTTTGAAGCCCCGCATGCCGAAGCGGTGGTGCATCCACTCGTGAACCACCCACCCCTCTCCTGTAGGGTCACTTTTTTTTAACCTGTTGCACGAGGAAAAGGCGGAATGGGACGGAGAGGGACGGTTAAAGCCAGTGCCGCTGGATGCTGCTGGCAGCACATGTGATGAATGTGACAGTCGTTCTGGCTGAGCACATACGTGTGCCTCCCAGGCTTCTGAGCGCTGCGCAGTGATAATCATGAGCTGAGGGCTGCATTGTCTGGGGACAGCCTGGATTATATCGCAGCATGTGGACCGCGAGCCAGGGTAACGGGGGGGGGGGGGGGAGTGTGTGCAGCACAACACTTCTGAGCATTTTTAAGGTGTTTTCTCCTGTTGCCAAGGGAACCATGTCTGCATGGATGCCGCGTGCTGCTCCCCGGCGTGTTTTTGCTCTCCAGGCCTGCTGGATTTGTACCCATGTCCTGTAACTCATCGTCTGCTAAACCTGCTCACGTGATGGGCAATTTTCCAGTGCTGACAACGATTTTGTACCGTGCTGATGTATGTGGTAGACAGAAATTCAGCAGTCCGCTAGACCCTCATGGCTTTCTTTACCCTTGAAGCAACTGATTCTGGAAATTTTTTAATATAGTGTGACATACCTCCCTTGTATATACTCCTGTGCACATTTTGTTTTCTACTATTAGGGTTTGTGGGTGCCACAGAGATGATTTGTTTCTCTAGCAGGCAAGTTAGAGAGAAGCAAATTCTTCCTTTCCTTTTTTGGCCTCTATAGATTTGCTTGCCGTGGTAATGAAAAGGAAAAATGAGCATCTTTTGTGTCCTGGGAGACCCTGAGTGTCTGTTTGGGGAGAAAAGACTTGGAGAGCAACGCAGCACCTGAGAAGAAAATAATTGTGTGCAGATATGAAGCTGGAGGCTTTGATATGGATGAGAAGAGGAGGTGCGCTGTATGGTTTCCAGCAATGAAATCAGGAGGTGGAATTGTTTGTAAGGTTGTGAAAGGCCAGCAGAATATTTTCTTGGCATAAGTCTGAATTGCAGGACCGGCATTTTCATCAGCACAGCCCAGCAGAAGCACCCCTGTAAATAATGGCATAAACAGGAGGTAAAGGAAGCAATATTGTCATGAAGTTGCAGGTTGAGGTACGGGTGCTGCAGGTAACAGCTCTGTTCAGGGGATCTCACTGCAGTTTTCTCAAGAAAAGGCAGTGGCAGTTTTGATGGTGACCTGTCAGGGCCTTGAATGCACCTTGGCTAGGTGACAGTGTCTCTGTTGGCCTCCCTATTGATTTGGAGATGGGGGAGGAAGCAAATACCCCGTTTCTCACTGTATCCCGCTTTCCCTCTGTTGGATTTTGTTCCAGCACAGCTGGGAGCCAGTCCTATTTACCTTGCCAACATGCGTGCTGCCAGTACAGAGCAACTGACAGACACCTCAGCTCATTAGAGGTGAGAATTTCTGTGGCTGGAGAACATCAGGAGAAAAACGATTAATTATACTGTCTACTGATTACCCAGCTCCTTTGTAATGGCATTTTCTCTCCTAGGTTATAAATCGAGCCTTAACTGCCAACTTTACACGTGAGAGATCTCTCACAGACTGATGTGCTTTTGCTGAAAAGTGTCAACAGGGCAGTTGTGATTTTCCTTGGTCTATGGTGTGAAATTGTGGCTGGGAGGATCCTTTGGCTGACTCTGACTCCTGAACCTTTAAGTGCATGAAACTCCCACTCTGCACAGCTTTAATTTCTCTTTTTGAGATGGGACCCTTTAGATTTGCTTTTAATGGTTAATTGAGTGATGTTGGGCAAGGTATTTGCTCAGAGCAGTTTGCAGCCCCATGCAAGGGGCGTGCCAGTTTACTGGGCACAGATTTTTGCTCTTTTTCCCTCCCTTTTTGTCTAGTTTAGAGCTATGTTTCTTTTGGTGAGGTCAATGGCAGCTAAACCCACATGCGTACGTTGCTGTTGCACGTGCACAGGGACTTCTGCATATTTGGAGGGAGCTCTCGTATCACTCACCTACTGTTCTTATTTTGCCAGTAAGTTTTTAACAAAACGTATCTGACCCCGAAGCTTCTTTGGTTGAGAGCTGTGCACTGTCTCCCATCTCACGATTTGCTTTTAGAATTCCCCCCCTTTCTCATTTCATGCTCCCTGAAACATTTTGATGGGCCCTTTGGGGAAAGAAGGGATAGTAGCTTCATTCTATGAGAGTGTTGGCTGCAATGTGTGACTGCTTGCAATCACATAAGAAATGTAGAGAGTGTGATCCTTCCTGCTTTCAGGGGAGGCAAGCTCCCTGCAGAAGCCTAGGACTCTTCAACACAGCAACAAGTATTCTTTGGTGGTTTTTTTGTTGGTGTGTTTGTTTTTGGTTTTTTGTTTTTTTTTTGTTTTTTTTTTTCCCCTCTGTGTGCTTTGATTTTTTTTTTTTTTTTCTTCTCCTGTTTTTTTTGCCTTCCCCATAGTCTGTGCTGGCTCCTCACTTAACAGTATTAAAAATGCGCTCAATGTCATCTTCCTGCAGGTGTGCTTTTCCAGGCATCCCTTGGGACCTGTGGGGTTAGCGTTAGCATGGTTCGAGTCATGGTAAATTCACTCTGATTTTGCTTTGGGTCCTCTCACGAGGCAAATGGGATTAACCAGCAAAGAAAGCGGTGTCTTCTGCCATCTTGTTTGCTGCAATGCAAGTTTGCATTAGATGGGCTGTTAGCAGAGCTGCTGACTCTGCAGCAGGATGTTTGCTGATGACACTGGCAGAAGGAGTCTTTATCTCAAACAAGGTGTAGTTACAGGGCTAGGTGTTTGTTTTATGTTGTACTTTGGAAGAAGGGTGGGTGTCCTCCAGCACTGCATGGGGAGAGGCTTGTCTGTCATGTCCAGGAGAGACCCAATGTGGGTTATTAAACAGGAAACACACATCATGTGAAGATCTTCTGGGCTGAAAGTAGGTGAAGGTAGAAAAAGGAAGAAGCTTCATTTGTGCTTGCTCTGTTCTTGCATTTCCCAGGTCCGCTTCTGGCTGCAGCTGGAGACATGGTGTGAACTAGATCCTGTGTCAGGACGTCCCTTCTCCTTAGAGAGAAGGCTTTTAGAAAATCCTGTGTGTGCTGTTAGTTTGCTCCACCTTTAACTGATGTGCTGGGCTCTTCTTCAGGTCTGGCACCATCTGCCGCTTCTTCTTCCCACTGCTCGGGAGGGAGAAGGGCTTGCTATGCTTCACCTCTTTTCCCTGAATGGGGAGACCCAGAGCAGGAGGATTGTTAGTAACCCATGAGATGGGAGAACAGATTTTTGCCTGGTGGGTACAGAATTGTCCATGTATTTATGTCTTTGAGGTTGTTCCTGTGATAAGACTGAAACTCATGTGTTGTGGGCAGGGGGGAACAACTGCTTAGTCAGCAGGGAAACAATTAACCAGCTGCAGTGCCTCAGGAATTCACTGGGAATACGTTTTCAGAGTTTACATCCATGCTTAATGGCATCTGAGCAAGTAGCTTGGGACAGGGTCACAATCCCCTGGTGAAGCTCAGCCCCCACAGGGTGTTTTAAGCCAGGGTGGGCCAAACTCTTTCATCATTGACGACTCCACTGGTATCTGAAGCATTGCTCTTGTGGCACAATAGATTTAATTAAAGTTTGTTTAGCACTGGAGGGGATTTATGGCAGTTGTGACAAGTTTAAGTTGACAAAAGGGCCCAATAAATAGAGATGAACCGTTAATTATTCCTGTGTGAGATTTCCTCTTGTAGCAGTCGTTTTATCAAAGTCAGTGAGGGCTGGGAATTGGCCTCAGCACTAGGAACAAAATAAATTGGAGGCTGGTACAAATCGGGGCTTCTCTGGTCTAATCACACGATGCTTTTGCTGAAGGGCCTTGATGTCAGGCAGTGTGCAAGTACCCCTGGAGAACGCTAGATTGAAAAAAATGGCAATAAAAGTGGCATAACGACTTCTAATGTGTAGAAAACATGAATACCAAAGTGGGAGACAACTGTGTGCAAGACGGTGGAATATCATAGCATCTGGGAGTGAAGAAATATTGCATTGAAGGGAAATTTCCCAGAGGAGGAGGAAGATGATGCAGACCTGAGTCCAAAGTACCTGAGTGCACATTGCCACAGATGCCTTCTGTTTCAAACTGGTGCTGGAAGAGACAACCCATTGCTAGCCAATGCACGGAGAAGCCTGGCATGAATTAGAGTTGAAAACTCAAGAGCTGGGCCACAATAATCCTGCTTTGACTCTGTGTTTGTCCTTGAAACCAAGTGGCATGACAAAAACAAGGGCCATGGGCCCTGGCAGCTAATGTACTCCTGTGTCACAATTCTTGTCCTCCAGGTCCCCAGGAGTTTGCTCCATGGTCTGTGGTGGATGGCGGTGAGATCACGCAGTTTGCTACCCTGCCAAGGTCAGTCTGTTCCCTGCAACAGGATGCATTTGCCCCGGGGGAAGGTAATACATCAAAACTGCCTTCTCCCCACCCCTTGTTTTGTCCACTCTGGTGATGGATTGATCACATAACCTGCCTTCCCTGGGCACAGCTGGAGCCTGGTGCAAGGGAAACTTCTTTTATTCAGCTTGTTTCCTGACTTTCAGTCCAAATTTGAGTTTCTTTGCTAAACAGGTTGGATTTTCTGGCAAATTTGCAGGGGTTGTGGGGGGCGAATATCTTGACAGATCTGGAAACCTTTCTCTCATCTTAAAGAGTGAATTTTGCTCCTTGTTTATGCAGATAGAGTTGGGCACCGCCATGTGAAGCGGCTGCTGTACAGCCACGTCTTGTCACTAGGGGTCAGGAAAATGCCGAGGAACGGGAGAGCTCCCTGAAACCGCAGCCCCTGGCAGAAGGGCACAGGGTTGGGGCTCTCAGAAACCCATCTGATGCCCAAAACCGGGAGTGATTGCTGACATTATCAGCTCTGCTAAAGAGTGTCTGCACTCAGCAAAGCGGCTCTTCAGCTGGACCTTCATGACCAAATTGTTTCTGAGAAGCCCGTCCAGCTCCTTTGGTGTGCACCAAAGCATCAGTGCGACTCCTGGGGCATGCTCACGCGTAGATACGTAAGCATTGAGGATATCTCTCCAGCTAGATTGCTAGAGGTCTTTGGTTACCAATCCTGTTTTCAAGTCCTGGAAGTCCTTGGGTTTTATTTCCAGCCTCCCAATTGCTGGTCTTGCAGTAAGCTGCTCTGAGCTAGGGACAGGAGAGGAGCTCTGGGTGTGGATGTAAAGGCAAGGTCTGTCTGCACAGACCTTTTATTGAGCAGGATTAGAAGGTAGGATAAGGGCAGGTAGACAAGCTTTTGGAAAAACAAGCCCTTCTTCCGACTGGAACTAGAAATGGCAGGTTTCAAACCCAAATGAGTTGAAACAGTTGCTCAGAGATTAGTGAGATATTTAACAGTTGTGGTTGCTTTAGAAGGAAAGAGTGGCTGTAATGTACAGGAGATGATGATAGGTGAGTGGAGAAAAAGAATGTGCTAAGGCAGTGATTTTCTTGGAGACAAAGGCAGGTAGCTTATGGGCCATGGCACATGGTGAGGCTGGTAGAGGGCACAGTGGCCAACTCCTGGAGCTTTGCTCTGCAGTAGAGTTGTGAATTCTGTTTCCCAGAGCTGCCTCTGGGAGGTGTTATGTGGTGTGGTTTTTTTGTTTTGTTTTGGTTCTTTTTTTTGTGTTTTTTTGTTTGTTTTGTTTTGTTTTGTTTTTGGTTTTTTGGGTGGTTTTTTTTTTTCTTGGATCAGGGCTGAGAGCAGAGGGAGCGACTTTTTTTTTTTTTTTTTTTTTTTTTTTTTTTTTTTTAATTTTTTGAGGAGGGGAGGTGGGGTAAGTGGTCCCCCGCCGGCTGCTGAATGTGCTTGTCCCTTGCAGATTGTCTTTGGGAGTCTGTTCGGGCACTCAGTGGGTGCTCAGCTTCATCTACAGCCTTCCCAGAAGGGTGGTAGGTGAGCTGGGTGAAGTGTATCACATTGCTGGAAGCACAGGGTTAATATCCAGGCATGGAGCGTGGTGCAGGGGGAGCTCTTGGAGATACATTGGCAAGTTTTGCATTTTTTTTGTGCAGAATCTGATAGCAGAAACTCATGTGTGAAATTCATGTCAGGTGCAGTGCTGATTTTTTTTTTTCCCTGTTAGCATTAAACATACTCTTTTGATGAGGCTACTCTCTTATTTATATTACCACCTCTTTTTCTCCCCAGCCTAATGAGTTTGTACTGCTTCTTACAAACTGAATTAATCTGCTTTGCTTGTTCTTGCTATTAGTGGGAACGACCACTGGACCATGCTGTCTGCACTGTTTGTTCGAAGCAGGATAAAAATTAATGGGAAAATTGTGTACGCAGCAATCTTAAGAAACCAAAATGCCACTGTGCCTTACCCGTTGGGGGTAGCAAATTAAATAACGTAGCAGCTTGCTTCAAAGTCTGAGGATAAAGTGTTCCTGTGGCAGGCATGGCAAGGAGGGGAGAGATGAAATACTACAAACTGTCATTGATTCACAGCCTGGGCTGGAAGTTTGCTGATGTGCTACAGCAAAATGGAGCTGTGTTTAATTCCAGCCACCTCCACTCCCTCCTGCAACAGCTGTATCTTGGAGGGACTTTGGGCTCAAAAGGAGAGACCTGTTAATTGTAATGGTTTGCCTCAGCTCTTGGACCTCTGCTTACATTCCTCCGAGGTGCTGTTGAAGGTTATCTGAGCAGTATCCTGAACTGGTCTTGGAAATTGCTACTCGGTGTAGGCTGGGTTTATGACCTTGCAAAGGCAAAGTGTGGAAACTGGTGGGGAGGAGGGAGGAAGGGAGGTGGTTGTTTCTGACTTGAAGTGGAAAGTCACTGGTGCTGTGAACTCCTGGAGGATGTTGCTTGGTGGCACCAGCTGTTCTGCGCTGCTATCGCAGAACCTGTGGCAAGATAGCTTTCACTGAGTATTGCTGCTGCCTGCTTGAGGCACCATGAAGAGTCAAGATGTTGGTGACAGCATCGTAGTGCTGAGAAGGAGGATTTTGCTGGGAAAGAGACCTGACTTTTTCTGGAAAGAGGATGTCTTATAGGACTGCTTTCAACCATAAGCCCTCCAGAGGGTCCACATGAGAGCTTGGTCCTCATGCTGGTCACACAAAGGGAAGGTGAGGAGCAGGAGCGTTCCCCACGATGGGGAGACAATGTTTGTTCATGGGATGGGAGGGTTTCCAATGCGAGGGTATATTGGGAAATCCACCTCTGACATATCATTAGGCTCAGCAGAGCTCATCTACTGGTGCTTTCCCCTCCTCAGCCAACATGCTGGCTATGGCTTTGGACAAACTGCCTGCAAATTAAATGAAGAAGGAACAGTTGGTTGAAGTGGAGCTGGGACAGGAACAGACCCAGTGGCTGAGGGAGGAGAAGGGGGAGAACAAAATAGGAATTTTTCTCCCCAAACTCCTATTCCTGGATCAAGCAAGTTGTGTTAGTAAAAAGCACCAACAGTTCCAGTGCAACTGGGAGATGTGATATTGCCTACCATGGCAGCAAGGACTTAAGTCAGCAGGATCAAAAAGCAACCTCTGTGCACGACCAGCAGCATCACTCAGCAAAGAGAGGGTTTCTCTCCAGGAACCAGCTATTCATCAGCAGTTTATAACGAATGCCCAGCATGTAAATAAGTACAGATACTGTGGTGGTGCTGCAGACTTGAGCCTGCCCTTGAGGCCCGCATGGCATGTGCTCTGTGGTAACTCAGCTGTCTCTTCTGATGCTCAATTGAGCAGGTGAAGCTGATTCACTCAAGCCTGGTGACTGTAGCTGATCTGCATTCTTAAGCAGGTAACTAGTAGTTTCTATGACTGACAGGTGTCTTAAATCAGCAGGGATACTCCATGAAGTATTTGAGGGACCTCACCCCAGTAGATGTATGGGAATCCAGTCTTGCTTTTGCTATCAAATTCAGCATAAGGAGAGAGGGAGGACTGATTTTTAAAAGCGCTTGCATTTTTGGATACCCTCCTGGTGCTGCTGCAGTTCTCCCATGCACAAATGTGGCTGTTGTGGGGGGAAGGAGTGAGAGCCCATCTGGTGAGAAGTCAGGTATGTCTTACCTACGCTGTCTGCACAGCAAAATTTGGGATTTGAATTGTTCCTTCTGGAGCTTGGGTGTGGACTGCAGCTTAATGCTCTCATTTTGCTTAGTGGCGCATAGCTTTCATTAAGTAATGCTGTAAAATACTTGCATTACGGGCTATGAACCAGAAAAATCAGACTGTAGTCGCTATGGTTCTGGGTCACGTTTTGCATGTGGATCATTGACAAAAGTAACCAACCAGCAGAGATGAATGAGGTAGAAGGTTTTTTACTGTCTTTGTGGTACAATCCTCTGATGAAATTTGACAGGCAGCCTGAGATCTGCTTCACATTTAGTTTGAGAGGAAGAAATAGCATACTGGTTTTTATTTTACTTGCTTTCATTTACACTGCTGGAAGGTTTAGCTCCACTTTAGAGCATGGAATTGCCTTTTTTCCTTACAGAGCCCCAGAAAGGGTATTTTAGAGCTTGGAGGAAACTTCAACAAACTGGAGAACAGGCCAGGATCTTTCCCCTCTTTGCCCTGTGCCTGTATCTTCATTGGCAGTAAGTATGGTGCAAAAAGCACCCGTCTTATTTTCCAAATCACTATAGCCAGTGATCGAGTCTGCCATGTCAACAAGAAGCATTAAGATCTCTGCTTTCTGCTGATGCAGAATGATAATTTGTGGCTCAGGCATTACTGAGATGTTAGACGCCGAAATTATGACCACTCTGTCAGATTGGCTGGATAATTTTTACTCCTAACCCTTCCACCAAGATGATTTTCAGTGCTTGGAAATTAGTCTTACTCTGCAGAGCTGTCAGTGTCTCCCAGCTGTGTCAGTATGTGCTCTAACAAATGTGTGTATATATGATATAGCTATTTCATCATCATTCCCTGCACTTCTCCAGACACCTGGGAAGCTTATCTTAAGTGCAGCTCTCCTCTCCCAGGGGTCGCTTTTGTTAATTCTTTTTTTTGGTTTGTTTTCCAGTAGTGTAGAAAAGCCCTAGAAACAAGCTTGTGGTTTTTTTTCTTTCTTTTCTTTTTTTTTTTTTTTTTTTTTTTTTAACAGGCCCTGTAGACACACAGGGAGAGAGATTTTTGTGTTCCGAGTAGGTTATGCTTGAAGTGGATGGTGGGGAGGTTTTATTTGTACAGGTAGGAAACTGAAGCAAGGAGAAATCAAGACCTTAGAGGTGTTAAAGATGTAATTCTCAGCAAAAGTTTGTATCCTCAAAAGGTAGAAGGCAGGAAATTGTTGCGTAGGGAGGCTGTGCTGAGGTCTCTCGAGCAGGTCTGAAAGGGTTGCAGGTCCCCTTGCAGAAAGGGAAAAGCAGTGCTTAAAACGGCAGATCCTTTGAGAAACAGAGCACCCAACGCTTGACCTTCCCCATTGCCAATCTGCAGCCATGCTCTTTGGTCAGCAAAGAGGTGTCACCTCCACCCCCAGGGCACTGTTCCTCCCTGAGGATGCCTGGCCCTGTAGCAACTCATCCTGGACACATCTCTGCCTAGCAGGAGGTGGGAGATGCAAAAAAGTGCTCTGGAAGAGTTTTTGCCTTTGTTGTGTGCAGTGAAGGTGAGCTGCGAGCCTACAGTTGCCTCATCTTTTTGGATACGCTCCCCAACTGATTGGGGCTCTATTATTAGTAGCTGACATGCTGGTAGAGTCACTCTCCTCCTAACTCTGCTAATTAATCAATGCACCCTGTGACAGCTCTTGACCATGAAATAATTTTCATTAGTATCCAGACCCCAACAGTATGGATGAACCCATCTATCTTCATTAGCTCTTGGATTTCAACATTCAGGAACAGGAGCCAAAAGTGACAGTAAAAGGGCAGTTTCCTCTCTAGTCCCTTCCTCATCCCAGTGAAAACTGACCTTGCTGATATTTTTCTTTCTTCCCCTCCCTGCCCCTTGTTTTATGTTGGTTAAAGGAGATGGGCAGTAACTTCAGCTCCTCTCCTTCTTATCCCAAGTGACTATCCTTAGGAAAAAAGTGGACAGGATCCTCTTTAAAGGTAGATAAATAACGTATGATTGTCCTCATTTTGTAAGTAATCTGAGAATGTCTCTCAGGTCACGAAGGAAAGAAAGTGAAGATCAATACTTATCGATGTCTGAATTACCTTCCTCCATATTAAAAATTAACTTTGCCAGTGTGTAACTGCATTTGTGCACAGGTAACCCTAAATGGGCCAAAATTGTATGCACAATCTCAAAGCCAGCAAGGAGCAGTTACACTTCTTGGAAGTGTTCCCTGACCTTGCCGAACATCTGGTGTTTTCCTGGAAGCGATGAGAAGCCACCACTGCATGCTCAACCTTGCTCTCCAGAATGAGAGGGCATCACTGTCCTTGCTCATCTGTGAGGTTATTTCCTGAATATTTGGTCATGTTGGGAAGTCGTGTAATTTCCTTCCTGCCAGTTCAATCTGCCCTGAAGCAATTTCTCCTTTTGTCAGATTAGCGTGATTTAGATTAAAGAACTAAAAGGACTCAGAGAGGCCTCCTGAGATGCTGAAGTTTGTCCCCTGCTCTTGGGTTATATGATGTGGTCCTCCAATCCAATGACATCATGGGGGTGGTGGATTTGGCCCCCATTAACTTCCCTCTTTCTCCTAAAGTGTGTCCTTTCCTGTGTGTTGAGAAAAAACAGAGAATAAAGGCCAAGCTTTGAAGAATTGAGCTGGCTGAGCAGATTTGCTCCTCCCGTCAGGTGTTGTACACCATGTGGAGGTGTACTCTGTGCTGCCCAAAGACCCATTTGGCCATCACAAACGGTGGCAGTCTGTGGAGCAGGGAGCACCTACCCATCTGTTTTCGGTAAGAACCTCAGAAATGCAAAGCAGGCTTTGTGTGAAGCTCATCAAACCGAGAGGAGATGGCTTGTACTTAGCTGCAGTGCTTATGGGGTGAGTTGCTCAAATAAATCACGTGGGATGTTTCGTGGGCTCAGGTTGTTTCATCAGGCTAAAAGTGGGCACTCCCAGAGATTTCTGGAAATCTCATGAGGCACAGCAACAAGAAGGTGCATTTTGAGCACAAGGAAATTTCTGTATGTTCCTTTGACCTTTTGAGACATTGATACCGTGTCCCGTGGGTGGCCCAGGGAGGGATCGTGCAGTGGATAATTGCACTGTGTCTCACAGACCTGTTCGGGCCTCGCTGCCTCCTGCACTGCGGGTGTCAGAGATGAACAACAGACGTTATTTTTGCAGCTTGCTCCTCCCAGGCTGCTGTGCATAGGCACTGCTTGGGCTTTTGTGGTTTGCTCTTTGTTTTTTTCCAGTAGTGTTTCTGGAATTATTTTTTCCCCCCTCTTCCTGTAGAACTTAACTCGGAGCTGCCTCCGTTGATATGTGTCTATATCTGCTGAGAAGCCTTCTATCAGTCATTTGCCTGAAGCCACCACTGTAAGTTATTTATACAGTGATTAGTTAAAGCTTCAGATATTTAATGCAACCTTTAAATCACATATCCACCAACAGCTATTGGTCACATAAAATTTCATTGAGCAGTATCTATCACTTACTGTTTTTCTCAATGTGTGCATATAGTTAATTTTCTACAGACCTCTCTTGCTGATATTTTCTGCTGAGTAAATAGTAAATTGAGGGACTTCAAAAAGTGTTTTGTTGCGTTGCAGTGAGTGAATTACTTGTAAAGGGAACATGGAATATAAAAATTCATCTTGCAAAAAAGTTGCTGTGTTGTATAAATTCTATCTCTCTATGGTAAAACAGACTCAAACCTTAAAATGAAATGTATTTTCACAGCGTATGTAGCTAGTAAGGACTTTTCCAACCAGCTAGCTTTGAATATTTAACCTTGTTGGGTTTGCTTCTGTTTTTTTACCTCTTCTGCCTCAACTTATAGTATGCTTATGGGACAAAATCTGCTTTGTACTAGGTGTTCAAAACTGTACCTGTAAACAGTTGAATTCAAAGATACAGTAAAAATTTAATATTTTTAAGTTGGCTCAGAAAGCCGAGTTCTTGAGCTTATCAAAGGAAATGAAACTTGGAAGAAATGTAGGTAGAAAATGCAAAGCTGAAGTCTAATGAAACGAGCTTCCTTTTTAGAACAAGTAGTCATTAAAAGAAGTGAAACGAGATTAAGCCTGCATCTGCAAGTGAAGTAGCAAGAGTATATTCCAGCCCTGACAGCTGGGCTGAGCCCAAGCCACCATAGACCCTGAAGTAAAGCATCTTGGTACCTAATCTCATTCTGTGGTCAAGAGAGGCGGCTTGAATCAACCTCAAGGGGTGATTCAGTTGCTGGGTGCATTGAACTGCTCCATGAGGGTCTGTCCATGACCCCAGTTGGACCCAACAGTGACTGGGACCGGGAGCAAGGAGCCTGGAATTGGGTAGGTTGAGTGCCAACCTAAAGATTCAAGTGCTTCTGCGTATGTGCAGTGCAAATCCTCCTTTTCAGGTGCGTGGGTCAGTTTGGAGAGCCACGCTCAATTTGTGTGTCCTCAGCTTGGAATTTGGGGGCGCTATTTTGCTGTGCATTTGAAAACACTGCAGTTCAGTTGGTCTGGAGTAAAATGGTGCAATATGTTCGTGTAACATGGTTGTGACCGGCTTAGCCATCTTGGAGTGAACAAGTCTCTCCCTTTCTGTAGGTTTCTGTAGGGTTGGTGAAGAAAGGAGGAGGCTGGGGACACTGAAGGGGAGAAGGCGCGAGCTTTCCCCAGCTCTGCGTGCTTTGGCGGAGACCTGCCAGCCTTCCATGCCATTGCAGAGCTGCTGTGATAGCCCCACAGCTACCCTGTAAATGGGACATCCACGTGCATCCCCGCTCCTTCGGTTGCAGCCTGCAGTCTGCTCGGCAGTGAGCAATGCAAACCCTGAAACAAGTGCAGCGCTGGGGAGTGACAGGCTGTTGTTTCTACCACCCTCTGGGAAACAGCTGGCAAATTTGGAGCCCCATCTGCTTGTGGGGTTTGATGGAAAGGAAGGAGAAAGTTTCTTGTGAGTCTAGTGCCAAAACGAGGGGTATTTGGTGCTCATGGGGGCTCACCTTGCTCTGGGGTGCAGACACAGCCTCACCTTGGCATAGCCTTTTCCCAGCCCAAATATGGGGCCAGCAACTCCTTTCTCTTGCTTTAACCTGGTTATAAGGAGCAGAGGAGAGGAACAGGAGGGAATAAAAGGTGAAGTAGTGGTTGGGGAATGGCAGGAGAGGACTCTTGGTGGGCAGCGTGGATGGCTGCGTCGTGGGTCAGCTGCCTGCCTGCCCCTCACCAGGGCTAATAATGCTTTCTCCGACTTCTGACTACTCACTGCAGTTTATTAATTGATTTGGCAGAGCAAAAAGGAAAACAGTAGTGACTGAGTGAAGTGAAACTATATATTTTTAACTGTCCTCCTGGATCCCGGCAAGATTTCCTTCACACTCCCTTGGAGCTGGTTGCTGTGTCGGTGCCTTCCTGTTCTGCATTCCCCTTGCCTGAGGTTTGATGGATGCCGAGGTCTCATTTTTGGCTAAGAATTGGGATTTCACTCATCCCGGAGGTAAATTTGCCACTCATTCCTGTGGCAAATAAACTTCGGGCAGAGTTAGCTGCTGCCCTTGCTACAGCAAAGGCCTCTGTCTTAGTCTGTGCTGTAATCAGGTCTTTAATTAAACAACTCTCTGAATATTTCCACTCCCCTTTTTTTGAAATGAGGATGGAGTCAGACTTCCATTTGGCTTAACTGTACTTGGTGGGGCTGAGTAGTAAAGGGACAGTGTCAGGTAAATGTGGATGGTGGCCTATATCTGTGTCTTCTCACACAGCTGTGAGTACTTTACTCCAAGCCTTGTTATACATGGGGGCTTGACCTCTTTTTAACTGCAGTTAAAAGCAGTGTAGCCCCTTCCCAGTACTATTTGGTATGGCACAAGGAAAGGGAAAAAACTTCCATGGACTTCAATGGACCCTTTCCGGGTGTGAGGGAGCTCCTGCTGTATTTAAAGTTCAGAGCGAAAGACTATCTTTCAATACATTGTATTTAACTTTGTCCAATTCCGTTCCCTTTTTCTGCAGCTATAAAACCACTATTGCTCTTTCATCTCTCCCCCTTTCTTCCCGAGTAGGTTCTGTGAAAACGGTGTTTGGGGGCAGTAAATCACAAGATGGAAGCATGCATTCATAAAATACTTTATACCTCCCTCCATCAATATTTCAATGTGCAACACAGACACCAACATTTCATTTTAATTACGCTGCAAATTTCCCTGTCGAGGAAGAAAGCTGAACTCTGCGAGGCAGCCCAACCCCGTCCCCATCCCCTCCTTGCCATGGGAGCAACTGCAACATCCAATTAGCCACGTTTTGTGTTCATCTGAGTCACGGGGCTGTATGCGTGCCTGGTGCGCGTTCCTCCTGCAGGAGGAAGACTTCCAGCTGGGCTGAGTCTGGCCTGCCATGTCCTTTTCTTGCCACGGGGTGAAAGGAGGTCTCGAAGCCATTCGTGGATGTATCTGTGGGAGCTGGCACGTTGCCCGGAGCCCTTCAGCGGGCAGGAAGGGCGATCCAGCACAAACAGAAGGTTTTGGAAGATAGGCTCTGACAGTGATTAGAGGCAAGGGAAGGCTTCCCTGCTACAGCAAGTGTCATGGTTTTTAAAGCTGTCCTTTCTGAGGTTGCATTAGTTGCTAGGACTGTTTCCATTCGCAGGAGAAGAGAAAGAACGTGACAGAGGCGTGCAAGTCACTGAATGACACAGGCAAGTCAGCCCGTGCCTTCATGTGGAGCCCTTTTTGGGAGATTTAAGAGATGGCCGCTTGCAACTGAATGGCAATACGGGAGACAATACGTTGCACACCCAATTAATGTGCTAACCTGCAAAACTCCTTGCCAGAAGATACTGCTGCGTCCCCTCCAAAAAAACATAGCAGATTTTCTCAAAGTACACCATTCACAGGTATGTGAGCTAGGATAAAAATATACATGACAAAATGTTTAAGGAAAGGAGGAGGTCCCCAAATGCAAAGGAAGTATGTCCCTCGTGGTGGTGCTGTTCCATCATTGTCAATTATAAGGAGTGTTAAATGTTCCTCTGTAGCAGCTGGTGTGGGGTATTATTGTAGAGAGGGCATTAAATTAGACGGGTTATCAGTGTAATTCAATATGACAATTTCTGTGGTCATATCCTGAAGACAATGGAAAAGGTGGGGAGAGGGAGCAGCACCCGTGACACACACAAATGCTAACTGGAAGGGAAAGAGGCATTCATTTCTTGTTAGCGCATACAAATGTAAATGTACTGATTTATGTAACTTCCCAAAGCTTAGCTGCTCGCTGCCTGAAGAAGCATTCTTAAAACACATATCCAAATTAAGATGCCACCTATCAGATAAATTGCTCCGTGTACAGACTTTGTTTGCAAAGTCAACGTTTTTCCAACAGCCTTTTTAAAGTCCTTAAAAAAACCCCAAACAAACTCTACAGAGAAACAAATATCTGTATATTGCTGGTATAAAGGTCTAGGAGATGGTTTTGAGGCCAACTGTGTTGGTGAAAGCCAGTGTCACGGTGTCATGACAGCCCAGTCTTGGGTGGACAAGTGTTGGAATCTTTGGATATGTACTCATTAAAATTAATTCAAGTCCAAACAATGCCGAAGAAATGATTTAACAAATGAATTGCCTTATTTTGACCTCCCTGAGCACAGCAATTTGGAATTCTGTAATGGAGGGCTACACGTTTCAAACTGAGATGGGGAGTGTGGGATGTGTTATGCTTCACCCAACATCTTAATGCAGCATTTCCTCTGTGAGGGAAGGTGTGAAAAGTAAAGTTAAAGCTGTGATCTCTGTTTTTTCCTCTCCCTAGGACTGGTGTCTCCCTTTTACTCAGAGCTACACCAGACTCGCATAGAAGAGCTCTCAGGTAGTGTTATCCATAGGGTAATGGGTATTTTCCTACTCTGTATCTATGCTTAAAGACATATGTACAATGCTCAAATGATGTTAGGACAAGAATAGTTATTATTCTGGAGTACCTTTCCTAGGATCTCCTTGAATTTCCTTTGAAAACAGCTCCCCGGAAGCCTCACTTATGCAAAAATTAATCTAATGGCTGTAACGATAGAAGATGGGGAGGTACCTACAAGGCAGAGGGCCCTGAAATAAAGTTGATTTGCAGAAAGACCATAACAGGTCAACAGGCAAGACTTTGCCTGCAAGCCTGGAGAACGTAATGTGAGCTGGGAGCTGTTAGGAGGATGTGCAATGGGATGAAAGCTAAGGACACCACCAAAAAGCATTTCTGGAGAGGTGGGACTGGCAGTCCTGGTTGGGGCATGCCAAGTGCTAGATAGGTCACCTTATGCATTGGCAAGGAAGATTTCCTTGCATGATCTTGAGATAACATAGACCATCCTAACAGCCAGCAGTCTTGAACAGGAATGTTTAAAAAGAGCTGGAATTCATCTGTCTTCACATGAAAGGAGTGCCGGCAGGTTTGGGTTGATCTGCTGGATGAGAGGAGTTGTTTGCCAGGTTAATTTACCTCCCTGCATGGTGCAGCAATTGCTGTAAGTCAATCTTAAAGAACCTGTGGCTGATGAACGTGGCCTGTAGATGTAGTCAGCGAGACTTTTTGGGGTGAGACCTTTTTATCTGGACCCTGAACAACAGGACTGGTAGAGAGCAGGCAGCAGGAAAAAAGAAAAATGTTAGCGTTTGCTGAGCATCCCCTCCCCAAATACACGTTGGCATGTCCCCGTGCAGCACAGAAATAAGCAGAAGGGATCTATTTATGTGGTTATGGGTTTGCTGTCCTTGGATCCTGTTTGAATACACTCCACCCCAGAGTTGTTTTGCATTTCACCAGGGAGTCTTTTGTCTAAAGGGCATCGCTGCTACAGCAAAGTGGAGCGTGTCCCTGCCCCTGCTTTCTCCAGTGGATATCACATTTCATTACTCTGATGAGCCTGAGCAAATTCTCCCGGTTGTGTTAATTTGCCCACAAGCCAGCCTGTGTCACGTCCGCAAGAAGCCTGTGACATTTTCTAGCCTCCCCCATCCCTCCCGGTTTCGAAACCTCGAATAATAATCGCAGCCTTGTCCCTTTTTCTACTTACCGCTTCTGAGACGGAGGGGAGAGAGGGCGGAGGGGCCGAGACGCCCCCTTCCCGACCGCACGGTCAGGATGCGGTCAGCCCCGAGCCAGGCGAGCGTGGGAGGCGTTCGCCTCTCGGGGCTCTGCATGTGTGTGTGCCCAGTCTGCTGTGGGTGCTGCGAGGGCTTATGGCGGGGGGAACGGAGGGGGTGCCTTGGCACAACCTCCGTCTTTGTGGTTGGGAGCTCATCGGTGAAGTGGAAAGCGGGTGGTGGCGAGTGGGGCGGCTGTTCCGGCGTCGTCCTACCCTTTGGCTTGCTGCAGGTTGAGAAGAAGAGTGCTCTTGTGCATTTGATGCCTTCATCGACGCTTTTTTTTCCTGAAGCCACGGGTGCATCACTAGGGAGAGGACCATGTAGCGTTGGACAACAAATGCTTTAAACCCAGGGTCTGAACGCTGTGTTTCAGAGTGCCCTGCAGGCAAGGCGTAGAGGAAGGATTTAAAATTAGATGCATGGGGGCAGGTGAGAAGTAAACTATTTGTGTTCCCAGTGTGTGGTGCTGCTCCTTCCCCACGTCTTCAGTTTAATCCGTATTTTGGATTACATTGATAGTACCAGAGAGTTGGGGCTGTTTTCCAAAATGTTGGTATCCAGAAGTGTGAAGTGAGGTGTGCTTCTGCATGTATTACAAACAATATTCATGCTTCTTTTTTTTTTTTACTTTAAATAATGAAACTTATGCTTTAACTAATGATGCCTTTAAATGATGATAATTTTGCTGTTCTAGCAGTCCTGAAGTTGAGCCGCTGAAAAATCAGTGGTGCTTGTATCAGCCTAACCTTAAGGACAGGTATTAATTTCTCAAGGAGTCAAACAAACTCTAACAGGACAGAGAAAATTAGCTACTGATTATTGGTACTTTTAAGAGAGATGAAGATACACTCTTTCAAAATACTTCTCCTGTGATTATGTCCCTCATCAAACCATCCCAGGAAGGCAATTCAACAATCTGCGAGGCTTAGCCGCACCTTGTGCTCTCAACTGGTTATTAGGCCTTTTGGATAACCATCGTTCTCTGCATTCAGGTTTCTGAGAGGAAAGGTTAATGCACGTTGGCTCATAAACACCACTCTGAATGTGCTGAGAGGCTTTGTACCAAGCACACGAGAGCCTTGGTCACGTGCAGGCAAGAGTTACTTGCACACGGAGGACTGACGACTGATTGAAAAAGAGTTTCAGGCTAAGTGTATGAAGAGGCCTTTGAATGTATTTGGCTGTAACACAAAGCTGTTGCTGGAGAGCTCTCTGGCAGAAGGAAAGAGGCTCCAACTAAGAATTGGTTGTGCGTTGCCTCAAAGACGAGGGGTTGGGGATTGGAGTAAGTGGATCTTACAGTAAATGGATCAAAGAGATCAGGACACAGAAACTAAAGCGAAAGATAACGACAGGTAAGAGTAACCACTAATGAAACTTGAAGTCCTGAGCACTTAACATGTGGTAAAGAAGATCCAGGAGCTTTACTTAGCCCTAAATAACCAGGATAGGTGAGAAGACACCTGTGATGTGCTCCTAGGTGGGACAGGGTAGCCGAGGACTGCAAAGATACTGGGAAGGATTTGGTTGTGGATATAGCATGGATGTAGCATGCATGCCCCTCCTCATATGCATTTGGTAAGGGAAATCCTTGTTTTTTTCCAAGAAAAGGAAAGGCTAGGACTCCCAGGCAAGCTGGGTGACCGCCTGGAGTCTCACTATGCACCAAGGCTGTTGCTACTGCCCCTTGCTCAGCTTGCTTCACACCTGGGGACAGATGCACAGCACCATGTATCCTGCTGATGTTGCTTCTGATTCATATTAATCATTTCACTTAAAACCACAGTGGTAGGAAGGTTTCAGGTGCTGTTAGGGAGAAAGGGGTAGCTGAGGAGGATGTTTAGGGTGTCCTGACTGAGGCCACCTTTTGAGGTGTCTGCTTTTCCCTCCAGGAGCCTGTGATCCTAACCTCACCCCTTTACCAGTTTCTTAACCTCTGGGGACATCAACGTACCTTCCTGGGATAAAGTAAGGTGTACCCCAGCCTGAGCAGAAGCAGATGATCCAAACCATCTCCAAACGCTCCTAGCCTGGCCAGCAGCTGCTGTGATGAGTGATTTCTAGTCCAAAGAGAAATTTCTTCTCCCAGCATCCCTCTGAGACATTTTTCTTTGCCCTGAAAGGATTCCTCCCTGCATGTTGAGTCATGCTTGAAGAAGTGCTCGTTAAATAAGTACCGCTCAGCTTTGCTTAAAACAAATGAAGTTGATTTAATAGGGCTATAGAACGGCCAGGTATCTGTGTTATTTAAGAGTATTGGCACTTTGAAGGCCGAGCGCTAAAAGCACTTCATTTTTATTTCAACTGTTAATTGAAAATCAGCTGGTTCGTCTTGTTCTTTCCGCTACCACTCCTTCTCCTCTGCTCCCCGGTCTCGTCTCCCCCATTCCCCTGCGATAGGATAACAGCTGTTAATGCAACACCCCTGCACAACGTGCTAGTAAAAATGTGGCATGAGGCCAGGCTTTCACTTGTGGTTTATTGGTTTAATTAACCAGGGTCTTGCAAATACTTCTTTGTGAGGCAGAAATGAGAGAATCTAATGTTTCTTGGGCTGGATCCTTACATAATTTTTAGGCACCTGGTAAAAGCACCAAGGTAAAAACTTGGCTTCTCTGATTAACCTTGACTGAATTCAACAATACCTTGGAGTCGCTTTATTGCTGACCTTGTGTTTTGCTACCTTCTCATCTTTCTAATTTGTCTTTTCTTCCTGTCTTTGCAACAACAGTCAGAAGTGTTAAAAAAAAAAAATCTCCTGCTGTCTCATGGGAGAGCTCCTCTACTTACAGTGATTTTTATTTTTTTTAAAAAAAATTCAGTATATTTCTTGTCATTTATGTTTTTCTTGCATTTACACACACAAACATTTGCATGAGAATAGCTACTTAAGAGTTGCTTGGAGGTGACATTGTAATTTTTTAAATGAATATGTGTGATGACATGCTGAATACTGCCAGCCATTGAGATAATTTGGCATTTGTTCATGCAAAAAGGAATTCTTCCTATGTGCCATTTTAGGAGATGATCTTGCCAATGTTTGTGAGAAAACCAGTGTTGAAGCTGAGATGTCCACAAAGAAAAGTCCAGGTGCTGCCTGGGTTTCTTTCAAGTGATTTGCTATTCTATCCCCTCCCCCTGCCTCCCCCGGTTCCCGCTGATGTGATGTCCTCTTATAATTTCAGTCTATGCTGCTGAAGGTGTGTGTATTATTTTGGGTGAGGCGTGGAACAAAGGATCTGAGCACTTGTAGTGATCTGTAAAGCCTCTGGCATCTATTTAGAATAAACTCTGGGGTCTTGTTCAGGGGTATTGGTGTGGAGGCAGCTGAAATCTTGTAGATCAAAGGACAATAAGGCCAGATCTTAAAATCCTTTAAGGGTTTTGAACAGTCTAACCCTGTTGCAATTCCAGTTTTGGGTTAAATGCTGCTTACGCGTCTCTCTTGAAATTTCTTTCACTTCTTTGCTTGCTTTTCCTTTACTAACACCTAACAGCATACACAGTTCCTGTGGTCCACCCTAGAAGGTGGTGGCAGTGATTCTTTCTTACAACGTTCTAATGATCTTGAGGGTGATGGTTGTGTTTTGAAAGAGACAGTATTGATTATCATCTTAATTGACAGTTCTCCCTTGCTACAATCTCACCAAATCAAGCCTATGGCAGGTCACATTCCCATGGGGTACCCAAAGCATGCTTTTAATTTCTGGAAGCATCTAGTCAGGTGAGTAAATAGTTTATTAAGGTTTGCCTTCTTGCAGTGATTTTTCTGTTGGAGTTCAAGATTTCAATGTGAGAAATCTCTCCTTTACTAGGAATTTTGAAGCAGAAATTGTGGAGCTCAGTTCAGGACTTCAGCAAGCAAAATGCTTGCAAAATACCCAAAATTGGTACGGCCCTTGGTGGAGTGGTTTCTGGTGTCTGTGTGTGTGAATGGCTCTAAGGCCCAGGTCCAGGTAAGTGGGAGTGCATGAGGCTCTCGCTCTGAGCAGACCACTGTGTGAAGGTGCTTGTGAGCTATCTGAGGTATCAAATAGACTTCAGGGTGTCTCCAGAGTTTTTCATAATGTAGCCCCACACGTGTGGTGGCTGCTTTTGTCTTCTTGGCGTTCTTGTGGAAATCCAATGTTGTGATTCTGAGAGTCACGGCCAATTGAATTAACATCGTCATCTGCTTCATGGGTGATAAAAGGTAGATAGACTGCAGCTAGGTACACTACATCATGCTCTGTCTCCTCACCCCCTATAACTGCTCTGACATCACCCAAGTAGCTGCAGTTGGTTCACCCACCCGCTGACAGTGACAGAGCCATGTATAGGGAAATGGCTGTAGTTGTCTTTGCTGGAGGTTGTAGCTGTCCAAGGCACATAGTTGGTATTTCTCCTTCGGTTCTGCTGTCTCAGCTACCTGATGCAGCTGGGTGATTCATCAGTACGATCATCTGTGTGACACAGGTTTGACCAGAAAGTCCTTGCTTTTAGATGTAGGCAGGTGGGCTTGGCAGGACCACGTTGTTGGCTCCAGCCGCCTGTATCTGTGGGCAACCTGAGGAGAAAAAGTTGAGTCCCGGAGGGTCCAGGGACCTTCTGTTGTCCAAAGCCGTTGCACAGGCACTGGAGCCTAGGCTGGCTGCAAGCTGTGCCCCGTCCTTGCTTATCCCAACGTCCAGCGCTGGGAGCGATCTTTTCGTGAGGCTGCACTTGCAACACACTCTGAAACGTCAGCAAGTATAAAATTCGGTAAACGCATCGTTTTGGCTTTTTTTGCCTCTCTGGAGCATGTTGAAATGCTGACTGTCCTGTTTACTGTTTGGTGCAATTTAAGATGTTGAATGGAAGTGCAGTGTCCTTAAGTGAGATAGTTGCGGGCTACCCAGAAGATTGTATCTTTACTTTTATAACACTTCTTCACTGCAAATCACAGTCTTGGTAGAGTTCCTAGTCTTGTGGATTTGCATAGGACCATCTCATTTGGAAACAGTTTTCATCTCTCAGCTAACACTTTGCTGACCTGTCAGATGCATTGTAGGATCCAGCCATTCCTCTGGGACTTTGGAAGGGGGATGCTTAGCAGGTGGAATGTTTTATCTTCCTTTGGGTTTAGTCCAAGAATGTATCAATATAGAATTTTCTACCTGCAGGTCAAGAGGAAGTCTACATGTATTTTTAGAAACACAGACAGTCAAACCATTAAATTAATTTGTCTTTGCTTTAATAAAAGCGCTCCTTGCCTCTAGAGAATGATAATGGCACTAGATTAATGTATCTAGGAGTACCATTGTGAGTGGCAGCTGGAGAATGAGAACTTGATGGGATCTAAAATGAAAGAAAAATGTTTGCAATCAGTTTTGTGTTTCATTCTCCTCTTACCCCAGCTACCTGAGATGTTCAACACATAATTCTACAATTATGTGGGGTTTTTTTTTCAAAGAAAGGCATTGTAAGTCTTCCATAAGAAACTCTCAAGATGCTATTTTCATGCAAATAGCTTTGTGTGCTAAATTGAGGAACTTAAGAACCACAGAAAATACAGGAAATGGGGGCAGAATGCATTTGAAATGTGAAAGTTTCCTGGGAGTTGTCAACAGCTCTTTAAGAAGTCTATTGCCCGCACCTTTCAGCAGCTTTTCTTTGTGATTGCTGTGGAAAAAAAAAACAATTACCGAGCTGAAAAGATTGTATGTAGTTGTTGCACTGAGGAACAACTCTCGAGAAGCGATAATGGAGCAGAACGTCGTTCTGCAGTTCGCTTCTCTGGCTTTGACGAAAATCGAGACGACAACAATGCCCCAGTTCTTATTCTAGTTCCGAAGCTTAAAGTAAGAGGATACCCAGTTTTCTAGATGGCTTTGCCTTAAGAGTTCTCTGACACCTTCTAACCTGTGTCCTCTTACCTGAGCCTTTCCTTCAGTGGCAACCCTAGCAAAGAAACTTGAATTTCCCGGTGGAAGGATCTTTATCGCTCACCCAGGCTCTTACAGCAGAAGTGTGTACAAGCCTTGATTCTTGAACGCAAAACCAGCCTGGAAAGCATCCTCTCAAAATTGAGTGTGGTATGAATAAAGCAAGTGACTTTTCCACACCACAAAGATGAGTACTTTCTACTTCACTGCTGCGGATGATTAAGGAAAACAATTGCATTCTGACAACATGCATTGACATTTTAAAATGAAACAGAAATGAAGAACAGATTCTGGGAGGCTTGCCATTAATGATAATGGATTTCCCTGAATGGGAGCCTTTTTGAAAGTCTGATTCTATTTTTTTTTTTTTTCGTAATGTTGCCTAGAACAGGCAACCCTGTCATAGGGGACAACTAGTGGGTCAGAGGAGTTCAGGGGGTAATCTGAGGAACAAAAATGGCTCTGCACAGGTACTCATGAGCCTACTTAAAGACAAACTAGAAAAATGCCTGTGGGGGCGAAGAGGGGAGGGAAAGCTATGTTAATGCTGATAAATGAATATTTGATGTTTAAGTTCAACTTTCATTTGCTTGCAAATGAAAACTATTGTGTCAACACTGCAGGAGACGGTCCATGCATGTTGGGTTTTTTTTCTGTTCCCCAAAGGTTAATTCTTCTTTCATTTAAAAAAAAAAAGTGAGAAATGTTGACTTTAAATGATAGGCAAACACACAGAGTGCCTTCCTGGCAGTGCATGCTGCACATCGACAGCACAGCCCGGCTCGAGCATCTGGCGGGGGGCTGTAGTATATGTGATAACACAGCATTGAAGGAAGAGCTTTCCAGGCAGGTGTAAAATCTATTGCAGTTAGCTATTTTCCTGTAGGAATATTTTTGCTACTTGTGATACTAACTTTCAGCTGTGAGGTTGAAACTGGGATGTTTACAGCTGCATCTTTTTATAGGCATCATGTGATAGGTAATTTTATGTGAAAAATCTATTAATCCTCTGATGGAAGAAGTAAACTTAGGTGAGACTCATTCTCCCGTGAATTCTTGGCATGCTGTAAAAAAAATGTTGCAGTTCTCCAAAATATTAGCTGTAAAACTTGTGCCTTGTTAAAGTTACAATCAGAAGATGTAATAAACGGATTATTTAAGCATACATTACTATGTAATGTTCATCTCAGGGCACTTGGATTTTGACTCTGTAGTACCGTGCTTTGCCTGGCAATCTCATGGTGGCTGCTGGGGCGGAAAACACAAACCCTCCTTTAAATAATGCATCCCTTCCCTGCTGTGCCTCTCCTCTGGTTCAAAGATAGTCCCCCCCTTAAAGTTTAATCAGTAGTTTTATCATTGCTTACAGGCAAAAGGTACTGATCCAAAAAAAAAAAAAAAAAAGTGCCTTGGGATGGAGGAGTTTAACACTGGATGGAATTGCACCTTCTCCTCCGCTCTTGCTGCTTTTAATTGATTCTTCATAATGGTGTGTGCTTATTTGGGTGGGGTGGCCCTGGGAGGGTGACAGGAGTTTGTGAGCTGCTGTTCTACACCTCTGCTGAACCCACTCATGGAGGGAATGAAGCTCTTGGAGAATCTGTACTGGAGCAGAGCAGGGAACAGGGAGTTTCTTGGGTGTTCAGTTGGGTCGCTTTCCCCAGGCAGCTCTCCCAGAACTGTTTCTGCCTTTGCAAAGTGCCTTTTGGCTTTTATGGGGTTTTTTTTGATATCTGTCACCTGTTGATGCTCCTGAAACACTAAAGGGATAGATGTGCGCAGTGCAGTAATTGAAAGGTGGGTATGTTATAAAAGGTATTGAGAGACCTGAGCTGATGCTTTCTCAAAACTCACGTTGTTAATGTTGTCGTTTTTCAGAGCAGAGTCCCAGCGGTCACGGGCAGCGCTGCAGTGGGAGGGGGTGTCCGTCCCCCCCTCCAGGGTCGGAGAAGGGAAAGCTCTGGGGAGCAAGCACAAGCTGGGAAGGCAGGGGTATGAAATGCAAACTGCTTGAATCTGGGCTTGTGCCTGCGCCTGGTGCTCCCTGTTGGCTTTTCAAGGGTGTTTGGAGGTGTCTGTCTAACAGGAATGGTTTGGCACAGGTTCCCAGAGGAAATTTAAGCCATCTCAGCCTGGGCCTTAATTTCCATGAGTACGTTTGGTCGAGAGCCTGCTTGGCCTTTTGGGCTGAGATTGCGTTAATCGTGGCTTCTTAGAGGGCACTTCATTACTTAAGGAGGATAATAATCAATCTGTTGGTGTATCAGCATCAGAGGGGAGGTTAATGTTAGCTCTTTGCGCTTCTCTGGCTTCTCTTCATGGGAACACCCAAACAGTTGGTTGTTTCCAAAATGGGAAGAGGAAAGTAAGTGCATCTCCCCTCCTCTTTGACAGACCAGCACTGTGGACAACATGTGACAGGAGCATCTGTGGGAATCCCCTTCAGTTTGTCCTCTTTCATGGTTTAAGCCCAGCCAGCAACTAGGCACCATGTGGCTGCTTGCTCACTTCCCCCCACACAGTGGGATGGGGAGGAGAATCAGGGAAAAAAGTAAAACTCATGGGTTAAGAATGACTTAACAACTAAAGTAAAATAAAATGTAATACTAACAAATAAAATAAAAAATATAATAATACTAATTGTAATGAAAAAGAATGCAATAAAATTAAAAAACCCCAAACAAACCCAAGAAAAAAACCCAAGTGATGCACAATGCAATTGCTCACCACCTGCTGACTGATGCCCAAGCAGCGGTCAGCCCCTCCCAGCCAACTCCTCCCAGTTTCTATATTGAGCATGATGTTCTGTGGTATGGAATATCCCTTTGGCTAGTTCGGGTCAATTGTCCTGGCCATGCTCCCTCCCGGCTTCTTGTACACCCGCTTGCTGGCAGAGCATGGGAAACTGAAAAATCCTTAATTTAGGATAGGCACTGAGTAGCAACAACTAAAACATCAGTGTGTTATCAACATTATTCTCACATTAAATCCAAACCACAGCACTGTACCAGTTACCAGGAAGAAAATTAACTCTATCCCAGCTGAAACCAGGACACCCTGCAATGAGGGCGCACAGGCACATGCGTTAATGTAATATACATTCTTGCTACCGTCGTTTTCTCTCTGAGACTCCTGCAAAGCCAGTACAGGGTAAAAGGCTCATTTCTAACTCTTGCAAAGCCAGTACAGGGTAAAAGGCTCATTTCTAACTCTGAATCACCAGTGTTCTCTGGAGTTTCCTACAAGCCTAAATTTGTTTTACAAAGCTGGTAAAACCAATTCAGCTTAGGGTAATTTGCACAGAGGATGCTATTGGTTTTGCTCAGCATGTACTACCCTGGCCCTCAGTCTTTTTTGCTTTTCCACCAAACATTTTTCTTGGTCAGTCTAGCTGCCACTTCAGATCTCTAGTTCTTCCTGTGCTGCTTTTCTGTTTGAAGAGAGCTGCAAGAAAATCATCCTGTAACAACCAGGGCTGTGAGGCATTTCCAGCCTTTGAATAAGCTGTATGGGTTTTTTCCTTTTTTTCTTTTCTTCCGTGATTGCTGTCCGCATAGGTAAAGCCAGGGCCAGCAAATGCTGATAATTCAGATAAAATGCACAGCATTTAGGCCTTGTATTGTTAGCTGTGGGGAGGAAAAGAGGCATTTAGTACAGCTTTGCAGTGGATTGATACAGAGATGGGAGCAAAGAAGTCTCTGGCGTGGGGTTTTCTCAGGAGCTTGGTGCAGAATTTTTATGCATGGCTTCCTGGGTAGCTGCACAGGTATTTATCCGCTATATAAATAGGAGATTGACATCTTTATAGATCTGTTACAAATGTGTTCTCAGCTCAAGATTGCAGTTTTCTTCATTTCTTGCGTGTAGCTCATTTGCTGCTTCTTTCCATGCCTTACGCTTGCTCTGGGACTGGCGATCCATGCTGTGAACTCTCCTGTCTCTCATACTTCAGGTCCTGTTTTGCTGTCTTTTATCTGTAGGGATTTCTTCTGTGAGCCATAATGTGCTCATACATTTCCTTGGTGCTGTTGGTGCTGTATAACATTTAAAAATATATGTATTTTAAATTGTGCAGATTTGAGGGTTTTGGTTTTTTGTTCCCCCCCCCGGAATCTAATAAGTTTGAGGGTTTTACTCTTGGGGGGAAAGCACTGGAGGTCTTTTTTGTACCTCTTAACAATGTTCCCTGTTTAATAGGATGGGTTACTTACGAAACCAGCTGGGGTGCTACTTCTTTTAGACTGAGCTTGACGCCCAAATCATGTCAGGTTGCTTGAAGCATCACAGAGACTTAATTGACCTGCACCCTCACCATGGGTTTTGCTCGCTTACCTCTTTGGGTTTTGCTCACTTACCTCTTTGGGTTTTGTCTCCAGTTCAAAGCCAAAGGCTTATCTGCTGCCTCTGAGACACTCTGAAGATAGGGATTTGCAGCTCTGCCATGGAAACGTGCTTCTCCAGGAGTTGTGCTCTTCTTCTTGTGCAATGGGAAGAAGCCTCCCACAGAAGCTGTTCCTACTGGGCAATGAATTCCAGTTTGGTTTCTTCTCCGTCGGGAAATAAGGGAAGGTGGCTCCAGACAGGCAGGGAGAGCCAGGTGAGCCCTTTCTGCAGGAAGTTTGTCCTCTAGACCATTGGTGGTGTGTTTGCTGTGCATATACCTTGTTTCAATTTATGCGATGAATTTTTTTACTTTCTCTAGGTGAAATGTTTTGGAAATGGCCACAGTTTCTGTATGCTCCCATTTGTTATTATTTGCAAGACAGTGTTTTCTGCCTGCAGATTCCAAAGCACTCTAAGCTTCCGATATTCAAAACCTGTAATTAAAGAGGTGAATCATTTTGCAAAGACATACCAATAGCGTGTCCCCCAGTTTAGAGGAGTAACTTTTTTTAGAATGGCATTTCTATCGTGAATGTCCCCTTCTGTCAGATTTCATTTTGCAAATGTTCTCTAATATTCCTGTAAAATTCAGTTTCAGCGAATATTCCTTCTGGAAACTTCAGCTGCCGAACCGTGCAGAGAGACTGAACGCAGAAAGAGTAGGGGCTGGAGCAGAGAATTCATGAAGGTTGCTAGAAAGCACTCTTGGGAAGCTGCGTTCAGCATTTGCCTGTGGGATTATACCCAGGAACCCAAACCCCTTGCCTCTCCAAGCTATTTAATAGTATTTCTATGCAGCCCTAAGACTCACCACCTTCCCCGCTTTTCAAACCTGTAGCCTGCTTCTCCCCACCAGCCTCAGCCCACTCACTTCCCTCACCTCCCCGAGCAATACCTCTCCCATCTAACCTTCAAGGCTTTCTCACCGGCAGAAATTCCTGCAGGTGGAGCTGGAATGACATCCTGCTGCTGGAATAAGTTATGAGGCATCAGTTTTCACAGAGTAATTGCTTCCCTGTGGTTCCTGGTTCTCGTGCTTGCTCACGATATGCCTGTGTGTGCAGCCGCCCGGACGGAGCATCCTGCATGCCCAATGTCCTTGAGGTCCGCAGGCAGTCTGAGTGGCGGGTGGCCAGCCTGCCCTTCAGCTCTTGCTAAATTGTGGCGGTTCGACCACCTCCGGATCATGAAACTGGAATATCAAAGGATATTGTGCAGCAGTTGAGTTCATTTTCTCATAATAGGCGTCCTGATTTAATTCTGACAGGAGGGAATCTCATTGCATTGCATGTCCCCTAAGGACTGTGATGAAAGGTATGGTCCATAGCAGAAAACAATTTGTTACTGGATTCAGCTATATCAATATTATCCATGATAAGGTTGTCCTCACTGTGGCTTTGTGCTGATTTATCTAGAGAGGCCTCTTAGCTTTCCCAGATGCTGGGCAGCCTGAGGGTATGTGAGGACATCAAGAAAATCAAGGGCTGGCTGAGCTGTTGGTGGCTAATTCCCCTGTTGACTGTTTTCTGCAGGTGGCTGTTGCCTCTAAACCTCAAACTGGAGATGTGAGCCACTGGTTTGGCTCCCACTGCACCTTCACTGTGCTGTTAGATCCCACCAGCAGAGTGTCTCCCAGGCTGAGAAATAACCGCTAAAGCACAGGAGAGCTCCAAAAGGTTGGGAATGTGCTCAAAACACCAAAAAATAGATCTGTACAGGATTTCAGCTGTGGGCACCAGTATAAAAGGATGGAAGCCTGTGGGAGAGAAAGGAGGCGGGCTGGGTTGCGTGAGAAGACTGAAATGAATTGTAGGGGGGCTGGGATATTTTCACTGCAAGTTGTTCATCATCCTGGAAGAGTATGGTATGTCCGCTCTGGAAAGGCTGTCTTGAAGGCCACGCTCCAGCAAAAAGTGATCCTTACTTCTGTGCATGATTGTAATGCCATCACTTGGGTGTGTTGAAGGATGGGGTGCTCAGTGTGGGCTCTCCTCTGTGCCTGCCCTGGTTACCTGCTGCAGATGATGAAGGGGTCCTAGATATATGGGGGGTATAGCTCTCCATGGGTCCCCCTCAAGGGGCCATGCTTCTTGGGACTGGGCCAGCAGCCTCACAGCCCCTGCACCAGTGAAACGTAGCCATCAGCCACTTTATCTACAGCAGGTACAAAACACTGGCTGCGCTGAGTTCACTGGTGGGTCTCCAGCAAGAGGCAGGATGTGATGATGTGCCTGAGAAACAACCTGTGCCCCATCTTGCTCCCTCCCATTCTGCGGCATTTTGCAGCTTCAGGGCTTCCTGAGCTGGAAGTTAATCTGTAACTTCGTGTTTAATAGCCCTTGATGGAATTCTGCCACTTTGTTTAAACATTTGTGTTATGGGCCCTTCGCTTGCCCTGTTGCAAGGAGCTCTGCAGTTCATGCCTGGTGTGACAGAGCTGGAGATGTGTTTCAGTCGTGCTTCCAAGTCATTGTTTTTCCTGGTACGTTGAGTTTTTGTGGTTACTTCTAGGGCCTCCTGCATCCCCTGACTTTTCTTTGGCAGGAGGAGCACCTTGCAGTCCTGCTTCTGATGTTTCTTTTTTCCTCTCTGAAGAGTTTTGGAGAGGGTGGTCCGCTACTGCCGAGGGCAGCAGGCCAGGGCTGGGGGAGCTGCTGTGCAAACTGTCGAGCTAGTGCTGGGGTTTGGTGTGAGTCTCACAAGGCTCTGCTTAAAAAATTGTATGTTCTCAGCTCTGTCCAAAAAGCAGAGCTCAGCTCAAACAGCTGAGCTAAGCCAATCAAGGCACTCCCCTGCTTCCCCGCTGCAGTGCTTTCACTATGTTTCCCCCTGAATATCTGCTGGAAGACCTCATGTATGTCCCATCTCAACATCTACCTGAGCATGTCCATGGCCCTTGTGTGCAGAGCTGATGTTCTCACAGTTCCCTCTCCCTTGGGTGTTCTTTTTTTTTTTTTTTTCCTTCCTGCAATTCAAGAGCCCAGGTTATTTTAGCACAGTAAACATTTTTTTGACAGTTAGTGACATGAATAAATCCTTTTCCTCTCCTCCCCCTGGTTAATTATTTAAGGAGAGAAGATGATTAAATCCAGCACAGAGCTGATTGGAACTCTCTGTCAGCAGGAAGAGGGTGGCCGATGGGGGTCTGTCAAGCCGCAGAGTTTGCGTTCATCAGCATCTTGGGAGAAACAGAGATGCCAGCTGCTTGGAAACATCTGGTTTTGATTGTTCTCCCTCCACCCCCACCTTTGCTTTTTTTTCTTTGTTTTTGGAGAATTTAGCATTACTGACTCTAAATGTTGGATCTAGTGCGGTGACAGCTTGGTTTCTCCTCTTCTACTCGAGTACCAGAGCCCAGCCAGGGTACTGGGTTGGAGTCTAAGCAAGGGTCAGCCAGAGAAGTAAAAAAAATGACCAGCTGGTCACAGGTTTCTGAAGGAGAAGCTCTTTCTGTTTGGGGCTGGGCTCTGTGCGCCTGAGGGCCCAGACTCTAGTTAATGTAATGCCAGCACGAAACAGGGAGGGAAAGCCAGGGCCCCTCTGTGGAAAGGGAGAAAGTGTTTTCCTAACCTTGGTGGCATGGAAACACAAGCAGTTAGAGCGAAAGAAGCCCCAGTAGAGTTAATTAAGTGTTGCATTTAAAAGGTGGAATCGAATGGAATTGCTTTGCATTTATTGAAGTTAGCTTTTCTTGCTCTCGAGGGCTGGACAAGGGTTGAGTACCTGTGCTGTTTGGGCTGGGTAGGCAATCTGGAGCGGTGCATTAGTGTGGACTCAGCTGTGGGGTTTGAGACAGCTGTTGTGAGCTTCTCTGAGCAGTGTTTTTGCTCACCAGCAAGTCCTTAGCCTGCCTGGCAAAGGCAGTGTGCTATACGTAGGGTCAGGAGAGAGACAGGGGTGGAGGGTCCCCTCCTCTCTATTCCCTTTCCCATCATCTTGACTAAAAGATGCGTCTACAAAACTGGTACCTGCTGGAGACCGAACTAACCAAACTGGTGCATCCGTTGAGCAGAGTGTCATCCCATGCTCAGTTCCTGCTACGTTGCCTCCCAGTGGTGCTCATCCTGGCTGATTAAGCAGGGGCTAAATAACCCAGGCAGTGCCCTGTGCTGATGTGGTCGACCAGCTCGGCTTTGGCTGGGGTTCTCCATTAACCAGAGGAATTGGTGGCCATGCAGTGCAGACATCCCCTAAAGGCTGTGGCTCGGCCGTCACCGGGGTTAAGAAAGAACCTGCAACTTGAAATAATCAGTGCTGTTTCCTGTGGTCCAGATGTCATCGAGACTGGAAAATTCAAAGTAATCTTGTTTGGTGTCTGCCTGCACCTTGCTAAAGGGGAGTTCTGTTCCACTAAAAAATACACAGCAAATGTGTGCCAAAATGAGCCATTTAATGTACAAAGCAGAGCAGGGTCCTTCTCTCAGCATCGAAATGGAGCTCCTAGCCTCACCTGGTCACATATTCCGCTGCCACTATTTAAGCGGGATAGATTATATCTCATGGTATTTTGGCAATAGAGGATGACTTGCAATATTTCAGGTTTTCTGGAGGTTGTCCTTTCACCTGCCTGTCTTTTTCCTTCAGTCTTTTGTGCTTCTGATGACTGACTTTATTATCTTTGCTATTTCTAACCCTCTTTTTGGTCCCTGTTGGAGCTTGATTTCTGCTGGGGGGAAGATGGAAAAGGTCAGGCTCTCACTAGTGAAGCTTATTTAATGTTTGCTGCGTCTGTGGGCAAACTTGCATGTATGTTGCTAGTATGAACTACCAGGACCCACCTGGACACGTGGGCCCCATGGTTGCTTATTTATTTACCTCTTCTCTTCTCCTCTGTTCTTCTTTTCTCCCATCTGGCCCAGTATTCCCAGTTTTAACTCTCCTACAAGAGAGAAGCTTAGTGGACTCCAAACAGTAAATAAAACTGACATTTGCAGCAGTCGGTCTGATACAACAGGACTGGGATGCAGCAGCACTTCATTGTTTGGGCTTGTTTCCACTCTTTATTTAAAGCCTCTTTTAATCAGAAGCTAATGACAACTTTTGCTTGCGAGAGCTGATGCACAGGAAAAAAACCAGTTTGCATTCAAA
This sequence comes from Buteo buteo, assembly GCF_964188355.1. NCBI lineage: Eukaryota > Metazoa > Chordata > Aves > Accipitriformes > Accipitridae > Buteo > Buteo buteo. The sequence goes on along the minus strand of NC_134174.1, from coordinate 30,238,082 downwards.
ATAATGCAAACCGTTATAAATAGGAAGATCTGCAAGGATATAATCAAGCTAAATTGCCCATTGTTACTCTCACCATAGATGATTTTTTGCCTCTGCTATCTGGGTTGGGTTGTCGTCTGGGTTTAGGGAAAATGTGTTCTCTTTTTATTCCAGTTATAAACCTATGCAGCAGCAGCTGGTCGTTGCAAGAGTGGGTTTTGCTCTGGTTTTTGTGCGGATCAAGCAAATATTTTGGTGGCTTGGATATTGCCATTCAAATTGTCTCATGAAAATTGTCTAACAGACTTCTGCCGCTCTCTTTCTGCAGCTAAACTGACCCCTTAAGATGGGCCCATCTCCTTGGGGAGTGTGTTGCAGGCAGACGCAAAGAAGTCTTGCGACAGGTCAAAGCAGCAGCCTGCCAGGAAAACAGCTATGACTTGGGAATAGAGAAACTATGCCCACAGATGGTATGCAATAAGCTCTGGATTTTAGTGACTCCGTGCGATTTATCCTATTGAAAGTAGCTGAGCCTGTAAAGCATTGGTAGCTGACGCTGAAGTCTCCAAACAGATTGTAATGCATTTAATACTTGGGTATTTTTTTGTTCTAATTTTCCTCAACTGTGTTGCACATGAATGCAACATAAAAGCTGCACACTTTTCTGTGCTTTTATTGAAATAATGTATTGTGGAGGTGGCTTAGAAGTTGGGCAACAGTATTCTGGCCTTCTGATTTTTCTGCTACATGAGCTTTTTTAGTTTTTTAATAATTTGGTTCATTGTTTTTTCACTGGGCAGTTCTCTGAGAAGTGTAGGTGTCTTCAGTTATGGCATGACAGTGAAGCTTGCCATGAAAATATCACAACATGACAAAGCCTTCATGGTTATGGAAGGCAAATGTTGCTTGATGATGTCACTTTTGTCCCAAAACACAGTCTTTTGCTCATCTATTCTGCATGTGTCTTTCTCTTAAAGCATTTTCCCCTTTGCTTCATTGCATGCAGAGCAACCTTTGCCGAGGAATGGTGGTGTCCTGAGGGTTAAGTGACCTAATTTCATCTGTCCTGCTTTCTTCTTTCTAACCTCAGAAGGCAGAGACCCTGAACTGAAAAGTATATAAAAAGATTCTAATTAGCGCAGGACAAATAATAAAATAAGACCTTGCTTGAAAAGGGGATTGATTTTAATTTTCTAAATTAACAAAAGGGTGGAGTTAAACCAAACTGCAAGTGTGGCACCTACCTGAATGCTCCACAGCATCTTTTTTTTTTTTTTTTTTGGCCTAATTCTTGGTAGGAAGGCTAGCTCCTGGGTGGAGATACAGCTCTCATCAAAGAGGTGTCTTGTTTGGACATGTTGACAAGTCACTGATGTCCTTGTCAGCTGTAAATGTCAACCTGACTGTCAGGAGGCAGCTATGTATGAGAGAGGTGAAAGACTCTGGTCTCACCTCCTGCCTCCTCCTGTGGCCCACCTGTGACAGGCAGGAAAATCTTGCTTTGATGAGAGCTGGGAAGGCCACTGGCTGGTGGCTGAGCATGACATTGAGTCTTCCGGGGTGCAAAGAGGTTGTCTCAACCCCCCTCTCATCACGGGCTTGCTCAGAAGGTCCCACGAGGAGGAGCTGCTCTTAACCTGCCTTCAGCTTCCCTTCTGTAGAAGACAGACACCCCTGGAAAGATGCTTTTTGGGGTGGGCAGCATTGGAGGGCTCTTGGAGAAAGGCCCTGTGCGTTTGGGATTAGACACATCACAGCTGGTAGCATCTTTGTCCAAATACTTTGTGAGCTGGTGCATTTTTGCCAGGTTGAGAGGAAGAGTTTTGCTGGGCGCTGGGGGAACTTTTTCCTCCACTTGCAATTGTTCGGCTGAACCTTCATTCATCTTTATTGCTGTTTTTCTAATTCTTCTCTGGGCTCCTAATGACAGTGATTATACCAAATGTAGCACATTTCATGTACTGTGGAAATGATTTTCAGGCCCAAGTCTCTCTTTCAGTGCTTGGAGGATCGTTAAAAATAATGCTTTTTAGAAGTAAGGTTTTCTATCCTCCCCACTCTACTTCCAGTCCTGTGTTAACCTGCAAGGTAGTAGAATTGCTGACTTTATTATGTAGCATTAATTAATTATCTCTACAGCAACATGCACTGATGTCATAAATATGGGCATTCAGCAGCACAGCTGAGTAGAAGAAGAGCTAATAGATAAATGGGGAGAAATGCTTTTTTTTTTTTTAATGCTCAAATATCTGCAGTAGTTAAGTAAACAGAAGATTACTAGTAAAGTAATGTTTTGCATAGTTTCTCTTTCACTGCCCCATTCCCCTTTCGAATGAACCTTCTTCGTTACTTAGGTCCTGCATGTTCCTGCTAAAGAGGTTTTCCAAGCTACTGGTCTGCCTCTCCACCTGCTCAAAGCATTGGGTTATCTCCTGCTTGCTCTTACACTGATCTGTGGAAATGCAGGCAGCAGGGCTCCTCCTTGCAGGAGGAATCCCTTTGGCTTCAGGAAAGCCACGCTGCTAGGGATGGTTCTCCAGGGGGGTGGAAGGGTACGGATCTTGAGAAGGGAATACAGTTAATTTTGGCACTGCGGGAAGGTGACACGGTGCAAGACAGGAGATGTCAAGAGGCAGAGGAGCTGGAAAAAAGTGAATTTTGGCTCTGAGAAGGCTGGGATGCTCTGCTCCGCTTAATGTGTGTGTGAGTAGTCATGACTTGTCTGGCTTTTAGGAGCCCTGAGTTATCTCTGGAGGTCCTGGCCGGGCTGTGCTGCTCACTTGTCCCTGTCTTGGTGCTACTGTCTTGGAGAAAAGGCAGCAGAGAGGCGTCTGTATGAAAGGTGCCTATGCGTTGTGCTTGCACTGAGCCCTCTGCAACGGGGCTCAGAGAGGGATTCTCTCTGCCTGTCTCCCAGGAGTTGTAGCAGATGTGGTGTCCTAAAAATGCAGCAGCAATGGTTTGCGATGATAGCTGCAAAACCAGGCTGGGAAGAGGTCTAAGTAGTTGTTTCAAGGGGAGAAATATGGTAAGAAGAGACCATAATTGCACTGGAGATCTAAAGCTCCCCGGAGGTTGAGACCTGGTGCTTTTCTAACTCTTTTTTGGTCAGATAGTCTGTTCGCTGAACAGTTTTGTTTTGCTATTTGTTTGCCACCATCGGTTGTGAAGCTGATCAGTTCTTACCAGTCCAACACAGTGCTTGAGGAGTACCGGCACTCTCCATTGAATAATTTATTCAGTTAATCTATTTTGATTTTTGGCATTTGACAAGTCCCAGGCAGGGTACAGTACATCTCATCTGCGTGGAGGAGTCTCGGTATGCAGCGCTGCTATTTATACAGCATCCCGGCTCAGGGAAGCGCTGTGCGGATGTGCTTGGCGGGGTGAAGGGCTTGTGATCTCAGAGAGAGCGTTTTAGGATGCCAGACGCTCTTGCGTTCTGCTTCGTACAGAAGGAAAAGACTTCGGGTTGTTTGCTGAGTTTTGCACTGAGGTGGAGCAGAGAAAATTCATGGCGCAGATGTGAGAGACGCTGATAGCTGAGCTGCTGGCAGTCCCTTGGGATGAAGATGTTGAGGGTTAAACCCCTTCTTTGGACCAGCCCAGATCATTTGCCACGTGGCATTTGCTGGGAAAAGAAGGCCCAAAATATTGCTTGTCTGCTGCGTATTTCGCTGCCATACACAAGCCAGGGAACGTTTAACTCTGAGTGCAGGACACTGCACAAACCTCACTTTAAAAATAGTGCTCTCTGCCCGGGATACGTGCAGAATGGGTTAAGCTGTAAAACAACCTGCCCTTTTCTATATAAATTAAAAAAACCTGTTAACATGGTAATATTTTTATTTCCGTAGAAAAGTGTTTATTTTGGTAGTGTGTACAAAGTTTCAGCTATTCTAAAACACTGAGATTTCACAGCCGAGCTTTCATGTTCCCAGCAGAGAAGGAGGTGAGATACTCAAAGAATCTCTGTTCTTATTTCAGCACTGCACTTGCCAGCCAAATTTTCAAAAGAGCCCAGTTTGCTGACATAAATGGGGTTGCTGATGTGCTGAAAGAGAAGGAAGTGCCGGAGAACATATTCCTCACTGGGTCCAAGTCTCTCCCATTTTATCTTTCTCTTCCATATGTTTCCCCTGTAATGAGAGGAATTATTTATCATTAAAGTGATATATAATTTAAAAATTAAAGTTAAAATTAATGAATGCTTAAATTAATTTACTGACAAAAATAAATGTCGGTCCTTCAGATCCTATAATTTTAATTGGAGTGGGCTACAGCTTAATTAACATGTATTGATTGTAGTCCTGTGTACATCTATAGGTGGGTGGACTGTGTAGCTGTGTTGGGAGAAATTCTCCTCGCAGATGAAGGTGCGTTAAGATTTGCTGATAACATTCTCAGTAATTGTCTTGTGAAGAGACAGAAAAGTCTTTGGTCTCAAGCTGTTTTCTCTGCAGAAAGCTTAAACAAAGTATGTTGTTTAAAATTAGGGCTAAGAATTGGCACGGCCACTTTATAGATGGGAAGAGAATTCTGCTCCAGAAACATTAATGATCTGAATCATTAATTAGATGCATGAAGAATACAGAAAATTGGAAGGAAGTTGGAGCAAATAAAGAAGCTGACACAACTGGAAATCTTTGGTAAAAAAAGGTAGGCTTCAGTTTGCTCTTGGCTCCCTACACTCTTTCCCCCTGGGCAGGTGTCCCTTGTTTCCCGGTGGGTGGTGGTGGGGAGAAGGAGTGTGACAGCGTAGGGTATCATTTTAAGGGAGGTGTTGGCAGATTGGCCTGCAGAGGACCACCTGCCTTGGGCTGCTGGGAGGAGATGACAACCCAATCCAAGATGTTCTGGGAGCCTGTGAAGCTTCAGGGCGGGCACCGTGCAAAGCCCCTGCAAACATGAGCCCATAGGGTGAGGAGAGAGAAGGCAATCCTTGCTCCCTGGCACAAAACCCCTCTGCCTGATGCTGAAGACTTTTTGCTTGACCTGTTCTGCACGGCAGAGGACCCACTCCCAACCTTTGCGAATCAATCTCTTTAAAGAGAACTCTGTATTCTCTGGTGTTAATATTTTATGTTTTGTCAATAGTATGAATTAACAGAATGGAAGATGTGCCGCGTCTCACCTTGCAGCTGCAGCCCGCGGGTTGCCTGGCCTCCTCTAAATGATTCAGGGCACTCTTCCCCAGGGACCCTCTGTTATACGTAGCGTGAGAGGTACTCACAGGAGCCTCTTGGCCCTTTGGGGCAGGTTTTGGTGTGCAAGGGCCATCCTGTTAGGGGAAGGGTTTGGGTAGCACAGGCCCCATAGCAACTGGAAAAAGGCTCTGGCAGCGTCTCTCGCTCCTAACCCTATGGATGCAGGGATGCCTGGAAAAGGGGCGTGCCTCTGGGAGGTCTATGGATTCTTGGAGCGTAGGGGACCATAAACCTACTGCAATGGGCAAGGCGATGTGCTAGGCTGTGAACAGAAGATTCCCCTGCTGTGCTGGCAGTGCTGTTTGCTGTTTTGCTATCTCCATTTGAAGGCAGAGGAGATGGAGGGGCTGTGGGAGGGGTGCAGGGTGCCTTTGATCCCCTGTGCTCAGCACCCAACTCTGCTTGGCCCTTAAAGGTTCGTTGAACCCCAGCGGTGCCTTGGGACTTTGCACTGCGACAGGACCCGGTGGCAAGCTTGCAGCTCCTTCCCTTCTTCGCTGCATTGGTTTCTGTAGCTGTGCTGGGCACCGAGGGCTCCTGGGCACACAGTGGCATGAACTGGAGGTTAGCTGAAATCAGCCTTCGGCGGTACCGCTCGTAGGATGGCGAGCCAGCATAGCTCAGGGCCGACTGCCGGGAATTGTCTCTTGGATGTGTGTCTTCAGCACTGTGCTGTCTGCAAGGGAGGAAAGCCGGTAAGCGTATGCGTTCTCTTCTCTCAGTCTTGGGTTTGAGCAGTTTTTCTTTCCATAGTACAAGCTACTCCTTCTCCAGACAGGTGGTGGTTTTTTTTTTTTTTAAATTGAATCATATAGGTGCAAAGAAAAAAAAAAATCCCTCTAGTCTTGACTCACAGCAAAATGTTTATAAACTCAGATTCAGGTTGCAGAGGCAAAGCGTAAAATAAAGGCTTTTTTTTTTAGGGCTCATGAAGTCCCGTCTCCCCTGAGCTGGAAGAGCCTTGCAGCCTTCTTCTGTCACTGCTTTCCACGCAGGGGATGGAGAAAGAGCGAGTGGCGATGCTTTGGGGAGCCCTCCACCCCCTCTTCTGCACCTAAATCCAACTTGCAACTCAACGTGCCATTTCTTGCCTTGCGGTGGGGCAAAGTTATTAGAAAAAGCAGCCACAAACCTACTAGCTAATTAGGTAGTGACATTTAATATCACATATGAGTCATGTATGAGCCACTGGCTGCTTGTGTCTGGGAAGTCCCTTTGCTGCTGGGGCGTGGGAGCACCAGTCCTTTCCGCAACCACGTATTCTCTGACCTATATCACCCCATACAGCCGCTGTAGGCGATCCCATAAGCAATTACCCACTGGTCCCAGATACAGTGCTATGCTGGCTGCTGTATTTACTACACGCAACAGGAGATGGGTTAGCCCTTGGGTCTCTTGGGTTCCTGAGCATTTTCAGGCAGGCATAATATTTTATCCGTGTCTTCTCATATTTCGCACAGCATGGTCTGTTGCTGCATGGGAGAGGGATGACCTTGCTCCTTCTGAATTTTGCTAATTAAAGTTTTCCCTTTAGCCTAAATGCCCTTCAGAAGGGGTATTTTGATTCATCCAGCAGGGTTGGGTAAATGGAGACTCCTCTTCCAACTTGTCAAGTCCATCCCTTGTGTTGTCCCTTTTTATTAATGCGGTGCACAGGCAATGCCTTCCTGGAAACTTTTTTTTCCTCCAATATATTGAAGAAATTCTACATCAGAAAGGAAAGTAACTTGCAATAATGACCCATCAGTGGGTATTTCAGATTGTTTTAATGGGTCGCATTGATGTAATCTACACTTTTTCCTGGGAAGATCATATTGGGCCATAACCTTAATTCATATTTATGTCAGAAGAAAATATACAGTGGAGATGGCTTAGAAAGAGCATTTCCCTACTAAGCAGCCAGATATAAATGTATAGATCTTCCAGAAATATGCCAGGGTTTGGGGCGGGGGCAGGGAGGAATATCAGGTGTTTAGGACGTTTCTCTCTTGCATGGAAAAGTTCCTCAAAAACTGGTTTGTCACCTCGGGATGTAACCCAAGACAGTATGTGCTCAGGGCCCCAGCAGTGTGCAAGGTTAAGCAACTTCAAGATTACCTTTAAGAGCATCTTTATCATATTCATCTTTTCTCAGTGCTCTGCTTTGCATGTGGCTTAGAGACGTGTGGGCATGAAAGATGCCCATAGGTAGTTTGGCTGGTTTAAAAAAAATTCAGAAGGGAAGGAGAGGCCAGAGTTATACAAATAAAAGCAACGGAGGTAAATATAATCAATAAGGTTTGACCTTCCAATCATGTCCTTATGCCCATTATTCCTTGTTGGTCAGACTCCTCTGAAGGCCAAGAGCTAGCCCGGACAGGGATATTAGGGGCATTTAGCTTGTCTGCAAGAGAAAAAGATGAAAATTTTATTTAAGCCCATTCCTCTTGGCCAGGACAAGCAGTTCTGTCTTGATCTGCTGCTGTAGGAAGATGAGATAAAGTTGCAAGTTCACTCGGTCAAGATAGATGAGGGTACAGGGGAAGGCAATGAAAATAATACAAATTACTGGAGCTGTCTCTGTGAGGCTGGGAGGAAGGAACAAACATGACTAATGCTGTGTGAATGATTTGCAGAAAATGATTTCTTCGACAAACTTTGCCTTTATAGAGGTAAACTGTCAAAGGCCACAATGCAAGTTTTCTGATGTGTTCACGAGTCAGAATTATTTAATGAGGAAATAAAGCAGCCGTCCCCTAGGCCTTCGAGCTGGGTTACCCAGGGAACTAATGCTCCTCTTGGCGAGAAAGAAATTCAAACACCGGCTCCAAGCAAAGAGCACTTGTTCTTCAGGTCGCTCCAAGCTCTTCCAGATAAAATTAGGCTCCTTTAATTTGACGCTTTTGGATTACAGGGAGTACGTATGCAATGCCATGAGATGTGAAACCTAAATGCAAAAGGGAGTTGGTAGCACAAGCATTCAAGTGTTGATGCTGGTGCTCTGTTTCTATAAATATTTCTAGTGGTTTATATCTATACACGCTTTATATTTTTTCCTTTTCTGATACACCATCTTATTTTTTTGTTCTTTCCATCAGCCCTTGTGATACACCTGTGAGAAGAATCATTTATTCAGCTGTTTGTTTGGTGTGATTATCTCTAGCAGAAATCCAACAACTAAAAATTAGTGGTTTTGCACAAATACAGGCTAAAGAACTAGACTGACTTTCTTTTTTTTTTTTTAAGCTTATATAAATGCATATGTTGAAAAATAGGGTTTTAGGTCAGCTGAAATTATTTGTGTTGAACTCAACAAAAAATTACAACAGAAAGTAGCAATTTTGAAAAAATCAAACCACTTCGTGAGTTTTTGAAATGAGATGCTTTGACTTCTACTTTCTGAAGCGATGTTTGGAGTCAAAATGAAGCTAATGCTAACTTTAAAAAAAAGTTTGGCGCTTCCCCAGTGAACCTTTTTTTCCCATTTTTTCCTTGCTTTAAATTTTGTTTAGGAAGAAATAAGCAAAACTTTTGTCTTGAGCTGCCTCAGAATGACCCCACCTCCCTGACCAAAAAAGAATAAAATAAAAAAAAAATCCATTAATTATATGGTTATTAACTAGTTGAAGCCACCATGAACAAAAAAACAAGGCAAAATGAAAGCCACCAAGTGCTTGACATTTTCATTCTAGCAAATATTTGCTTTTTTCATTTGGTTGCCCGAGCTCCGATTGAGGAAAACGTTACTAGCATGCCTGATGATGAGTACGTACTTAAATCCCTTTGGCTTCTCTCCTTTGAGGTGAGTCAGGCCATCTCTCCCCCGAACCGGGAATGCTCAAAGGCTTCTTCATGGAGACCACTTAAATCTGTGGTCTGCTGGAGTACCTGCAGAGCCGTGGCTGAGGTCCAGCTGGGGAAGTCCTCCCATCTCAGCATCCATCCCCTCTGGCTCTCAGGTGCCCACACAGATGCTCCGTGCTGTGACCATCCACTGGGGTGCAGGATGTGCCTGTGAAGCGTGACTTGAAGTTTTTTTGCTGCTCTGAAAATGGAGAATAAGCCACCAGTGTAAGCCAGGAGAAACAGGGAAGATAGTGACATTTGAGCAATCCCAAGGCTGTCCTGGTGCAGAAGAGGAGTGCCTTGAAATAACTTCTGCCAGCGTTGCAGAGCCTGGAGGCATCTTGGATCCTGTTTTTTGCATGGCAAGGGACACCAAAAAACTGGATGCCATGGAGGCTGCTGGAGGAAGAGCATCTGGAGGGGAGGTGATGCGTGGCCTGAGCTGCAGGATGGGTACTGGGGACCTGGGCTGTGCTGCACCCCTGCTGCGAGAAGGCTTTGAAGCCTCCTCCCTGCTCACTGCACAGGTATAGCTCCTGCTAGCATATCCCAGGAGCAGCAAAATGGCTCGTGCTTGTGTGGAAGTTGCTGGTTTGAAGATTTAAGTGAAAGAGGACTGCATTTTTCCTTGCTTTCCCAACCAGGAGATTCATGAGGTGGCAGGGTGAGTTTAAGGGAACTTTGCAGTCTTTTCATCATATTGATGGGTAGATGGATTTTGTTTCTTGGAGTATGTTTAAGACTTTAAATCAGGAGTACACTCTCTGCAATGGTTCCCTGCTGCTTATCAGCCTCTTAAGGCCTTGTGTGGTGGGTTGATGGCTGGACGCAGGTGCCCAACAAAGCTGCTCTATCTCTCCCCTCCTCAGCTGGACAGGGGAAAGAAAATATAACAAAAGGCTTATGGGTCAAGATGAGGACAGGGAGAGATCATTCAATTACCATCACGGGCAAAACAGACTTGACGTGGACAAATGAGGATATGATAGGATAGGATAATGAGAAATAAAACCTAATCTTAAAAACACCTTCCCCCCGCCCCTCCCTTCTTCCTGGGCACAACTTCACTCCCAATTTTCTCTACCTCCTCTCCCCACCTGCAGTGCAGGGGGACAGGGAATGGGGGTTGCAGTCAGTTTGTCACAAGTTGTCTCTGCCACTTCTTCCTCCTCAGGGGGAGGACTCCTCACACTCTTCCCCTGCTCCAGCGTGGGGTCCCTCCCACGGGAGACAGTCCTCAATGAACTTCTCCAACATGAGTCCTTCCCACGGGCTGCAGTTCTTCATGAACTGCTCCAGCATGGGTCCTCCCACGGGCTGCAGTCCTTCAGGCACAGACTACTCCAGCGTGGGTCCCCCACGGGGTCACAAGTCCTGCCAGAAAACCTGCTCCAGTGTGGGCTCCTCTCTCCGTGGGCCCACAGGTCCTGCCAGGAGCCTGCTCCAGCATGGGCTTCCCATGGGGTCACAGCCTCCTTCAGGAACCCATCTGCTCTGGCGTGGGGTCCTCCCTGGGCTGCAGGTGGAGATCTGCTCCACTGTGGACCTCCACGGGCTGCAGGGGACAGCCTGCCTCACCAGGGTCTTCCCCACGGGCTGCAGGGAATCTCTGCTCTGGCGCCTGGAGCATGTCCTGCCCTCCTTCTTCACTGACCTGGGTTGTTTCTCTCACATCTTCTCACTCCTCTCTCTGGCTGCAAGTTGCTGTTGCACATTTCCCACCCTCCCCTTAAATACGTTATCCCAGAGGGGCTACCACTGTTGCTGATGGGCTCGGCCTTGGCCAGCGGCGGGTCCTTCTCGGAGCCGGCTGGCACTGGCTCTGTCGGACATGGGGGAAGCTTCTAGCAGCTTCTCACAGAAGCCACCCCAGTAACCCCCCTGCTACCAAAACCTTGCCACGCAAACCCAATACACCTTGATTCATTACTCAGTATTATTTTTTCAGCCTAAAAAAAGCTTTAAAGACTTGTTATTGGAGAGATTAAAGTTACAGCATAAACAAGCTCACACGCGTTTTGTTTTCACACGGAAGATGCTTTTAGTATCATATTTAATGTTCCAAACAAAACCATTGCTTATAGCGAGCTTTGCAGCCTGGATGCCTTTGAAAGGGTAGATATGGACCCTGTTTGATCTTGTGCTATTTGGAGCTTTTTATTTGCATTTTGTGGCTCTTATCTTGTAAACAAAGACTCCTTTATACGTCTGTAGATCAGGATGTCACCCACAGAGCTCTGCGGAAATGGGAGATTGCTCTGGAGGGTGCAAGACACAGGTTCAGGGGCAAATGGAAATCGGGGATGTAAGAGCACTTTTGCTTTGAGGTTTGGCTCATTGCAGCAGAGACTAGAGGCAACTGTTTTGTTTTCCTCACGTCGTGATTTCTTGAAAAGGTTCCAGACTGCACCTGGCAGACTAGGGGGGGTGAAGCCACTGCCAGCATGGTTGTTGCGGGTGAATTGGCTGGAAATTTGCAATGCCTCACCCAAAATGCAGAGAGGTGCAATAGTTGCCCCTGGGTGCTTGGCCTCTGGGCACGGTCCCAATGCCAGGGGCCAGGGAAATAAATACCACCCACAGATCTTAACTTCAGCCGTGCATCAGAGCGCAGGGAGACGAGGAAGAGGGCAGTGCAGAAGAGAGCTTGTTCATTTGTTTGCTCAAAGGATGCATCATGCTTGGAGCTGCAGGTCAGATGGGGTGGTTGTTAGGGGAGGGCTCTCCGTTTATTGCAGGCTCGCTCTTGGCGTGCAATGACCTGAGCCATTGGAAAGCTCGTGGCTGAGAGCTGCTTAGGAGGCTTTCTGCTGGGGGCCGATGCCTGCTGGAGAGAAAAACCCAATGGAAGCAATGGGGAGGCTCTGAGGGTCCTCCTGCACAAGCCACTTTGTCTTGTGCCACCACGCAATGTCACACACAACCCTGGGGCACAGGGCAACCCTGGGTGGCCTCTGGTCCTGAGCCCTTGAGTGCCAGTACCCAGTGGGATGGGAGACAAGTACCCCCTGGTCCTCTGAGAGGCAAACTCACTAAAAAGCCACCTTCCAAATCTGGCTGTCTCCAAAGCCACCCCGGCATGGTGGCAGTGCTCTCTCGGTGGCAACCAGAGCATCAGCTCTTTCGGCACATGTGCACGAAGGTGAGGGTGCGGGAGTGAATCAGGTGGTTGCTGCTGTTGTGTGTGAGCAAGTTTTTCTAATGTTGTAGTTATCTCTTGTTTCTGTAAAGGTTATAAAAGTAAATAATCCTGCTATAACACAGTGTCCTCACAGCCCGTGCATAGCTCCATGGATAACTCTTCCTGAGGCTGACTTGTGGTGATTAATACACTACAGAGAGAAATTATTTTTTTTTAAAGTGAGCAAAGAACTAAAGCTGAGAACGTGCCTTGAAGAAGCTTGTTCCCTTCATGTGCCCTGTGCTCCAGGCTGATTAACTTTTGTTTCTTCCTCCAGCATTAACTAGGGGAACTGCTGTGGTTTTTTTCCTTCCTCCCCTGCAACATTGATTCCCAGCACTGTGAGGATCAGCAAGTGGCCAAATGCATCGCGATGTGACCTTGCTGGGCCGTAAGATCCCTCCTCACAGGCCTGGGCTGCCTTGGGTAGCAGGCAGCATCCCCATGGACCAGGTAAGCAACATCAAGCCTCTTTCTGCACCCCCATGTAATGCCAGGGGAGTTTGGAGAGGGACTGAGGCCAGGGAGGGGATGCAAGTGGGGATGAAGCACAGAGCTGGGCAGGACAGATGCTGGCCTTGTGCAGAAAGGGCTGAAGTGTATCACCCCCTCCCTTCCTGGCAGTTGTGCTGTGCTGAATTAATATTTATGCTGGTCCTGTCTCTGTAATGGGTCTTTTAGCACTCTTCCAGAGACCTGTATTGGGTAGTGCCTTGGGCTGTAGCCAAGGAATGGAAGACCACTGGGAAGTAGGTTGGTGCTGCCCAATGTTTCTCTGAACAGCGTGGCAGGGTACCAAGTACATGCAATGTAGCTGCCAGGTATCTTATGTCCTAGGTGCATAGCAAAATGCACCTCTGTAATGTTCAAACACAGTTAGCTCGTTACCACCACCATAGTCTTCTGCTCAAAGCACAGAGTGAGGCATACACCTGTTTTACAAAAATAAGAAGAGTAATGAAAGCTGTCCTTTTTTCTTGAAAATTCTCAATATTTCACCCCTTTCTCTCCATCCCATATGCGTAAATTGTCTTGCATGGGATTTAAGTTCTCCAGTTTTGCGTTTGCTGATTTACCAGAAACGCTTTGTCTTTGTGGACCACAAATGTTCCCCTTAGCCATCCAGCTCTATTTGCTCCCCACAGACGTGGCTTCTCCAGAATTCTCCAGTTAGTGGTCAAATCTCTTTTGACCTTTGAAAGCTTTGGCTTGGGAGGGAGAAATCTTCCACCCCAGGATGGATGCTGCTCTCTGTGCAGGGATGCTGCAAAATAAATTCCACCATGAGGAAGGGAGAAGCATCTAATCTTCTTGCTCTCTAGATTTAGCTGTGCCATTAGCTGGACCCTGCACATAAAACTAATTTTATAATTTGTAAACGTAGCTGAGTGGGTTTTATAGAGGAATGTCGGGAAGTGATGAAATACCTTCAATAGATTTATAAAGAAGTTTAATGCATAAAGCTCTCTCCCCGCTTCCACCCCCCTTCCTCTGTCCTGGAGTTGCATACAACAGAAAACATGTCCACGGTAAGGGCTTTGTGGCCAGCACTCAAGCCTTTAATTTTGCTTTTACAAGACAGTTTTATAACGTCAAGAAGAATGGAAAAGCTGCAAGGCATGCACGTTCAAGATGCTGTGCTCCTGGAAAGCTTTGGATGGGCTCCAGGCAGTGTTTGGTGGCAAAGAAAGATGAAGGTCTTGGAAAGAAAAAAAAAAAAATCAGCCGAGCGCTCATCCTGCAATATTCCTGTTCCTGTGAGCTGGGAATGTCGTTGGAGCATGGGAAAAAATGTGTTCCTGCAACATCACATGTCTGGGGGTGAGTTTTGATTGTATCAAGAATAGCTTCTTCTGTTCCACCCTATTGAATTTTCCTTATGTAATGAAAATAAGTCATCCCGTGAGTGCAAGACTAAAAAGCCTGTTTTTTACTTGTGGTTGGGCTCATCATGGAGTTCCTGTGTGTTTTCTTTGGATTTTAACAAGGGAGAAATTCCCAGTTGCTGGCTATTTCTCTGAATCAGAAAAATGTCTCCCCTGTCTGCTTTCACCAGGGAGGATGACATTTGTGGTACCCAGTGGTTTTTTTTTGGAGTGGATCTCTTCTGTTCTTTTTCAATGTAGTTAAAATGGACTGACAGGTTTGGAAATGATTAGTGAAGGGATGGACAGATGGATGTTGTGACCGTGTGTACCCTGTTTCCTTAGGAAACTAGGCTAGCAAGCGTGCCCGGATGCGTTACAAAACACCCATAACACGAACGCCTGCCTCAAACAGCCCTGGCCCTGTATGAGGGCTTTATGGGGTCAGGCAAAGGGTTATGGATTTAGAGATCTGGATTAGAAAGCCAGGGCCAGGCTGATAATCAACATTCATAGAGCAGCCTTATCATAACTGGCAGCAGCCCTCTGCTCCCCCTCTTTATCGCCCAAGGACTGAGCAAAAGCGTTGGCCAACTTTCCTCCTTAGCTCTCTACTGGGGATTATCAGAAGATCTCGCCTGGTGTGGAGAAGGCTCCTCCCAGGCCAGCTTGCCCATCTCTGGCTCGGCAGCTTGCAGATTAATCTCTGCGTTAAGACCTTACATACCTGAAAAGTGTTGGAGGGTGGCTTAGTGCTGGAAGGATCGCCTGAGTGTATTTTTCCACTCCATCTCTCTGTTTTTTATGTTCTTGGTTGTGTTTTCTTTTAATGATTCCCAGCTTGGACTCTTCCCTGATTTTTCTTCTTTTTTTTTTTTTTTTTACTGTCTTTCTATTGAACACTGATGGAAAAAGAGAGTGCTTTCCTCCTGCCTACTTAAATCTTTGGCTGACTCGCACGGAAAAACAGTCACACTTACTGCAGCTCCCAAAGCCTTCAAATCATCAGGGCAGAGGGGAGGAGGGAGACGCAGAGGGAAGGAAATCATTTGTATAGGCATAGAGTGAAGAATCACTTTCCTTTAAACTGGTGATCTGTCTGTGTTCATACAGATTGCTGTCTCTGATCTTTTTTTCTCTGCCCAATACCTCTTTTCTATTATCTTTCCTCTGCCTTTGCCGTCAGATCTGTGCTGCGTCCCTTTTTGCTGGGACGTCTTGCTCCCAGGAGAGTTTGAATAAGGACACTGGGACTTGAAGATCCAGATTATTGACAAGAAATCATTACTGAAACCTTTTAATGCATCTTCTGTAATTGATACAGCAATGGAGGAAGGGTGGTTTTTCCTGTAGAGGCAGGGTTTTTTTTCCCCCCTAATGTCTTTAAAAGCACTGAACATGGTCTCCTCCAGCCATTTACTGATGGGTTAAAAGGTGTTGGTGCCAGATGCTTTGGAGTCTGTAAATATTGCCCTGTTTGCTACTCGTAGGTGAATACACTTGCAGGGAAGCAGATGGAGCCCAAAACACTGAGCAGCAGAAGACCCTGAGGGGCAGAGAGCTCACTCCCAGCTAAGCACCGTCCTCTGCATAGTATTGGGGTCCCCCTTTTAGCTACCGAGCTGCTTGTCGCCCATGCATGGCTACGGCCCAAATTGTGGCTCTATTGCCCTGAGTTAAGCTGGGTGGATCCTACAAGGGAGAGAGCAAGAGAGGTGCTCTGAGTGGGGCTGAAAACACCCAAACCTCTTATCTTGGGCCTTTGGGGGCAAAAACCAGCCTGGCTGGGGCGAGGACAGTGGTGTTGGTGTCCGTAAGGAGCCCAAGGAAGGGAGGGGTGGGGGTCCATCGGGGTGAGCTTGGCAAGGCCCCCATTTCCTCCACCAAGACTATCTTCTGCCCATCTCCCTTAGCTTTTTGCTGGCATCTGTTGCTAGGAGATAGAAAGCACAGTCCCTTTTGAAGCATCTTCAGCTGCCCTCCACCTTCCTGGAGAGCTTCAGCTTTGTGCAGTCTCTCCGCTCCTTTCCTCCGTTCAGACTC
The DNA here is from genome assembly GCF_964188355.1 of Buteo buteo. NCBI lineage: Eukaryota > Metazoa > Chordata > Aves > Accipitriformes > Accipitridae > Buteo > Buteo buteo. Next base: position 30,221,982 of record NC_134174.1, on the reverse strand, counting down.
ATCCCTTTCATCTTTCTCCCCTTGCCTCTGCACACCGGTCAGGAAGGACGTGCCGTGTCCTCCTGCTGCAACGTGGTGCTGCGCTTGCTGTAGGGTGCTTGCTCCAAACGGTGCTGTGAGCCCACTCCCCAAACCCGCTTATTTTATTTAGCATGGGATTCAGCAGCAGACACCTGTCTGTGAACTTAACTCCTGTGCCAGATGTTCATGTTCCTCCCCAAGGACAGAGGAGCCAGGACCAAGAAAAAGCAGCCCCTCTGGCATGTCTGTGACTTCTTCTGCATGCAGATATGGGCTACACAGGGAACCCCCCCACCTTCTTGGTCAGGACTTTGTCTTCAGGATGTGCAACAGCTTCTTAGCCCTCTGCAGGCATTTCTCTGCTCCGTGGGCTTTGCTTGGGCATCAGCCCTGCTTCACGTAAAAGCTTTATGGTGCTGCTGTTAGGAAGCCAGACAGAAGACGGGGTTTCCCTTACAGGGTTAAAATAAAAAGGGAGGTGAAGGATACTGCAGAAACACAGATGAGAGCAGGGATGCATATGTGGGTAGGGACGTTTGCCCCAGTTTTGGGCTCTAAATCACTCTGTGTGCCTTTAAAAATAAAATAAAAAAATCAAGCAAAACATATAAAAAAGGAGAAACCTGTTCTCAGTCTTACAGACATGTGCTTGCAGCCTGCTCCCACAGCCGCAGAGCTGCATACGCAGAGCAGGTGGTCACTTAGGGCAGCAAAATGTTTAGTGATTGCCTAGTGAGTAAGTGACATTTTCCAGCTTGCCTAAGGATGCAAGAAAAATGCATACATGTCTCCACCGGACCCGTGAGCCGGCGCTGACCTATATACATGCACAATTATATGCACAGGCAGATGCCCGCTTCCCCACCTCGGAGCAAGGGGCTGAGCCCGGCACGGCCATGTGCCAGGACGAAAAATAGCCGGCGTGGAGTTTTTCCTGAGAAACTTCCCAGATCCAGGGATGTCAGTGGAGGGCAAAGGCTCAGCACTAGCTCAGCAGGGCTGGAGTGATGTGTTTAGCCGAGCTTCTGTTTATTTGCCTTTGGAGTGAGGGATGCAGCCGGTTTTGAGGGAGCAATGAAAAATCAAGCCAGTGTCCCCTCTCTGCATCTGTTAACATCCACTGAGCGAGGGGCTCTCCCCACTACAGCTGGTGACCTGCCTTGAAGGCAACAGGGCTGGTACCCCTCCAGTGCTCTCTCCTCCTCCTGTCCATTCTGATCTACCATTCCCCATATTTCATTTCTATCATGGCCCGCGGCAGCCACATTTAGTGATTGCTTCACACATTCATCATGCTGCGGGTGTCACAGCATGATGGCTGGTGCTTTTGTTTGATTTCCAGAAAAACCTCCCCCTAAACCACCAAACCCCAAGCCAAACCACTTTTAACCTACCTTTAAAGCTGAGATTGCAGGAGAATTTTCCATGAAGAAGTTTTTAGAGACTTCTTACTCTTCCCCTTTGCAGCCTCACCCTAAGATTTGGTTTCAACATTATGGGCACTGAGTTCTCAGGGAATGCTTTGTTTTAGAGCAATAGCAGTATGGAAATGAAAAATAAGGATCGATCTTAAGAGCTAAACTGAGCTGGGTAAGTTAGAAAGAAACTTTTCTGGGAACTTCTTCCTTTGGGCCAGTCTGTGTAAGCGTTAACTCAGGATGGTTGGGGTCAGCTTGGAGGCATGTCTTGCTTTATCACCAAGTGGTTCTTTTGCTTTACAACACCAGGCCAGCATCAGCTGTTTGAGCCTTAATTCCACGTGTTCTTCATGTATGGAAAGGGGAAAGCTCACTGTAGAAGGAACAGCAATAAAAACCAATTTATTCTGTAAGGAAGGGCTCGTCCTACCTGGCTCCCCAGCTGTGGGGCAACACATAACCCTTGCCATAAATGTGTTAAGTTCCATGCTAGAAGCAGCAAGGGCTTTCTGCTCCTCTACGCCTTCTCCTGCCCACCGTCATGCTTGGGAACATACTACTTGTGTTGAACTTGAGCGAGACAAACTGCTCTCCCCGCACCCCATCCTTGGGCGGCTGTCGGCTGTGCGGCCACCCTTCCGTCCCGCTTAACCACTCAGGCTAACGAGGGAAATCAATCATGCCGCCCGGGGCTGGCCATCCATCTCTGCCAGTGCTGCCCCCTCCTTGGCAGTGCTGGAGGGGCTGGGGGAAGCCTGGCCACTCCTAAGCCTGAGCATCTTGCAGGAGAAGGGCGCAGGTTGGAGGGAATTGCAATGCTGCAATTAAAAGCTAATACTTCAACAGTGCTGCATGCTTTGCCGTTGCCCTCTCCCTTTAGCTAGGAGGCATTGGTGCTAGATCTGCTTGTTTCTAGCTGAAAGAAAACCCATTACAAGACCACCTTGAGTCCTCTGTAGCAGGCACTTCTCTGTTTTAGCAGAAATTGTTGGCTCAGAAAAGCCTCAGCAACCCAGAAGAGTAAAATCACAAATGAAGTGAGTTGTGTTGGAGGACGCCGTTTGCTTTATTTTTAACACCCAATTTCTGCAAATCCCCTGTGGAGGTGCTTGAAAAGAACATATTTCCCCTTCTCTTTTCCTGCTAGTTTTGTCATTCTGACAAATGGTTGATGTGTTGTTTGTGTTTCTAATGCTGCTGGAAATGGTTGCGGCTTTCGTGTCTTTGAGTTGACACCAAATGCGATTTCTGCAAAGAAATGAGAGTGGCTGGAGATAACTGTTCCTCTGGCCCTATTGCACCCCACTATGATTTGCTCTCCTACGAATAACACCTGTCTATTTTACATCTTGACAACAGCTTTCCTTATTTTTTGAAAGGCTAGGGATTCTCTGAGGATATTTCCATTTTTCTCTGCTATTTCTAGCAGTTGCGCTACAGCAAATTGGTCTCCAGCTGCACCTTTTCTCCTCCGTTTTGGCTGGAGGGAGCCTGTCTTACTTGCTGGGTGATGAAAAACCATCCCAGGAAATGGTACCCAGTTCTGCAATGAGCCATTGGGGATACAGTATTAAAATAATGCCTTACTTGGCAGCGATGCAATGACACGTGGGGGCAATATTGTGTTCCTCTGCACTGCCTTGTAGAGCGCTGGCACCAGTCCGGAGTTAATGGCCACCAAAACAGTGATGTACCCCTTTGCCTCTGCTTTTGGTGACACGAAGGACAGCTTGCACTTGTTGCTGTCAAGAGGAGACCGAGTTGGAGCATGAGAAGTTTGTTATCCTGCATGGAGTGCAACAAAGCTGCTGTTGAGCTGGAGATCTGGTCTAGGTCATCGGTGAGAAGGGGAGAAAAGCATGCTTCCACAAGGCAGAAAACAGTTTTTGCTGGGCTAACAAACAGTTTTGGAGAGGTTGAAAAGCTGAGTTGCTCTTTGACAGAGTCTTTTTTTTTAAATGTCAGCCTAATAGCAGCTGCAAAGACACTGAGTTTCTGTGCCTCTACTTTTCTTAAGGTGAAATATCCAGGAATTAACCACCTCCCAGAAATAGTTAGGATGGCGATTGCCTCGCAGCCAGGTTTGAGCTGTACCCTGGGTGAGTCCTCAGGCAGTTGGCTGCATTTATTAATCTGTCCCTTTTTCACTCATATTGAAGGAAGGCCATATTAAGTACCAGCATCTAGTTAGAAAATGAGAAATACTAGTGACATGAAAGATCTAACATTATTAACACTGTTAATCAAATATTTAAACAAAATAGCATAACGTTTAGTTTCCTTAAAGCTCTGTAGATTTGCTCACCATACCCTATGTATGTATATTGATGTGATGTTAGCTTTTTCCATCTTTTGAAAGCTTTTCTGGTATCCTGGCTCTTACTAAATGAGCATTAAATGGTCCAAATGGCTCCTTGGCTGGCTCTCTTAGAATTCTTGAATCCAAGTTCTCTAGTCTTGATCACCTAAATATATCTTGCCACTTTTGCATAATCTTTAGTTGTTTTGAACTCCATGGATTGGACTTCTTCCCCAAATGCTAAGTGAAACAGCAATATTTACATCTCTCTTCACCAGAAAAGCAGGAATGAAACCTCTTAATGTCCTCCACTCCACTGGACATAGCTTTCTCCTTTTGCAATATCAGCTGCTGTCTAACACCAAATAGGATAATATTTAATCTGATGGACATCATATGGTTTCACAAAGTGGTGTAGCGTAATTGGAAAAAGAAGAACGGTTCAGGATTATGGTGAGACAACTCAGCTGAGATGTAAACTGAATACATTACAAAGCACTATGGGACCTGCTTGTGCTCCAGAGCACTATTTATGATCTTTAACTGATTCAAAACAGCTGACAGGATAAAAGACGAGCCTGTCTCTGTTAGTTTGCAATTAGGCACTCAGCTCACAAGCATTTGTTTTCTAGGAGAGATCACTGCTGGCGATCGTATAGCTCGTGTTTTCCTTGAAGGGACACCGGAGCTGGACCAAAGAACTGGGGCTGGGAAAGGGCTGCTAGCACGATAAAAGAAATAAAGCTCGTGTGTTTGGAGGGAAGGCGAGGAAAGCCTAACTTAATTAAATTAGCAAAATGAAGGCTGAGGAAGATAGCTGCCTATAAATACATTGGTGGAAGACGGGGAGGGGTGAGCATCAGCAAAGGAGAACTATTTATGCCTGAGGACAGTGTTGGCACAAGAACAAATGTACGTAAACTGGCCCAGAATAAATTCAGCCTGGAAATTGGAATATCATTTCTGACAATTAGAGAGCCATAGGCTCTGGACCAGCCTTCCCATGGGAACAGAGGGGATAAAACCCTTCCTGCTTTTAGTGGGAGCTTGCAGGAGGGCCCAGATCCAATGAACCAGGGATGCCGTGTAGCCCAACTCTCCTCCTTTCCTTATTTTCCTATGATTTCGGTCTCAGCCTCATACTTATGCCAATTCTCATCACGTCCCACCCTCCTCCCTGTCCCCTGATATGTATCTCGGTTGCTGGCTTCATTCCCTTCTGATGCAGGTGGCTTTCTTCTAACTGTAATAACTTTCCCGCGTGGTCAGGAGCCTGCAGTATTCTTGGTACTTTTTAAAATTTTTTTTTATCTCTGTGACCAATCTCTCTTTGTCCATTTGTCCTTCTTGCATGGAGGAGGCCAGGCAGGGGACAGATGGTGTCCTCCAGCCAAGGTGGCTCTGCCAAACCCCACACAGGTAAAGAGACTCCCTGAAGGGGACTCTACTATGTCCTGCTTGATTTAAATAGGCACAAAATGGTGATTGGCGCCTGTTTCCAGCCCTTGCACAATATGGCCCTGAAAATAACTCATCCCACTGATGGAGAAGGGCTTTTTGGAAATCCAAAGTACTCCATGTGCACGCCTGGGAGCCACAGATGCTGAGTAGCCTTGGGACGCTGATGGCAGTAGTTTGCAATCTGAGCTCTGGGAGATACCCTGTTTGCACAATTCTTTCTAGGACAGGAAACGAGATGCTTCATAATACCATAATTGGCTTTTTGTGTGCCTTTGCTTGTGTTTCCCTCAAACTCTTGTGAAGGGGATGCAGACAGTGAGGTTGCTGAGCTCACCTTGTCTACAGGAATGTTTCCAGGATGGTGTCAGTGATGCTCTTGGCTTGTGAGATTGGATGTTTCTGTTTCATTTAGTGCAGCAATGAAGCTTATATGTTTCAGTTGCCTTTTTGCTAAAAATATGGGCGGTGGATGGATGCAAGTGGATGTGAGGAAGAAAAGGGATTTCTTTGCTTGCAGCTTGTACCCATTATACCAGGCCGGAGCATTTCTTCATTTATTACCATAATAACTAGAAAATGCACTGTGAAACTTCCCAAAAGGCTGGAGGCCTTGTGAGGAGAAGCGTAAGACCAAATTCCTCCTGCAACCGAATCATAATGTTGAATCCCAAGTGTCCCTAAGAAAAAAAAAATTAAAAAAAAAAAATCTTTGTAGGGTATTAGGTAAGCTTTCTGGATTATCTAAAGAAATCTTTTCAGCAAGGTAGTTGAAATACTGGATTTTCAGGGGAATCAAATGCCTGCCTGTGTGTGTTTTGGGCACCTAATTCCTCTAAGGCCTTTAAAAACGCCTGCCTTCATTCATATTCTCTGAGTGTCAGCGCTTAACTAGCCTTAGCCGCACGCGTGCTACATCAGATATTCAAACAATTCCTCTTGATGAGGGAGCAAAGCTTTGCACTAATGCTTCTATTCTGCATGTACGCAGCTCTTGCAAAGGACTTGCAAGTGCATCTGTTTGAACTTTACACTGCCTTCATTTCATTTCAATTATACATTTAGTTATCATTATGAATCTTATCACATGTGGAAGTTGAGGAGGGGGGATGTGGAAGTTCTCAGGCAGCCAAAATAAAACCCCTTCACTGTGACGCTTCATCTCATTTCCTAACCTACTGCCTCGCATCTCAAAAGGATGCATTTCTAACCCCGTTAATGCCCATCTTTTGTAAAACTCTATTCCCCCTCCTTGCCATTATTGCAGGTTTTAGATTCATTCTTATCAATTCTTGTTTCATAAAGCAAAATAGAAAAGATATCTGATCAGAATGCATTAAAAAAATAATCCTAAACAATACAACCAACCAAACTAATTTAGGTGAAGCAACAGTTTGCACACATCAAGGTTTTTTAGTCCCTTAAATGCTTAGACATAGAATTGGGCTGCAGGTAAAGTTGACTAAATCATTTATGGAAGGACAAAACCATGGACTTTCTCAGCAGAGTAGGAAGCTTCTGCACACTGGGCTTTGCTGGGTTTCCTTCCATGCTGAGGGAGAACCGAGTGCCCAAGCCTCGTGCATGGGTCACTGAGGAAGGGCTATGGGGCCACATGAGCTGCCTTCCCCCAGCTGAGGGGAGCCAGCCTTGGAGAAGGCTTGGGTTGGGTCCTGGCTTCCCTGGCAGCATCAGGGAGGGATTCAGGCTGCGAGCTCCCGAGCTGCAGGGCTCTACCCAGGTCAAATCTCAGCAGTGGGGTGAGAGATGCTGTGGGGACAGCGCTGGGGTGGCAGTGGTCAAACTTCTCTTTGATGGGGCAAGATCTTAAAGGGGGTGAATTGGTAAGAATTTAATTTGCAAAACTTCTGTCTGCTCCTTCAAACTCCTAGCCACTGCATTTTTTTGGTATGGACCCATAGGATATGGCCCCAAGGCAGCTTTATCGTTGTCAGAATTGTACATATTGTGATCCCAACCAGGTCAAACCTTATATGCCAAGTATGAGGCAGCTGGGATGTGTCTTGTGCTCCCCCCGAAATTAAGCCCCTTGCCTCGTGCATCTGTAGAATGACTTCAGAGTGCTGTGTATCCTGTTTTTTCTCAATTCCTGACTTTGTTGATTAGGGTCCTAATGTAGCAAAAAGAATATTGAAATTCTCACGCCTTCTCTCTATTTATTTAGTGTTATCTTGACTCTGCTCAGTCAGAGTGCCTGAACATTAAGATTTTACCAGCTGTAAAATGCTGTACAATGCATGGGAGTGTTTCTGCTTGCAGCCCCCTGAGTGCAGGCAAAGAGTAAATTGGTAATTCTTCGGTAACTCAACCCCAAAGGCAATGCTGTGCTCAGCTCCAGCTGCTCTTCCGTGTGCGGCCGGTCCGATTCTCATCTTCTCCTCCCACTGCTGTTACCCTAACGCGTTGCTTCTGAGATGCTGTCCTAAAGACTGTTTTGGGGGGAATATGTTAGTTGAGGTGGAAAACCAGGCTGAGTTCCTTGCTGGAGCTCTCAGCTGAGCTGTCTTCCTTCGTGCATCTCCGGTGCATCTATCTGGTAGTGTAAGGGAAAACGTCATTCATTTTCAGCCTAATCCCTGCTGAAGTGTTGAGCTCCTTCTCCTGATGGCCAGCAGCAGTCTAGGAGATGCCAAGACAACTTATGCGTCGGTCAGGGCTGTGGGAAGCGGTCACTCTGGCTGGTGGGTGCGATTTGCTTGCAGGTGCTGCAGTGCAGCTGCCAGTTTGCCCTGGGACCAGAGCTACGAGGCTTTTTGCTGTTGCCTTTATCCAATTTCAGGGGCAATGCCCTGTCCCCCTCTTCAGTAATAATTACTGACTCTCGTCCACAGTCTTGAGATGAACTGGTGTCTCCATGCCAGCGCTGTCAGCTCTGCGTCCCCTCCGAGGCTGTGTGGGGACAGAGCGGGTGGCGGGGACCCCCGGGGCTGGCTTTGCCTCTGGTGAATGGGGAAAGAGAGGAGGATGGAGGAAGAATGGCTGGAGCTTGTGGTCGGTATGCTCACGCGTTTATCGGCGACCCCTTCAAACCTGGACTGACATCTATCGCTGCCAGTGCGATCCTGGCAGAGGGGCCACGTTTGTCCCTTCTGCAGTCATTCCTGTGACCTGCCGCTATGGCGTGCTTCCAGGAAAGTCATCAGGTACTAAAAATAACTGGGGAATAGCTGATGGTGTGCCTTCTCTCCACGTGTTTGTGCAATTAGCCAGGAGGCTGACTGCAGCTGGGCCCGCTGCTGCCCATGGATGGCTGCTGTCCTGTCCTGCTGGGCAAGGACAGGAGTCTGCTGGTCTCCTGAACAGGACCTGGAGGTCACAGCACCTTGACGTGGCTCCACGGTTTCACTGCTGCTCTTGCTAGGCTGTCAGAGGCAGTTTTCCTTTGAAACCGGGCATTGACAGGCAAGTCAGCTCTTCCAGCACTGGTTGCGTTTGTTGCCTTTTGCAGGCATGGCGTCAAATCTTTGGCACAGCTTTGGTTGAGTCTCTGGATGAGTAGAGGCTATGGATGTAACTTTACATCAGAGGGACTGAAGTCTACCAGCTGTTGCTCTCCTCGCCCTCGAGTGGGAGTGAGGAGCTGGTGTCCGGAGTATCTGTAGCCTAAAGCACTCCCTTTACTTATCTGTGAACTGACGATGGGTGCAAACACCCTTAACTTTCTCCTACAGGACAAGCCAGAATTTCTGGAGTTCCCCACAGGAGAGGAAGAACCGAGCGCTTGCTGTATGCACTGCAACCGTCTTCTGTCCACTGCATGACTAGAGACCTGGGCTTGCAAATCGCTTTGCTGCTTTTCTCCCTCTCCATGTCTTTATTTGTTGCTTGTTATTGTTCAGGATATCGTCCTCTTCACTGGCCTTTCCCGCTAGATGACGCAAAGCCAAGTGACACAGGGCTCCAAGGAGGATGAGTGAGCTGACGTGGACCTTGCTGATTCAGCTGGGCTTCTTTGGTGGTGAGGTCTGGAGGTTACAGCTGTGGGCTTACTCTGGTGCGGTTGTGAGTTGTAACCACCTAATAAAATGCCTTGGGTGCTCAGGGCGCTCTGTGGCAGGCAGAGGAGGTGGTCTGGGCACGGCTCCCTGTGTTAAATAGCTGGTTTTTTCTGGCCTTCGTCTGAAGGGACCTATGCTTTGTGACCTTGTGTGCTGGGTTGCAAATAGCAACATGCTCTACCTTAGCAAAGCACATTCAGTTCTTTAATCAGCGTTAGCGATGTCCATAACCTTGCTCGCAACAGCTCTCTGAAATGACTATGCTTTATCATCCATGCTAAACATATTCAGCCCTGGAAACTAATGATGGGGGGAGGCGTCTCCATCCCTGTTTGTGGAAAAGGGGCTCTTCCTATGCCTCGCTGGCATGGGGGGCTACGTGCTCAGGGTTACTGTGTCCGCTAAGCCCTCATCATCTCCTTGGATGTGTGAAGTCCTTTGGCTGGAAACGCTGGGCACTGTGGCAGTGCAAACCAGGTTCAAGGTTTGTCAAACGCTGCAGCTGGGGACGTAGATTTGACTGTGCTCAAGCTCTGCTTTTCTGCTCTGGACTTATCTCTGCTTTTAATTCAGCTGTGGTATTTATGACTCTTGCCCTCTAATTATAGGTGATATTTTTCTCAGCTTCTCTTTCTGGGAAACTTGTCTGCGTGTGTGACTAGGGCTGCGCGTCCTCCGTGCCCGCCTTCGTTAGGAAGCGGGATGTGATTCCGCTCGCCTTTTCCCACCTCTCGCGGCTGCAGCCCTGATGAAGTGTGGAGTTCACAGAGGGGACAGCGGCCAAGATTCAAGGGGATATGGGTGTCTACTGTCCTCCCTATCTGCAGTTGCCTCTTTTCTTATTTATAAGTGCAGGCAAACAGGTGCTAAAAGCTTTTTTTTTCCCCCCCGTGTCCTTCTCCTTGTGTTGCACAGTCAGACTCTCTCTTGAGGTACCTCCTTTCGATGTGCTCTCTCCCCCCAAAGCTACTTCTGCATTTCTTGGTATTTCTGCAAGGACTTTGATTTATCTATTCATCTTCCCATCTCCCCTTCTTTGTTATAACTGGGGTTTGGGAAGAGGACTGAGTGGAGTTGTCCTTGAGCTCTCTGCAGGTGATGTGGGGATCCCCTACTCACTTTGGATATTGCTTTTTTTCAGCAGGGTGCTATCTGGCATCCCTGTTCAGATTTGTGTTTTGGACTTGTGAAGGATTATGCTTTAACAAAGTTAGGATCTGTGAATCTCTGCTTCGGTAGTCTTAGTTTGCTCGTTCAATCCAATTATGTGTGTGGATCCTATGGGTATCGATTCGCCCTCAGAAGGAGGCTGCTTTGGAAACAGGTTTGTGTACGTCTTCCACATGGTGTGGTTCCTTAACCTTCCCACTCCAGAATAACCCAGAAAGCCTCATAAATTCCTTTAGATGCTAATTCTGGCTGTTCATGGTGCATTTTTAACCAGGCAGCTTCTAGATGCATTTTCTTGAAATGTCTACTTTGTGGTAAAGCAAAACCCCATCACTGATGCTGTCACTGGAGAAAAATGTATTCATTATTATTATTATTATTTTTAGGAAAGATGCAATCTCACCTCATGCATAAAATTAGTTTAATGAAACAGCAGGAATGGGAGGGAATATTGCCTTTCCTGTGCTTGTTTGTGGAGTGAGTGAACAATTTCTTTGCTCCCTCTCAGGCCTTGGATGAATGATATGTCTTTGAAACTGCATTTTCAGCTGAGGTGTGTCCATGAAGACAGCAGGGACCCAATAATTAGGTTTCAAAAATTATTAAAAAAAAAAAAGGGAGTTTGTGAACTTCTAAACATAGTCCTCAAGCAGCCAGTAAGGCTGAGACCTGAGAACAACTTAGGAAGAGAGAAAGAGGGGGGGAGTGGGGCAGCAAATAGGTTTATGCTCTGTCTTGTAAATCTTCAAATGAAGGGGATACATTTCATCTAGGGCGGAGGGGGCAAGTGGCACCATCTCAATAGGGTTGAGGGCCCAGACCTTGGCGTGTCCAGTGGTCTTGCCTGAGCTAAGGTTGCACCGTGCTTCTCTTGAGGTTATCACTGCTTCTTTGTGCTGTTAAAGTGCGTGCTTGCCTGCCTCTCTAAAAACTTCTTCTTTTGCTTAACTCTCTGGGAATTGGAAAGGAGAGATGAGGATAAAAGTGATAATGTCATCTCGGGGCATCCAAACGGCGGTGATGGCAGCGTGCTGCAGGAGCTCTCGTCCCTTCCAGCAGTCCCACGCGCCTTTGTCCTTCAGCTTATTTCACCTCAGGACTCTGGGTTATCTTGGGCATTTTTTGCACTGAAAAATGAACTTTAATTAATACCTCCATCTCCTGTGGAAGCAGTAGCTTTGTAAAAATTTAAAACCAGAATTCCTTCTTTAGTGGCTGGAGGATCTTCCCCTTGCATTTGGAGGGACATTTTGATTAAAAAGCTGAGCTGCGTGCTGGCGTGATAGGGCTTATCACAGCTTCTGGCACTGGGGTTTAGGTGTGACCAAGCCAAGCCCTTTGCTCAAGAAGATGAGAAAAGGAAGGATGACTTTCCTTGAGAGAGGCAGGAGGAAGAAAGCAAGCTGTGCTGTGATCAGCAGGAGCAGCGAGGGGGGAAGGACATAAATAAAAAACTTGATTTTCTCTGTGCCCCTGCCTTTCTTGTACCACACTCCTCTGGTCTGTCTGACCATGTCCAGCACCTCTAGATACCCTTTGCACAATATCACAGCTTTGCTGATGTCCTTGTCCAGGTCTGCATGAGTATGGATGTCTTTGCTGGTGTAGATGTAGGTTTTCATGAAAGCTAGTAGGAACTGTGTATTCTGGGGAGCCCCATTATCTTCTCAACCTTTGATGGAATGGGTCAGCTAGAATTAGGGGCTCTTTGAGTGAGAAAGACCAAAGGGTGGGTTGGACATAAGTGTGGGAAGGAGGCAACTACAGGCAAACTCATTTTATTTCCATCAGTAGATGTGAGTCAAGCTTGGGGTTCTGCATGTCTCCTGCTTCCTTCCTTCCCTTGCAGTATGTATGGGGTGTTTACACTCCCCCCCCCCCCCTCCTTTTCTCTTCCCTCTTTGGCTGTAGGAGATAGACACTTTTTAAAATGCAAGGTGAGGGGTTTTTTTTTCAGCTCGTCAAATCCTCTCTGGTGGCACCAGGGCTCTGAGAAACCCTGAAAGACTTTGAAGCTGGCTGTGTGCAGTCTCATTTCGTCTGGATGCCAACCCCCGGCACTCCCTCCTCCTACAGCCTTACTTCGTTGTGATGGCTTTCCAACATCTCCTCGCCCTCGGGCTCCTGCATCTCCCTCAGCACTCAGCACTGCTTGCTGCTACTTACTCCAGTCCCTTTTCCTCCCTCCAAGTTGTCTTTGGTCCATCTCCTGGCTTTCCTGTATGACCGTTTGTCAACTCATGTCTTCACCTTGCTGCTCTTCAAACGTCTCCTTTCCATTCCCCGCACCTCCCTCTCGTAATGGCTCAGCACCTCCACACTTGTGTTTGGCCCAAGCGTTCCCCACTGCCCAGCCCCTTTCCAGAGGAAGCAGTCAGCGTTTTCTTGTAACGGTAAATCTCATGTGCTGCAGAAATGTGCTGGAATGAATGTCATACTGTTGAATACCGTTGGCCTTGCTGACCAACAGCTACTGTTTACGTTATGTTGCAGTGGCAGGGGACAAAATCTCCCTGAAGCCTTGGAAGCAAGTGAAAACACCACCATGAATGAGCTTCCTGTGCTCTGGGTGTGAAAGTAACTCCACGGGTGAATGAAAAGGGATATAAAAAAATATTTTTTAACCTGCTTTTCTTCCTTCTCCCCTTTGCCATCACTTGGTCTTTGCTTTGCTGCAAGGACATGTTCATGGCTGCTGGCATGCGCCACAGTGCCAGCACGATGGAAGCGTTGGTCCAACTTGCTGTGTGACCTTGTTCAGCACAGCGATGTGCTGTGCTGTCCTGTCAGCGTTAAGATTGTCTCTAGAGCTCCTCTAAGACAGGATCATAGGCCAGATTGAATTGGAGGAAAACCTTACAGCTTTTACCAGAGCTCCTGCTCTCTGGGGAGGGGGGGATTCCCGGAGCATACAGGGACTTGTTAGTGGCATGGGATCTTGAGTAGAGCAGGCTTTGCTGGGAGATTTTATCTATTTTTATAGCTAGCACAGGTGGATTTTTCTGCGATAAAGGCTGTAAACACCGAAGAAGCCAGAGTGCTCCTTCCTGGCTTGTAATAATCAGCTTCTAGCTCTGAATCACCCCAAAGTAATAGGGCTTGCTGCAAATATGGCAGAGGTCAAGCTCTGTTTGTAGGAGATAAGAGAGTCTAGCCTTGAACCAGTTCCTTCAGAGGTGAGCAGAGGGAGCTGGGCAAAGAGGAGCTGCTATTGGTGTCCCCCTTCAGGGAGAAATTCCGAGTCAAGCAGCCCTTTAGTACACATCAGAGAATCCACCCACACTGGTCCTTGATTTGTTGAAGACAGTTTTCCTTGCTCTTGCGAAGAAGGTGGACATTGCTTTATAATATCTTTCGATGTTAGCTGCCTGGTGCTGTTTTACTTGGCAGTAGCACAAGTCTTTTTTGCTGTCTCTCCTTTAAACTGGCTTTGAGCAGGAAAACAGATCCCCCAAAGGTTACCTAAAAAGTTGTCACCAAAGTAGTGACAACCACAGCACTTTGGGGTTTGTGCATCGATCCCATAAGGCAAACAAACAGACTGAGCTTAAATCCTGCACCAACTATAAACCTTATGCTTTTTAATTGGGAAATTGATTTTAAATCCAAGCCTCTTTAAAAATCTAATTAATTTCCTTTAAAAAAAGAAATTAAAAAAAAAAAAGAAAAGGAAGAGTCTTTCTCTGTCATGCTCTACCAGGCAAAAGAGAGGGAGGAGGAAATAATTCTTGGCTGCATCTCTGCAGGGCGCCCTCTTGATAACCTGGATAATACAATCTGATTTTGGCCTTGAGTCTGTTCCCTTGGATTATCGCATTTCTTCAAGGACCAAAAGCTGCACTGGTTATTCAGACCCGGAGGAGAATGTCTTTTTTAGTGGTAAGCTTTCAGTTTTTTTTTTTTTTTTCCCAGCCATCAAAGGCTATAGAGGCAGCTTTTATCATGTTACCAGTGGCTGCTTTATAGAAAACAAGTTGTGGGCATGCGGACCAGAGCCCAGGTCTCCTTCCTTCCCAGTGAGGATCCTGCTTGTTGGGTTAAAAGGGAGAGAGACAGGGGGGTAGGAGAGGTGAAAGAAAAGGCTATCCTTTGAGAGGTGTTTTGGAGAAAGTGTGCACGTTGTATGCCATCCGCCCTGAAAAGAAAGTTAGATGAATTTGGAGAGGAGGGTGTGCGTACATATAAAACCTAAGGTATGCCACACGTAGTGTTTTGGCCGAGCGATCCATCAGTAACCGCGTGCTGGATGTGAAGTCTCGGTGTGTAGCCATTTTCCACACTTATATTTAGGTAGAGAGCTGTTTGCGTTTAGCTGGGGGTGTGACATCTGCTTTGTCCGTCAGATGCCTGTAGGTCAGGGGCTGAAATCCTAACTCTGGTGCGCCAAAGTCCTTTCTTTTTAATCTTTATGATCTAGGCTTTATAGCGCTCACTGCAAGACCGGATTCACGCGTCTTCACTCGAGAGGCGAAGCGTCCTGACTTTTTCTCCTTGCTTTGGCACAGCTGCAGCTGATTTCGCTCTGCGGAAGAAAAGGAGGTGTGTTGCCTTGCAGAGGGGTTTCTTCTCCTCCCTGGTCCGGGTGAGGTGTTTCTCCGGGAAGCCTAGGTGCTGAGGGATGCTGAAGCAGAGGGATGCCAGCTGGCCTGCTTCCAGCGGTCCGTCTCCCTCCCTCCCTTCGCTGCCTGTCACGCACCCGCAGCCACCTCGGAGCCGGGTTTGTTTATAGAAACACTGTCAAGCAAAAAGTCTTTCCGCCGGCGCAGAGGAGAGCGGTGTTTTCAGCTACTCAGTCACCCTCAAACTGTGAAGATGCGACGTATCAGCTGCATAAAATTAATTTATTTAGTTAAGGGAGGTGTTAATTAAGAGATCTCATTTATTGTGTCTCTGCAGACAGCTCTCGAGGGCCTTTTGAATTGTCAGCTCTGGTGATGGCAAAAGCTAATGGTGTCACGAGTTAATAGTGGCATGATTCATGCCGAGGGATGAAGTGGGAGATGGTGGAAAGGGTTGAGCAAGGTGTGAAGAAGGAGACGTGGCGGCGGAGGCTTGGGCACACCTTGCTGGAAGCCGATGAGTCAGGACAAGGTGCTTTGCCCTTCCTTAGCCTCCCCCCAGTAAATCCTGGCTGGGGGAAAGGCTCCGGCTAAAGGCAGCTGCCCCGGCTGCAGCAAAGCCTGGGGTTTGCAGGGAGTCATTGGCGGAGCAGCTTAGCAAGCCCATGGATGCCAGGGCACGTGCAGCCAAAAATGTATTTGTGTGGATCAACTTAAAATAACTGACTGTCCGTGTGATCTGAACTGGAAAAGAATCTTTGATTTATCTTAAATAATCAACTTTTTCTGCACTCTGAGAGGTTAATTCTCCTTGGTTAATCAGGACATGTCAAACCGATAACAGAGTGTAGGCCTTACACCAAACTTAGAGGTTTAAATTTAAAGTCTCTTAGAAAATAACAAATACCCTTTATCTGAAAGAATTACATGCTCCAGTACAGCTGTTTATAGGCATCTTCTTCAGTAAAAGCTGTGCCTACACTTTTTTCCCCAATTTTTTTCCTTCTCATGATCTGTATCAGGTTGCTTTTGGAGGGAAATTGAAATTCTCTTGATGCAGAAAATAGGCCAAAAGGCGGAGTGGGGGGGGGTGGAAGTCCAAGAGAAGTGCTACAGTCCCCGAGTAGGTGGTGCTGCCTTCTCCTAGTCAAAGATGTTTTGTGTTTTCAGCTACACAGTTTGTTAAACAAAGGCGGTATTGCTTGTGCTTAGTAAATCAGCCCCATCTCTTCTGGGCTTTCCTTCTTGTGTGTCCTCAAAGCTTACAAACTAAGCTCTGTTGCAAAGCCAAACTTCCAATTTCGCTCTCAAAACAAGTGTGAGAGGCGGAGGTCGACAGGATGTCACAGCCATTTTCCAGCTGCTTTCTCAGCCACGAAGGAACCACCTCCCGGGCTGCAGCGAGCCGATTAAACAAGTTAGTATTCAGGGAGAATATGGGGCACCTATAGAAAAATATATGGCTGCCGGAAGATTATTTTAACAGGCTCTTGTTGCACATACTGAACTAGCGATTTTCTCCAGGTCGCTGATTTGACTTTCTTTGACCCTCTACTAGTGAACGTGTATTACTTCTTCCTTTTTTAAATGGCTTGCACTGATTTAAACCAGGGTAAGCATCGGCCTCATATAGGCTACCTTTACTTTAATCTTGATTTATGTATTTTTTAAATTTATTTTTAAGCATCTGTGTGATGGCAGCGGCCGTGCAACTTGGATGAGCCCCTGGTTGTGCCCCTTGTGGGGTAAGCTGTGTGCCCCTGCCAAGGGGGATTGAAGTTTCAGGGTAGTTTTCTGCCATTGTGAGCTCAGGGGTTGGTTTTTGTTGCACTCGACCCCTCGGGAGTGATTTGAAAAAGAGGAAAGGCATATATCCAAGCAGGCCCTGTGGAGATTTCAGTCCAGAAGCATCGCCAGGAGCCACCCCCGTGCTGAGTGCCTGCCTCCCCATGGGCATGCTGCATTTTGCTGTCCCGCTCTTGGAGGGCAAAGAAACCTCAGCTTGCCCTTGGCTCCCATCACAGCTGTGGGACCCATTCTGCTCTGAGTTAGCTCTTCCCTTGTGATCCTCCAGCAGAGACAAGGAGGAAGGGAAGACGCAACGTGAGACAGAGGTTTTTATTTCCAATTTAACACCAAAGTGATAGCAGGGCTTTCCTGTGATGGGAGCTGTAAGGTGAGGAGTTTCTCCCTTTGGGAGCTGCATGTTCAAGAGATTTTTGTCTTGGGACCATCTCTTCTGAAGCCACGCAGGATCTGACCAAGGCTTTTCCCGCAGCTGCACATTGTGGATTCTCCACTGCCTACTACTGTGGTTGCATCCCCAGAACTGCCTTGCCCTGCCTGGCTCAAAACTGAACTGGTACCATACAGCATGGCCCCCGTTTGCGCGAGAGGAGCAGCAAAGCAGAGGCCCTGCTAGCGTAAATGATGGGAGATTGGCACGCTGGGAGGCAGAGGGGACCGCAGATACGTCTCCCAGCCTGCCTGGGAAGGATTACTGCTCCACACGAAGTGGGTGCGCTGGAGCCTGGAGGAAGGGGTGCTGCAGGAGGGGGCATGAGCAGAAGACAAGATCATTGGGGATTCATTTAAACTGCAGTGTCAGATCCTATATATCTGAGGTCTTTTGCATATTTCCATATTTATATATGAAAATTCCATGAAGTGGCTTAAAGGCAATTGAAATAAAAACAGGGCTGTCAGAGCTTGAAAAGTACCAGCAAATCTCTAACAGACCATTTAATATAAACGTATGGGCTTGAAAAAGCTCCAAGCAGGCAGAGGATTTTTGCATGCAAATGCCTGGCCGGCCCCACGTTGGTCCCCGCGTGCTGCGAGCACGCCGATGCCTTGGGTCACTGCAGCTCTGCTGGCCGGGAGGGTGCGGAGCGAAGGGTCCTTTCAACCCGGCTTACATCACACGAGGAGGGTGCTGGAAGGGACTCTGGGCTGCTGTCGTTACCCTCGGGTGCTTTCTCACCGCCTTATGTGTGCCATGGTGGTTTGGGGGTGGGTGGGGAGTTAATCTTCATGGCTCCGTGCATGCAGTACCCCAAAGCCACGAGCTGGGGAGGGTTGCAGGACTGAGCATCGCTGTGAGGGATGCCGGTGGGATGGCGCAGTGAAAGCATTTTACATCCCGCAGAGGCTGCGGTTGCGTGCGGACTGTTTCCCTTCCCAGTGGAGACCATCTCCTCCCTCTCCCGCGAGTGTGTGCCCTTTTCCTTTCCGATTTTCGGTCAAAACAAGAATTCTCAAACCACTGGTCTGAATCACCCTTGCTGACCTTCTGCTGTTTAGCGAGTCTCTTCCCCTGGAGAAGCATTGCAGAGATTTATGCTTCGTACCCAGCATGGGGCCTGAGCAGGTAGAGTGGCCCCCCAGGTTTGAAAACATATTTCTTAGATCACCCTGCATATCCTTGTGCTGTATTTTTGGATGCCTCTTGATGTTGTCCTCCTTGGCCCAGCTTGCGTATCTGATCAGTGCTCCTTGCAGTAGGACGTCAACCATTTCTGGTCTCCCCGAGACAGCCCCAAATCTCAGTGCAATGTACTGTAGCTCTCAGGTCTGGCCTCTAGTTTTTATATGCACCGAATGCCTCTAAAGAGAAACTCCTGCTTTCTTGATGCAAGGACAAGAGCGAGCCTCCCCCTCCTCTGAGTCCTCTGTCATTTAGGGCTTTTTTCCCCCCTCTTCAGCCCCAAGGCGGGTAGCCTGAGATCTGAGAGTCTCCAAATCAAAAGGAAATAATTAGCAGAGGATGAGAAAGCTTGGACGAAAACAAGCTGTCAACAAGAAGAAGGTGCTAATGTGTCTGTCATCCTTCTTCCCTCCTGGCCGGTCCCCAGAGGTAGAAGGCTGGGTGCTCCGTCTCCAATGGAGGAGAGGTGACCCTGCTCAGCATCGCTCGCCCATCAGCCATGGCTGTCTCCAGACATCAGCTCTTGTCTCGTGAAGACGTGTCTTGCTCTCGGGCCGGTTCCTTCTGCTGTCCCCTGTCTCGTGGTTGGGAGCAATTTGCTCCATGGACAGCTTGGATGTTGATGGCTGCGACTTCCCTGGCGCACGTGCTTTCAGCTCAGGTTTTATCTGCTAACGTGGATGCCTAAAATCCATTTGTATCCTAAAAGTGCCTATTTCTCTTCATTACAGAGAGACAGGCGTGCAGAATGAGTAGCTCAGATGTAGGTGTCTGCAGTTATTAAGTTAAGCAAGACGAATCCTGGTGTCAGCATCTCCCTTGGCTTTGCTTAGGGGTTTGCTCCTTCTCCTGTAGGACTCCTCGTGGTGACTTTGGCGCAGGGTGACATTCTTGGGAGTCTGGAAACTTGCTGGATATTTTCTGCCTGAGATGCGACACAGCTTCCTGGGGGGAGGCAGACTCTGAGGCTGTATTTCTGCAGCAGTCCCACACTGTGGCTTCCTCCTATACAGCTCTGTGCCACGGGATATATTTTTTTAACATCGATTCAAAAAGCATGTAGAGTATTGGCGTTTCAGGGTGTTGCCTGTCTTGAGTCTCTGACAGGGTGACGAACAAAACCTTGACTGGGTGACCATTTTCAGTGACAAAACACCTCAGTCATTTCATTCCTTACTAATTTTTAGGCTGAGGGGCAAGCTCTTGCTGTTTGCAGGTGTTTCTTGCAGTGTCCTTCCTTTGCCTTGATGAGCAAACAACATCACACGTAATTGCATTTCTAAGGGATCTTCAACTAGACATTTCTACCTGATTGATCTTTACCGTTGCTGTCAGCTGAGGCACTTTGGGGTGATTCTGTCAGGCTGGAAGATGAGACTCCACGGAGGTCTCCTCTCTTTCTCTCCCCCCATCCCTCATCCTTGCTATGGTGACACTGCTATAATGGTACACGCGGGGCCACTTAACCCCAGAGGAGGGAGGACACCCCAGTTCCCTTGTCGCCCATGTCCTCTGTGGTTCCAGCCTCTGGCCACCAATAAAGGTGCAGAGGTGGTTTCTGTCTGCACAGAAGTAGAGGCCGTGGTTTGAGGGAAGGACCCAGGTACTGGGGTGCAAGAGGCGGTGGCCCTGTAGAGCACGGCCAGCTCAGTTCATTGCTGCCACCTATTGCTGGGCGAGGGGAAGAAGGGGGGCTTGGCACCAAAAATCCAAAGGTGCAAACATCCGGGGAGCGTTGCTCAAAGTTCACATAACCGTTGGGTATAAATCTCCCCAAAGCTGTGACCTCGATGGTGGGGTTGTCACTCTCCATTGCCCTGCTCCATCAGGTGCTTTCTCCTGCCTGGTGCCACCAGCGATGGGCGTTACAGGAGGCAGGTTTTAAGGCTGGCGGTGAGTTTCTAGGGGGTTTTCAGAGACCAGGGCTCGCTAACTTTTAAATGAACTCTTGCACACTTCAGCCTTGGTCTTCTTGCTGCTGGTAAGCGTTGGCTATGCAGAGGAGAGCTTGCCTGGCCAAGGCGAGCGCAAGCATGGGTGAAGCTTCCACGAACTGGGGGGGAGGGACCCCCCACCCCAGACTTCAGCAAGACTTTTGTCCATCGCTTCTCTGCAGGGCTAACGACTACCGAGGAAAAAGGGCGATCCCTGCCACTAACAGTGGCTTAAAATACCCCGCAAGGGCATGCAGTGCAGTGGTGCTGGCCTCTCCAGGAAGGCAATTTATTCCTTGGTCAGTTCTTGGGCTCCATCAGGTTTATGGCAGCATCTCTCACCTCCTTGTGGGGATGGCTCCCAAGTCCCGCTGCCTTACTCCTGGCAGGCCCCTGCCGTGTCCTGCAGCACCCATCACTTTTTCCTCTACCTGGCATTAGAGGGCAGTCAAAGGAAACCTTCCCTCTCCTCCTGCTCCCCAGGCTCTGCGGGTGGCCAGCACCAGCACCCATCCTGGGAGCAGAGGGCTGACCCCAAAGCAGGACCCAGCCACAGCCTTTGCCTTGCCCTCGCCACCTTGTTTTGGGTTTCTGGCTGTGCTTTCGCTGGTCAAAGCTGGTTGCGGTTTTGCGTCGTGACATTTGGGAAGCAGCATCTGCAGCGCTGATAAATACCACGCACCGTTTCTCCCCTGCCTCGCCCTCCGTCTCCTCCTAATTGACATCTTTGAATCTTGTCTCAGTTTGACAAATCAGGCTACTTATTATAAGTGATGACATGTATAAATATTGCAGGCATTCGTTTTACGTCTGGATACCCTGATAATAAAAGCTATCAGAATCTCTTCCCCCCTTGCATAGCAATTACTACCAAAGGGTTTTCTCCTCCATCACCGGAGCGGGATGTGGAGAGTGAATTGTGTCTGTGGCAGCAAGATTTCCCTCTTGCACTAAGGGAACATGGTTTTGGGCAGTAAAACAGCTTTTTTTGAGACTAATGCAGCAGCAGCATGGTGAAACTGTGCAAGGTGCGTGTACGTAGCTGGGGGATCTTGCAGGAGTCCCTTTCAAAATTCTGGGTTTGGTGGGCCTTAGGGTCTAAGGTAGCCACAGCAGGTGCCGTTGCTGGTTGAGGGTGCAGTTTCGACTTGTGGGTGCTGGTCCTGTGCCTCACTCGAGCCTGCATGGTGCTGCGGGAGCCCGGAGCCAGCGCCCAGCCAGGCTCTGCTCCTGCATCCTCGCTAGCACGCTGGTGGCTCGCCTGGGCTTAGGCTGTCAAATTGCAGGGTATTATTTTTAGCCTGGTTTCCTGAGGAAAAGCAGCTTATGCAATTGTACTGTCTGTCAGTGCTTTTCCTCCCACCAGCCTCCTCTTAACAAGTTTTGAACCCCTTGTCAAATTTACCAGGAGGGATAGAGAGCTCCGAGACGTGAAGTTCCTGCACGTTTTCCTACAAATAAGCATCCGGGGCTGCCTCCTCAAGGGAGGGGATAACACTGGGTCGCAGCACCCCTGCGAGGGGCAGAAGGAGATGCTGGGGAAGGTGCGAGGTGAGAAGCCGGGAATGGCTTCTCTGCTGAAGGCTTAATATCTCAAATACAGATATTAAGCACTCATGCCTTAATTAAAGTTAATTTCTGGGAGAGGCATTTTATTACAAAAGATTTCTCCAGCTCAGGCGTGTCCACGCCATCTGCTTGGAGCTGGCAATGGCAAAGCCCTCGACCCTGCCAGCAGCGGGGACTGGCTGTGAGAATCGGCCATTCTCGGGAGAAGGACAAGCTCAACAGAAAAGCCTCTTTTCTTTCCCCCTGCCTCTTAGTCCAGGTTATTATAGACAGCAGTTTATTAATTTTTTTCAAGAGCCAAGTGCTGCTGCTGGCAGGGGAAGGTACAGAGCTTAATCTCCTATGACTTTCCTCAATGTGGGTTCTCTGATGGCTAATAGTGAGGTTGAGCAGGCTGTCCTTCATGGGGCTATTGCTCTCTCCTTTGTCCAGCTATTTATTTTCATTAAGCTTTCAGGAATGTAATAGTTTGCGATTTCTACCCTATGTCAAAACTGGATGAAAGTTATTGAACGGTGCCTTGACTGAGATGGACGTGTGCGCACACACACACACACATAGGAGCTCCCGTTTCTTAAGAAACTGGTCTTAATGAGAGACAGCTCCTATTAATGCTTGCTTACTTTTTCAGTTGAGGTGTTTGCCAGGAATGGAATTTTTATGGGAAATCTTAAACCAAACAATGATGCTAATAAGCTGTAATCAGAAACAGGGAGGGAAGGGACCTGCTTCTTTCTCATCCCACAACCCTTCCTGAGATTTCGAAAGAAGTACTTTTTCTACATCAAAATAAAACCAAGATACTTTTTTTTTTTTTTTTTTTTTTTCCCCCCCAAACAGAAGATGAGAGTGAAACTCCCAGGACTGGTTTATGGCTGAGGCCTCACTGGGAATGTTGGAGACAGAGAGGTACAAATCCCTGCTTTGATTCAAGGGCTTGAATCTGAGCCATCTGCATCCCTGGCCAGTACCCAGCATACCAGGTTATTCGTGCTCTGTGAAGCTCTTTTTTTTTCTTATTTTCCTCTTTCTTCCTTTTTTTTTTGTTTTTATTTTTTTAACCGCTGACAACTCCATGATGACGCTGAAAAATCTCTGGCTGTGGTAAATAAATTTGTTGTTTGAAGTGGCCTTTCTTCCACCTCCGTGTGAGGTCTTGGGTTTGGCAAGTTGACATTCTCTGACTAAAACCCATTTTGTCTCAGTTCCTGACCATCCTTACTCACAGTGAGTGGGTTTTGCCCATAAACACAGAAGTGGCTGGGTAAACCTGAGTAATTCTCCTTTCAGAGGCCTTTGTTTCTGTCTTCTCCCTCGAATAGCCACCTGAATTTTGAGGTGTATTGTCATGTATTTTGATGTAAAACCTGAACCTGGCTCCTGGTTTACTTGGGAGAGATCCAAAAGTACTCAGAAGGAGACCAGGATTTCTTGTGAAATGTTCACCTGCTTAAAGAAGGCTTTAAAAAAAAACCCCTTTATTAAGAAGAAAAAAAAAGAAGGAAAAGCCCTTTTTACCACTTAATGCAGTGATGGATTTTCTTTGTGTGCAAACTTTAGATAAAAGGGGCAGAACTTCTAATTACATTACCTAGGGAGGCTTAATAATGTTTGCCCTAAGTATCTTCTCGTGAAAATTCACCAGAGTAAATTCGGTTTAATTTCTGCCGAAATCCCCTCACTTCATCCCTTACTGCTTTCCAAAGACCTTGTAGCGCTGCCTGAGGAAGGAGAAACCATGGGTTTGGGTTCCTCCAAAGATGATCGTTGCATTTGGAGAGGGCTGGCGAAGTGGTGGGTTTGGAGATGCTGTGTTGTGTGACCTCCCATGCTGGTAGGACATAAGACCATCCTGTATTGCATATGTTTCTCAGCATTTTGGTTTTTGAGATAGCTATTGATATCTGTATTCTTGTAAAGTCTTCATAGAGTGAGTGAGAGGTACATAACTCCAGACTAAATTTAGCTGGCTCAGCTGTAATAAGGACCAGCACTCCCTGAACGAGCAAACCTTAAATTAACCTGGTTTGGACCTGGGAAAAAACCAGGGAGGGTATTTCTGAGCATTTGTATAAAACAAAGCCTAGAAGCCCTCAAATGATGTTTGTGGAAAGCATGTTGGGCACTCGGAGAAGCCCTGCCATGGGAGGAGAAGTGCCTCTTCAAGCTGTGAGGGGACTCACCCACTTGTGGTGAAGTGGGCAATGAGGTGCCCACGAACTGGGTGTGCCGCCAGAAACTAATTACAAGCTTAATTGCACTAGTGCCTCTCCATGTTGGCACGTCGCGTCACAGGGATCTGGTGAGCAGGTAGATGATGATGGGCACAGGGCCAATTGGGGAGTATCATTGCTCCCCCGATAATTACTGGTGTAAAAGGAACGTGAGGCTGGAAGGATCTCATGGCTCGTTGTCTCCAGTTGCTCGCTATTGCAACCAACCACTCACCATACCCCTTTTTAATAAACTTTATCAAGAGCTATCTCACTGTCAGGCGGGTGTTTGCTCCTGCTGTTCCCATGGAGGCTGTCTCAGGCCCTGGTTCATATGATAGTGAATAGTAATTAGCTAACCTAAATGTGTTGATGAGTGGTTTATATCTGCTCTCTCCAACCTCACCACAGTACTCAGGTTATGATCTCCTGGAGATGTTCTTCATTAGCAGTTAATAGATTTTTTTTTTCCTCTCTGTCTCCTGGCAATACTTTGAGTTGTAGATGACTTTATATAATCGTGTTGTGTCAGGGGCCCCCGATCTTTTGTAGGACAGCTAAACCACACAGGTGGGTCTTATCGTTTGTCATCTCCACTGAGTTTCCATCCTTGCCACTATCTTTTAAACCCGGCCTTGAATTTTGTACTGTTGAATGTCATTCCACATCCATCGGTCTGGTTCTCAAAGTCATCATTTCCTTCTGAATGATGCCAAAACTCATTGTTTCAGGTTGTTTTTCCTCCTAAACGGTGAGTTTCGTGAGTGTTGGTCCCCCTGTTGTAAAGGAAGCATTGAATGTGAGTGGTCACTGAACAGTCTGCTCAGCAAAATCCCTCCAGACTGCCTCCTTTTTTGGTATTATCTATTGTAATCTTATTTTTTTTTAGGCAAAGCTTTTCTTTGATTCATAATTCTTATTGTAATGTTCCCCTCCTACAGTTTAACTAATCATTTGCCCATGTGGCACAATATCCAATGTTTTTCTGAAGTCCAGATGGTCAAGCTCTCTCACAAAAGACAAAGATTGGCTTTTGTCTAAAAAAAAGCCGTTATCTCCCAGAAAAATATATTTACTAGGCTTGCCTGGCAGAAGCCATCTGCGTGAAATCCCATTTGTGTGTTACCCGTTTTCTTAATTTTTTGCCTTTGAGTTGTTTCTCAAGCAGAGATGCTGCTCAGACCAGCCTGAGGAACCTGTAGCTGTCTGAATCACATCCTCCTGCCCCAGTCTTAAATATTCTCTCTTCTTTAATCCTACATCCTCCTTCTCTTCTACTCCCCCTTGTTAGATTAGTTTAAAATAATCTGCATGAAAGAAGTCTCTGGGAAGCAAGGCAGCACCGCTGAAGTGATTATTTCCACTACAGTAAAGGTTGAAAACTGGTTACAATTATCACTCCTAGTTTTACATGCTAACGGGATTTGCCTTCGGGGGATTAAGCTAACTATTCTGTCATGCAGGTGAGTGTTTTGTTTTGCTCCTTTGAACCATCCTTTCTCAGGCTGTCAGGGAGTTTGCAGAGGAAGATAAAGGATGCCATCCGTATCCCACTTTCCAAAGCCCCGACCGTGGCTCGGTGTGCGCGCCCGCACAAGAAATGCTTCCCCTCTGCAGTGGCTCGGGTTGGAGAGATTCATTTCAGATTGTTTCAAGGTCATCTCAGGTGCATCTTTTTGTTGAGTGCACTTGCTCCGCTGGAGAAGTGTGGATCTTTTTAAAATTCTTCCAGGCGATGCAGCTGTGAATCAAGGGACAGCAGGGAAAAATAAACTTGGACTTTTCAAGAAAATGGAAATAAGGAGACTTGATCCAGACTCTCTGTGCAGTAAAAGGAGGGTGAAGCTGTCAGGCTGGCACCATGCGGGTTCCCAGGCTGAGGGCAAAGAGTTGCTCTAGCTGGGAATTTTCCACTTAATTTTTCGTTTTGACAGAAAATACCAGTGTAAATGACTTTTTTGGACAGGACTGCGCTGAAACCATTTCAGTGAGCTCTCGTGACTCCTTGTGAAAGGGCCAGTGTCAGTTCCTCTGCTGCCCACCTCAAAATCGAGGGCTTCGCTAGAAGGACTACGTAGCCTTGTGCCAAAAATTTAGGGGATGGAGTTGCTGCGTCCAGTCGATGCTTCTTTATACAAAGCGGAGTACTTCACTGGTGCCTCAAGAGAGTTGGTCCCTGATAATGGGAAAAAGGCAGCTAATTCAGGCAGTAGACCACCATGGACAAGCAACCTTCATATCCCTGCCTGCTTTGCCAGTGCAGAAGGCATCAAAAACTGGACGGATGTGTTTAATTTGCAAGGTGGCTGCTGGTTTCCACTGGACAGAAGCAGCCCAAAATGGGACCAAACCAAGGCCAGACCAGGGCCTTGAAGGGAAAGAGGAAACCCTGAGACTGGTTGGAGAAATGGCTTGGTGGAGAAATAACCATTTTTGCTATAGAAAACCAATCTAAGGCTTTCAATGGTTATGGGAGATCAGGTTCATATAGCCAGTGAGCGGCACAATGAGTGGCAGCAAGAGGTTTTGATACAGAAGATGGTCCTGCACTGCAAAACTGAGGTCTGTTTCCATGTGTGAACCACGCAAAGTTAGGGGATTTAACTCGTGCATTGCTCTAGGTTTCTTTGAGAAGATAAAGACCCTAAGGGGTTGCGTTCTGCAAATGTCCACCCTCCTAAGTACAAAACATCCTTTCTATCATTCCCACCTGAGTCAGGATTACCTTAAAACCTCCCTGAGTAACCAGCCCTGTTACCCCTTTACAGCTGGTGTAGGGGAAAGGCAGGACCAGAAATTGGTTTTCTCTTGGCTCTATGGGGAGGCTGTAGCTTTAGGAGATGATTGGGATGAAACAAATCCCTGGTGAATTAATTGAAGGGGTCAATGTCTGTTAGTTAATCAGTTAAAATTGCCTATGGTTATCCAGCTGTGTTTTTTATGTCAGCTAGAAGATGTCTGTGAGGCAGGAGCCATCTAATATGTAGACTGGGTTTGGTGGGATTTTTTTCCCTCCCCGCTGGCAAGTGGTTTTTCACTGGACACATGGACACGTATGTTTTTGACATTTATCTGGGTTTATCTAAGATGTAGTTTTGCCTCTATTCCTCCTTGCTGCTTTTTTTTTTCTGTTAGGTGGTGGTTGGAATAACTTGACTTAATGACACATTTTCAGCACTGATTTCAGTGGTGACAGTTATTAACGGTTTCATGATAAGAAACAGGTGTTTCAGCATGGTCCATCAGGCAGAAGAAGAACAATGCCTCCCCAATGTCATTGTTCATGATGTATTCAATGACTGCTAGCTTTTTTTCATGAAGATTTTATTCAACCTCAAAGGTAGCATTTACTATTTAGTATGCAGGCTTTGGGCAAGCTAGTGGAGTGGAAAACCTTTTAATTTCTTTTTAATGCAAACATGGATCTTGCAAGACCTTGTCAAGCATTTGGAATGGGCACAGGCTCTTGCTTACGTCTCTCAGCATCACTTGGTGGTCCCCTGCAAGAAAATCCTGGGTACTTCTCATGGGAGTTGTGGTTCAAGGGACAGGTCTGAGCCTGAAGGGATCAGGGCGATTCTCCTGGCTACCCCTGTTTTGCAAGAAGGAGCCACACCTGGGATGGTTTGGGCAGAAAATATCATTAGTATAATAGGGGCATTGCAACAGTTCCTGGGCTCTGCTGCCATTTCCCGTGCTTTCCCATGGATGGGTGGGTAAAGTTTTGGAGCATGAGGCTATCAAATAACCTGGGAAGTTGTTCCAGACAAAGTGTGGACCTGCATCACTTGCCCTCAGTATACAGGTGGGTTTGCTGGCCATTTTGCTTGGCCAAGACCTGTACCGTGCATTTCTGCTAACCTCTTGCTCCCCCGTTGCTGCTGTTCGCACTTCTGCCACATACACTCCATCCCTGTTCTCCATCTGATCTCACAGTGAATAATGCGAAAGGCCTCGGGTACCCCTTGAGGGATGATTTTCTGCATCCTTCATCTTCCCAGGAGGAAACTCCATAGGAGACGGGAAGAGACAGAGCCCTCAGTGCTTGGACTGCTTCCTGAAGAATCTGGCAATGAACACCTTTTCTTCCTCATCCTCTGAGGATGCTGTGGTCCAGCTTTGACTGCAATGTAGGGCCATGCCCGCCTGCCCTTGCTGGAGTGGCTCCATGAGCCTTGAAAACAGGACTGGGATGCTTGCAGCCTCTTGTGCCTTTATTTTGTACCACAGCCTGTAGGTTTGTCCTGCAGCCTATTTATCTCCCATTGATGTTTGATCTCACAAAGGGGTGGATCAGTGCAAGGTTCACCAAGGGTGCTTGACAGGTCCCCTTGCTCTTCAGCAAGGTAGCGCTGCCTCCCACACCAGTCCTACTGCTTGGGCTCTCCAGCAAACAAGGAGAAAAAAAAAGATTAATTGGTGATAAATAATGCATTTTGTTCCCACCTAAAGGTTGTTTGATCTCCATAGTCTTCATTCCTCCGGTGACAGGGAGCTCAGCGCTGATAGCTATTTGTCACACATCGCAGTGCTTAAACAGCCCGAGCAGTGCTGTACTCAGCTCATACATCCGTGCTACAGGCAGGGCTTCCCATTATTACTTTCTTTACAAAAACTTAAAAAAAAAATTTCTGCTCTCCTGTGGTGACTTTTCACAGCAATTTCTCAAAGTGAAACAATTAATGAACATTAAACATCCTTTTTCTGGGAAAGCAGCAATCAGGAGAGAAGATATAGTATCCCTCTAAAATCTCCCTGTACATATATACATGCGCACAGAGCCCCTTCAAGGCTGAGTAGAATTGGAAGTGATAGTTACCAGTATAATATTTAAATGAGCATTAATTACCATAAACCATTTGGATTTTAATGTCTCATTCTATACAGTATGTAAATCAGGGCTGGAATGGGCTTGTGAGCATGCATTGGGCCTCTGGTGTTGTGGATAAAAGGGCTGATTTTTAGTACTGGGATTTAGCCACCTGGTTTCCATTAATGTTAATGGGAGCAACAGGGCCAAACCCTGCCCACCTTGGGGAAGGTTTCCCCTCTCATCTTCAGTCGGCCCTGCCCCGAGGACAGCTTGTGCTCGCTTCCCCATCCCAGCTCCCTACCTGGAGAGCCTTCCCGAGGAGGATGCTGCTTAGATGCCGAAACGACTTGGGTCTGGGTCTGGATGGAGGGATGTCTCGCCGTCAGTGTGAGGTAGCAGCTCTTATACATTTTATTCGGTACTAAGGGGTTTTTGTGGGGTTTTAGTGTCCAAACTGAGAGTCAAGGTAATTCCACGGTGTGCGGTTTGCTGGGCAGTGCTGTACCCGCATCCGCACCCTTCATCTCCCACCCTCCCTCCAGCCTGGCCTGCAACCATGAGCAGAGGGGAAGGAACTTCGCACGAAGCCTCTGGAGATCGACGGATCTTCAGGCACCTTGTGATACTTCCCCAGTCTCCTTCTTGTCCTTCGTCTTTGCCCCTCTCTCCCCCTGTGGGGACCTAGTTTGCCTTGCAAAGTGGCCTCATTATAAATGCATCAGCCTCTTGCCAGTCTCACACGCACAGCCTTCATTTAGCCCTCCAAGCTCAATTACATCTGAGGATGTCTTGGGGTAATTAAGTAATATTAGAACATTTTCTTTTCTATTTTTTTCCCCTTCCCTAATGCAGCTTTCAAAGCACAAGCCTCAGTTCTCACCCACTGGAGCCCACTTCTCCGAGCCTCTGAATTCTCCTTAATGTACCTTGCCATGAATGAAGGCTAATTACATTTCTGAAAGATGTCATTAGTGTCATATTCATGCTGGGTTTCAGAGAGCTGGCATGCAGCAGGGAACGCTCCCTTAGGTGTCTTTCAGCTTCACCACGCGCAGTGCCACCGGCGAGGAGTGGGCTTCAAACCAGCCGGTGCTTTCTGGACAGCAAAGGGGAGCTCAGCCGGCAAAGCAGAGATGCTTTGGGCTTTGTTGTGAGCATTCTCTTTCCTTGGATGTTTTGCATCCTTCATCGCCGGATCTCATCATGGTTTACAAATATTAACTAATTAAGCCTCTCAGAGCTCCTGTGAGATAAATAATTGCTACTCTAATGATTGGCATTATATCCACTCTCTTCTTTAAGTATGGGACAGTGCCTTTCACTACAGAGAAATAAGGAGGGAAATCTTAAGCTTGCAAAAACATAAGTGATACTTTTGGATTATCTGGCCATCTAACCTGCTGGCTGGTGGCCAGAAATCTGGAGCTGCTGTAACAGGTAGCTGTGGCATTGCTTTTGAAGCCTATGGTCCACTTTCCTCCCTCTTATGCCTGTATAAACCCAAATAAGCTCTACTGACTTCACTGGAGGCTTCTCAGAGCCAGAGCTTCCCCAGAGGGAAGAGAAACCAGAAATTGTCTATTTGGGTAGCTCGTTATTTACATCACAGATGGGTTGTTAGTTCCCAAAGAAACAAAAAGAAAATAGTGGTCACGCTTTCTTTTTTCTTTTTTTCTTCTCTCGCTAGGTGGTTACAAGGACAACGTTCTGGTTTTACACTCCCACTGCTCTCCTGTTCAGCCCAGTGTGAGGTGGCCACCAGGCTCCCACAGGTGAGTACTGCTTTCAAAGTGGATTAGATGCTCATAAAAAGAAGTTACCTATAAATTAGAGTAAAATCGCCATGAAAATCCTTGTTCGTGTTGTACTGTGTTGCATTTTGTTGTCCCGGAGAAATGCATTAGCTCTGTTAGTGGGGCTGGAGTTTGCTGCTTCTGGAAGAGGTCGGTTATCCCAGGTGGTCCCTACCCCTGTGGGGAGCCTGATGTCCCCCCTCTGCCTGCCTGGCTTTTTGGGGCACTGCCATAAACAGAGTAGGGATGTGGGCAGTGCTGCCGTGGCCCAGGCTCACTGCTGATCAGAGGGGGATAGCAGGGGATGCTGCAGCCTGGCACTGTGTGCCGACAGCAAGTGATGTACTTGGCACTGTATCTTCGTATCTTCCACTTCAATCACCACTTGATTTTATTCCACTGTTTGACCCTAATATTGGCTACCTTCTTGACCCCATATGGAAAGGTACATTGCAGTCCAGGATACTCCACAAGCTTTTTTGGTTTTGTTTGATTAATTTATTTTTTCCCCCTTTGCAAGTAGATTTTTGGTCAAAACAATAAGCAGGAACCAGAAGGAAGTAAAACGTGGCTTTATATCACGTAAGGATGGATTGCAAAGCTTTCGTAAAGACATACGTCGGGGAAAAAGAAAAACTGCTCAAAGATAGGTCAGAGGCAGAACTTAGGTACAGCTGCTGCAATTTATTTAGGTCAGGCTGGGCTCTGTAGCATTGTCTAATTTCTGGTCCTTGTGGTATAATGGCCTTGGAGGCATTACACCAGAGGCAAGCGATGCAGAACTGTCTTCATCTTTGGGCATCTCTGCTACAGCCTCCTGGCTTTTAGGAAAACCTGGATCTGAGAGGCCTCTGGGTGTTGAGGTAGAGGTGAGCTGGTTCACCTCCTGTCCTCATCCGTCTTCTCGGAGGGATCTCTCACCTCTCTGCATCTGCTGTGGGTGGTTTCCAGCCTTGGGTAAAGGGTCCCTCTTGTCCCTCCTCTCTGAACAGGAGCACGGTGCCACCAGAAGCTCTGATGATCCCAGACGGAGCTGTATGTGGCTGTGCTTTGCAGGGATGGATGGCCAGACCGGCTTTTCTGTTTCATGCACCAGTGTGAAATTAAAGGGGTTTTGGAAAAAAGGCTGCACTAGCAAAGCTAAGCTTCCCTGGGAAATGTTGTATGGAGAAGCTAATTGTCCGAGGTGTGGGAATCCAAGACTTTCCCACAGACTGCCTTTCCAGTCCTGGCCAAGCTGCCAGCTCTCTCTTGTCTGGAAAGGGAGACAAACATTAAATGAGAGGCTGTGTTTAATTTTGGGGTCAAAGGTAGGATCTGGGCTACGAGATGGCTGCAGGGGGGAACTGCTGCGTGCAGGGATGGACTGGAGCAGCCGCCTGGAGGTGTGGGTCCAGCCTGCGCCCTGGAAAACAGGAGAGGCTGATAGGAAGCCCAGCAGGCAGATTACTCCAGGCGAAAGGAGGAGTGAGTCACAGGCACAGAATTTGGGGTGGGGAGAAACCTGGGCTGTACCAGTCTGGTAGGTGGGAGAGTCCTAAACCAGTTCATTTCTGTACGCTCGGATAAGCCCAGGAGCCTGCATTTGCTCTGGCCCTGACTGGTCCCATCTGTGATGAGCTGGCAGGGTTTTTCTGTAGACCCAAACCGACTTTAAAACCTCTATTTTCTGCTTATTGATAGCTGTGTAATTCAAAAGCCGTCCTACTGAAGGCAGAGTCCTGGCAGTGGCCAGTAGCAAAGTGACAGGAGGCAGGAGCTGAAACCCTGTAGCTGATCCAGCCGCTCCTGGCGTAATGGTGTCTATCCAAAGGAGTGCTGTGACTTTACTATGAACACCACATGTTATTTGGCCGTGTGAATGAGAGCCAAATTTCTGAAAGACTCCTGTAGCCTGTAATCAGCTGCAGGCCAGGGCCGTGTGTGTTCCCACGAGTGTCCCATCTGTCCCAGGTCAGGGAACCGCAGCCTCTGGTAGGGTCCTGGGGGGCTGGCGAGGCTTCCCAGCGTGAGAACACGCACCTTATTTCTTGATGGTAATCTAAGGTCGAGGCAGGAAAAGTTGAAGAGGAACAAGAAACTTTTCTGAGTGTGTTTAGACCACTTGAGGTTGCCCATACTCTGATGACACATTCTGCAGATTATAGAACCTAGTAATTACAGCTAATAAGTCCAAAATGTGTATTTACCCTGTAAGCACTTTGAGCTAGAAAGCAGAAACAAAGCATGCTCGTTGCACACTCGTTAGGTGATCTATCACTTTCCCCATTTGGCATGCAAAATCTGGGAGCGGCAGAAAGCAGAGCTGCTCTTTTCCCCAGTCTCCACCCTCATCAGCACTGGGCGAAGCGAGGAAGCCAGCTCATTTTCCTGCATCCATTGCCCAGCCAAAACAGCTCCCAAATCCAGTTTCCTTTCCTTAAAAGAGATGATTCCTGATCACATTTTTGGATCTGGAGTGGGAGGCTCTTGAGGGGTGGTTGTGTTTGTTTTTTCTTCCCACTACTTTGCTTTCCTTCCTAATTAAAGTAACTCTTTTGTCAGTCCCTGGATTTCTTTCCACCCTCCAGTTTTCCCAAAGACGCTTCTTAACGTTTCCTGCCTCTAATCAATACACAATTTATATGCAATAACTCTATCCAGAGAATAGGGAAGCAGCTATCAGGGTTTCTCCTGTAATTTTAGTGTGCTGTAGCCGTCAACTGAAGGTCAATGCAAGCTTGACTATGACTGATTTTTACTGTCTTTGGGCAACCCATCAGCAAAATGCAAGCTTTGTAAAACCTCGACTCAACGCGGGCCGTAACGGATAGCGCTATGCAACCTGCCAAGCACGCCGTGAAGCCGGCTTCCTTGGCAATGCTGCACATGGCAAAGCTTTGTCTTAAGCTCGTGCAACCCTTTCTGGTGGAAGGAGGGGACCTCGTGCCTCCGTGAGTCATGATAGATATCCTGACAGATGCTATTTTCCCCGATTAATCGGGTAGTGGGTGCTTTGATAGCAGGTGAAGCTGGTGCCTGCTCAGTGAGCGAGGAGAAGAGCTCCATTAGGCACCCCTGGGGATGGCAAGACAATTCTGCAGAGAGGACCTTGCATTGGGGGAGCAGGCACCTCGTTTAACCTGCCTCCCAGCCAGGCTGGCGCTCATCTGTCTCCTGTCACTTGAGATCCCGCCATCACCTCTTCAGCATCCCTCCGGCTGCGGCTGTACCGGTACAGCTCCCACCGGGAAGGGGATAAAAGGACAGAGAGCAGGAGGGGTAGGAGAAGATATTAACAAGGACCAGAAGAAGTCTCCATCCTCAGAAGTGAAACTTTGGGAGATGGATGTCATCCTCTGTGCTCATGTGTACCCTAACCCTCCCACAGACATTGCCTGGGAGGAGTGGATATGTCCAACAGGAAGGACCAAGGCTGCTCCACGCCATTTTTGGGTGTCCCACGATGTTTCGCAGCGGCGGGATCAGCCGGGGACGCTCCAGCTGACGTGCTTAACAAGCAGGGAGGTGCAGACTCACGGCCATTTGGCGTCTTATTAATCACATTTAATGTGTAGGTTGCTTTAGCGTTGATCATTTTAAAATTCCCTGTCGGAAAGGTTACCTGTATAATTATAGGTATAAATCTCAGGGACGTTCTTGCCAAAACAAATGGAGCGTCTCACGCTTAGGCCAGGGATGAACCCAAAGAAGCTGTAAAAAGGGTTCGTAATGATGGACCAGGAGGTCTGCACCCAGCACAGGGCTAGGAAGAGCTGCGTAACTTCAGAGATAAATGAAGCGTTTGGGTAGTTGGGAAGAGTTCCTGCAGTCGTCTTGACTTGTACAAAAACAGGAGCTATTGATCTCCTCCAGGCTTCGGGCATTAAGTGACGGGCAGAGGCGAGGAAGAAGTTTGTTCCCAGGCGCGTGGGTGGCCTCACCATGTTCTGGCACCGACCAGCCCTGCCACCTGCTGCTACTGGTTTCCGGGCATTGA
Source organism: Buteo buteo (assembly GCF_964188355.1). Classification (NCBI taxonomy): domain Eukaryota; kingdom Metazoa; phylum Chordata; class Aves; order Accipitriformes; family Accipitridae; genus Buteo; species Buteo buteo. The sequence continues at coordinate 30,187,310 of NC_134174.1, read as the reverse complement.
TGGCAAAATGAGGAAAGGCCCCAAATCTGTCTCGCCTGCTGCTGACTCCAGCAATATCCAGGCTCACGTTGCAGTCGGAGTTGGTGTTGGCAGCGTTTCTCAACGGCATCTTGAGCGTCATTGGATGCAGACTTGGGAAGGCGCCGCACAATGCACGAGCATGGCCCGAAGGGTCCCAGCTAATGGGGCTGGATCAGACTCAGATGGTGAGGAGTCATGAGGTGTCTCCTCCTGAAGGGTCTTGGGTGTTGGTGAGGAACCTGAGGATAACCTATTTATGAAGCAGATCTCGGAAGTGCTGATAAATATCCTTGGTTAGTGGCAGAAAGCTTCTGTGGTTCTGTTAGTGAAGAAGATGGCGTTGGGCCTGTCTGCTTGGGTTTTGTTTTGTGGTTTGTTTTTTTTTTTGACATTTGAGATGCACAGGCTAGGTGAAAAGTGTGTCAGAGCATCGTTAAGTTCACATGTGCCCTTAGAAACCTGGCTGTTGGGATCTGCCTCTCCCCTGCTGCAACACATTGTAAAACCAACCCCATGCCTTTTCTCCTCTTCAAATTGAGGTGCCTCCTGATGAGAGCAGGACTTGGATGGAGATATTCACCATGCTTCACACTCCTTGTCTCCTGAAGGCCACATTTGTCCCCCTCCCCCCTTCCTGGAGAGGATACCAGGTCAGTAGTTGGAAGGAGAGACGGTGATTTGGGTTTTTGGTCTCTGCTTGTGCTCAGCACTCAGAGGGATTAGTCATGGTTCACACTGTCATAATAAATTAAGGTGCAAGGACAACAGTATATTAGAGGTAAAATATTCTGTATTAGCAGTAAGAAGAAATATTAGACTTCAGTGTTTTGGATTGCTAATTGCAGGATGTGTTAATTGCGAAGCAAGCAATACAGGCTCTTATATAAACTCCAGTGCCCATAGCTTATGTTATGAATAGCAAGAAGAGCACATGGGGCATCATCTTGATGAAACCAAGACAAACATCTAAAACCACTTAAAATACTCGTCTGAAACCATCCTCATGTCTCTGTGGTATCCCAGTTAATCACAGCCATCTCTAAAAGCACTGCCTGGGTTCTGTCTTTTACACTTATGTTAGTTGCTTCCAACTTTCTCATCAGCCTCATCTATAAATTCAGACTGTTCTTAAATAAGACTGGTGCCACACAAAACCACTTCTCCCATCTCTGTGCACTGTCTAACGATTATTCCCTTATCCCTTTATATAACTGAATCAAGCCTGACACTTAAAGCACTCCCTTAGGGAAGTTATTGAATTTAACAGGGCTGAAACCAACAGGGTTCTAGAGAAATGCTCTAAAAACCTGTGCAAGATAATGGAAAGCAATATCCTTTCTATACGTTTCTGAACCACCCTATAAAATCCTATGGCAAGAATGAAATTCTGTAGGATTTTTTTTCTCATAAAGGCTAATTATGAGTAAATTGGCCCTGGTGCTTTTATTGCTGAGCCCCCAAAACTCAGTGTATACTGCTATCCTGCGTTCTTTTTCCCAGGCAGAAGGATGTTTTGACTCTACTCCTTAGCAATTCGTTCTCATTTTGATCCCAGATGTGATCTTGTCTAATCCAGACCTGTGGTACAAAGTTCTGCTCTGACTTGCTCTTTGACTGGCTTTTCCCTCTGAGTCCCCCACCTTCCTGCACCTCCAACAGTGTTGGCTGCTTGGCCGTCCCTTTTTTCCCCTGGTTTTTTTGGACTTCTGAAAGAAGCTTAGCTTGTTCTCTCCATTTCGGCTCAAGGGAGAGAGAGCAGGTGGGAGAGGAGAGGCAGAGAAAATATGAGGCACTATGAAACAGAAACAGGGCAAAGATAACAATTCTCCAAGCTTTTCCAATCCTTCACCAGGCTTCCCAAGCCAGGAAAAAAACCCAACACAACAGCTTAGGCCCTCAGCTCTCAGGAAAAGATGTTTTTCATTGGACAAGGAGGATTACGGAGTGTCCAAAGCTTTGACACTACACGGGATTTTGTATTACCTTGCCTGATAATTCTCCCAGGAGCCTGTGCAAATATTCTCATGAATGAAAACTACCTACCTACTTTGCTGGTATTTGCAATTCCTTTTATTCACGCCGACTTTTTCTTGCTGAGACTGCTCACACAAAGGGCGAATAAATATTCAAAGTGCTCATGCCTGAAATGCTCCTACCAATGTTATGAAATGTTCTTTTTATTATTTTTCTCGGTGCATTCAAACAATTTCAATTGATGAACCTTAAAAGAAACTCCTGCTCGTAAGGGGAAGGTGACTCAATAAGGGAAGAGAAAGAAGATCACATGGTGGTATTAATGTCATTACCTACTTACCAAAGTGAAAAAAACCTGGCAGTGACTAGGGGACATCCGGATATTAATTGAGAAGCTGAAATGAGTTCATTTAACACTCCTTGCGCAGATAGTAAATGTTTCATTTCATTGACTTGTCTGTATGTGTGTTTTGTTTTGTGCTCTTTAACAAGAGGAGGGGGAAAAAGAAAAAAAAGATGCAGTCAAAATACTGGCTGTAAATAATTCAACTCTCTCTGTTCTCTTTAGAGTGGTGGATACGGCGCCTACATTTGAAGACGTGGTTCAGGCTGTGCCCTCTTCTCTCCAAGGTGTACCTTGAAGTTGGCTTTCAGCTCAGCGTGATGTGATCAGAGATGACATTGCATTGTTCTTGGGACAGGGTAGGTAAAAAAGAGCTGAAAAGGAACTGTGAAATTCATGGCTCGGCACAGCCGAAGGACCCCGGTGGGAGGGACGAGGCTTTCTCGGCAGAGGGAGGCAGATGCGGCTCTTTGCATCAGCGCTACTAATGCATCTCCAGTTTAGTCCTAAGCTTTCTCTCCCAGTACCTTGAACTGGGAAGAGCAGAACTGGCTAAAGAGACCCAGGGAATTGTCCTGAAACTATAGCATCAGTCTGCATCCTTCTCTGTTGGTGGACCAAAGTCCTGGGCTGCTCAAAGCCCGCTGCCTAACTGGTGTCGACGGCTTCTCGTTGCCTGCCCCGTGCAAATGACACCAGTGGGAACAGCTGCCTAAAGCCATCTCGGCAGAACAGCTATGGAAATATTAACTGGAAAAAAATTAAGGCTTTTTTTTCTTTAAGTAGTAGATAGAAAGGCAGTTCCATTTCTGGAATTGTTTTTAAAATAACTCTTAGTCAAAATATCCTCACTTGAAGGGTCCAGGACTGTAAGAGGGGACAGACACGTCTTGTTTTGTCCAGTCAGAGGGAGGTTGCCGATCTTTGCAAGGAAACCCCTTGCTCTGGGGTACCCAAAATAAAGCTCCCCCTCTCCTAGGCTGCATCCTCCCCTGCAGAGCAGGCGACAGGCTGAATGCACGTTCTCCTGCACTGAGGCTGACTGTGCCTTAGACCATTTACCGAGTCCCTCAGTTTGGAAAGGAGGATCTAACACCTTGGCTACAGCTGGTCGGCAGGGACACCCTGAGTCCCCAGGAATTCTCAGTCCCGGGTTGCACCAAGAGGATGGCAGAGGCACCAGCTATGTCTTTTTAGGTCGAAATGCAGAAGTGAGCCAGCTGGTGGTAAGCAGCACGCAGTTTTTAGTTGGCGTGTCCTTCCCGCTGGGACGAGCAGGTCCTGCCCCACACCTTGTCATTTCTGCTTGCCTTTGAACCGAGCAAGTTCTCTGCTCCTGGCTCCATAAAAGTAATAGATTATGGCAGGTGGTGGGAGGAATAGGAAAAATGGTAGCCTGATAAGTGCTGAAGAGGCCATCTGAGTAACTTGGGGTGATCTTCCCAGCATGACCAGTCAGGCCAGGTCTGGCAGGGCCACGCCATTTCCTCATTACTGTGCCTACAGAGAACTTGGATGTCCAACCTCAACTATCAGTATTTTGTGTTTCCAAGGCAACCCCAGCTTTAACAGCCTTCATAATGACATCATTTGGTTGAAATGAGCATGCATGATCTTTTGATTACCACTGGAAGTATAAATTAGGTTACTCACCCCACCCCCAGCAACTTGAAAAATAAATGCATTGGAGGGAGGGGGAGAAAAAAAAACCCTCAGAAGAGGGTAGATGGAAAAATCAATTTTTACATTAATGGAGTCCTCATTCAGCATTTCTTCTCTTTATAGATTTAGATAACGGTGATATCTTAGTTTCACAGAGCAAAGAAATTAATTACTTACTAATGGTGCGATTCAGAAATTAATTTATGTTATCCATTTAAATGTGTCATTATTAATCAATTTAAAGGAAGGGACCTGTAAGCCAGCACCATCTGAACTGACTTATGTTGCTAGAGGACTTCCCCTGCCCCCTCCTTGCTAGAAAACGCATCATTCCTGCTACCTGCAAGTTGTTGCACCTCAAAGTGCTCTGGCATCCCTGATGAAAGAAAAAAGGGGATTCCTCAGTCCTGATGGATGGGCCCACCCTCGGTGTGTTTCCCTAGGTATGGAGCAGTGCCGGGGTGCTGCAAAGATTTTAAGGCTCTTTCCATATTTAGGTTACTCAAATTCCTGATCTGAGGTTCAATCATTTTTTTCCCCATTTAAAAAGGCGACGTACAAAAAGGGGATGCAGTCTCCCAAGGCAGCTGCCTTGTGGAGATGTTTTGCTGCTGGCTTCCCAGCGGGTCTTGGCCAAGTCGTGGGGTTTTAGCACACCATGGGCTCCCTAACAGGGTTGGGATGGGGCAGCCGCCTTAGGAGGGCGATAATTAAATTGTCATGGATCTGATTATCTTGTTTTTACTGCTGCATTTAGATGGAAGAGGTAATATATTGCAAAGGACTCTTCTTTTTTCTGAGTAAGGCTTGTCCCAGGCTGAAAAGGGGAACCCCATACCATGCGGCAAATCATGAATAAACTAAAAAGCGCTGCTGAAATTCTCCTTGAAACACCCAGGATTTCAGTATGTCACCTCTTTCCGTACCCAGCTCCTCAGGCTTTTGCCTGGCAGGCAGGAGTCTGACCTAATGGTTTACGCTGTTTGTGTAATTAATACCTCCAAAAATATTGCATCTGCCACACATTTCTGCATGTGCTCCTTGGAGCAAATGGCAATGCCGATGACTTGGGAAGACAGTCTGGTGAAGGATCCTGTATCCAAATCCTGTTTGGGTTGCTAGTGTAAAGGTGTGATAGCTATTCCTTTCCTGTAATGATATATTGTCATGTTAATTTTGATGATATCCCACTGTAAAATAGAGGGATGTGAAAGCCTGAAATTTGAGAGCCTACCGTGGTACGATCTATCTGTATCTATATTTATATACAGGTTATTTCTTTCTTCTTTCCCCGCCTCCCCCTCTTTTTAAAGTAATGCTTGCATTTAACATCTGCTGTCATGATAATGCTTCTTTATTAGGTCTGGAGAAGTTGTACCGATGGTAAATCAAAGCCTTTATCTAGCTAAAAGGGTTTCAGATTAGTTCCATGTTCTTCCTCAATGTTTTGTTTTCTGAACCAATTACTGCCCTGCTGTCCACATCAGGCAAATTTCAGCCTGAAAGTTCTCTTTGCTGAGCTAAAATACTTTCTCTGTGAAACGCTGAGCAGCAAGGGCTAGAGGCAAGTAAGCAGCAGGTTGCAGAGTTAATCAAGAAATCATTTAGCACCTGCAAATAAATACTTGTATCTGAAGTTTTTGTTGGTTTTTTTTTTTTCCTCCGCTCCCCCTTTGTTCTGGATAAATCTCTGGCTTCAGAGCAGAAAGACTGGGGAGAAGCAGCTGAGATTTAACAATTTGGTTTGACTTGTGCTGGAGCAGATTATGAAGTGTCCTCACCCTCCCTTTTGCCAGCTCTGGTTGGGGGTCACCAACTTCTGACGGCAGGGATGTAACCCAGAGCTGACAGATGGTGACAATATCCCTCTTACTACCCTTTCCAAAGTGCTCACGTGCCTATGCATGATAACAAGACTTCAGCTCATCCTGGCTTGTGCCTTTTTGGAGCCAGAGGGAGCCAGAAGATACCACACCCTCTAGTCCATCCCTTGAACCTCCCGCACCCATGAGTAAGAAGTATTTTTTTTGTGATTTCTACTATGCAACAATCCATTTCTCCCATAGCCCATAAGTCATGAGATAACCTTGGCAGTGGGTTTACTGACTGGGCTCTGGAGGGTTTGATGTAGGAGTCGAGCCTTTATTCATTGCCAAGCAAAAGAAAAAAAAAGTGCAAAAAATGGTAGTATATATAGCATTTGAAAGCTTTTTGCTTTCTCTGATGTAGAAATTGAGAAGGAAAGATAAACCCAAGTTAAAAACCTTGACTTCAGATGTTTACTTCAGATTCTCTCCACCCAATTTTCAGAATCCTTGTCCCTTTTTAGGGTGAGAGAGGAGCAGCCTGGGGCATTGGCAGCATGATTTTTATTCATTTTCCTCCTCTTTCCTTCCCTCCTTGTCCAATAGCCACAGAATACGTTGGCTGTCTTTTTCTAGTGCCCTAGACTTGCGCGGAGGCATGCTCTGATCTTTTTTTTTGTGCGCTGACAGCAGCTCCATAAAATTAGGGTCTAGGTCCTTGATCACCCTTACTGCTACAACCTGTTGAATTAATTTTGAATTGCCCTCACTCCTGAGCTATGAAGGAATGGCTCAAAACAGCCCTTGTGGGATGATGTGTGCCGGTCCAAGTCTATCTTGTCCCCAGACTGCTATGGCAGGTGATAAGTAACTCCAAAACACACAGCACTCATGAGTTATGTTATCTTGCTGCTGTGCAGTTTCTGGAGAGCTGGGTTTGGTTTCATCCCTGGCATGGGAACATGGGCCCTTTATAACCCCAAAAGCTCAGATTCTTGGGATTCTGTGGATTCCCTTATAAAACAACCCTGAAAGGGTCCCTGATAGGTGATGTGGGGACAGAGCAGGGTGTTTGCTTGGCTTTGCTTCCCTTCATCTCTGTTGTTTTCCTTTGCCTGGTCTAGAGGATCTCGCCGCAATTTTTCTTGCATTTGTGGCAGTCCTTGCCACAAGGAAGGGAGCAGGGTGGTTGGAAATTGAATCCCTCCCTCCTCTAGCAAAGATCCAGAGACTTCTTGGACCCTCCGTGTCTGGCAGGATCCTGTCTTCCAAAATACAACCTGTGCTACCACCTGCGAAGGGGTCTCAAGATCCTCATAGACCCCCAGCTTTGGCAGCTGCCCCTTGCGTTGGATGCTGGCCTCGTTGCTGATGTCAATGACGCACAAGGAAGTCAATTGCAACGTTAGGCTTGCCCAAAGAAAAAGGTATTCCCAAAATTATGGTAGTGTGGGGAAAATGCCTCGCAGTGAGCTACCTTGCCACTGTTTATAGGCTGAGGGCAGAGTTTTGGAGGGCAGAGCGCGGCTGGGTGCACATCCCTGCTGCAGCGCGATTGAGCCTACAAAGGGAAGGGATAAGGTCACAGGCGGCTGTCCTCTCCCACCTCCAGCCAGGTTGCTGCCCTCAAGTGCTCACTATCATCAAGGCTTGACATTTTAATGCATGATGAGATCTGGTGTTTGAGCCGTGCTGAATAATGAGCTGCCTCCTGGCTGGGCAGCGTGCCCTTAACCCCGCAGCCCCGAGGTGGGAGGTGGTGGTTCGGTTATTGCCGTGGCCTCGGTGGGCACGGCCACCCCATCGCTGCTGCTTCCACCCGTGGAGGAGGATGGGATGGGCGTTTCTGCGCCATCATCGGTCACCTGGAAAGAGGGGGTACGGGCAAGGGCTGCCCAGAAACCACGATACTGGTGCTATTTCAGCCTTCTAGCTGAAAGCTCTTGAGAGGCAGGGAAGATGTATGAAGAGATGAGAGGGGAAGCAGAAAATAAACCTGCAGCAAGCCCTGCCTAGGAAGTGCCACACTGGCAAATAAAGCCTGGGTCAGCGAGAGCGGGCAGCTGCACCTCTTGACTCGACAGCTTTTCTGATGGCAACTGGGGGACTGGAAGCAGGTTTTATGGTCCTTGTTGCCCATCTCTCTTTGCTGTTCTGTTAAATCAAGTCCTACCCCAGGGATATAATCTTGCCTGGCCCAGAAGCTGTGGAAATGCCGCTCATCTCCTGCAATGGGTGTCATCATTGCTGCAAGGAACAGGTCTCACTAGAGCTTCGTCTCTCTAATCCCATACTGCGTCCTCGGTGACAGCTGCAATGGTGCAGAGCAGAGCCCTGTGGCAGGAGGGCTTAGGGCAATTTGCTCCCTAGCTGAAGCTAATCCCTAAAGATGGTAACTGGCTTAAGACCTGAAAATAGGGTCTTTTTATGACTTCCTAGCCATTTCTTTCTCTCCTTCTAGTCTTAACAGTGCAGTCTGCAGGGTCTTCATACCTATTGCCACAAACCAGTTTTCCCCACTTGCTAGGTGCAATATTTAACCTAGCAGGCATTATCCCGTATGACTTCCTTGGGGTATACCTTGAAAATAAGAGCTGAGACCCATAATTCAGGCTATTAAAATGTGGGAACAAGATCTGTGGTAAGACAATAGAAAATCTCAGCCTGAAAATGTGTTGACACATGGAAAAAGAGGAGTCCATCGTGAATACCCCTCAGGACAGGGCTGTCCCCTCACCCTGTTGTGATGAAGTCCCCTTGCTCTTCTTCAGGATGAGTGAGCATAAGCCACAACAAAGCCTCACAGCAGCAAATGGTGCACTACAGTAAAAAAAGTTATGGGGAGCAGGAGGCAGGTGGAGGAGGCTGGAGATAATGTCCTGGAAGCACATTAGTTTTTCCTCTTCTATAACTTAGACAACTCAGGTCCCTGGAGGCTCTTCTGTTCCAGTGCTGCTGTGGGATTCCCATGATCTGCTCCTGCTCCCAAGCCACTTTTTCAGCAGAGCTCAAACTCCTCAGTGATCAGCAATCAGCTTGGCCAATCAAGCCATCTTCATTCACTGCTGATAATTGCTCTGAGAAGAGGGTGTTTGCCAAGCCAGTCACTTTATCTTTTCCTGGCTGCTTCTAAGGGCAAGGTCCCACCGCATTGTTACAACAGCACATGAACTTCATCTGCTAAGAGGCAGTAGGCATCTCTAACGTCATTTTGGCCCACACCGCTAATTATCTTGCATGAAATGAGAGTCCATTCAGTGTAACTAGCTGAAGCACAGAGGGTGGCTCAGCATCAAATAAATGATGGTTGGTATGGCAGCTGCCAAGAGCATCAGCCTGATTTGCAGGTTCATGGGTCTGTAAATGGAACTCGTCTTCCTGTGAGTGGACAGGGAGGGGAAAGGGGAGAGGATGGCTGAAGGAGGAAGAAACTTGGAAGATGGTTCAGCTGGAACCTGGCCCCTTCAAGTGACAGTGATTAATGTTGCCTACTTTGCCACTAAGCAGGCTGAACATGTGGTAGGTGTCTACCAACGCTTCCTCTGAAGGCACTTATCTCATAAAAATGAGTTCTCCAGTGTATTTGACAAATCTTGATTGATTTTCATCCTGCCTACCTTTCTGGTCCCTGCCTCTCACAAAATCACAGTCTACGTGAGAGCTTTCTCCACGACAAAATCACCTCTGGAGCAGTGTTAGCGCCAGGGAGAGGAAAAGCTATGGCCAGCTCCTTTTGATGTGGATCTTTTTGCCCAGCATGCACCCCTCTCTACCCCCAATGCTAATGTCCTCCCTGTATCTTCAGCACTCTCTAGCTCTACCTGTCAGCCAGTTAAGCTACGTCCTTGCAAAAGTTTTAGCCGGAACTCACTGCAGTGCAGCTATTCAGGACACCGGAGAGGAGACTTGCAAAGGGATGGAGTTACAGAGGGACACAACTGCACCTGCAGGTACAGCTCTAAATGCCCATGAATGATGAAAAATACCTTTTTATTAAGCTCAAATAAGTCTAAGTTCAGAGGCGGGGCAAGCCAGGCTGGAAAAGTTAGAGAGAGAGGATCATCTTCCACAGGCAAGGTGTGACCATGCAGCCAGGGAGATCTCAGAAGAGATTAGGGCACGGAGCATCCATCAGCAGCCCATAGCTCATAAAAAAATGCTTATATTGACAGCAGGTGCTGTATTTTCATATCTAAACCTTACAATTTATCCATGAGAAACAGTTCTGTGATGAAGTAATAACCCAGATTATCAACATGTAGAGGTAATGCGAGGAAAAGCTTCTCTCCAGCATGTCTTATCTCCTTTCATCTCACCCAAAGCTCATCTACCTCTGAGGTATTAGGTAGTACCAATGAACAGAGAGCTCCTTTTTAAACACTGGCACTTTCAAATCAGTTGTATATCCTTGAAGTTACAAGATAGGTGGAGGAAAATACAGCATTTGCAAAGCATTCTTCAACTGATAAGCAATTTAGCAGTAAAGTACCCTCTCTAGGAAAACACAGCAAAGAAAGCACCTTAAGAAATTGAATGGTACACCTGGATCCACTTAAATGAAAGGATCTTGTTTGGGAGGCCTGATTGGGCTGCCATAGTTAGCCCACCTGTGAACAGTTTCATAGCTGCAAGAACTTATAAAAGCAGGAGTGAGGCACTAGTGAAGTTTTCTGCTCTTTTCTGGAAGTTGAAGTTAGAGAAAACTTGGGATAGCAGGTAAGAAATACTTGGAGACTGTGGATGGGGGAGCAGATTTGAGCTAATTAATTTCTCAGAGGGCTGCTACTCTGTTAAGAAATTCTTCTGTTTTAACTTGAGATACACATGCCAGTAAAGAGACTGAGCTAGATATAACGTTTTAGGAGTCCTCTAGGGCTAGGAGAGGCTGTCTTTTCTCTCACAAACAAATACATTTGGGAATGAGCTTGGCTCTAGGGTGCTCCGTTGCAGGATGCAGATGAAACAGTGTTTATCGCTGTATTTCTAGAAGACATTAAATGAAACGTGGAGTAAGAGATGCTTACCTGAAGAGCTAAGACTCTGAAAGTGGCACAACTCTTGTAAAACTTCTTTAAAAAAAGGCTCTGTGGTGTGAGCAGGGCTTCTTCTGGGCTATGGGAGAGACTTCAGGGTGCTGCAGCTCTCCTGCTGCATCTGCAGCTGGGACACCTGGGAGGGCAAACTCTGCATATACTGCAGAGACTAAAATAAGAACAATTAGTTCTTCATAGATCACTTGCTGTCTTACAAGCTCTGGTGTTTGGTCACCAAATGAAGCGTGTGAATAAAACCTGCATTTTTTTTTTAAACTGCTGTGAACTGCTAGGGAAGGAGCAATCTGGGGCTGGATCCTCTGTCTGGAGGATCCAGAAATATATGTTTTGTTGATAGAGGCTGCATCCCTGGGGAGCAGAGCCTGGTTGTATGGGTGGAGAACAGCCTCAGGTGCTTCTGTGTTCTCCTAGATGACGCGATGGCCCTGGTTCAGTTTCGGCTCCAATATGCAAAGTTAGACCAAAGCTTTGGCTGTAGCTGGTTTCTGGCTAATATTAGCATGCTGCTGGTGTTGGCTCAGTCTACTGGTCTCCTTATATCTACCTTGCATGGCAGAACTGCAGGTAAAAATGCTAGATGTGCTGTAAAAAGGCTACTTGGATCAGTTTTCTAGGTAAATGGCTGCAAGGACAAGAGCGACTATCTGTTTTCTTCTTTTTTTTTAACTCTTCCTCTTCTGATTTATAGCCCAAAATGCATTAGTTTAGTTAAATTTCTTCAGCGTAATGGCACGCTAGCTGGTTGGCTAGCCTATTGTGCTATGTATCATGGTATTCTGCTTTCCTCTTGAATTGCAAGCCTGTCTGATAAATGCATGGTGATTTCTGCTGGCCCAGGTCCCTGTGGGCACCCTGCTCTTGCCAACGGATCCAAGCCCACCTTCTCTACATGGGTGGGAGCCTCCTATTCCTCCTCGTAGTTGAGTTGTGTGTAGGCAGGAATGCTCTGCCTGGACGGGCAACCTGCTCAAAACCATGCCTAGGTGTGAGAACCAGCAAATAGAGAATATATGGCCGCCACTGGAAGATGAATTTTGGGGAAATGAATGTGGATGCTGAACACAGAGTTGGATTTTACTTGTTTAGATCTGGTAGCTATTACAGTGTTTGAGAAACTTGGGTGTTTTTACCTCTCTGGGATTCAAAGCAGACTCCTGTATCTTTTCATTGCTGGCTTCTTGGCTGCTGCTCGAGGTCCTTGTTAAACTAATTTTATAGAAACTCCTATCCCTGCTTCAGACTGCTGATAATGGGGTTGCCTGTATTTTTGAGGCTATTGCAGCCCTGCAGTGAGCAGGCCAGACTGTTTGCAGCTGCATGTTGCTTTTTTTTAAAAAAAAAAAAACCCACTACTTTTTCCTGTGCGGCATTGTGCTACCAATGCAAAGCCTGTCTCGCTTTCCTAGTGATAGACTAATAAATTGAGTTTTCCTGCAGGAGCAGGGATACCCTCTCAGCCATGAATATCTATGTGATCCCAGCCATGAAAAGTGGTGTTCAAAATCAAAGATGATGAAATCTTTTCATTTAAAAAAAAAAGTATAAAATTGGACTGACTATTGCTATCTCTTCTCCGTTCCCCCTGAGAGCGCTCTGTGAATTCCCCTCTGAGCAGATCTGTCAGTTTGCGGTACTTGGGGCAGCACTTGTGATAATTTATCTTCAGTTATTTTATTTCTGCTGGTTTCTAGGCTAATAACAAGTGATGAGGGCTCATCTCCTGCTCTGGGCACCTTCCCATTACTTAACTAACAATTAATAAACCAGATAATGGAGTGTTTCTCCCACACAGGAATAAATACTCACTCTATTAAACTGCGGCAACACAGCATCTCCAATCTGTTCAGAAACTGCCGCCAGTGCACAATTCAGCGGACTGTTTATAAGGAGGTATTTCTCCCAGTTTGCGACATGAAAACTGTGCTCGATTTATTCGTTTCCAGGCTGGATTGGGTAAAGTTTCTCACCCACGGAGTCTGCTTGGACTAAGGGACCCTGCTCAAGCAGCGTGGTCACCCGTGGCATCGCCCTGGGAAACCTGTGGCCATCCCATCTCTTGGGGGTGCTCCGCAGGTCGCCTCTGGGCCGTGGGGAAGGGGAGAGGAGCAGGTTTGCAGGCTGGCTCCTTGCAGCTGCTGCGTGCGAGCCGATCCGTGGGAGGCAGTGGGTCTGTTTGTTTGCAATACACTTCTTTAATTGCCGGAGCATAGGAAGGTTGCTCGTTTATTACAGTGTGTATACATCAAAGTAAATACATTAACTCCATATAAACATTTAGTTGCTGAAAAGCCTCTAATTAAGAGTTCTCGCTAGCAGGCATCCAATTGCTAATCTTGGCAGCCTCTCCCGTCCCCTCCTCTTCGCCCACTCTCCGAGTGTCCTCGGGAAGGGCTGGTACTTGCAGCGTGGCTACAGGCTGTTGTATGGGACTGGGAGTAGTCCTTGGAGGTTAATGCACCGTGCTGGCATGACCGTCACACCTGGGAACCTCGGACATCCTGCTGTGCCATCAACCCTGTGCTCCAGCCTCACATAAGATGGACCACAAAGTCCCTCAGCATGCAATTGTCCTTTCAAATATCCTTCCCCCCTCGCCCCCGCCCTCCCCTGCCACTGAATCTTTTGATTGTTTCAACTCAATCTGTCCTTTCAAAGACTAACCCCTGCAGAATATTGCTGGTGGCGGTGCATACTTTTTTGACATCCAGAAGTGTGCTAGACCACTGAGCTGCCATTTGGAGAGATCAAATGATTCCCGTGGCTTTAAAATTATGACACTAGCCTTGAGGGCTGGAGGAAGTGGATAGTCATGAGCTGAAAGCTGCCCCTTTGAAGTTTGGGATTTCTAGAGATGTCATCTTTTATATATATCACCAGCCAGGTTGCTTTTCATTTTGTTCGAGTGTTATTCTTGTCTAGATTCTTAGAGAGCAAGACCTTACTTCAAGGCAGAAGGGTTGATGAGAAAGATATATGAGCCCAGACGCTTATGCATTACATATCCCTTTGAAATATAATAGTTCAAATTTTTCAGAAATAACAATATGCTAACGCCTTGTGCATTTGTACACAGTGCTTCTTTCCTGGACGAATGTAAATTGGAAGATCCCTGATCTGTTGGGGAAAGTCTGCGCTTGGTCTGGTTTGACTTGTGCCAAAGCTGAGCCTGGCTTCAAGCCAGAGGTACTTTCCCAAAGTCGTGGAGTGGATTGGCATCAAAATCTGCGCTCTTCATCAAGAGACTGCTTTGCTGTCCTCATTTAATGGGGACAATCACTGATGGTGGTGGTGGTGTGATAGCAGATGCTGACGTGGAATGAGGAAATCTCTCTGTGCCCTTCCTGGTGCACGCCCAACCCTTCTTCTTCATAGGCTTCTTGGAAGGACTACCAAAAGCAAAATCACTTAAGCAAACTGAATGATAGTGTTTCAAATGACTATGTGTTTTCTCACCTGGGGGTTGTCTTGTCCCTTAGGCATCCTCACAGTAAAAGTTGGGGAACCGACTGAAGGGTGTTTTGTGACATGCCATCAGGTGGGACTATGATGTGACAGGTACAGGTTAGGCAGGAAGAGCCTTTCCCCTCTTTAGAAGAAAAAAAAAAAAATCTGCCTTTCACTTCTGTGCTTTTATCACTTTGTTTACCGCCTGATTCTCAAAATCCAGACACAATGTAAAATTGTCCAACGCATTCTGTAAAAACCCACCACTGTTTTGCTGCCTCTTGGCCATGATGCTGACATTCCTATCTTGTTCTGGCATCAAGCTATCAAGGGGCCTGCTCCCTGCATCGCTTCCCCCCACCCCATTTCTCACCTTTTCTCATGGTAGGGCACTTTTAAAGGAGGAATTATTTGTGTTCTCATGGTTAATATCTGATCCAGGGAGAGAAGAGCTGCTCTGTGTCCTGTAGTATCCGTTCCTCCCATCTGCTGGGTCATTAGCCTTGGGCTTGCAGGATGTTGCTGCAGGAACGAAGCCTCACGTCAATCTAGTGCAAGTGCTCCTTGGCCAAAAAACTCATTTGAAAGTGGTGTGGCTTGACACGAGCCACCTCCTGCTTCTCAAAATCTTTGCCTGATCAAGAAGTGGTCCTGACTGGACACTGCAACAAAGCAATAGGCTTTGCTTGCATGGATCCAGGCTTAAAAATGTGCTTTAGGCAAACAGGACTAGCTAAACTAAACTTTTCCTTCCTGGCTGTGACCTAGATAGTGTGTCCAAAGAGACCTCTGTGGCCATGGCCCTCGCTAGCAGAGGCAGCAGCTCTGGCAGGTGAGCAGGCAGAACGAGCTGCAGCAGCCAAAGCTGCGCAGAGACTCTCCCGTCAGGCTCCCACATACATCAATGTCTTGTGCCTGTGAGGAACTCTTGGACAAAAAAAAAAATAAAAAAATCCCCTCACACACAGAGCAGTGACAGATCTGGATTGTCTGGAGAAGATGAAATAATTTATAAGCTTCGGTTTAATGTTCCTGTTTCTTTTTTTTCTACAGCTGCCACCTCCCCACCTTCTGTCACTGTCGTCTAAATGAATTTACAAGGAAAAGAAAATAGTTCTCGCTAATGTTCTCACACAAATGAAACATTAGCCAGAGAGACAAAAAGAAAATAATTGATTGTGAAAGCAAACCCCCTCTGAGACAGTCTAAGCATTATCAGGAGCAGCCTGGGAGAGGAACTGAGGGGGGAAGGGAGAGAGGAGGAGGAGGAGAATGGAGCAGACTGGAACAACAAATGTAGCGTTTATGATAATTATCCACATTTTAATCCCCGTTTCCAACCAAGCATTCACTTCCTTTAATTAGTTCTCGATTAGAAGGAGATTATCTAATAAATTGTACAAATAAAGAGCGGGTTATCTTTGCGGTGTTCCTGCACACGAAGTTCTGAATGGATGGGGACGCAGGGACAGGGTTTGAGAGGGGCGAGAGCATGGAAAACCTTGCTTTCTTTTCCCCTCGTTCCCTTGGCTGCAAATATAGGCCGTTTCTGGCATTAGTGATGTGGCCAGTGAAGTAAATCCATAATTAAACTGAATTAGCATGTACTTGGAAGTTTTACATGCACAGACACAAAGAAGGTTCCTGCTTGGACCGTTTCCAGTATGATTTGCAGGAAGTGGGGAAAGAACAAATAAAACCGTATACTTTATTTAAAAAGTACTTTGTTGAAGTTGGTTCTGAATTTTTATCATGCTGTGTGCTTAGAGAATGTAATTTGGGGTTTCTGGATGGCTGGTTGAAGGACCTCCTTAGTTCACCAGATGATCTTTGGAAATGGCATGTTGAAAGTCACCTCTCGATTGTCATGTGTGTGTCATCTTGATGTTGCTCTGCTGAGGTCTCTGGGTGAGGTGCACAGAAATTAGACAGGTGACATCAACCATCAACATAGGCAGCTTAACCCACTCTCAGGCTTCGGCAGAATACCTTGCCCTGCCTAGAGAGGGCTTTCATCTTGCATACCTTCACAGGTCCTTGCTGTTGACCTAAGCTGGCCATCTGAGATCCCTTCATAGGCGGAGATCAGAAATGGGTGCATTTGGGGTGAGATTTTTCTGGTCTCTTTTTGATCTTAAGAGAAAGTCAGCTAATCCCCAGAAGTGTCTGTTTCTTCTCCATTATTTATGGGGAGAATGTATAACAGCTTTCATGGATGCGGTGACATCCTGAACATCTACAGCAGGATAAATGTATCTTTGCCATGGTTTCTGTAGTAGGTGGTTTCCACACCTCATCTCTAGTTTGCTTGAAACTTGGATGCTGGAGTTTTTGCTGACCTCTGCGAAATGCTGAGCCAGGTCTCAAACCTAGTATCCCAGCGTTTGTAAGTTTTGCTAGGTGGATGTTAAAAGTAGTCAGGACTTCTGCTCTTAGGAGGACAGCCTCTTAATTGTACACCTTGCCCAAGTACAAAACAAAAGTTGTGCCAACAGATCAATCTACAGACCCTTATTAGCTTCTCTTGTCAACTCTGATGATGAGTTACCTGCACTGTTTCGTGAGGTTTTCAGGGTTGGTGGGAGACACGTTATGGTGGGAGTTGTGTCACGCTTGCCCTGTGCATGGTTTTTAGTTGGCTGAGGTGTGTAGGTGTGCACTGGCTGTTCAGACGGGACTTGTGGCAGACTGGATCAGGTCTAACACCTTCTGTCATCTCAGTCCAGCTGCTTTGAGTTGCATGTCAAAGGCTCTACTTGAGTGCTTCTTGCTGAGCTACCAGGGAGCTGGATTTTGACTCTAGCCCTCACTACAAAGTAGAGCCAGGTACCGAACTCTTAGGCTTCTTGGAAAATTTCTTGATTTCTTCGGACAGCAAGCCCTTTCTAGAATCGTGTCTGAGTTATGACTTGTGTCTGCATTTGTGAGAAGGCAGAGTGCCTTGATGCACTTACTATTAAATACAGCTGGGTAGGTTTGAAGGTGAAATCCAGCACGTTTGCGATGAGGAGGTTCTGGGATGCCTTCGTTGGCAAGAGAGCGAGGTTATGCAGTCACGCTGTGGTCTGGCTCCACCCTTTCTAATGATTTTCTAGACCCATGGTTGAGTAGTCGATAGTTTCGTTGTCTGGTTTCAATCCAACTTGACAGGGGAGTAGAGATCTTGAAGATACTGAGTTCGTGTGCGCTCCTGCCAGCGCAGATAAATCAGTCTGTAGCACCCTCTGACATTCATTGCTGTTGCTGCTATTGCCTCTTGAACGTAGACTGATGGTTGGGTGGTGTCCTCCAATGTGGTGTTGCTGGACTAAAGGATTTTGTCAGCATCTTGCAACGTCTCATGCAGATAGTATACGACCAAGTTCGTCAAAACTGTAGTGTAATAAGAAATAAAGGGGGGGGGACTTGGCAGAAGCAGGAGTGAGAGGTTGGGCAGTGTCTCGCTGGGTTTGTCAGAGTGTGTATTTCAGTCAAGGACGCGTCCTGCTTGCGTATCTGCCCAAAGTGACCTCCCTATCGATTGAGGCAGTCAATAGGCAGCTACTTAAGAATAAAGTTCCGTTTTCTTTTCTTATTTCTTCTTCTTCTTCTTCTCTTTAATTATCTAAGATAGATAAGCAGCTGCAGGCCAATTAGAAAACAATTACCCACTGTAATCAATGCTGGCGTGGAAAAAGGGGGAGGGCGAGCATAAAAGCTGAAGAAATGTCTTAAAACACAGTGCTGAGGTAACACTATATGCGACTCCATCCTTGAAAGCTCTTTGTCTTAACTTTCCCAAGGTAGAGACTCAGAAATGCCTGTGCAGTGAGGAGTTTCAGACAGAAATAAGCCAAACCAGAAGAAAAGAGTATGGAAACCCATGGCACCCTCCCCCTCAAAAGGCAGAGTTAAGGACTTCAGGATGAGGAGGGGGACAACAGCTCTGATTTTTGAGCAAGTCCCTCTGTTTTCCTACGCTGCCTTCATCTGGGAGAAAACAATCCTAATTTTATATAGGCAGTAATGGGCTCTGCACTGGCTATTACTGCTCGCCAATGAGATCTTGTGGTTATAATAGATAGCTGGATGAAAACATCAACTCAGTTCTCAGTGGCAGTCAAAGGAAGTGAATAAAATTATAGGAATTACTAGAAAAGCAGAGAGCAAAACAGCAAACAGTATTACGCCGTGATAGGGGGTGCATCCACATCATGAGTGCTGCGCACAGCTCTGGCCTGCCACCAACTTTGGCAGGAGAGGAAAGGATGGGGAAGGGTTCAGGGAGAGGCAATAAGGATGATTGAGGTATGGAAATGCTTCTTGCACAGACCGGCTAAATAGGATAGGATTCAGAGGTAATGAATAGAAATGATTGCTGACTGCTTTTTCCAATAGAAAAGCTTGTGGGTATCAAGTAAAACTAAGAGACGACACACCTGAGGTGGACTGAAGAAGACTTTTTTTTTAACGTGATGAATTGCTAAGCTGTAAGCCTTTAAGGATGTTAAACTTCACATCTGCTCAACATGCAATTGAAGGGCCCTATGGAGTGATGCAACACAGCTGCATCCCGGTGTCCCCATCCTCTGCCTTGTCCTGCTGATGTCGCAAGGATACGGCCAGCCCCAGCTCTGGTGTACTGCCACCGGCGTGACAGAGCCCTGCTTTTGGGTAGAGTCTTTACATGCCACTGAAGCAAGTTAGACTCTAGTGCACAAAAAAAGGCTTTTCTTCCTTCACAGCCCAATTCCAGTGAGGCTGTGCTGGTGTTTCGCTGACATCACTGTCTGTCGCCAGCTTGGTGTTATGACTTCACTGCCAATGCCCAAATTAGAAAATAGTGTAAAGTGAGAGAGGGCAAACCTTGGTTTAAACAGTGATTAACAGCATTTTATTCCATTAGCCTTCAATTATCAGTCTCCTCGTGGCAGGAAACCTGCACGCCAGCGCCCTTCAGAAGTGTGGGATGTTTAACCCTCTAAAACTGCAATTAGAGAAAAACTAAATTTTTGCCAGCCCAGCCTCCAGGTTGCGTGTGCCTAGATATTTTCTGCCTGCAACCCTGCCTGCTTCTCGTGACAGATGGCTGGCTGAAAGGTTTTGGCATTAAATCTATTGCCGATGTCCATGAAATGCAGTGACTGAAACAGAGGATGGGATGACCAGTTATTAGCAATAAAACAATCCTTACAGTCCTGCAGCCCCTACCCTGTGTGATAAAATCCAACAGAGACATGGGGATGACCCCAGCATCCCTCTGTTCTTACCAGTTCCTCTCTGTTCTGCCAACTTGCCTCGTAGAAAGACATCATGTGGACCCTTCTGCTCTCTTTTTCCCTTTCCCCACGGTTGGGAATGCCTGAAAGGTGTTATTTTCATAGGGATGTCACTAGGAAAACACACCCTAAGAACAGGTCGTACCTCCTGAGACTTGGCAAGGACTAGGGAAACTGAGTGACCTGCGTAGTTCTCCTCTGATGTCAAATGAGCCCTGCCCAGAAAAGATGGTGATTGCTTAGCTGTCTTTATGTGATAGGAAACAGCACAGCTGGAAAAAATGGGATGTTTCTGAGATAGCTATTGTGCACCAGGCTCTTACCCTGGTCCTTCTGCCTGCTGGCAAGTGCTTGTGCCGTGTTGTGGGACCCACAAAATGAGGAGTTGATGTTCACAGCGTTGGGCACCTGGTTTTATTTGGGCATTGAGAGCCTCTCAGAGGAGTCTGAAACCTCTGAGCCGTGAGTGAATGTCTCGGAGAGCCTGTTGGACGCTCCAGAAGTTGGCGTGGGTCCAGGGCGTGCTCTTGGAGCTGTGCCTGAGGACCCTGTCCCAGTCGGCAGCATGCTCTGTGGGACTGGGCTGGAGAGAAGCCACCCTGGCTACTTCTGCATCCCAGTATCACTGGTGAGCCCCCAGACTACCCACAGGCAGGTGGAAAATAGCGATGGGATCCTTCCCCACACTGTTCAGCATCTCCTGAGGTCAAAGCTGGTGGGGGGAAAAAGAAAGGGAACCAAATGGGTGAGTTGGGAGCACAAAATGCCCTGGGACGTAGCCCATGCAGACTTTAAGGGTCGTGTTGGTTATTCAGCAGAAGGGCAGTGTGAGCTCAGCTACATTGAAGTGGCTCCTTGCTGCAAATCCCAGAATCCCTGCTCACAAATGTGGGGGAGGTGAGCTCTCCTCCCGCTTCCCTGGCAGGTGAGAAGCTCTCAGGTCTGCTTTCTCCTCTCTGCCTGCTTTTTGTGCTGCCCCTGCCAGTGCAATTGCAGGTAAATAGCTGCTTGGTTGCCAGATAGCTTCGTGCGAGCAGGAGGCGGACAAGCAAGACTGAACTGTCTGCAGTCCTTGAGAGCCTGAAATCAAAAGCTGCGCTGGGGCTTCCCAGCCCTCATCAACTAAAGAAGAGCAAAAGGTGAATTTTCTCCACGGTTGCCAGCTCAGTTCCTCCTCTCCTCAGTGCCTGTGCCGCGTTTCTCCAAGGAGCACATCCTAGCTGGCTCTGAAACTGAAGAAAGTGATGCTAGGACCGGCGCTTCGCTTGGAAAAGCAGTTTGAGAATTAGTGAGAAATAGCAGCATTTTCCCTCTACACTTAATGTCGCTCTGATTGCCTCCGACGGTCGCCAATATTTCTGCTTCATTATATATGATGTGCAATAACAAAAGGTTTTTTTGGTGAAATATTAACTGTGTGTAAGTGGTTTGCTCATAATGAACCGTCTACATGGAGATCGCTAACTACAACGTAATTATCAAACGTCGGTGAATAATTCATAGCGAATAATTTAATCATTTTAGTCCTTTCTGCCTAAATCAGACAGTGACTCATGATTTCTGAGAATTATTCTTAGAACACTTTAATGGCACCTATTTCACTTGGTGAGGTCAATCAGAAGTATTTGAAGTTTGGCTGTGGCAGGCGGATCTGTTCCTTGACCAGACAAGAACAGGCTTTTGTTACAAAAACTTGAAAGAGGAAAGATAAAAATTATTATCTTTTGTTCAAAGTGCTCTGAGCTCTGCTATTCTTGAATGGCTTTGCTGGTGATATTGGAGCACTGAAATGTTTGCGGTGAGACCAATGCCTGAAAGCAGATAACATCACCGCCGTAATGTGTTGTTTTCATCATTTATCCTGTTCTAATAATCCCAAGCCCAGCAAACAACAGGCTTTAAGCTCACCCTCATCGTAGGTCTGTGCATGGAGGCCATGGGTTCAAAGAGCTTTAAGAATAGAGGGGCAAGAAGAGGTTTCCTTCTCCTGCAGAGGAGAATGACACTGGCTCCAAGGCGAGAAGAAAAAGCATAATGTAAATGTGTCTCCCAGGCCTTTTGCTCAGAGAACTTTCTGATCTATTCCCTAATTCGCTTTTTTCCGAGACCGTGCACATTGCCTTCGCTTCCCAAAAACATATATGATCCATCACAATTTATAACCTCCAGTTTAGTGAGGAAGGGACAGACAAATTCATCTCTATAAAAGCTTCTTTTTTTATTACAGTTAATATGCACCTTTTGCCTTGTGTAATGGAGCTTACATTTTGAAAAAAATAAGTTTGACATCTTCCTATTTTATATCTTATTTCTCTTTTGCTGCATGCAGCATCCCGCTCCATTCGCATGAGCCGGGCAGATTAATGGGGCAGCATGTGTAACTTTTCTTTCTCTGTATCTCCCTTTCAGTGAGATGCGGCATTGATATTGCTACTTTGCATTAACCTCTTTCTCAGCACCGGTATGTGACATGTTTAGGTATTACCTGGCTGTACAGATTTCCTCATTTCCTTCCCTTCTTTCTTATCTGAGATGTCAACGCTTTGCAAATTGCTGTAGAGTCACCATGACTTCAATGTTTCGGGCTCCTTTTTGCTGGTGAGAAGCATCCTGTAGATGATGAGAGGTCCCTTTCTTGGGGGGAATCGTGCGACTCTTGACATCACCTCCTATGCTGGTCTGCTCCCAAACCAGGTCCCCTTGGTCCCTTGGTGGCGATGGTGGATATAGCCTAGTGCTCTGTGGGAAGGGATGTTGGGGTGCGACGCTGCTGAGGGGCACCCACGGGGATGGGTCCCCCCTTGGGCAGCAGACAGGGCCAGTGCATCGCCCCCAGCCATCTCCCCTCCTTTCCCCACGCTTTCCTCTGTCCACCTCCGACCTTTTTATTCCTGAAGGGGCTGCAGAACCTCCCTCTGGCTGGGCTCCCGCAGCGAAGAGACAGTCTCCTTTGACTTTGGCGTGTTAGACTGTAAAAGAGCTGACCTCACCGGGGATCAGGCTTGACCCCAAACTGTTAAGGAAAAATGCAGACAATCCTGTAGCCTCATCCTCCCTCCCTCCGTGCCCTCTTTCCTCCTTCGCAGGACCTGGGAATACCGCCGTTGACGCTGGCAGCCCTCGGCCCCGCTTGCCCATCAGGGCTTTGAAGATTTTTTGTATGAAAAGGGGGGCGAAGAGCTCGAGAGACACACAGAATGATTTTTAGAAGAGTTTCTAGGAAAGGAGCATTGCCGTCACTATTACAGCAAGCTTCACCTTCAAAGCAGTTTTGTTGTTTTTCTCCTTAAAAAAAAAAAAAAAAGGAAAAAAAAGGAAAAATCAGAAGCCCTGTCTGCTTTGGTTTTCCCTCCCCCTTGTGCTGTTTCCCACAGCTGCAGGGAAAGCACAACACATCATCCCTACCCATCTTCTCTGGTGGGTGCCCATGTCTCTGTGTGATGCTGGGGGGAATGGGCTGCCAGTACTGGGGTTTTAAACGGGTCTAGGAGAGCTTTGCCCAGCGTCTGCATCATGAGTCGGTGGTGTTTTGTTGGGGAGATACAGCAAGTGGTGGCTTAGGAGTAGTGGCTTTGCGCTGTGAATAAGGTGGCCTTCAGGGGACAGGAGGGCTGAAACCGGAGGGAATCTGTTTTCCAGGTAGCTTTGGGAATCCCTGGCTTAAAAAACAGCAGCAAATGAGTTGCTATGTAGGTTTGCTGCAACACTTTTAAGCTGAGAATGTGACTTGCACAGTGCCTATTTGAGAGCCCAGCTGGAGATTCCATAACCCAAGTTTAGAGAAGTAGAGAGGGGGAAAAAACCCCACTAAACCATGGGTTTTATCTTTTTATATTACTTGATGTGGAAAAAACCTGGTATGTCAGCACCTCCTGAAGTCCCCATAGTGCTGCTGAAACTTGAGATCTGCTTTGAAACCAACTGGATGGGAGCTAGAAGGGAAGATGTGAGCCACGTACACCTGGAGCATTGGGAAATGTCCACTGCATCTGACAACTCCCTGACCTAGAGCCACGAAGGGGTTAAAGTAATATTTTTCTCTTTGCTGTGTTCAAAAAAGGATCACTGAAATTATGTTCCTTTTTGGAAATGGACATCTTTGTCCCCTTCTTCTGGTCCCTGCCAGCACAGAAATCTCTGGGGAGGAGGAGAGTGAGGTATCGGGTGCCCTGAAAAATAGTGGGGTGCAATGCCTGTGTGAGCAAGGAATATGCATCTGTCCTCCCTGGAAGCTCTCCTCCAGTGAAACCCCATCCCAGGGAAAAAGCAGAGTTTCTAGAGGAGAAATGAAGGCAGGAGTCCCTGGGGAGATTGTTTAGGACAGCAGCCCACCAGGTCTGTGCCTGTGCACGAGGAAGACCAAACCCATGCAACTTGGGCATTTTTGTTCTGTCTGAAAGGAACAACCTGAAAGCCACTGCCAAGTTACAGAGCAAAATGCATAAGGCTGACTTTGTTTCTCAAAAAAAAAAAAAAAAGATGTGAAATCTCATCAAAAAGTGAGAAATGTGATGTCAGCTCCATATGATGATGGGGCCCTGTGTAAGATCAGCTTAAATCCATGTAGAGAGGCTAGTTTGCTCTGTCATTAACTCACAGTTTCTTTTCTCTTTCCCTAGCATGTTTTCCTGCTAGATGATACCCTCAAAAGTGGTGCATCCTAGATCCTCTTTCTAGTTTTGACTGAATGTATCCCAATACTCATGCTTGCAAGCAGCAAGCTATATCTCCTGGTCATCACTGGAATATTAGAGGGATTTTTTTTTTTCTTTTCTCCAAATCAAGTTGAATAGGGCCCCCATCTCACTTCACAAGAGCTGCAAATTCTCTGAATGCTGCATTAGATACTAAAATTACCAACTGGGTATTACACAGAGCATGTTGACATGAAAAAAATAGGCTATTTTCTTTTCTGAGTAGAAAGAAATTGGATGTGTGCATTCATATGTGCTCCGGATTTGGATACTGCATCATTGTGAAAGGGATACGAGGTGGGGTATTGATATGTAAATGAACACTTTAATTATTGCAGTCTGATTGCTGATTTCCCATGTCTGCTGCTGCCGGAGCACCTGGATCCTGTACGGATGTGGAGTTTACTCAGGTCAGGTGAGCAGCTGAGGTCTCGTACCTGCTGCTGGCGCATCTGGTCAATACATGGAAAATACCTAACCTGGGGTGGGAGATGGGGAAAAAAAAAAAAAGTGCGACAATGATTTTAGTGCCATAACATGAGGCTTTGGAGACTGCTCTCAAAAACTGGGATGGAGGCAGAGCAGGGATGCCAAGTGCTCCTGGGAGCTCGAGGCTGACCCCCTCCCGGCGCTGCCTGCTTTCCTTGTGCCGCAGGCAGAGCATTTCCATGCCAAATATCGACTTGAGCCTCGTGCAGATGTTCCGCACATATTCCTTATCCTCTGCAAACCCTGTCCCCGCAGCCTTGCTGGGAGGTGGGAAGCCCCTGGCCATGCGAGGGCTTTGCCTCCTCATTATCTCATGGATCCCCCCCCCGTCTGCACCCCGGGCTTTTCACAGACCCCCATTATTTCCAATCCCCTTCACTTGTCAAAAGTAATTTGGCGACTTATTATCGGTCAGACAAAACAGCTTTGGGCTCCGCCAGCCCCGATGAGGGGCCCGGCTCCTTTCAAACTTTTATCACCCCCCCCCCACGCGGGCTCCCCTCTTTCTGGGCAAATCCGCTGAGCGAGCATGCAGCGGGCAGATCCCAGCCCCAATTAGCAGCCTTTGCAAAAGGGCAAGAATTTTAATTAGTCGAGCGGTCAATTATATCAATGGGCACCCTTTGCCCTCTCCCCTCGCTCCCCTCCCTTCCGCCCTGCAGCCGTCTCCCCGTCACCCCTGTCGCCTTGCTGGCCGTGGGCGAAGCTGCTCGCCCCTTCTCCCGAGCCCTTTGCAGGGCTGGCAGCTGCCGGTGGGACCCAGTTGTCCCAGAGCCTGGTGGTGGCTGGTGGGTTTGTCCTCTCGGAGGCACGGCCGCATCCCTGACCTCCACTTGAACCGGGGCTTTGTGGCCTCCCAGATCTGCCCTGCCAGTGGCGGTCTGAAAAAAAAGAAAGGGAAATTGAGTAGGAAAGCGCTTTGGATTAGCGCAGCCAGAGGCCTGGGCTCAGTTTTCTCCATTGGATGTCAGGGAGAGAAATGGGATGGGGAGGTTTTGAGAGATGAGCCTCTCCTCCTCTGCATATGTGGCTCTTGATACTGATCTGACTGTCAGCTCTCCTCTGAGGTGGGCTTAGATGTTGGGGCACCAACAGGCTGTTAATACTGTCACTCGCCTATCAGGAATAATCCCTTCAGATCTGATCTGATCTGCTAATTCTGTTTTATTTGCTTCCTTAAATTGCATCCTCTCCCACTTCTGCACCCCTGTCGTGGTTTAACCCCAGCCAGCAACTAAGCACCACGCAGCTGCTCACTTGCTCCCCCCCATCCAGTGGGATGGGGGAGAAAATTGGGAAAAGAAGTAAAACTCATGGGTTGGGATAAGAATGGTTTAATAGAACAGAAAAGAAGAAACTATGATAATGATAACACTAACAAAATGACAACAGCAATAATAAAAGGATTGGAATGTACAAATGATGGGCAGTACAATTGCTCACCACCTGCCGATCGACACCCAGTTACTCCCCGAGCGGCGAACCCCAGTCCCACTGCCCCCAGTTTATACACTAGATGTGACGTCCCATGGTATGGAATACCCCGTTGGCCAGTTTGGGTCAGGTGCCCTGGCTCTGTCCTTTCCCAACTTCTTGTGCCCCTCCAGCTTTCTCACTGGCTGGGGACGAGAAGCTGAAAAATCCTTGACTTTAGTCTAAACACTACTGAGCAACAACTGAAAACATCAGTGTTATCAACATTCTTTGCATACTGAACCCAAGAAATAGCACTGTACCAGCTACTAGGAAGACGATTAACTCTATCCCAGATGAAACCAGGACGACCACGCAGCTGGCAGTGCTCGGGACTTTGCTGCATCTCTAATGTGGTTGAAGGGCACTTCTACCCACCACTGCCTCTCAACTTAGGGCACCAAATAGCTGTCCTAAACGTGCTGGTCCTTGCCATTGATTAAACTCTTCCTACATTTGGCGTTTCTTATTGTTTCGCTCTAAGTGTTACTCTTTTGCTGTAAGATCAGGCTACAATGAGTCCCCAAATCTGCATGAAACCACATCCTAAAGACGCCGGACATATTTTGCAAGGTAACGCAGCTGATAGCAGGACTCAGTAAATAGATGAGCAGAGTCAGTCCCAAATTTTGGTTGCAGAAGCTGTCCCAGTTCTCTTCTGCACAGCAAATGCCTCTTCCCGGGGCGCGAAGCAGCTTGGTTGTCCGTCCATCCATCCCACCTTTACCCTGTGGCAGGATCTAACGGCGTCTTAAGCAGCACATGAAAGACTGAGCCCGTGTAAAGCTGAACCCCTGACCTTTTGGTGTGGAGGTGCGAGCGGTGGTAATTGAGTCATAGTGACACATGCTGGTTAGCTACTGTAGTAATTACCAGGCATTTAATGTCTCGGCCGTCAGAAGGGGAAGTCCTCGCACAAGTTGCAAGCTCTGGGTTTTGCAAGAAGAAACGTGTAGCGGTGCCGCCTGGGGACGTGTGCGCAGATGTTATGGTACACGCAGGCAATTATCGTGGGCACCTTGTTCCCCTCTGCAGGGGCTATTATATATCAGCAGCAGCAGCAGCAAGATGATCGGGAGCTGATGATACATGATGGGGAAGAGATTCTGAAGCCATCTGTCTGTACCAAGTGTGATATGGGTAACATCTGGTGGGCACGTGTAAAAATAGGATTATGAGCAAAAAAAGTGACTGTGGGAACATCTTGCTATCCTGCCTTAATCCCCCTCCTCCCTTTATTGATGGTGATATCAAACGTTCTCAGGTTGCGAGTCAAAACGTTTTTCTCTGTGCATCAAATATATACAGTTTAATAGCTGGGTATTTTAATATGCTCCAAGCACAGGAAAAAATAACTGGGTCTGTTTCTACTTAAAATGGGGAAGAAGCGAGGAGCAAGGTTGGAGGAGAAGCCAAAGGCCATGAAGGAGGCAGTGATTTGCTGTTGGTTGTTCAGCCAGTTAGTAGCAAAGGGAAAGGGATGACTCCCATGTCATGACTACAGCTGCTCCCCTGGAAGGTACAATATACACTTGGCAAGGGACTGATGGAGCCTCCTAATTTCAAACCAGCATGATGTTGAGTGGATAAAACGCTATGCAGAAACTCAGGTGAGTTTTTTCTACCAGAAAAAAAAAAAAAATTAAAAAATGAAAGTGAACAAAGTGGAGAGCGGACCATAGCTAGACTAGGAGAAAACAGCTGATCCCACGCTTCCCTGTCAAGTGTCTGTCTTGCTTTGATTGATCTCTGTGAGGAACAAAGGCTTGCCAGGCTGCCAAGTGTCTTGTATACCCTGTCGGTCTGGTTTGAGTTCCTCCATCTATTGTGAATGCAAGATCTTAGATGAACGCGTCTTGCTCGAGATTTAGCTGCATTCCTTCTGTTTCTGTCATCTTGAGCTGTAAATATTCCAGGATTAGACAAAACCTGGCAATTCTGTTATTCATGGATGACGCAGAACAGGACAGGCTTTGACTCTGAGGGGCTGGTAACAATGAATTGTCAGTTTTCTCATTAACTCAAATAGATGTGATTCACAGAGATGAGATACGGGCAGCACATTAACCACCTCCTTAGAAGGACGGACACTGTTCAAACCGCAAGAAACCCACCCTCCTTCACCTGGTGCCCTGCCTTTTATCCCGTGCTGTTGGGAAAAGACCTTCAAATGTCATTAAATACTTTGATTTCCCCTTTGAAAAACTGAAGCGAAGGAGGACAGACGGCGTTCAGCTGCCAGGACTGCAGCATGAGACGTTGTGCCTGGTGTTTGCTGCCTTCCGAAGCACCCGGCAAAGACAGACAGAGATGCTGCTCCTTGTGAGGGGAAATAAAAGCCCAGGAGCTAATAAATGTGTGCAAAGTGGCTCATTATGTGCCTGCAGAAGGGGAGTGAAGGGCATCAATCTTTTCTACCCTCCCTCCTTCCTTCTTCAGGGCAGAGATTCCTATAAACGCCCATGGTGCGAGATTCGGAGTGGCTTTTTTCACAACAGTTCAGCCTTCACTTAGGACCCTAACTAACAGCCAAATTCTTTTGTAAGGACACCGCATCCAGCAGCTCTTAATATTGCTGTGCTCAATTGAAAATACTGGCTATAATGGCTGCAATTATGAATTGATGGCCTTAAATTCGCCATCAGACCTAATGCCTACTTTTTCTGTCTGGTTCTTGTTTCCATTCTGCCTTTTTGTTGGTGTTCCACAGCCACAATTATTTGTCATTAGTCATTAATCTTGAAAGCATCAGCACTTTTTTTTTTTTTCCCCCAGGAACTTTTGCCTGCTCCCTGGTTTTATTTTTGACCGTTTTCCATCACTCTTTCTCTTGCCTCAGTCTAATCAGTTTTGTACTACTCTAAAAAGTTTGGTTTCTTTTTTTTTTTTCTTTTTTTTTTCCGACGGGGGAATAAAGCAACGCAGCGAATGTGCCCGAGAGGTGTGTGTGCAACTGATGTTGCCTACACCTATGGGATGTTTATGCCCTGCTTATACCCCGGCCCGCTGGGGAGGGGACAGCATCGAAGCGTTTTTCATTAGAGCTGTAACGATCCTGGATGTTTGTGGCTTATACAGCGCCTGAGTCCAAGCAAGGATAATTCCTGCAGGCAGCAGGTTTGGGCAGGTGATGGGCATGATCCACGCTCACCCTGCAAACCTCCCACCACAGCAGGAGAGCCTCCATAGGATTTTTCACCAGGGACCCCTGCTGCCGCTGGTGTGGAGCTGGTGTTCTCCCCACGGAGACCAAATCTCATTAAAAGGCTGTCGCAGGTGGTTCTCAGCCGTGATCCTGCTGGAAAATGATGAAATAATACAAGAGGGGCAAATCTGTTGGACCTCTGACCGGCATTGGAGGCAAGAGCAAAGGTGTAAAAGAATCAGGCTGTGTCTGAAAGGGTGCAAAAGACCTCAAAACTGCATGAGGGCATTTAATTCAACACCTCTGTCTTTCCCTGGGATAGCTGAAAGAGCTGTCTTACTAGAGACAGGTTAGGATGGGTCCTCACTGGCAATGCAAGCCTGTGTTAAGGCAACCTAGGCATATTCAGATACCACAGATGTGCGCTTCTGATAGCATAAATTAATACGTTTCCGATTGTTTGAATCCTTTGGCTAGAAAAAGTCATCCTGGTAGGGGGCTTTTTGGTTTCTTTTTTAACCCTCCTCTGGCACCGGGCACGAGGAGGTGCGAGGAAAGCTGTTGTATTTAACCTGTAAAGGGTTTTGGTTTACTGGGTGTGCCCAGTTGTAAGCCACTGATAGATGCTGAGTGAGACCTGGTAATTGGCAGGCAGGGAATTGCATCTTGGAGCTGAAGGAACCCTCTGCTGCCAGAGCAGCCAAACATCTCCCAGCTCTTACTGTCTTCATCCCCAGGGACAGTCCTGTGCAGGAGAGGAGCGTTGTTAACAGGGGGGGCCACCGTGGTGGGTTGCATCTTGTTTGCCTTCAGTCATCCAGACGGTGTCTTGGTTCCTCAGTAGAGAGAGATGCTCCTAAAGATTGCTTCCTACTCTGAGATCTCCATCTTCTTCCTTCACCCTCTCCGAGACTGACTCTGATAGCATTTTTCACCACTTCTGAAGTTCTCGTCTTCCTTACTGTTGCCAGGTTTCTGGTGTTTTGTATTTTTAATTTTTTTTCCTCTCCATGTTGTTTTTTTCCCCCTGGATCCTGAGTCTTTCCAAAGAAATGGCAGGGGCATTTATGCTTCAGCTGCTGCTGGCCCCTCTGGTGCTTTCCAGATGGAGAGAGTCAGCGTTGGTCCCGGTTTTCCTTCCTCTGTGCACACGCAGCCTGGTAGGATAGGATAGGGAGGGAGCCTGCAAAGGATGCTCAGGGCGAGAAGTGAGGGATTGTGCATCCATCCCAGCAGTGTGAAGAAAGTGGAAGCAAAACAGGGGCAAAAAGAAGCCGGTTAAATCAGGTACGTGTCCGACTCACGTGTGAGACATTTTGGCAAATACGATCAACAGTGGCAAAGCATATAATCTCCGATAGCTGAGCAATCTGTGTCTTTATAAAATTCCCCAGGGCTCTGGCAGTAGGTCCCTCTGCAACAGGAGATGGGGAGGGAGGCAGAAGAAAGGAGGCTTTGGGCAGCAGCAATGTTTATTTTCTGTATTTTTTTATCCTCCCCTCCCCACCCCCAGGTGTTTGTTCCATTGCGTGCCCCCCTCCAGGTGAGACCAAAGGCCCTTGTCACACACAAACAGCCAGGGCTGTCTGGATCTGGGTGGCCTTGATGGGACCAGACAGCATGAGATCATCGCTAGATGGAGGGCGATACTTCTCGTCAGGTGCAGCATCATTTCAGTGGCATTTTGTGTTTGGCCGTGTCACATTGCATCCGTCCAGGCGTGCAGTGCGCTGTCAGATGGTCGCCTCTGAAGTCAGTAAGGCAGAACAGACCTGCTGGTGGAAAGGAGAGCGTGCCACCCCCAGGGGACCCGGGAGGGAAGAGACCTTGTGGTGAGCTCGCGGGGAATGAGTGGCTCCAAAGCGCGAGCAAATTGGACATTTTGGGGAGAATAAGAGGCACAAAAAGTATCTCTCAGGAAGACAATTTCTAATAAAACCAAGGAGTTGCAGGAAGGGGAGAACTTGTGAGATCTAGGGAATAGCCTAAAATTCAGACAGACGCGTGACCAACAAGGAAGACAATAGCGTTGTGACATTTGGGGGCCAACTCCCTTAAAAATAGTGTTGCTGAAATGTGCCGAAATCATGTGTACGGCTGCCTTCTCTACTATTAAACATAGGAAAATGGTGGTTGGGAGGAAGAAGGGAAGAAAAGGGTTATTTTTGTTTAAATACTGCAGGACTAGAAGGGATCAAAGCTGTGCCGAATCTTCCCTGAAGCACTGAACATTTCTTATGCTAGCCAAGTGCCCAGAACTTGGCAAGCCTTCATCAACTTGATCGCTATCCAGTAGTCAAATGCTGCTATGGAAATCTTCCAAATAGCTGATGACTGATCATTAGTATTGTTTAAAAGCATGTTCAGCGCTGGGTTAAAACACGTAAGGAACGCGGAGGTGCCTTACCTTTCAAAGCTGGGTTTAATGCTTCCCAAGGCATCGTAGCTCCCTCAACTCTGCATCTGCCTCTGTTTATAAACAAGGAAGGTGAGGTTTGGGCTATGCTATCAGAGCTGGTAAGGTTTTTTTTGGCTTGGTACCGAGTCCCCTTGGTAGCAGCCCTTGGCTGCTGTGAAGTGGCTTGCTCCGTGTCCCTGTCCGTGGTCACCGGGGCTGCAAGTCCTTGGCGATTGCATTCCCACACCTGCAATGCTGCAGCAATGTCATGCAGCAATTTGGCTTTGCCTCTTGTGGGGAAATAAGTGGCCCAAGAGAAAGAATGGAGGGTGACAGGCACCTGAAGGGGACATCTCCAGCTAGCTGCTCTAGCAGACATCCACCGCGTGTGCTCCTGCCTATGTGCGTGCCCAAGGGAATGAAGCTCTGCAAAGGATATACACCTTTTGCTCAGCAGCTTTCCACCCAGTTATTGCTGAATGGAGAAGGGAGGGTGCAACACCTTCTGGTACAACACCTTTTTGACTCTGTATCCCACCGGGAGAGGCCCACCGAGGTTTTCCTTGCCCCCATCGGTGAGGAGTGCTGGGCTGTCAGTCTGCCTCCTTCCTGATCGTCTCCTCTAGCTCCTGGCAGAAGAAAGTCATGGGCCAACTGTGGCAGAAACAAATGGAGAACTCCCAGTCCAAAAAACTTCCCTTGTTTTTCCTCTACTTGGTGCGGACGTGTTGTCTACTCTTGGCAACAAAGGCTTGGAGACCTCTCGGCCCCAAGGCTAGGCACCACCTCCCGCTGCCGCGGCTGCTCCTGACCTGGAGGACCCCAGTGTCCTTCCCAGGTGGTCGGATGGCAGGAACGGGGTGACTTTAGGGAAGGGGAGCTACCCGGATCCTCAGAGAGGTGGGAAAGTGTATGTTGCCCCCCTGTGCTGAGGAGGGGAGGGGAAGACCTGGATGTCTCTGAAAACCCTGCTTCCTTTTCTTACCCTGGCTGTATCAGAGCATCCTGCTAGGACAGTTGGTTTTAAAGCTCATGGAAGGGGAGAGCCGTGTTTGACACACGGCTTGAAAAATGCTCCTGTGTTCATAGCCCTAGAATTAGCCAAATGTTAGAAGCAGGGCTAAGGGGAAAGAAATCAGCTAAACACTATTTTTCCATCTAAAACTAGCTAAGATGCATTTGGGAGAGACCGAGAGAGAGAACAACACAAGCAAAGTGGATCTATTAAGACAAGGTGGCAAAGACAAGTCCTGAACTTCAGAACACGGTGCCGGCCCTTTCTTGCTGCCTAGCAGAAATCAAAACAAAAGTAAGCTGAAAAACCTCTTTCAGCCTCATTTTCAAAGCCAGCTCTGGCCTGGAAATAGCCCTAAAATGAGTCTGAGAAATTAAGAGCTGCACAGGGAGGCTTAGGGAGGGCCCTGCAGGTGTGCTAGGAAGGTTTGTTTGTGTGCAAAATGTATTGTTACATATCTTGGAAAACAGATGACATTATATTACTTTACATTTGTGCTATTTTTGCTTCAAGGCTCCAGCATGATTTGTGGTGGTGGGGCTAAGGGAAGATAACAAATGGGTGTCGGGAACCTATGAAGAATGGAATTTTCCCCTCTTCTGTTATAGTATTAAATAGCTATTTGTATTACAGTGATTTCTTTCTTTTTTTTTTTTTTTTTTTGTGGTGTGCTGAGATAAAAAACTTTATTTGCTAATGCCACATTATTTAATTTAATCAGGCTGAAGTACATCTTTAATAAATTTGCCTCCAAAATGAAAAATTACAAAGATGTGGCAGAAGAATATTTTAATGAAAACCGATGATGTAGCAAGTTAGAGCAGAATTATATCCTCTTCTTGCCCTTTCCTACCACCCAACAACACAAGAGAGCAGCTGATACCTCTCAGAAAATCATGGGCCGTGGCATATAAGTCTTTTTAGTTTTCCTATCCTGAGATCTACTCTCTCGTGGAGCTGTTTTCTGATTTCTAGATGACCTGCCAAGAAACCAGACCCTTGAGTAACAGCACTGAAATAAGGCAGGCAGCAGTAGCTATCAGTCTGCAGGATGTGTAAGGCAAGGCAGGACTGTCCAGGTGTTGAGATATGCATGGGGGGGATTGTTCAAGGGCAGGGGATGCATGACAAGGAGGACTATTCTTAGGCAGATCCTCAACTAGTCCCGAATCTACCCTGCCGTCCTTCCAGATGATGGCATTCACTGGTGCCAGCAAATATTTACCCAGCCCCAAAGCAACCTTGCTGCTGCTTGTGCCGGGAGAGCAGTGATTGATGGAGGCAAAAGATCAACATTTCTGAGTACGTATAAGGAGAAGGATCTACAGGCACTTGGGGATGCTCTCGGGAGAGCTGAATTCAATGAGGCTGACACCAGCCTCTTAAATAACAGCGTTGTTGCTTTCTGCCCCCCACCAATGCTGGAATTTAGTCTTTAAGCATTTCCCTTTTATTCTGTGCAGATATATTAGAGTAAGCACAGCTTTATCAACAGGCTAAGTTGCAGTACCAGAGCAACATCAAACGAGGTCTCACCTAGACACAGGCCTGTTTTCCTCCAAAAATCTCTCTCTGCTCATAAAACTGCTAAGCTGTCATGTGGAGGAATGGAAGTTCTTGGAAACAGAGCAAAATAAACCCAGAAAGCAGAGTAAACCTCCACAATTAGGAGACGCATGCCTGCTCTTGGAAGCAATGTGTCCAAACCCACCACATTGACCAGGTCTCACTTTGGTAATAAATACAAAAGGTAAATCTGGGCTGAGAAGCGCGAATCCTTCCGTGCTTCTGAGTGCTTTCTGGGGGTGTTTGGGTGTGAAGTGTCCCGTTGGCCAAGTCATGGCCACTTGTTAGAGAGAAGGTCCTTTGCTTAGACCTAGAGCCTTTTCTCCTTCTGCTTGTTCTGTCAGTGATGTCATCGTAATCACAAATTTAAGACATCAGAACACGAGTCCGTGGGAACAGCCATGACAGATGAAGTATTACAGGTCCCCTGTAAGCAAAGCAAAAACTCTGCAGAAGAAAACTGGGATGAAATTTATGAGTCTTCTCTAGGAACCGATGTCACTCCTGGCCTGGGGCCACTGTAGCCAGCAGGATTTACGCTGCTTGTGCTGTGGGGCCTTGCTCTCGTGGGATCAGGCTAAGATTAATCCAGCCAAAACCAACGCCATGCCACAGGGCACAGAGGCAGTTGTTGGCAAGACCTGGTGAGAAAGATCAGCCAGAGGTGGAAGTGCCCCAGGGGAAGTCCAGTGTGTGAGAAGCTCTACCTGCTGGTCCGTTTTTACCTGCTACTTGATGAAAACCGCAAAGAATGAAGCCAGTTACATAGCTGTAAGACACAAAGCTGATGTGTAATTTTTTCCTCGTTATCTCGCTCACTTGGATGGACCTCAGTTATTCTTTGGGCTCATCCACCAGGCATGATGAGCATGCCTGTGATTTCATTCTCGGCATAACGAAGGTGCAGTAATGAACTGCCTCTGCTAGTGAGCTGACAAGCTGGCATGTCATCTGAGGTATCTGTCTTCCACTTCTCACTAATCTAGGCTGAGCTTCAGCTGATGGCCTCTGGATCCCACAGTTGCTCTCTTGGTTTGGGCAGACCTTTAGGGTGGTCTGGTGTACCATCTCCCAAGCATGCTCCTTCAGCTGCAGGTCAGTGGTGGCAGCTGTCCCAGTTTTGGCTGGAATAGAGTTAATTTTCTTCCTGGTAGCTGGTACAGTGCTGTGGTTTGGATTTAGTGTGAGAATAATGTTGATAACACGCTGATGTTTTAGTTGTTGCTAAGCAGTGCCTATCCTAAGTTAAGGATTTTTCAGTTTCCCATGCTCTACCAGCAGGGAGGTGCACAAGAAGCTGGGAGGGACCATGGCCAGAAGAGCTGACCTGAACTAGCCAAAGGGATATTCCATACTGTAGAATGTCATGCCCAGTATAGAAACTGGGAGGAGTTGGCTGGGAAGGGTGAATCGCTGCTCAGACATCAGTCAGCAGGTGGCGAGCAATTGCATCGTGCATCACTTGTCTTTCTTGGGTTTTATTTCTCTCTCTTTTTGTTGTATTTTTTTTCATTACTATTATTATTATTATTATATTTTATTATTGTTGTTGTTATTCTATTTTATTTTAGTTATTAAATCATTCTTCTCTCAACCCATGAGTTTTACTTTTTTTTTTCCTGATTCTCCTCCCCATCCCACCAGGGATGGATTGAATGAGCTGCTGCGTGGTGCCTAGTTGCTGGCTGGGGTTAAACCGTGACAGCAACAAAAGCTGTCCATAAAATATACTCTTCCCCAAAGGGTGAGCTGTGTTTTTCCAGGTTTGCTCGCTATCCTTTTATTAGTTTCCATGAAAACAAATTGCAGTTTTTGTAAACATAAACTACCATCTGGCCCTGAAACATTGGTGGGTGTTTTTATCTCCCGTCGACGGGATTTGCAAACTGTCGGGAAAATCCTAGCAAGGTGAAAATGGGTAGTTTTGGCACAGCTCCACCAAGCTTCTGCTCCAACCCCAATCGCTCGCTTAAGGCCAGGTTTGCTGTTGCGGGTTCAGCTGCCTTGATTCGGTTGAGTGCAACATAGCATCATCCCAAGAAGGCTTTTTTACAGGAAAGCTTGTTAGGGCTGCCTGATCCCTTCACCTGAAAAGAAGCACACACACACACACACAAAAAAAAAACCACCTCATCCTTTAAATCTGTTCTGGTGCAAGCTTTTGTTCAGTGGTGACTCAGTGCCGGGCATGAGCCTGGTACCATCTGCTCGTAGCCTTGGTACTCACGCCCCAGGAGCACAGCACGAGGACAAAACCAGCACAGGACTGGGACGGACAGGTTGCCCGTTAGCACAAACCCAGTTTCGTCATCCTAAACCAAGGAAACGCTCCCCCCACCCCCAACTTCACTTAACAAAGCCATTAGCGCTCCTATTAAATATTTAGCTTGGCGCGTCGTGTTATCCTACCTGCGAGCGGGGAAGGGCAAAGACTGGAGCAGATGGGACGGGGATGATTCAGAGCGTGGTGTTATGTCCCAGAGTGCTAGCCAGGGAGCTGCTTAAATCAAATCAGGCTTAGTAATGGGAAAGTACATAATTAGATGCTTTGACAATCACGGCTGCCCTGTGTGAGGTTTTTCATGATCTCTACGGGCTGTTTTTTCGAGTGAGTCAAGTCTTGGATGAATCCTCTGGAAGGGTGGCTGTGATTGATCTGGGTTGGGAGAATGGAGGGGACTTCTTGGGCATGGTGGGGATTAAAAGAATGGGTTTGTCTGTGTGGCAGAGAAGAAATAAGAAGGGGAGACCTTACAGAAGACAAAAATTTAAGCAAAGGCATGCCAGCTTTTTGGGTGCTGGAGAATAGAGGCAGTAAGAGATCAGCAGAGGTATGGTTGCCTTCATGTGTCTGTTCATGCCTTTCTGTGTCTGTTCACCAAAGTGAATCAAAGGGTGGGAGTCTGACAACAGAACATAGACGGCAAGGAAAAATGCGTGTCCCTAAAGCTGCCTGGCAATTGCAATGCACCAAAGAGTCTTTATATTCTTACTCTGTTTTGCAAAGAATATTACAGCCTTGCTGCGGGTTTGGTGGATGCTGAGTAGAGAGTTGGCATAGAGGTGGGGGCTTGACCGCTTGAGGGCTTGCTCACTTTCGGCACTCGTAATGGAGAAGGGCTGTGAGATTTTTGTTTGGTTGGGGTTTGTTGGGAGGTGGAATTTGAGAGGACGGGTTTAATACACAGACTCTTGGCAGGCCTCTTGACAAAGGTCACATGACAAATACATCTCCAGACCAATGTAATTTCTACACCACCTTCTCCCTGCATTTATACCAGTAAACAGATTCGACCTCTTGATGAGACATTTTCCAAGGTAAAGTCTCCAGAAATATAACAAGGCCTGATGTTGCCCCGTGGGCTTAGGAATGACTTGGGAAAGGCTTTGAATGCCTACAGGGCTCCAGCAATAGGTCTTTAATCTGTGCTGAGGCTTCAGTCCATCACTGCTGTTAAAAGATGACCTATAACTAAGAAAGGAAGCAAGCTGGCTGGACACATTTTACGGAGCTTTTTCAGGTAGAAAATGCTTACTCACAGGGCATCTGTCCAGGATACGGGAGATCATGTTTGAAACCTCTGCTTGATAGAGAGCTGGGATTAATTAAATATGCACAGGGCCAGAGAGAGAATCAGGCAGAGCAAACACGCAAAATCCTTCATCTTCTAGGGGAATGCTCACAACCTGCATATTGTGTTTCTCAGGCTCGTGTGCATTTCCTCTCCCTCTCGAAAGAATCAAACATTAAATTAAAAGGTCTTGGAAGAGAAATCCCTAGATCTCACAATTCACACAGTTCTTGTTTTCTGGCTAGTTCTTATTCCCAGCACAGGATATTGATATATTCGGATAAGGGTGATTCTGGGGATCTTCAGGTCTGTCTTGGATGCTGGACTTGAAAACTATGTTTAGACATGGCTTAGAGTCCACCCACATTTCAAAATTGATCAGAAATGAGAAGTGATGCATTCCTTTGTGCTCATATATTTTTTTTTAACATCACTCCCATATTCCTTAATGTGCACTCTCCCCATCAGCAGCTGCCCTCCTGCCTCAAGTACAGAAAACCTGAATGTGCCTCCTCTCCACCACCCCCAGCCTTGGCTGATCTCTGTGTCCTCCACCCCTGCAGGGATAAGGAACTAGCACATCTCATCTCCTGCACGCTTGGCATCACGTAGGTAGCATCTTCAGTGTGCAATCAGCTCAAGGAAGAGACCCTTGCATCAGTCACAGGGGGTCAGGGGGTCCTGTCTATTTTAAAGAGCGTGCAGCGTATTGCACAAATAGTAGCCAAGGATAAAGGACTTGAACATGGCCCCATTTGGTGCTTGCCAA
This sequence comes from Buteo buteo, assembly GCF_964188355.1. Taxonomy (NCBI): domain Eukaryota; kingdom Metazoa; phylum Chordata; class Aves; order Accipitriformes; family Accipitridae; genus Buteo; species Buteo buteo. Next base: position 30,148,628 of record NC_134174.1, on the reverse strand, counting down.
AAAGGACTTGCATGCAAACACAGTCTCAGGTGGTTGCAGATGAGACACAAAAAGAGAAAAAGTATTGGTACAAGTCCCTCCTTGGACACTTCTACTCTGGGCTGCTGTTGCCTTTGCAGCTCTTTCCTGCATCTCTGAGACAAACCAGGAGCGCTCTTCTATTTAATAATAGGGGAAATTCAAGTGATTTCAATCAATCAGCCTTACTCGGGGTCTCTGGAGGACCACAGCTCCAACTCTCCTTCCCTTCCCCATTACACTCAAAAAATACCCAAGAACATCACATTTGTAGGTTGGCAATTAATAAAGAAATCCCATCATTCAGAAAAATTGATGAATTGTGTTAGAGTCGAGACTATGGGCTCGGCTGCTTAGCAATGAAGAGGGCCATCTGAGGCTGTATTTTACCCTGCTTGGCATTTTTTAAACAAAATGTTGTCCATCTCTTTTGAATCCTCTTGGCTGGAAAGAGAGAAATAAATGTTTTCCAGGGGCCAGCCTAGAAAAGCTCTTCATCTCGGCTCTGAAAAGGAAGAGGCTGCAGTTACCCGCGGGAGGATCTGGTTGGACCTGAACGGATTGATTTTTTTTTCTTTTTTTTTTCTTCCCCCCTTACAAAGTCCATCAAACTCCTGTCTATTGAAATCTGTTTAAGTAGCCATCCTCGCCTCTGGCAGCCAGTTCTTGGTGGTACCCTCAGCTATCAGGGGAAGGAGAAATAAGTTGCTGACGGCTACCTGCAACAGGGAGCTGGTGCAGGGGGTTGAAGAAGAGAGAAAATGAGAAAGCAGAATCTCTTCCTCGCTCTGCTCAACATGCAAGGAAAAAAATCCTCCTCCCTTTAGTGAAAGCCATTAAAGAGAAAGAGAGAAGGAGAAAAGAAAGGAAGAGGAAAGTCATTACAAGGCTTTGAACCTGGAGGTCTTTTAAATCTCTTAAACTGAATGTAGGTTGTCAGCAAAGAAGAAAAGCAGACACTTTGCTGATAGTGCAGGTACCAGTAAAACCTGCTGTGCTTCTAATGAATACTGACAAAGCACTTTTGGAGGGGAGGGAGAGAAAAACCCACCAGCTTTTGGAGTTTGCCCTGTGATGTGGCCTTCATCTGAACCAAGATGCTTCATAAGGAGGACCCGATGGTTTCTCATCAGCTTGCAGGACTGTCCCTGGCCTGTGAGGAGGGAGGAGCAGTAAAAGTGCTGATGGGTTCTGGGAGCACTTTGGCAGGGAACAACTGCAGGAGATGGCTCTCCTCTTCTTGCATCTGATTTAATACCAACAAAGGGGACTGGGGGGAGGAGGCCCTGCTCACGTATGGATTTAGGAGGAACCTCCTGAACTTCCAGAGCAGGTCTTTCAAGATTTTGGTGTTCCCCAAGGCTTTCTGTAGAGCCTTTGTGAACTGAGTCTCAACAGGGCTGTGGGTTGCTGGTTTACCAGCCAGTGCCAAGTAGAGATGCTGTCATGGGATTATGCCTATAGCTATAGGCTTGTGATCTCAGGCCATGAGACCCACTACTGTGGCATGCCTTTTGCACCTCTTCTTGGTGCCCAAGTAATGAGTCGTTGCTTCATCATGACAAAGAGTTTCGAACTCAGGGGTGAGCTGTTTTGCCACCAAATCGGGTCCTGGAGTGAGACGAGAGTGTGCATCCTCCCCTGCTGCCTTACATCCCAGCTGTGAGCAGATGTGTTTCCTTTATCGATGGTCCCACAGAGCCTGTCTCCCTGCTGCTGGCTGGGAAAGCAAATATTCTTGCTCACGTTGCAACTGTTGCTTCCAATGTTACCTTCAGCAACTGCAGAGGTAACTTTTCCTTTAATGATAATGGGAAGAAAGAGTAAAGATGGACAAGAAAGGATGACAACAGTGTGAATTAGCAGTCCACACAGCCAAGAGATGTATGTAGTAACCTCTTTTATGTCTTATTCTCGCCCAGGGATACCTTTGTCTTCTGCAACACAGAGGGATTTTTAATCTTCTTCACAAAGACAATCTTTGCAGGAGGGGAAACAATCAGCTTTTATGGGGCTGTTCACTCCTTTATTTATTTGCAAATTCTCAGCAACAGTCAAACCTGAGCAAGGGATAAAAAAGAAGAGAAAAAAAGAAACAATCCAGAAAAAGTGAACAGGAAGATGGGTATTTTTCCTCTTACTGTATCCCACAAAATAAGAAATGGATGTCTTACACATATATAAATAATAGCCATCTATAACCTACCAGTATTGAGATGTAAATGAGGTAACGGTGGGCATTTTATCTCATTCAGCATGAAAAATGAGTCTCCTGTTACAGGGAGTTTAAAGGCGTGCCTTTGAGGCTGAAGGCACAAACCCTTTGCTGAAGCACAGAGCAGTAAGGCAAGAAGGCAGGTGATGTCCAGCCGAGACCCCTCCTGCCATGTGGGTGTCCCCCCATGTACGGTCTCCAGCACGTGATGGCAGAGCGGCCAAAAAACTGCAGGGGGGAAGAGGTATGGTCCGTGTGCTGCTGAAGAAGAAGGGATATGTAGTATTCTGCTTGAAGCATGGGAAGAGGTCAACCTTATCTCCTTCCCTCTAAATTCTCCCTGTGAAACAGCTTATACAGCAGACCTTAATACCTGATGCCGCAGAGAGGCAAGGAGACCATGAGCTCTTCTGCAGCACCCAAGTTCTCCAAGCACCAAGACGTTTCTCCTCTTGATGCGGGGAGTATCAAACAGCACTTTGTATTCATCCTTTTCTCCAATTTTCCATCAAAAAGTTAGTATACAAAGGACTCTCAAAGCATACAAGAGTCTTCCCTCTCCATAAGTGTTTTCAGTCCTGGCATACCAATCGCTCAAGCAAGCTCCAGACATCTTATTAATGATTCCAAGTGAGATCCTATTAAAATGGCACTGTCAAGTTGGTTAGGACCAGCCTCTCTTCAACTGTCTTGATTCTATCTGCTTTTTGAAAAAAAAGACAAACACCACCTCAAATTCACAGTACCTGCTGGTAAAACACAGATTTTGGTTGTTATTATTTAATTTTATGGAAGTCGCTGTTCATGCAAGGTTAAGCCCACGTAGTTAAGATCAATTGTAGTTTGTCTCCCTCTGAGAGTGCTTGTCAGACAGAAGGAGATGGAGGGAAAAACCTACAAGAAAATAAGATTCCCCTGATGCTTTCACATCCTTGGTTTTTGCAAGAGGTTTTTGTTCACAATGGTATGACTGGAAAGTCTTTTTGGAAAAAATCATATTGCACTATTGGAAAGATGCTGTTCCTGAAGATCTCTATAGTCTCCACTCCTGAATATCTATATGGTCTTTCACTCATTCAAACACAGAAAAGCAATTAGATCTTGCAGCTCAGACTGGGATCGGTTATCCTACAAATAGCACATGGGCATGGAGAAAATGAATAGTTCCTGAAATAAGTGGGTTTTGTATCAAAGCATTCATCAACCAGTGAACAAACTGGGAAAATCTGTGAAAACATCTGTTTCTTTCTGCATACTCCCCAGAAGTCAGGGCTGAACTCTGCCCTTGTGTTCTTAGCCCTAAAACCTGGCCTTGCCTGTAAAACCTGGGTTTGGGACTGGATAGATAAATGCTCTAATCTTGGTGCATCATAAACTTGGAGCGTGCAGATTCATCACTCTGTTCCTCAGCTGTAGAAAAGGGAATACCAGCATTTCTTTCTCCTTGCTGCCTCTCTCTGCTTTGCCTACCCAAACTGCTGGCCTTTCTTTGGAGAAGTCTTTCTCTTATGCATGCAGTTAATTCACCATCTAGGCTACTGACTTTTTTTTTTTTTCTTTTTAATATCTATGTGCAACCGTAGTAAATGGTCATTATAAAGCTATAAATAGTTCACAACACTCCAATTAGGAAGCTGTACTTAATTGCATGAAAAAAACAGAGGAAAAAGTTAGCTGCTGCTGCAGTCCTTGATGAGGAGACCCTTGAACTTGAAGCATTATCAGGTCACTCCAGTGTCCAGATAGCAGTCAGATTAGATGTTTTTTTTTTTTTCCCCTGGGTCAAGGGTATGAGTGGAGAGGCTGGGCCCTCTTCTCTGAGTAGTCAGATAAATGGGTGGTGATGTTAAGAGAGTGGGAGATGGAGAGTCAAGCGATTTCTGAGGTCCGACAGCCGAGCCTGACGTCAGACTTGCCATTTGGGCTGCGGATCAGCGGCGAGCCCTTAGCTTCACCTGGCTTTTTCTTACTGCCCCGCAGATTTACTGGCATCGCTCCTAATGAAGCAAGGCTTTGCTACCCATGGCTTACCTTTCACGCCAGCTATTTCATGCTTTAGTCATCCTCTTAAGTGCTCCGCAGCATCGCAGGGTCCAGAGAGAAACCAACGGGTGAACTTGGGGGAGTAAGCGATGGCAGAGCAGCTCCCACTTGCTCCCAGGCTGTCCCCAGAGCTTTGTTGAAGTCACCGATGATGCCAGTACCTACCAAAGGGTGCAAGAACTCGTATGGGACTACAGCGCAGGGTAGATCAGCAGACGAAGGCGCTTTATCTGCTAACTTCTACAATAGTATCACGAAAAGCCGGGTACGAAAATTACATTGAAAAGAGTAGTTGACAGTGTCCTTTTCACATTGCTCAGACAACGGCCTTACTTTCCAATGCCTTTGTAGCAATTTGCATGCTATTACCCACAATGCCTTCAGCTTTAATGCTATTACATCTTGGCAGTCTCTCTAACCTAATGATGACAAACACTGCAGTATTCCTTATCTGCTCTTTGCCAAAAACCCCCAACAATTATTTGGGGGGGGGAAAAATGATTTGTCTGCTTCCCCCTGCCCCTCTTCTTTTTTTTTTTGTACCTTAAAAAGGTTCTGGAGGAAGGAAATGGGAGAGTGATAACATTAGGACAGGACTGGCCGTAACGCCAACTACCAGGTGGAGACTACACTGCTCTTACTGCTCACCCACAGCCCAAGCATCCCACACCTTCCACAGCCCATTCCCTGTCCCCTTTGCAGCGCTTCCCCTAACGCCTACTTCTCCTGCTGTTTTCCCTGATCCATTTATTGCAAAGTAGTATTTCCTTTCATCCGCTTTCATCTTAGTTTTGGGGCAGGGACTTGGGTTTGGGAGTAATGCTTCCAGGTGATGGTTTAAATGCTGTCCTCTTCTAGGTCTACGTTGCTCTTCAGGCTTCCTTGCCCTGCTTTCAATAGGAAATACATCTCTGAGTGATGCAATGAGATATTCTGAGCTTTGAACGTAATTTCTTCTTGGGCTGGCAGGGCTAAGTTGGTGTTTGAACCTGAGACCATGCCAGGCAGCTGCTTGTTCCCCGGCAAGACGCCTGTAACACGGTTGTTGCAGACCTGGGCTTTGTAATACCATCTTTTGTAGGTGCTTGCCTCCACCAGGACCGCAGGATTCGGTCCCAAGGGAGGGCACTGCCGTGCTAAAAGGACACCCTCTGGAAAGTCAGAGAGATGAACGCTTTGGCAGGACGGCAATGTGGTATTTTTCTTTGTTGCCTGGCGCAAACCCAGCTTTTCATTATCTTATTAAAGCAAACAGAATTGGGACAATGAGCTCTGTTTGTCCGTCAAGCAGAATTAACTCCCTGCACGCAGCTGCTGTTGATCCAGCCCTGGTGATGGGTGACTCCAGGTGATGGGGACATCCCACGGATGGGTTCAGGCATCCCAGGGGGGGTAACGGCGCTGAGCGAAGGGTTTCATGTTGGGGCTGGCACGTGGCTTTCTCCAGCTTGGCCGGAAGGGAAGGGAGAAGCTTTCTCCCAGAAAGGCAGGGGGGTGGTGCAGGGCAGCGTGCCAAGCTGGCCCGTCAGCAGCATTTCTCCAGACAGAAAATGGTAAGAACAAGGCTCGTAAAACATCCATAATAGCTCTGGGTTTGGCTCCTGCAGAAAGCCCTGCTGCTTTCCCCTCTTTAGCTCGCTTCCTATTCAAACGTCCCAGGGACTCCCAGGGGACGGCAGAGAACACGCGCCCGGGATCGGGTTTTCGTCGGCCATGCATCCATACCCCCATCCTTTATTTTGGGCTCGACGAGGAAACGGGCTGAGAGCCAGGGGCAGAGCAAGATTTGTTTAGAAACCGGCCCCAAAATAGAGTTGCAGCAGCACATCGGGCGCTCACTGAAGTGTAGGAGAGGTAACCAGGTTCTCTTACAAAGCTTCCCCTCCCTGCTTCACCTCCCACTCCTTGGCTTATTAATTAACCTCTGTTAATTAAGCCGCAGCTCTCGTTGCTAGAAGGTATCAGCGTGTTCAGGAGCTTAGCAGGATTAAATATTATTAGATGTTCTTGGATAACAGGAATGCCTCTGTGCTCAGAGCTCAAGTTTGGTGGCTGGCCTGTAAACTGGAGCTAGAAAAGCGGAGGAGAAAGTTTTTATTCATGTAGTCGTGCCCGAACTGGATAGTCTGGCCCTGTGGAGAGAAAAAAAGACGACTGTTTTCAGTAGCAGAGCTCTCCTTAACCTCACCTGGGGAGCCAGAGGCTCTGAGCAGCTTCTGCAAAATAGGATGCAACAGGTGCTGGTGACGTGGGAGATGTTATAAACCGAACACAGGCGCTTTGTTTGGCTGAGATTAGCTAAAACTAGTGTATTTTGTGTGACCCCTTTCCCACCTCTGTTCAGCGCTGAGCCTTGCGATGCCACCCTATGGAGGTCCTGCCACCCACCACCCCGGGAAGGCATCCCGTCAGGGGCAGGAGGTGGACATTTTCATCCCTCTCCTCCTTTGTATGATCCTCCTATAGCAGTGCTATAGAGAAGCAAAGGCAGCCGCGGAGTGTGCCGGCTTATAAAGTGAGCAAACATAATATTTACATCAATAAGACTCCCCGTGTTTGACTAGAAGCTAAACAATTTAAGGGAAGATTGATTTGTTACGTTAAAGGGCAAACCGGGTCAGGGTTATGAAAAGAAGGTTTAAATACCATTCACAAAAGCAACATACCAAATCCCCCCGTTGCTCTTTAAGCGCTGGAAATGTCACAAAGAGATAATTCAAGCGGTGGAGGAGCTGCCACATGAAAGCAGCTGGGAAGATGTCCACTTTTGAGGGCTTCATCCAGTTTGATACATGCAGCTGGATTGGAAGCTGGAATTTGTGTTGCGTTGAATATTCAGACTGTTTCCAGGTTGTAAGTTGATTTTTTTTTTTTTTTTTCCACTTAGGAGCAGAAAGCTGAAAATTTCCCATAAAATGAGAAGTCAGATTCAGAGAGGCAGCTTGTTTAGATAACAATGCAGCAACCTAAAAATGTTAAAAAGAGCTTATAAAAGTAAACAAAGAGAGCGTGAGAGAAATTCAAATGGTTCCCTTCCCCCCCTCCAGCCAAACTTGTAATTGCTGGGAATTCAAAGCAGCTGCATTTTCTGCTGGAAAAATGCTCTGTTGCATTTTTATAGCAGTTTCCTTTACTGTAGGAGCCTCGGGAGCAGGACGGGGCCTCGCTCCGTGGGTCGGATGGGCTGTGCATGAAGCAGGGCCTTTCGGGGGAGGGAAGCCAAAAAGGCTCTGGACGCCTATTAGGCATCTAATAATCTTTCGTTGTAGGAAAAAAAAGAGGGTTATTTGGCCCTGAGTCATGCAACGAATGGCCTTTAGCATGTTTCGCCCTTTTTCCCATGAGCAGGCTGTGACTTTTTCCTCCCCAAATGAACCATGACAAGCCCCTATCCAAACAGTAATAATAGTAGTAATAACAGTAATTATCCCAGCAGCAATATTAATCATAAAAACCTCCATTTTTTTTAATTAGCCGCTCTCAAGAGCACTAAGCCACTGATGTCAGCTGCCTGCCTGGGCTGCCTGCGCAGGAGTCCTGCCCGTCCCAGGACCTTCCTGGCTGGGACCACGCTGACCCGTAGCTCGTCTGGGTGCTTGATGCTCATAAGCAGGGTGCACCGAGCCCTCTGGGGCAGAATCTGGCCTGTTTTGGACTGATGGAGATCCATATGCTTGGTCCCTTTTGCTTTCAGGGATGCCTGATGGGTCCGGCTCTGCCGCGTGGGTGCTCGCTCCCGCACACCAAAACCCAGCAGCCTTATCAAGATCGAATTAAATCTTCCTCTGATACCACTCAGGCTCCAGCTCTGTGCTAAAGTCATCTGTAGCCCCAGGTGCTCATCTGCGGCAGCTGCCCTTTTCATTCCCAAAGCTCTCTGGGTGCAGGGGAGACAGGGCGAGACACACGTGTAATGGCTGATGAGGCTCATCCAACGCGAAAGGGCAACTGGGCGAGCAGCCTCCTGGCTTGATATTCTGCTGCTTGGGAGCCGTTTCCCTCTATTCCCTTTTCACAGGGAAGGGGAAAATGGGAGAGCAAAGCAGCCTCTCGGAAAGCAATGCCTTTAGAGGCTTGTTGGTATTTCTCTGTGCAAGCAGATTCGGGTAGCTGTGTCACGGGCTGCAGCAAGAGGTGATGCTCCTCCGTGGTCAGCACGTGGAGGGGTCCCTAGCAAAGGCCAAGGAAATGCAATCAGGAAATTCAGAGTTTGGGGCAAAAAAATGCTTTACAAGGTCATGACGGATATGGACAGCCAGGGAGAAATCCTGGCTCCACTGAAGCCAGCGGGGTTTTTTGCTGTTGTCTTCCCAGGGGCTGGGACATGTCCCATGTCCCAACGCTGGGGTGAGAGGAATGGGCAGAGCCGCTCGCAGCACTGGGATGGAGCTGGTCCCCGCTGCTCCTCTGGCCACACAGCCCTGCCCAGTGCCGGGAGAGGTGCGGGCTGGGGGCTCTTCTCCGGAGAGAGACGGGCAGCCCCCATCCCCATCTCTATGCAGTGCCAGCTGCTTAGCATTGCGGCAATTAATCACTTTGTAAATATCTTCTGTTTTATTACATAAGCAATAAGCACTTTGTCGGAAATTGCATAACTTATAATCCAATTAAACAATAATTACATTGTAATGGGTTTGTAACTACGGCATTAATTAACTTTTATTGCCCTGTAAATTAAGCATGGTATTGATATGGAGTTGAAAGCAGACAGCTGGCTCCGGCGGTGGCAGAAGAGGGATGGGGAGCCCCAAAAACTGTTGGGGGGACTGTCAAGGCCTGTGGTCACATGGTTGGCCTTGGCCAGAGGGAGCTTTGTCCGAGCTGTGGGAATGTCCATGTGCATCCTCTTCCTCCTGGGGAGGTCTCCTTTCCCAGGGAAGGGAAGGGACCTGGTGGCCAAGGATCCTAGGGGACCGGCTTTGCGGCATTGAGGTGGAGACAGTGGCAACACCGGCGGCTAGTGGAGGAGCAGGAAGCCGGCTGCCTGTCAGGAGAGCTTCTGCACGCCTATGCCTTGATGCTCATCCCTACCAAGCACCAGCTTCACCCACAGCTTGCAGGTGCTAAAGAGATGGGAGCTCTGGCCAAGGTCCTCCGAGGTACTCCGATACCTATCGTCAGTTCTGGTGGGAGGATCTGCGGCTCGCTCTTGGGAAATCGTCTTCCTGGGGGGAGTTTCTTAGCTGACGACGGCACATCAAAGCGCCTGGTGTTGATGGCAAGGCAACGCGCTCTTGCCAGCTTGCTTGCTGCCAGCAAGCGGTGCTGGGGTAGTGCTCCCTCCCCAGCTAGGAGGGAGAGAGGAGCCCTGGGAGAGGCTGAACCTGCAGCTGCTGGATTCTTGCCCTCCGCTTGCGAAGCTCTCCCATTGGGAAGCCTGGAAGAGAGGTGCCTTCTTCCCTGCCACCCACACAGCTTTTAAGCTGTCGCCAGGCTTGGTACCGCTGGAGCAAGCAATGGGTTGCTTCAGCAGGATCTCTTCCTCACGGCTCTCTGGGCAGGGAAACTATTCTGGGGACGTGGACAATGGGGAGATGTTTTGCTCAAGGCTCGGGAGGCTGGTGCTTTGTGCGCACAGCTTCCCCCCTCCCTCTTTTGGGAGGGATGTGCTCCTGCATAAACACTTCCAGCTGCTTCGGGCTCCCCTGGGTGCAGCTGGCTCCGCACGAGTGCTGCAGGTCAAGGAATTGGGACCGGAGCAGGGAACACCATGGGTGCCCCTCTGCCTCTCACCCCCATCCATCCCAATCCTTACAACCCCCTTTTAGCTCTGCTTTAGATAGAGACCGTGACTCCTGGGCAAGCTACTGCTTGCCCAGTGCGAAAGGGCTGCGAGGGGCAGGATTTTGCAGCAGTTGCTTTGGGAGCAGCCTCCCGGGAGGGAAGGGCAACCAGAAACCTATCTGGGCCATCTACCGCAGGCTTTCAGGCGGAGCAGGGAGGCAAATCCTGCCTCCGCTCCTCACCCCCATTTACGGCTGGGGATTTGGTGACTGCACGTGAGTAAGGGCGTTAGCTCGTGCTGGGGCTCATTTCTTTGCCGGCTGGAGATGCTTTATATGGGATGAGTGGCTTTTCCTAAGGCAGTTCAAGCAGGGAGCCAACAACTTGGGTCCTGGTGGGATTGGTAGCAAGGATGCCAAATCGAGATGCCAAACTCTGACCAGAGAGCTGCTTCAGTTTTTTGGGGGATTCCGTCCTGTGCCGAAGCTCCTCGACACCTCGGGAGGCAGCGAGCCTGCAGGTGTCGGGGGAAACATTTGCAGACTAAACCTCTGGGTCTCGCAAACTAAATCTCCAGTCCCCACTGGGTTTGCCTCTCCTGCTCCTGAATACGCAGCGAGCAGGTCTGATGATAGATTGGCATTTATTGCCAAGGCTTTAGAAACATGTTCTTTACAAGCAGGCATGCTCGGAAACTAGAAGATCAGCACAGCCGCTCGGCTACTCGCATAACCGGTAGAGTGATGCAGATAGGGAAATGTAACAAAAATAATTATCCTTTTGATCTGGCGTAATCTCTAAATCTCCTCCCCACCTTCTGAACCTTGTTGAACTACCTCTCTGCTCCCTCCTGGGTTTCTAGCTCTCAAGCATCCTCCTGCTTCGCCACGTGTCTGCTCTGAACTCTGCAATCACCCAGGATGCACAAGCAGCCATGCTTTGGCTGTGCCTTGTCCTAGTTTTTTTTTGTGCTGCTGTTTTTTTCTTTGTACGGACATATTCATTTTGCAAAAATCCCAGTTTACATGCGCGAAAGACCCATCTCATTTTTGGAAAATGACTCGCTGGGACTCAGCTTGGCTCCCCTCTTGGCTGCTGCTGGTGGGCTTGTGCAATCGGGATCGCAGTGTATAAAACAATTATGGAGACCTGCCACCTTGTGGGAGCTGGGAGATGTGGCAGGACCCCCCCCGGAGCCCCTCACCCTCTGTGCAGGCTGGGTTTAGGCTCATCTCCCCTCTGGGTTTTGGGAGATGCACCTCCATGGAGGCAAAGTGCAAGCCTGAGGATAGGGATGGGCAGTGCTTCACCTCTCCTTGATTTAGACTGGGTCCCTCCGGCTGCCTTCTGGAGGAGGTTTCGGTACCCGAAAAGGAGGAGGACAGTTTTAGCTGCCAAAAGAATAGTTAAAAGACACCCTCCCTTAAAAAAAAAACAACTAAGGAAGGAGAGAGAGAAATAAGTGAAGAGAGACGGTTGGAGGTGAACTGCGGGGATGGGTGATGGGAGTGCCATCCATCATGTTTGCTTTCGCCCGATGGGAATTTCCACTCTCCCTCTCCAGTCTGCCTTCAGACACTGTGACTGCCTCGGCATGCATTTCCCCAGCGCTTCGTCTCCTCTTCCTGGGTCAATAGTCCATCTTCTCTTGCTTTGCCGAGGACCCATCGCTGCTCCATAGGACTGTCATTAGGAAGGTGAAGAGCATCTGTGAGAGAAAAAAAACAGTGTTTGTGGCAGCTTGATTTTTCTCTTAAAGAGCTGTTGATCCTGCAAGAGAGGTGGATGTAGTGATGTGTGGAAATCACTCTCCAGTATCGCTCAGGGGCTTCCCTACTTTTGGTCCCCCTTTTATTTAACTTCTGTTTTCTTTTTAATTGAGGAAGGAAGTTTTTCTCTCACCTGGATGTCTGTCCTTCCATCCCCAGCCAGCCCCCCGCTCCCTTTCTGCAGTGACGGGTTCTGTTGCTGGTACAGAGACCTCTGACTTCAGGTGGGCACCTGGCAGCAGGAGCCGACGCGCTCCTCAGGCAGAGCAATCCGGTGTGCGAGCGGCTCCAGTGACCGAGGGGGGCAAAGGGGGGAAAAAAGAGACGCAGGAAAAAAAATAGAGTGAATTAACTGATGCTGAAAATAGCTCTGAGCTGTTAAATGAAATACTTTTCATGGCTGGTTGCGAAACATCCGCAGGGTTTATTTAATGCCCGGGTTTTTGCATCCATCCAGCTCTGTTAGCAGACATAACCCGTATGCTGTCATATCGGCCCCCCCACCCCACCCCGGAGGCCGAAGGCTTTGCCGACAGCAGCTCTCCGTGCTCTGGCAGGTGTTGGGGAAAGGGGAAGGCTCTTCTCATCCAGCGGGACCATGCCTGCAGATATGCATCCCTGCCCAGCTCCCCGGGGTGGGCAGGAGGGCGGCAGCCCGGGATTGCCCCCCAAAACAACACCCCCGGCGGTGCCAGCAGCACGTAGGCAGCCTGAGAGCACCCGGCACTGCCCGGCTCCTAATCGGAGCTGACAGGGCTGAGGGAAGGGAGAAGGGTGAGGGAAGACACAGGGAAAGCAAAGCGACGGTTCTTCCTGGCACGAGTCCTTGGGTACCGCGAGCATCCCTGCACGGGCCAGGCGTAGCAAGGGGGGCCGGGAGGGCAGCAAGTCAGAACCTGAACCTTGTTGCATTGAAAACTTGAGTCCCTGCTGGTTAAATGGGAATTCATTGAGCATTAAATCCGCTGAAGCATGGGTTTTTGGTTTTTTTTTTGACTTGGCACGAGCAGGATTTGGTCGCTGACACCTCCCGGCTTTCCCGGGGCTGAGCAGGCGCTTGCAGCGAACGTGAGCGTCCCGATCCCCCTCGTGCCAGGTAAAATATTTTGGGATGCCCTCGGTCACAGGAGGAGACTGAAACATTTTGCTGGGTTGTGGCACATGTGGTTGCACTTTTAGAAGGGAGGGGAGGGAGGAGGAAGGAAGGGTAATTAATGACCAAAGATACTTTGCTCGTTTATTTTAACAACTGGAGTTCAGCTTAAATTATTTATGCCAAAGCTTCATAATGCACTAGGAAATGCACTGCAACATATGTCATCAAAAGAATGAAGCCTGGGTAATGTGAAACCGCACTCCAGCCCTATTAAACTTGCGTTTAAGTGGGAAGAGGATGACTTTTTTTTTCCAGCAAATTAATAATGTGTGCTGATTAGCACAAAACAGATTAGCAAGGTTCCTCTCCATGCGCTTTGTTTCGTCAATAGAAAGTTAATTATCAGCCCTCTGCCTTCTGATACCCAGTTATAAGGCAACACTCCAGCATCACACAAACCTTAATCTTAGATTATGAGTTTGTTCGTTTTCTTTAATTTTAGCTACCATTAGATACGAGCTGACCGGGAGGTGTGTTTTCATAGCAGATATGTCCAGTTTGGATTTACTGTAACCTTCCGTATTTCAAGGCAATACTGGATGGGGTAGAGCGTTGGGGCGCTCTCTTCCAGCAAGCAATTATGACCTGGTTTACCAAAAAAAGCACCAAAAAGTTATTAAAATGGTGTGCAGAATATCTGGGACATGCTACAGACAAGCAGATGTGATAAGGACAGAAAATACAGTACGGCATGTGAGACGGAGAGGCTCTAAAGCATTTTTATTAAGAGGGTAAAGCTTGATAAAATAGGAGCAACACCCTGTTACAGACCCATGGACCAAATGGACCCGATTATGGAGACTTCAGCCCTAAGGTGCAAGTACCTAGTGCGAGGTGCAGCGCCTTAAGGCTTGCTGAGCTCAGGCTGAGGAAATGCCCTGTTCTGTGGTATTGTTATGCTTAGATCAAAATGAAAAGTTAAATTAAGGCCAAATTTCTCTGAAGCTTTGGCACCCCAGAATATGTTCCCCCCTCCAAAAAAGACACACTGTTCATTAGAGGATTCCACACACGCTTGAAAAACACGCATGTAAAAATGATGTTATAGCATGGTCCTTCGCTCATACCTTTAGCTAAGGCTGCTCTTTCTTAAATCCCCGTGTGGTTTATTTTCCCACATTTGCCTCTGTTTTCCCATAATTAGTCCGCTCACTGCATTAAAGCTCTGGCAGAGGTGCTTGCTCCATCTGCATAAAGACTGGTCATCTCCCCTTCCCCGAGGCAGGTATCTGGACCGTCAGGTTTTATGTGTGGGCATTAGCAAACCTGCCTGAGATGCCCACATGCAGAGTCCAGGCGCCACCCAAATTCCTCTTCAAGTTATGTCTTGAAAGGAGAGGAGCCAAAGTCCTGCTCCCTGCTCGCCCTCCTGGGCTCCAGCCCTCCCCTTCCAACTCAGCGTACGCCTTGGCATCCCAACCGCCATCCGTGGAAAAACCGCAAAGAAAAGAGTCTTTTGCCCAAAGACGCTGCCCAAATTAAGGACGAGACGAGACCTCCCGGCCTTTGATCTTGTGTGCGGTGATAATAACTCATCTGGCTGACAGCAGCCTTCCCCTCCCCTCTCCTGCCCCCACCCCGCTTAATTAAAGGGAACAAAGAAAAAGTTGCTAATTAAAAGGAACAAGGGAAGGAGGGGGAGAGCACGTGGGAGGGAGGGATGCTGTGGCAGAGCAGCGGAGGGCGGTACCCGTGGCCGTGCCGGCGACACCAGAAGATGCGTGTGGGGTTGGGAAGGAGCTGAAAGCAAATCTTTATTGCCCGTGTTTTGGGTACAGGCTGACCTGTGCTGTTGGGTCGGGCAATGGGTGCTGCTAAAGCTCCCCAACCCTCCTGCAAGCCGAACCCAGGGAGGAGAGCCGGTGAAACCGGCCGCGTTGCAGCACTCTCCTTCCCCATCTTGGGGCTCGCCTTGCAGCTCCTGTTGCGATTTAATTGCAAAGTCATCTTCTCCACACCCTCCAGCTGCTCTTTTTAGGGTGCTGGGAAGGGCAGCCCATCATTTTGGCCTGCCCTGGCTCCAGTGTCTGCCTGCTCGCTTTGTGGCTTATGGCAGTCCTGGTGTGCTGTAAAGGAGGGGTGGTTGTGAAAGAGAGACTGAAATGCAGTTACCGAGTAAATATGCAGGCAAATGGCTGGTGGTGCTGATGTGTGAAACATTAGTTCTGGAAAGGTCTTCTGGTGACTTTCAGAGAGAAAAAAAATGTAGCTTGTGGGTCCAAAGACCCCTACTAACCATAGTAACCTCTCCTGGTTTTACCAGCATGTATCTCCTTGTTCCTAGTGAATTTGCGGGGTCTTTTCCATCTCAAGGAAGAATGACATGAGCTAGGAAGGATTCCCAGCCATGCTCACATGCAGGACAGCCAAACACAGCGTGATTCAGCCCCACAGCGCTCAGTTCCTGCAAAGCTTCGGGTTATGGACACTGCATGGAGAGGAGGGATGCTTTTTAGAGGGGCATGTGGCACAGACCTGCCTGGCTGCTCCCCACGCGCCGTGAACCCTGCCTCTGCCGACAGCTCGCGCCAGAGCTCATCCTCACTCCTAAGTGATCCATAAGGACTTTCAAAGGTTCAATAGAAATAGATTTTATTCGCAGCTTCACTGTGCAGTTTTCAGTTAATAGCTATCCTGCCGCTTCACAGTACAGTGCTTTCCAATCCCCTAACATGTGGCTGGGCGGTAAGAGACCCTGGTTCACGTGCTTTCCCTCTTTGGCAGGTTCCCACTGAGCAGATCTCCTTCCCCAGCCCTGCCTGGGGCCTGTCTCCCCTCATTTGGATTTGCAGGCAGGACGTGCTTTCCCTGGGGAAGGCAGCAATGTCAGCAGCACTATGCCAGACCCCGAATCTCTCCCTGGTGCCAAGGGAGGCTGGCCGCCCCGTGTCTCCTTTATCAGGGATGTGCTGATTTGGGACTGAGGCAGGTCAAAAGTGTACCTCATCCAGGAATATGTCTCCAGCCAAAGGCAAGCAGGGATGCCCATGGAAGGGGTGGAAAAAAAGGATGGGTTTTGAGTTGCCCGTGCATAACCTGCCAGCATCTTGCAGTCCCCAGCAGAGGTCCATGTGCATCCTCCCATCCCACCCCTGCTCTCTGTGGTCCCCTTCAAGAGCATATTCCCCTTCCAGCCAACACTGGAGGGCCCTTTCAAAAGCATGAATCAAAGCTGTTTCTATCTTAACCTCTGAGCCGTCCGTGTGCCTGGTTTTGTGCATAATTCATGTGTTCAGGCAGATGTACCCTGCCCCTCCATAGATAATGCCCCGCTCCCACTGAAGTTGTTCCTATCTCTGTTGCCATGTGTCTGAATCATACTACCTTCCAGGCCAGCAGCATTTTTGGAGGAAGACCCTTGAGCAATTCTGCATACTCTCTGGGAAACAGTCTCAACAATTTGGGGGATTTTTTTTTTTTTTTTTTAATTATCATTATTATTATTTTCTCCTTGTTGTCTTCCCTGTGAGTCGTCCTTCATCTGCTGGCAACCTGATGTTGTGCTGACAGACAATCTGACCTGACATCAGTGGGATCAAAAAAATTAAAAACCCCCAAAGCTTAACAATAAAAATAAGCAGCCAGGGCTGGCAGAAGTAGAAGATGAGAAAGTCAGAGGGGAGGCTTGGGGAGCTGAGCGGCTGCCAGCAAGCAGAGGGGGAGCAGAGGGGCTGGGGGAGAAAAAGCAATGCAGGATGGAGACGGGGCAAAAATCTTATGAAAGCCAAGGAGTTGAGGAGGACACAAGGAGTTGTAGGGGAGCAAGAAGAGTTTGTGAGGGACTCAGGGGAGATTTCATCTGCGTAGCTCCATCTGTGGCGTGCCAGCAGTGCAGTGCTCCCACTGTAGCTGAGCACTACCCACATCACCCCAGGGTCCGGGGAAGACCCCGCTTGCAACTATTGTTTTGAAAAATGGGTCCTGTTCTACCTGTCCTGCCATTACAAATAGAGGAGCGACAGGAGTCAAGGGGAACATCAACTGCCATCCAGGAGCGATGGGTGAAGCAGGGAGGAGAACGGCAGCAAGGGCAGGGGGACAGCCCATCTCCCTGCCTCCTTAGGTGTAATTAACCCCTGTGCTAATGAAGTGCAACCAGACAGCTACCATCACATGATGGAAAGCTCACAAGGAGCAGCACTGGCTAATGAGGACATTAGAGGCTGATCTCTCCCTTGTCATCCTCCTATTGTTTTAATATTAGGCTAATTTCACTTTAATTTAGATTAATTGGCACCTTTCTGCCTACAAATTCCTCGGACAGTCAAAAATATTATTATTTTTTGAAAATTTTATTTCCTACCCAAACAAAATAGTTTCCTTGGATTTGGAGAAGAGGTGGAGAAAAGGAGAGTATCTCTTCTGAAAACCAGAAACAAGACCCAGAGGGAGGCTGAGCAGGAGGAAAAAATATGTTTCGTTATTCAGTGTGCAAATTCGTTTCGTCCATTCACTTGCTGGACAAGTGCCATTCCCTCTTTGCTCAGTGCAGTGGCAAGGCAGAATGAAAGGAGGCTAAATATGGCAAATAATGTGAGGAAAAAGCAGCAGTAAGCATCATCTAGTGTCTAGCCTTGCAGACTAAAGGAGCCAACCCCCCTACTATTTGTATAAATGTCTTTACTCATTTTCCTCCTGGGGTGAATTTGGCAATTTCTCCGTTTTCACGTGATGAGCAGCCTTAATACAAGCCTGCCCATGCTGTCCCACCATTGTGCTGCAAGGGTGGAAAAGGAGGGGCAATTGCATGGATCCAGACATCGGCTGCGTCCAACTAGGGCAAAAGTTGGGAGAATTTGTGACAGTGTGGAAAGCGGCGCTGGCTCAATGGGAGCTGCGAGGGAAACCTCCAGCTCCTTTTAGGAGGTTGTCAGAGCAAGGCTGGATGGAAAAGCCAACATGGGAAACCACCATGTTCTTCTGAAAGCTGTCTAGCAGTGGGACAGTGAGCCTTGCACACCGGCGGCCCATCCATCGCTGCTATGAGACGGGAAGGGTGATTCAGAAAGGGAGACGAGATTAGAGTGTTTTGCAAATACGCTTCAGGCTTTGTGGACCATGCTGCTGGTGGTACCAGCTGGGATCATGCAGAGCATGGGCTAAACAGACCAGGGCAAAGCTGGTCTGTTGTGTTGGTACGTCTAAGTTTTGATAGACATGTAGTCGGGGGAAGGAAAAGGTAGTGAGCTGGCTAGGAGTTTGGCATGTGGTGAACTAAGGGGAAAAAGATGGGGAGTGGTAAGGGACACGTGCAGGTGGAATTGGTTGTTTCCCCAAACTGCCTTGCTAATCCATCCTCGGATTGAACTCATCGGGATTTCCCTCAGCGGGAGCACACGTTGCTGTGGGTGGGCAGCCGTGTCTCCATCCAGCCTGGTACTGTGTCTCAGAAGATACATCTCCACTAGCTGCAGCTAGATGCTGTGTTCAACCCCTGAACTCCCAAAATGTCCACACTGCCTCTGTGCTGCCTCCTCGTCTGGCTGGAGTGACCCGGGTGGCTGGCCAGGCAAGGAAGCCCAGCCGTGAGGAGCAGGGACTGCCTTGGTCATGAACCTCGTTGCCATAGGCAATAGGGACATGCCTGGCATGGGCCAGACTCAAGTTCAGCTGGTGAAGACCATAATGGCTCAGCCAGGACTTATGGATCAATGATTTTCTGCTGGAAGAAATACTTTCCACCCCCCGAGCATGCAATTTTGAGGTAATGTTTCCCTTTAATAAGGGAAAAAACAGGTAACTGCAACCTTGGAAGTTCTCCATATTTCTCATTACTGGTACCCTAATCATCTCTCCAGAAAAAAAGCAAGATCCTTTTACACCTGACTAATTCTGCTGCTGTTATTCAGTGCTGCTTTCACACCACTTCCCAAGCCTGCCAAGACACCCTTGAACCTGTTTAGAAAAGGTTAGGATGCTAATTAAGAAAAGCTATTCCCCCCCTCCCCAACCTGAGGGAGAAATATAAAAAGGTGCATGAGCTGGGGTTGGATCTATTATTACTCTTTTTTTTTTTTTTTCTGTGTTATGAAACGTATGTCCCACTTTTCCCCAAGGGAATGTGCCGCTCCTGCAGGTCCTGTGTGCCAGTGTGAATATGGGACAAGAGGTTAATTTGTAGCCCTGTGATGCATGAGCTTTCCCTTTGCACAAATATTGATCTAAGGCTGTTCAAATATCCATCCTGACCGTAATAGCAGCAGTGTGATATTGCTGCTGGAGATATACAAGGACATCGGAGGGGAAGGGAACAGAGAAAGAAAGGAGAGATGGGTAAGAGCTGCAGGTTGGGCATCCATGTTCTCTCCTTCTCCCCTCCCTTCTCAACTCAAATTTTTATTGACATTTCTCTCACCAGGCTGAGCGATCTTTCAAAGAAGAGGAAAGCAGCAGCTTTGTTCCACCCTGGGCATTCATTATACGATATCGTTTCACCGCTTGAGTTGTCTGAGCTGCCTGGGTAGTGTTTAGGAGAAGGTTAAATATAACTGTTGAGTCCTAGGCAAATAAATCTCCTTTTGCTGGTTGAAGCCATAGCAGAGGAGACCCTCCGCTCTCCTGCCCCTTCCCCAGAAGAAGATCAATGGGCAGGCAGCAGGGGCAGCTCCTTCGCTGAAGGAGCAAGAGTGGGGCTGGTCCCATCCTTCAGCAGCGCAAAACCAGACAACCTGAGAAGTCATGGGGGTTTTAACCCACTCCAATGAGTTTTGAACACACTTGGCTTTAGGCAGAACTCCCATTCCCTCTGCCCGGTGGGCTACACCTCGCGCCACGCCAAAGCCCTCCAGAATTCTTTCTCCGTGAATAATAATGAAAAACCTTTGTAAATGAGTTGATTAGTCAGCTCCCCTAATTAGCTAATTACTCCGCTCTGCTTTCACTTGTGCTTTCCCGTCCTTTTCCCAACCTCAGGTTGAAAGAATGAGCGTGCACGTGGCTGCGCTGAGATCTTATCCGGCTTTGAAGGCTTTAAACTTGCATGATTCAGCCGAGTAAGGCTGACATGCAGCCGACCTTACACAACTTCTCTTTTTAAACTCCTCTGTGTTGAGTGATGTACCTGCCTCCTGCGCCAGGGACCAGCGAGTCTCCAGCACCGGCTTATGCAACCGTCCCCGCTGCCAGCATCTATCCCCGTTAAACTCCAATCCATCTTCCTGCTTCATGTGACATCTCCCCATTGCCTACAAATCCTGCAGGTTTTCCTCAAAGCTGGAGAAGAAGGGACGTGTTGTCTCTCAAGCCATGTCCTGGAACTAGTGAGGTGTGAAGGCAGCTGGCTATGGGTACCAGGACATGCTAACAGTCATGCCGGGTTGGACCAGGAGTCCCCAAAACACAAGATCCTGTCTCTGATGCAGGCAATAGTGGGTGCCTGGAAATCCTGTGTTAAGTACAGGGTGAACAGCAGTGGTAAAGCTCCAGAATACTTCCCCAGCCTCCTGTGGTTTGCAGATCAGGGACCTCCTCACCTAAAAGCGGTGTGTTTGTACATAATAGCCTCTGCAGACAAGCTCTCAGCAGAAAAATCCAGGTTTTTTATGAACTCTTATGAGCTTTTAGCAGCCACAGATCCTCTGTTGAAGAGTCCCATGGCATAGAGACACAGTGGGTATAAAAACAGCTCATTTTGTTTGTTCTGAACTTGTGAGTTTTCTCTGATGTGCCTAGTCCTTGCTCCAGGAGAGGTGGAAACAGCTTTTCTTGTGATTCTCAGATCTCTGTCGTATCCCTTTCCAAGGCTGAGGAGGCCTTACCTAGCTAACGTTCCTCATTCCTTTGATCATCTGGTTGCCAGCCTCTGAAATTGTTATTCTCTGGATCCATGATAGTTACCTTATAACCTTCACATGGGGAGAGAAGGAGTATAACTTCACGGAGAACTCAAGGCTGGGCCAATTCTTTCTGCTTTTCTTCTTTGCTCTTCCCCCTCTTCAAGTAATTTCTTCATCTTCCATGGAAATTCATGAGCATGGTAGAAGCCTGAGAGAGTCAAGGAGAGAGGCTGTCTTGGTCGGGGGGCCCAAGGAGGGAGACTGCAGGGGGAAAGCGGATGGATTGTGGAAGAGAGAGAGAAGCATCAATGGGAGAGAAAGCCCAAACCAAGGGAAATACCAGAAAAAAGTGACAATGAATCTTCAGGTGTACATTTTATATGCGGTTTTGGGTGTCCTACGTGTTGTACGGCTACTGCCCCTTCTGCAAGGAGGATGCAGGAGGTGAGCGGTCGGTGTGGGTCATGCCATGGTAGGGACCTTTCCCTCACCGAGAGCTGTACAGAGGAAGAATGGGTCACACATTTACTGTCTTGTTGTGCAGAAGTTTTTAACGTGAGAAAACAAAACTTCAGCGACAAGGTGCTGTTTCTATTCTAGCAGCATGTTGGACCCTCTTCTGAGGTATTTTGAGGTCACTACCAGTGTTATCAGCTGGAAGTGACATACAGAAGTTGGTTAAGCAGGGAACTTCCTTACCCCATACCTAATGCTGGCTTTGAGAGCTTTTAAGTTGACTTTACTCTTTTGCTGCTGTCGCATCATCCTCGCGAAGGGCTCAGCAAGCGACCAAGAGACGATCCCATCTGTAGTCAGAGGCAGAAATCCCCCCCGCCCCCTTCCTCCTGCCTTTCCCATTTACGGATAGAAATGAAGTCTGTGGTACGGACCCTTAAGCTGGTTAGACACTTGAGACTTGGGAGTCCTTAAGCACATTAGCAGCTGGAGGTCCATTATTATTCATTGAATCTCTCCGGGGCCGATTGGAATCCTCCTTTTAATTGTCTGCATTCCCCTCTGTCCTTTTATCACAGAAGAAAGAAAGAAAGAGGGCGAGAGACATGGCAATCGGGTTATCTCATTACCCATCCCGGCCCTGGAACGGGACGCAGGCTTGAATCTGCTCTTCCCCTCCAGCGAAAGGAGGAATCGTCGCCCACTTTACATACTAATGGCAAAATGACAGCCCCCCCTGTCCCCCCCATATCTCCCTTAGCATGCTGCAGTTAATAATTCACATTTCATTAGCACGTCTGTGTGGCCTTACGGTGTTTCCCTTCTGTCGATGAAGAGATATTAGGGATGCTTAGAGGAGCGGGAATTGGGGCAGGACAAGCCGAAACAGCTGCTGAGATCAGTCAGGCTGAACTTGAAGCGAATGATCTTTCAGAGCAGGGGGCTTCTCAGCACTCCTCTGCGTATTTACCATGCCAGCCAGTGTAGAGCAAAGGTCCTGGGGCCGTAGCTCCTCAACAGCTTGTAAAGAAGCAGAGAAGATCCCCCAGATTGACTAGCAGCAGCAGAAGGCCTGGTAATATCATCCTGTTGGCCAAGCAGGTGGACTAGGGTGGGAGGACCACTGTGGACCATCAGGCCACGGGCAGGTCTCTGCCCGGCTGGATCAATGTGCTGCAGAGGTGAGGGAGCTGGGTAGATGGGGACACCAAAACCCATCTGAGCCGTCGTCATGTTCAAGTTCCGCTACCTCATCACACAGCCCCATTGGAGAACATGAGTGCCCCGCGCTTGTAGGTCAAGCGTTGAACTAGCACACTCACGAAGCACCAAGCCACCAGGCAGGAGCAATTTTGAAGGGGGTTAAATGAAATACGCCCTCAGAGGAGTTGGCCGTATGAGTCCTACTGCCAGCTCAAAGAATTTTACATCACGAAACTTGTCTCTTGAGCTTGGTTTTCCACACACTGAAACATTAATCAACTTTTGAACCATGTACCGTATGAAATATTCATCTTTTCTTCTTGTGAAAAACAAACCAGAAACCCCAGCTATCTTCAAAGCTGTCTTGTGGTGTTCCATGCTCTGATCCTCTAGGAATTGCTGTGTCATTTCCACCTAAGTTTATTCTGTGATTGCTGAAGAGCAAATGAGCTAAAAATCACTCCTAGAGTGACTTTACTAGTGTGTCTAGATTTGAGAGACAAATGTTTTTTGGCTTGGAATTTGCTGGCCAGACCCAGGCTGGTTATATTTCCATTAAGGAGAGAAAAGGGTTTTAATGCCATTTTCAAACCTAATTTCATGGGTAGCCAATTCATGCTGTGCTCCAGTGGCAGGTGATTTCTTTATTAAAATGTTTGAAGAGGAAGCAGCTTAGATCAGCCATCCTTGAAAGGGGAAAGTCTGTCCTGCCGGTCCTTTAAACACTGGTGGAAAACCCTTCCCCAGTGGGCATTGCCGTCTTTCAGGAAATGCAAGAGCGGAGAGACTTGCAGGGATGGTCTTTCCTTTCACAAAGATGGATGAATATATCCTCAGCAGGGATCCTCCTCTGAAACTTATTAAACTATGTGAGCTTGAAGAAAAGCCCTAATAAATAACTGTAAAAAAAAGAAATAAGTAAAAAAAAAAAAAGTAAAAAAAAAAGTAAAAAAAAAAAATCAGATATAATATGTCCCTTCCATTAGCAGACCTTAAGGCACTTTTAGAAATGTTGAATGAATGAAGTCTCTTCCTTGCCCTATCTGGGGTAAACAAATCCATCCTGTCCTTCAGCTTGATCTTGCAGTAATGTCATAATCCCACCTTTATTACATCACTGTTGTCATGGAAATAACTGTGATTTCATAAAGTCTCCATAATGACTTTACCACAAGATCCATTAGGATGGGAAGATGGATTGTGAAGGCTAGAAAAATGCTTTCTTTAAGCAAATGCATAGTGGATAATTAGCAAATGCGGCAAAGGGAAAGAATGGAAATTTGATGGAAAAAAATAAATGGATCCATCTTTAACATGGGCTATTTATGAATGTTTTCTTTGATTCGGTTTCAAATGGCACAAAGGCACTATTATAATACTCACAATCAAGTCTAAAAGTCCCATACTTCAGGGCATAGTCACCACGTGTTGAACAAAAAGCCGGTCCCTGCCCTAGCTTCATTCCTCTTAAATCCCTCAGACTTTGAAATAAAGGGTTTGGGCTTTCACTAGTGGCCCAAGAGCCTCCCACTCTCCCATGGGACCATTTGCCTAGCCGAATGGAGGAGTGTGCTGGGCCGACATTGAGGATGAGGATGCTGGGTGTCATCCTGGCCAGAAAGCCTTTTAGATCTCAGCACAAACCCAGTCCATCAGCTCACCTTGGAAACCCTGCCGTCGTCCCACAAAAACGTCTTTGGGTTTGCCTGAACTAGGGAGCCTTCAGTAGGGAATCCCTCCAAGGCCAAAGAGGCATTTGATGCTGAGGTGTTGGGCATCTAGAGGAGGCAGGTGATGGAAGTAAACCCTGGGTGAGCAGGAGCTGTTGGGAGTCAGGCTATAAAGTGGCAAAGAAACGGCTTTGGCTTGCGTCTCATGACAAGGCGTTGAAGGAAGAGGGCTGCGTTAACTCCCCAAAAGTGTTTGGAGGTGTGATACTGAAGGCAATTCCTAGCTGGAAGCCAGGCCTGCGAGTGCCCCTTTCACTGCATCCTCAAAATACAAAGAAGTGGGTACTGCCCGTTTCCCTGCAAGGAGACACAGGCAGGTGATTAAAGGCTTGATGGAATATCAGAGCTGCTTGAGTGAGTCTTGCATCTCTCGGCACGCCAGGCATCAAAGCGACCTTGTGCTAACAGTTAGTGCATGAAGTAATTCTGACTCTGGTTTCTTCTCTCCAAGAGCGGTCTGATGCCAACGGCTTATTCCTGTGCCTTTCTGCTTCCCATAGGAGCAGATGTCCTATTGACATGTATTTATTTTTAATTTCTGGAGAAAAATAAAGTACTTGTGATGGTGAGCCACACATTGCTCACTGAATATCCTGGCCCAGACTGATGGAGGATGCTGAAAAGACTGCAAAGAGTGCTGGCAGTGGATTTCTGCTCTGACCTGTGCAATCTCTTCTCTCCTGTCCCAGTGCCCTTGTGCCACGGCTGGCAGCACCATGTGCAGCCAGCTCCCTGGAGATGTTTGCAGCTCAGTCAGCAAGGAGGACCAGGGCACCGGAGTTCAGAGAGGAGGCATGGGAACACGATGTATGGGAAATGCGCAGGCACCGGACAGAAATGCTCAATTGAGTTCTGCTGGCTCAATGCTAAAACACCTTTCTGCAAGCAAAGGCCGCTTGTGCTGCCATTCCCTTCAGAGCTTCAGCATCTCTCCAGCTTCTCTTTGCCAGCTACGCCTGGCTTGGGAGTAGAGATGCAGAAAAGCACTCCTGAGTTAATTGAAGTGGTCACGTCCTAGCCAGCAGCATTTCCCACATTAGCCAAATTTGATCTAAAACTAATCTCCCAGTCAAGACAAATCTCTCCTCTGCAATCCTCTTACTATATTTACATGTTGAAATCCACAGACGGTTACTGAATTGGACCATGATGAGACTCGTGGGCATGGCCTGTGAAGCCCCTGGCACTGCTGGCTGGAGAGGGTATGAGGCACTAGTGACACCTCCATTCCCCAAATACTTGTCCCCTCTGAAGGGCTCCAAGAAGCTGGGTAGCTGGAGCCCAGTTCAGATACTTCAAGTAGTCTTTACTTTACTACAGCTGATGATCTGACTGTTCCTCCTGGTATGTGAAAAATATCAGCTCAGAAAAACAACAACCCTGGTAGGACTTGATACAAATACATGATGATCAGCGAACGTTATCTTGTTAATTGGAGGGTCTTACCTAATTTTAATTGCCAGCATTGTTACTGACTGCTGTCAAATCCCTGACAGATGCATAACGTGAGTTGGCTTTGAGAAATAACAACTTTTTGTGATTAATTATTGCTGCTGGTCACGTGCAGTCTCTAATGATCTCCTGGGA
This sequence comes from Buteo buteo, assembly GCF_964188355.1. Classification (NCBI taxonomy): domain Eukaryota; kingdom Metazoa; phylum Chordata; class Aves; order Accipitriformes; family Accipitridae; genus Buteo; species Buteo buteo. The sequence continues at coordinate 30,122,952 of NC_134174.1, read as the reverse complement.
TATTTGGCTGGAGCTGGAGGAGAAGGTATTAGCCACTTGTCCTGGCTGGGCTCCAGCTTTGACTGTGCTGATTGGCCAGACAAAATTCATACAATGCCGTCAGCCACCCATCATGATGTTCCTCACTTCATTCTGGCAGTGACAGAGCAGGGTAATGTGTGGTCTGAAACATCTGTTGCAGTTCATAAAACCAGCGCGCTATGGGGGGGGGGCAGATTATTCGTCTTCTGCCAAACGTGTAGTCGAGTGGGTGACCATTGCTGCTAACGGGGCATGGAAGAGCTTGGCACAGCCGAAATGGGAACCACCTTGCCCCTTCCTGAGTAAATACCTGAGCCACCTATAAACCAGCTCTTGGACACATCCCAAGTTGCCTTAAAACGCTTTGCTGGAAAGCAGCAATATCTCAGTGCTGACTCACCGTCAGCAACACCGTCTGTGGACCAAGGACGGTGGCCACATCCTGGCATGCAAAGCCCAGCCCTGCTTCCACTTTTCATTCCTCCTGCAGGCTGCTGCAGTTGTTTTTGGGCTCATGACAGTGGGGCTGTGGAGCTGCAGTGCAGAACATCTTGGCTTCCGAGCACGCTCGCCAACTGTGGTGGTCAAGAAAGCAAGTTGGGTGGGGTTTTTTCCAGGCTTTGAGTGTGAGTTTGGAAATAGGGTGCCAGTGAAGAAAGTAACTTGTGTTTTCATTTCTTCAGTTAAAAAAAAAATTGTTTAGAGTTTAAAAAAAAAAAAATCAACGGAAACCAGAGATTGAGCTATGCTTTGGGGGTAAAATGAAGCATTTTCATTCAACTTGAAAAGAATTTGTTGCCCTCCAAACCATTGGTTTGGGGTGGGGGGTTCAGTTGGACCGGTGAACCGGGAGACCTATTACTCACACTGCTCTGCTAATGAGGTCCTGTGGTCTGAAGAATGGGTACTATATTGACACCTCACTCCCTTTTTGTGTCTGATTAAAGCTCTGCGAAAGTCAGTGGGAAAAAAAATGCTTTTAGTAGGAGTCAGACCAAGCCTCTGATGCCATATTTTGTTTGGGCCTGGTTGAAGGACATGGGGATCCTTTAGGATGCATTATGAATAGAGTCCTATTTTGATAAACAGTGCCATCTTTTTACTTCCCTGAAGTATGTTCTTAGGCAGCTCTCAAGTAACACCGATTTATTCAGGTAGGCTGCTCAGGGCTGCAAGTTCTGCCTATTTATTATGAGGATTTTTTCAGCTTTAAACATACACCACTTTTGATGAGGTCTGTAAGGAATGCTACTTTTGCAAACGTGGTGGTGTCTCATTTAATAGCCAAGTAGCAGCAGGGCAAGACATAGCCTATCTTCTTGGCTGCCCATGCCGTTCAGAAGAAGAAATCCTTCCACCGTGAGAGGTGTCCCTGCACCATCAAGTGCTCATGTCGCTTGTTTACATACTCGCTCATCTTACTAGAGGTAAGAAATAAGCCTTTTGGCAAATCACTAGAGATTTAAGAGTTGCTCCCTGCCAGGGCTGGGGTTGAAAAATGTTTTAAACCAGCTTCTGATCTTCAACTTACCCCGCTGTTCTCACTTTGGAGCAGCTAATCACTTGCAAGACGAATACCTTATCTACCACCAGCAGATGAGTTGCAAACTTACCCCTATAGACAGGATATCTCCGAAGAGGGATCAGAACATGCCTGTACTGCTGTCCTAGTGCCGTATTTCTGTGATAGCTTCACAACACTGGCAGTGTTCAATAATGCTCTCTCCGCTGAGAACAGACGGGTATTGCTTCTTCATGGCTCCCATGGATGCAGCTCAGCTCAGCTATTGTCTGTTTTCTGTCCGTGCTTAAATGGACGTGAACCATGCAATTTGCAAAACACCCCTTAGAAAGAAGTAAAATATTCCTGGCATAGGGAGTGATAAGGTGTCCAAGAGCCGCTATCTTTTTCTTAGGTACACAGCCATCTTCACACTCCTTAGTGCCTCCATAAAGGACACCCTAGGTCACACAGAATTCAAAAAAGAGTGTGGATGGAGAAGAGAGAAAGTGGACAATTTTTTTTTTTTTCCATAGGAAGAAGTTAGGAAATGTTCAACTTGTCTGTTTTCCAACTAAAAGCATCCAGCTGCTGCCATGATTTTTGCTATTAAAGCCTCCCTTCTGATACTCCTGCAGCTCGCCCCCTTCCCCGTCCCCCTCCTCACCTGAACGGAGGAGATACCTGGCTCAGCGTTAACCCTCACCTGCCAAAGATGTACTTCTGCAAATGCACTCGTGTATCAGCCTTTCAGGATGACGGGGCTAATTTGCCATGATGTTTTACTTCTATTTGCCCTGTTCTTTGGTTTTCCAAGGAGTGTTTCCGCAGCGCTGGAGCCCTACATCTGCTCTGAGCAGATGCAATCAACCCCCTGTCTTGCCCCGTATGGTGACTGCAAATGGAAGGAGGAGATCACGGACATTTCAAGTGCAGATCCCAGCCTGTGCAGCAAATACGCCAGGCAGGGGGTCAGCCTCATGGATCTGAACAGCCACTCCTGACCTAAACCTCAGGCCGGGCTGCGAAACCAGCTGAGACTTGTTCCTACAGCACCGCAGGCTCGAAAATCAAAGCTGAGCTCCAGGGGGAATATAGGCTGCCTTCGGAGAGTCAAGAGGAGCCTGACTAGCTGGTAGATCTGATTAGCCCGGCACGCTGCCGAGCCTCCCACCCTGCCACCGCCGGCGGGGAAGAGCGTGGGATCCCTCCATCCCTCAACTCGCCACCCTCCTGCCACTCCAGCGTGAGTCTAATCACCGCCTCGGCACAGGCGCAGCCACTCGAGAAGCACCCACCTTGATTTACGCCGGCAGAAGGGCAAGGAGGAAGCCATGGGCTTGATTTTTCCTCTGCCGCTTCTCTGCAGAGGGATGGCTCCGGGTCTGAAAAGCTCAAGAGTTTTCTCCATGGCTGGGCTGGGCTGTTCCGGCTGGGCTTTGGAGGCATCGCAGCCGTTCGGAGGGCAATCTTTTCCTTCTTTAATTTTCTATTTTCATTTCATCACCATGTTCAGGACTGAGTGGTAACAAGCAGGTCCCCAAATAACCTCGTCTTCAGCAACAGCATTGCTTTTCCACTGCAACAGAGAAGAGAAGGCAGTATTTCTAGCATAGGTTTTTCCCACGTGTGGCTTGCATGCCCCCGTGGGAGCTGTGGACTGTTTCTAGGGGTCTGGGGAGGGGGACTGAGCAAAGCGAGCCCGTTGCCAACAGGTCTGAATTCACCCCATGGGGTTCACAGCCCCACTGGAAAATCCGTAAAGCTCCACAAATCAAAAGGTTGAAAAATCCCTGGCCTGGAGTCCTGAGTGCTGTAAAAAGGCCTGGGGATACACAGCCAGTGATTTGTGTGCAGGAGGATTTCTCTGAGAAATAAGGCTTCAGACAAACTTGCAGAAGTGGAAGTGCAGCTTAACGGCAGAGCTGGGTTCATTTGTCAAGCCCCTTTCTGCTTCTGTACTTAGGAGAGTGAAATAATAATTGGGAGCAAAGCTTAGGTTAATCTACACTGAGAACATGATATTCAGTAGCTTTATTAAAAGAAGGGGTGTGGGGGAAGCACGGGGCTTCTTTGGCTCATTTTATTTTTCAGCTTCATCTTTGATGCTCTCTGGCATTGGAAAATAACCCTCTTCTTGACTGATGGAAGCATTGTGTAAGGAAGAAATCTCAGCTGGAGAAGATGGAGAAGTCGTTCCCTTTCAGACCGGCCTCCTAATTGTGAAAGTGCCGTTAGACAGCTTTTGAAATAAGCCTCCTAGGTGTGAAAGCTCCTTTCCCTTTGCAGGCTGAAAAGGCCAGCGTGGCATTTGCAAAGCCCTGGAGAGCATTGTCGGTGTGAAATTTCCCTCTGTCCCCTTTCTAAATCCAGCTCCCTGCCAAGCTGTCCCCGAGCAACTTGGGTTTCCTTCCCACTGCAAGCCACGAGAAACCTGGCTTCTCTCTCTTGTTTTCTCTCATGGCCGGCTGCTTATTCCAGCACAGATCTCCACTGAACCCAGCGGTGGTTTTTCCACTGGTTTGGTCCATATGACCAACCTCGCGTGATCCAGGATGCTTTGCCAGGTCACCGTTCGCCCAAGAGGGAAAATAAATGCCAGTGTCTTCCAAGTCAGGTTATTTTATTAAACTAGAAGTTGAAGGGAATATAGCAGAAGAGGAAGGCAGGCTGGGGGGAGGGAAGAAATCCCCTTCCCCCAAGCTGAGTAGCTAGATCCTGTCCCTTGTAAGCCCGGCTTGCTGGGAGGTTGGGCTACCCTTGCACCAAGCTGATGAAGGGCTTTTCAGGTGTTAGGTAATGGCTCGGGATGTCCCTGGGACCCCTTGAAGGAATTATAGGGCCATAACTCACAGCTGCTGCTATCTGAATCTCCATACATATGAGCACCTGTCAGGAATTTATTACTAATGTTTTTATACCAGCCTTTATAATACATAAAGAAAGACTCCAGCTGCCTCTAGTGACCTTTTAATCACCTAGGGATGCATTCAGCTAAAAGCCCTACACCTGAGGTGACAAACACCCAGCCCATTGGTTGGAGCCACTTTGCTTGATGTATTTATGTGAGCTGCATGGCTTATTCTGTAGCATCTCACCTCTCATAGAAAGAAAAAAGTGGCTTTCTATCTTTTATGACTGTAAAGATAAGCCTTTCTGGAGTGTAACTGGTGCAGCAATGTATTTCCTGAGTCAGCTCAGAAAGCAAGCAGTCGTGGTTCATTTAAAGCATCTTGGGTAGGTGCTTGGGTATTGTGTTTGCTAGTTGGTGGGAGGGCAGAGCGTGAAGGCGGGCAGGCTGCCTGCAGTAATGGTGTAGGGGCTGAGTTTTCTCTTCTATGCAGCTAGGGAGAATCCTTTTGGTTGTATTAGTTAACTATGTTATAAAAGGAATGGAGAGGGGTGAGTCCATTCAGGATGAATGCTTCTGTTTTAGCAGTACTGTTTTCCAATGTGGTTAATGGCAAGGGTTACATTTCTTTGCAGGTTTTCAGAGGAGACCCTGCAGGCCTCCAAAATTGAGGCAGACCAAATTACAATGCTCTAACAGATGCCCAGACTACAATGGCTCAGATCTGCCTTGCTGAAAAATGCCCAGGATCAGTCAAAACAAGAGTTGTAGCAGTTTGCTCCAGATAAGTGGCTTAAGAGCCTCAAATTTCTGTTCTTGTTGTTACAGCAGGGAAATGCAGCTCTCCTTACCAGGTTGCCTGAAAGTGTAAAGAACAGAAGTAGAAAGGAGGTAAGCAAGAGCGTGGTGCTCTAGAAGCCAAATAAGTATCTCGGCTTCTTCCAGTCGTTGAGACTCTCTATGAGCATACAGAGAGATAAGGGCATAGGAGGTCCTGAGGTGATCTCCTGGTTTTGAAAGGTGTGGGGGGGGAAGGTTTGCCGGAGTCCCACATTCAGTGGAAGAATAAACTTTCAATTTTTTTGGCACTCTCTTGCCACATTTCCCCCTTGCTGAAGACACAAATGCTTTGTGTTAGCAGAAGAGTTAGGCTTCTTCCCTGGAAAAGATGGGGATGTAGAAAAGGATAAATGGGATGGAAATGGGACAAAAAGAGCAAGCTGCTGGGCAATGATGACCCCGAAACTTTCCTAGTGTGATTACACAGCTAGTCCATCAATACTTTTAAACTTGCTGTTGCCCACCCAAGGTGCAAAATAGTGTGTACCAACAGTGGTACATCCAGATGGGAACTGGTACGCCCACTTCATGTGACTAAGTGAAATCAGTTTAGGAGAGGCCTCCTTCTTGCCCAGGAAGGGCTTCCCATGTGGATTCACCAGTTACTGCTCCACCTGGGTTTACCACTCATGTATTTTAGAAACTAAAGCAAGTTCTGCCATGCAGTTAGTAGGGTTGAATTGTCAAACAACTTTGTGTGGGATGTTCTAGAAATCTGAATTGTTAGTGGGCTCCAATAGTGATGAGACAATTCAGAGAAAGAATCCATCATGGGATATTGAACACAGAAACTGAAATATAGCCTTTAGCTCAGAGTATGGAAAGAGCAGACTGCTGGGAGGGTGGGTTTAAGGGAATAATGCTCTTTTCTTGCTGTATTTTTGTTCTCTTTCCCAAGATTTCTGCTGATAAGCACAGCTTGGGGAGGAGGTGGGTTGGATATTCCTTGGGTACGACACTGAGCAGCCGCACTGATGTTCCTATGGCGTGTGCATATCATGACAGTATCACCACCAAGATGTGTAAATCCCTATGATGCGTTGGCTCACAAAGTTGTTCTTGCTTGACCATACCCTGTTTTTTCACTGCAAAGCCGATGGTTTTAGAGGGCCACACAGAGAGCTATGTCTGCAAGCTGACAGCAGAGAAGGGTCCTCCACTGACCCTTTTTGCTAGCATCTCTAGGAAGTCCAGACAGATTTCTCATGTAAAGCCTCCCCATAGGTTTTGTTCTTCCATCAGACGTAGCAACAGCTCCTGGGAGTTTCTGGAGAGCTTCCTGCTCAGCTGAGAGCCAGGTTAAACTCAGTTTTCCCGGGAAATGTCTCTTGATGTATTTTACAGTTTAATATTTGTCCTGTGTGAAGCGTCTTCCTTTCATGCTAAATGCGCGCCTATTATATGCATGGTTTATTTTCAAATTCCTAGAGGAGGCTGGAGGCTCAGGCTGTCTATAGCATAGAAGAATGCATCTCTCCAGCACATCTCAAGCAAGGAAGCTCCCAACTTTAAGTGACCTTCAACCTAGCACCTTGGGAGCTGGGTTTTCCCAGCTGGGTTTCCTCCATGTGTCCTGGAGGACTCTGCTAGAGGCTATATGTGCAGGCTTCTCCCAGATACAGGCCACAAGCATTAGCAAGTTCAAGGCCAGAAAAACATTTTGGAAGGGCAACGTGTTGTTTTTCTTCATTTGCTGGGGAAAGCATTTATCTCTGGATTTGTAGAAGTGACCTCCTGCAGTCACTCTGCAGATTTAGGAATCTTATCCCACTGTCAGTAATTTTTACCAAGTTGTAAGAGCTTGATTTTTCCACTCTAAAGCTTGTCTTATTATATACACTTGTCATCAGCTCTGGGGTCCTGCTAAAAGAAGGAAAAAACCCAAAACCACAACCAAACCTACCCAGTAGGTCCTAGATTTTTACTTTGCCAATAACAGTTTGGGATGGACTTTGGATTTTAGCAAAAAGCTTCTCCAGTCCTCCTGAATTTCAGTGCAAGCTGTATTCCCAGCCACCCTCGCTTCCTGCCGATACCCCAACACTCAACCAGGGTTTTCATTTGATTTGTTCTGAAGACAGGGCATTTTGCAGGTTACTCATTGGGATGTATAAGTGGACGTAGATGGTGCTGAGAGGCTGGTGGTCCTGCCTGAGGTCCTGTGCTTCTTGCAGCATCCACAGAAGGGTTTGCAGGATTGAGGTGTGCTCGTGCTGCCACAGCTCTCCACGCACAGCAGGCGAGAGAGGCAGCACGTAGTCGTTCATCATTTTGATCAAGCCTCCTGCCGGGAGCAGTGCGAGTTTCAAATGCTAAATTAAATGAACCAGTGATGTTGTTGTTTCAAAAACAACTGGCCACAGTGACTGGTGTTGACATGCATCCTAACAGCTGACGGATCCCCAAGGAATAAAGAAGGAGGAAGGGGGTGATGGAGAAAGTATGAAAGTACATCACTGGAAAGCAAATCTGATCTTGGAAGAGTATGAAGAAGAAGGACCTTTACTCCCTTAATAAAACTTCAGCGTGAGTAGCCACCTGCTGAGAGAGGATCCATTTCAAAACAACATCTTGTACAGAACAAGCTCTTCAGTTCACTTTGCTGGAGAAATGCCTTTTGCTGTGGTGGTGTTTGAATTGCTGAATTTTATTCTTTGGGTACTGACAGCATCTGAAACCAGAAGGGGAAAAATGGGAGTTAATTTGAAAACATTAGTCCCTGTTTCCATGCTCCCAATTTTCTCTTGACAAGAATCTGACCATGTGGAATTGATAATCTTCTCTTTTCCTGTGAAAACTGAAAAGCCCAGAAAAAGCTCCCAGGAGAAAAGACAGGTACAAGATCGTGGTGGGAAGCTCTTCTCACCCCGAGCTGGTAGGCAGTGGAGGTCAGGGCATCGGTTTGGCATCCCGGTGGCCCAAGCAACAGCATTCCCAGTGCAAACCAGTCCTGACCGCGATGGACTCGCGGGAAAGTGCAGGGCAGGTTGCTTTCCCTCGCCGCTCATTTGGGGCTTGCAAGATAAATGTTGGATTTGAATGACTAGACTGTGGGCAGGCAGTGCAGAAAATCAATTAAAATACCAAGTGGCTTAGAAACAGGAGCTTTAATTACTCGGCAGACAGGTCTTAAAGGGGAAAGAAGCCATCACCCCTGAGTAAGACCTCCTCTACCCTTGTGCTTTTTATCCCAGGGGTTTCGGGACATCTCTCCGGCACGTTGTCTGCGCATCAGGAATAGGTGGCCAGATCTCCTTTGTGCTGAGCAAAGTACGGGCACAGGGCTTGCATCCTGTTTTGTGGCGTGTGAGCTTAGTCACCTCGGGACATCGGCGGTGCGGGGTCCCTGCCGCTCAGGTTGTAGAGGTCCGATGGTGGCTGGGCTTTAGCAGCTGGGTGGCAGCGAGGGGATAAAACTGCCCGGTAGGCAGTGTGGCCGATCGCTGTGACTAAGGCTTAGGCTTTTCATCTGGAGTAAAGGCGGCTCTCCGCGGGACCTGCGGCTCAGCAAGCACTTTGTTTATCAGTGGATTGGATCGGCAAGCCTGCGAGACAAAAGATGCCCTTGTGCACACAGACTTGCTGACAAAGTGATGGCCATTAGAGGAAAAAAAATCATACTTTTTTTCTCAGGGAACACCAGGCTGTAGAGCCTGTTTATCCTGTCTGCCTGTTTATTTGCTTTCTGCTGACTTACTGTAATATATCCAGCGTGGGCCTTCAGCGATCACAGGAACCACAGGGATTTCGGCGGGTCTTTAGTGGCAGCGACTGGCCCACGGTGGCCCATCTCCTCCCTCTTCAAAGCAGCCCAACGCCGTTCGCTGTGCTGTTGCACAACCCAACCAGCATGTTAATAATACCCCGAGCATGGAAAGTATAGAACAAAACAAAGCATTGATGAAACTCTTGCAGGCTTTCCGGATGCCTGTCCACATCAATGTCCTGCTGGGAAGTACACAGAGTGAAATAAGGCTTAGTGGGAGCCAGCCAGGGAACGGTCTGCGCTTCTCCTCTCTTTTCCCAGCTTGGTGGAAGAGTCTCGGGACACAAGGTTGCTCTGCAGGACGTGCTGCTGGCTGCCAAGAGAACGAAGGAGCCTGGTTTTATTTTTATGTAACTTTGGGGTGGGGGAAGGAAAGAAAAGACAATTCTTGCTTTATGATCTGCATCAAAAGTTTGGACGCACAAACTTTCAGCTCTTCTTTCTCACTGCCTGCAATAAGCAATTCCAACTCTTCCTGGGGCTTGCTGCTCAACTCTCATTCCCCCACCTCAAAAGAAGACAGGAGGATTTGGGGTTTAAACTCCTCATCTAAAACAAAATAACAATAATAAAAAAGGAATCTGCCTGGAAAGAACAGAGGAGACTTCTGCCTTCCTACAGGGAGGAAGAGATTTAAAAACATTCCCTGTTGGCAGAGAGATGAGTTATTGCAATCCCTGAGCAGCCTGGATGGGGCAGCACTAAAAGCCTGTGCTGTGCAATGGGGGAGTTACTGGGGGTCTGGCGGAAGGGGGCTCACACCATTGACTGCTGCTTTTTGGTGGGGCCGTGCTCCTGGCCCAGTTTGCAGCAATACTGCTCCTGGGTCTCGGATAGCTCGGTGTGTTTGCACCCTGGTCCATGCTGTCTTGGTAGGTTATTTCTAGTGGGCGATGGAGCCAGAATGGGGAAGCTGGAAGGGACACAGGCTCTTGTCTGCTGAGCACTGTGCTGCCAGCTCTTGCTGTTCTTGAGAGAGTCTTGCAGCATCTGGTGTTGTTTCCTGCTATTAGCTGCGTGGCTATGTGATGTTCTCTGCTTTCGCTTTTCCTTTCTAAAGAAAGTTTCCAGGCTGGAGGCTGCCAAAAACATCTTGAAGGCAAGGACCTGAGCTCACCCGAGGGCTTAGGAACAGGAAGGAAGAGCAGTGAGAATCCATCGCTGCAAATCTCTTCTTCCTGGGGAGAAGGGAAGGACCAAATGCTCCTTCTGGATCTTTGGGCTAGCGCTGGTGCTGCCTTGGGATAAGGGGGACAGGACAGGGCTCCCTCCTGAGTGTCTTCCATGTCTGCATCAGGGACTTGAGGTGCACCATACCTGGAGCAACCGCATGCTCCCGACTGGTGTGTCCAGCTCTCTTGCAGCTGAGACCTTTGGAGGGTGTCAGTTGGGCACCAAGCGGCTGTGTGCCGTAGCCTTGTCCCTTATCTGGGGTCAAGCCACTTGGGGCTGCTCCCAGTGCCGCAGGGACTGGCTGTTCAGCGCCCAGGACATGCAGCCCCATCGGAGTGCGGCTGTGTTGCGTAAACACCGGCTAACAAAGCTTCCCCCATGCTGAAGCCAAGAGATGACATTGCAGAAACAGTCTAGGTCAAAATAAATTGCTTTCTGGCATTCTGAGATTATTTAAACCCTTCCGTTTCCCAGGACGAAAGGGAACAAAAGCTCTTGCCTGCTCAGGAAAGAGCCTGGAATACCATTTCTGTGAGCCACAAGAGCTTATTAGGGGTGAGGGTAAACAAAGAGATTTGGGGTTAATTTACTCAGGAGGGGGAGGAGGGAAGAGCAGGATGCTGTTTTTTAAAGCCTGCCACTTCTGTCAATAGCAGCAGGTTGCTGGTTTGGGTTGTCGCAGGCAGCAGTGTCTTTTCAGCGTATTGACTGGCAGCCCTGGGTGGTTTCTCTAACGGCACATTGATTTTACATGGACTCTCTTCCAGCTCAGCAGCTGCCCAGTTGATTAAAGCGGTAGCAGTGCTACCGTGTCACTTCTGACGGAGCGAAGAGGGCTCTGAGTCAGCCCCGGCTGCCCGGGGAGGGGTTTTTTTCCCTGCATGGGGAGCCCTGTAGCCTTTTTCCACTCAAAGTCTGTGCTCTTGCTGTATTCCCCCGCTCACCCTCCCATCGCATCTTCCTCCGCTCCTGCCGTCTGTTCGGCAGCAGATGCCGGCGCATCTTCGGAGGTGGAGGACGCCGGGTGTTTTCAGTTCTGTGCAGAGCTGGCAGGCAAAGAGTCCGTCGGCAAATCCCTGTCCTGGGTGAATACAGCTGTTGGCAGCAGGCGGGAGCTGTTGGGACCGCTGATGGTGGGACCAGTCTCGGCTCCCGGTGCTGATCCCCATCCTCAGCACAGAGGGATGTTCTCCCGAGGCGGTAGCTCTTGCTGAGGTAACAAAACTGTACAGAACCAGCAACTAGTAAGCCTAGGTGTGGATTAAAAAAAATTTAAAAGCTATTTCTTTGCTTAGTAAGTGGGTTTAGTGACTGCATGTTGAAGTTCTTTTGCTATGGGAATGTCTCCTCTGGGTTAGATGTGCATGGCAAAGAAAAGGCTTTTCCAGAGCAGTGTGCTGAGCCTCCATAGCTGGGGATTTTCTCTAAAGTTCCCCAAGATCCTCATTTTTTCATGCCTCTGGAGCCAGGTCACTGAGAAGCTTTCTAGTCCTTGTTCTAGCACAGACAAGCTTGCTCTAACAGGTTTGGAAATGGGAGGGACATACAGAGAGAAAACCAAATTTATTTATTTTTTCTTTTTTTAAATCTTATGGGTTTGAAATGCTTGAAAATTGGCCATAGTGGAAGCCTTTCTTTCCAAAAGGCAGGTAGTTCCACATTAATGCTGTCCATGGAGAGCCATGGCATGAAGGGAGAATTCCTTGCTCTGAGCTTCCAAGCTGGGGACTGAATAATAAAATCCCTCTTCCCTTCCCCCCAGCCTCACTTTACTGAGTGCTTTTCTCCTGCTTGGGAAAGAAAGGAGATAGGTCTGTAGCCTAAAGGTAAATCTTTATGTCTCTTAGCAAAATCAGTTCCTGCTGGAGTCCTGTCAAGAGCAGCTTGGAGGGTGTTTGTATCCGCTGGAGCGGGGCAGGTCTGGCTTTCGCTCTGGAAGGAAACCTCTGACTTTCAAAGGAAATGATCATTCTCATCTGAATGCAAAACTGAGAGCACTTTGATTTATCCATGGAAATACCTTGTTTTAGCAAAGAAAGATCTAAAACTTTTCCTTTTCTCCAACCCCCCACCCAATTTATAATATCACAGCAGATTTGCCTGTTGCTCCAGTGTCTCCCAGCTGCCCGTGGGACTCCTTGGAAGGAAAGGCCATGCTTCCTACCTTACAGTATAGACCTGTGAATACCCGTGTACCCTGGTTTAAGAGTAAGAGCCTGCAGCTTCCCCCTCTTCTATGGCAGAGCTGTATCCTGCATGGCAGGAGCATCGTGGACCAGGCGTCTGGGTTGCCTGGTTCCTTGCCAGGTGAGTTGGCAAGAAACTGCACATCACTCCTTTAAATCCTCCATGGGGTTTGATGGACGTTTGCTGCTCAGAACGTTTTGGTTCTGTTTAATTGTCAGGTTTTGATGAACAGCCCCTTGGGCAGGAGGTTCCCACCTTCCACTAGAGAATTTCCAAGGTTGGCAGAAGCTGTAGGGGATATTTGGGAACAGTCTGTTGCATTTTCTCTTCCTGAATTTTGTATTTGGAGCAAATACTTCCCTGTGGGCTGAACCTTAGAAGGATCATCGCTTGGTTACCATCATCTAATAGTAAAACTTGAATCTCCCCATCCTCCACCTTGGGCAGATGAAAACCCTGTTAAAAGCAACCCCTTTTTGTTTGTCAGTGCATGAAAACAAAAACCTGCTGGGGGACTGAAGTTGAAAGTCACCTCTCTGGGCAGATTCAGAGCTTCCAGAGAGAATCCCAGTTCTCATCCGAAACTAATAGAGAGAAAATTTCCCTAGGAAATATCGGCATGGGCCAGAGAGCATTAAACTGGAACTCTACGCCAATTAATAGTCATATAATTACAACGCGTCCCCTCCTACTTGCTGCTGACTTCCCCATTTAATTTTCTTTTAATTTTTGCTTAATAGGCACGCATGAAAGATTAGTTACTTGGTGCGCTGCTTGCATTTGATATGTAGTAGGCTCAACAGTAAGGAAGACTTAGATGTTCTTCATCCATCCTGGGCCAGCCCAAGCTACAAGAGAGTAGCCTGCCAGAGCAAGGAGCGTGCTGGAGGGACTGATGCTGCTTCTCAGCTCTTCAGGGGATGGAGAAGCTTAAGAAAAGTGGAAGAAAAAAATGTCAAGGCGGGACAGGAAAGGCAAAATGGTGAGTAGAGCTGCTTGCTGGCTTGCAACAGGACCATGGCTTTTGCTTGCTCTTCCCCCAGCCCCTTACTCTGCTCTGGTTTGGGTCTGTTGTAGCACCCAGCACCTTCTGTTCTTGCTCATTTTCCCATGTGAAGATGCAAAAATGGCATCTTCTCTATCACCCAGAAGAGTCCCCTTCTCCCTTGCAGAGGGAAGAGTCCTTCCATGCCAGCCCTGATGTAAAAGGCAGAGAAACTTACCCCAGCCACACTCTGCTGTACCAATTCCAAGGAGAAAAAAAAAAAAAAAAGGTCAGAATTGGAGATTTTCACAAGCATTAAATTAAAACAGTGCGTAGGGTCTGTTTTGGTTCCCGGGCATGAACATCATATCAACTCTCCACTCTGCCCGCTGTCTGATAACAGCAGTACCCACCGGCTAGGCTCAGCCTGTGGTATGATATGCAAAAAAAAAAAATAGAGGGAAAGAAATAAAAAGCAGCAGCCTTGTAGCCTGGTAAATGTAATTTCAGGTGTCTCAGCCTCTCTCGTTACTCCTGTTCCCTGGCTCCCAGGTAATTAATTCTGCAGAAGGAAAAACCCAAATGTCTGATTGAGTGGCGTTACCCTGGAAGTGGCGGGCTGTGGGAGCTGGAAGCTGCTCGGGCTGTGTGCTTAGCAAGCACACCTGTATTTCTCGATGGGTCCTGGACAGGGAACAGTGTGATTTGACCCAGAGGAGGTGATGATGCTCAACTGGAGACCCAGAGCAAGGCTGCGGAGACGCATGGGGGACTGAGGGTAGGTGAGAGCCCCTTTTGGGGACATCCCATAAGGATGGGTGGAAATGGGGCTTGGCAGATGGTGTCTCCTCATTAACTCTCCCTGCACAGCACAGGGAGGTTTGTCGGGTGCTCAGCCCCTTGAATATGCAGGTCCCAAGCCCAGCGTGAGCCACACCACACAGGTTTGGTGCATCTCCTGTTGCAGCCTGCCGCTCGGCAGGGTTTAATGCCCCGCAGGGTTTGCACACAAACCACCTGAAGAAGCTGCTTCTTGGCCGTGGCACCCTTTGCAGGGCCTCTCCCTGATGCACTTGTGAGGTAATTAGATAACTGCCGCCAACAAATACAGGCATTTAATAAGTATGCTAATTGGTATTGACCAACATGTGGCAGGCACTTTGTCACGTGCCAATTAGGAGTGCCTAAGAACTGCTTGAGTTACAAGAGGCCGGTGATTAGACCTCTAGGTAGGGATCCGAGGAGATACCGGCTGCTAACCTGGCTGTGCCGGCACCTTGTGCCCAGGCAGGACCCCGCAGCCCTGGCAGAGAGGGAGAGCAGGGATGGGACAAGCACAGGGGTGTGCAAGGTCCCGTTTATCAATCCCATAAGCAGGCAGGGGCTTGCCTGTGGTGGATTAATTTGATCGGTAGCAACCATGCATGGTGTTTTTATTTATGCCTCCAGGGGTGTAGAGGTGGGATAAACCAGTTGGATTAAAGGGACCTGCTTTTACCTGGGTACGTAAGGCAGGGCTGGGGCAGAACAAACAGGACCGTGTCTGCGGAGGAAAGAGTCCTTTGAGTTCAGCCCGCATGTGGTGGCAAAGCTTGTGCTGAGCACAAAAGAGGGGGATAACCGGTCAGCCACAGCTGCTGTCCTTTCCCTGGGATGCTCTGTGCTGGCCTGTGCTCTTACTGCAGCCTGGTTTCACCCAGCGTATCAAAAAAGTGAGAGTCAGCTCTCCCTTCCCTTTATTTAACATGTTTTATTCCTTCATCAGACATGCACTACAAGAAGCTTTCCTTTCCCTATTTTTTCTTCTATTGTGTCCCCAAGAAAACTTATCTAACCAGCTCTCTTCCCCAGGTAAAAATTACAGAGGGCACATGCTGCTGGATAACCAGGCAGAACAGCCAAAAAAACCCCTTTCCCACCCATCACAGCTGGCACCGACTGGATGCTGTGCAATCAGCAACTCCAGCGCTCTCCCCCTGACCCATGGGTACCGCCAGCTAAAATTTCAGCCCAAACCAATAGAGTGGTAGAGCGGTTCATCCACTGAAAATTACAGGTGCCTTCCATGCGAGCAGCATGGGGAGGAGGTCCTGAGATGCTCACGGGTGGTACCACCTCGGTGCTGGTGTTGCCCAACCCTGCTGCGTGGCCAGAGCTGCTTTCCAGGATGCCTCGCTCCTCTGCCGCCATCCACGTTTGCAGGTGTTTGGTGACGGGGTGTCCATCACCCCAACATCAGTCCCGCTCCCGTGCGAGCTGCTTCCCACTGTACGCCTGCAGCAGCCTCCTCAGAGCGTCTCAGATGCTCTCATTCGCCTGGATTGGTTTATTTATTGCCACCATTAATTAATTTTGTTTGGGTAGGAAGGACAAGTCCCCCGAGACTGTCTGCACGCTGGAGACCATTACTGCATTGGTGTCTGAAAGCTTCAGCGCACAAAACCCTCTCACTGCTGTCAGCCTGGCACAATTAATTAACCGGCACCATTCAGAAGCTGCAGTCCAGCGTGTGTCTATTGTATAACAAGGCTGGCCCTGGGACATCTTTACTTAAAGACCCACTTGGGATAAAAGGGCCTCAGCTCAGAGGCACTAGCTACTGCTAAGACCCCAAAGCTACACCAAATCCACCATCTTTTCCTGGGAAGGGGCCCAGGCATTGCATGGAAAGGTCACCCATCTCTCCAGGTGGTACTCATAGGCTTTTACCTCCCTCCTGATGGAGGACCTCAAGGTGGGAGCTACTGCTCCCATCTTCTGCTGTCTGATGGCTCCTGGGGCTGTAAGCTTAGCTGAAAAGCCAAAGCAGAAGCTTGTGATGGTCCCTCTTGGCCCAAATTCAGGCTCTGCATCCTTTTTATAAAAGCAGAAGAGAACAAGCCTTGCTTTCTCCAGGCTGTGCTACTGTCTCAGCACATGTGGCTGGTCCTAGAGCACCACAGCAAGCAAAAAGGAGCAGGAACTGGTTGGTTTTTATATGCTATCAGGAACATGTTTCTCAGTAATACAGTGACCTAATCTCACTCTTATTGATTTTGAGCTATATATATACACACACACACAGGGAGAGACACACGCTGCTGAAAATACAAAATCCTCAACTCCTGGAAGGGCAGAAGTTGTTTCCTCTAGGTTTGTTTTCAAGCCCAAGGAAGCAAAGAAGCAGGCAGAGGGCCTGACCCAGCTCCTGGTGGGTCTATGAAATGGGTCCCTGTTCCTAGCCCCATGGCGTGGTCCATGTTGTATTTATGTAGGTGCTTCTTCTCAGTCCCAGGGCTGGAGGTATCAAAGACCATTGCTTTCTGTTATTACTGCTTCCCTCCCTGGAATATGCAAAGTGGGAAGAGAAAAGCCCCAGCAAATTAGTCAGAGCCATTTATCTGACAGGTCAGTGCTCTCCCAGATAAAGGAACAAACAGAGTTTGTCTCATGGTCAGGGTGACACTGCCACAAAAGAAGAGCAGGGAGAAGTTAATTAAACTCTAAAGAAGCCATTTATTGCAAAAGGAAAGTAAGACATGGCTTTTCTTCAATACTGGAGAAAGGTTCATTATAGAGGGAAACCATTCTTTAGCAGTTAATAAACTATTTTCTACCACCTGGCTTTGAGGAATGGCTAATGGAGTGTCCATGGCTCATTTTAATGTGTATTTTTGCAAGGTGTCCATGGCCCATTGGCTAAAATGGTTTAGAAAACAGCTGTCTGAAAACTAGGGAACTGGAGAGCTTGGCAGGTCAGTAAGCAAAGGCAGAGCCTTTGGTGCATCGTTTTCCATTTGCCCTGCCACGCAGTCCCTACTGTGCTCTGTTGCTGCTGGGGCATGCTGGTGGCGTGCTCCGTCACTGGGCAGAAAGGACCTTTCTCTGTCCGTACCTACAGCAAGAGCCAGGAGTCGCATGTGGGCTGGGTACTGGCTGGAGCACATCTGGAATGCTTATTCCAGATGTGCTGGCAGGGACAGCCTTTTCCTGCTGAGGGCTGACACTTTAAAGAATTCATTGCCACTGGGTATATTTTAAAAAACCCAACCGAACATGATTTTGGATGACATTGACCCGGCTTACGGAGCCAGACACTCAAACAGCAACTATAAAGCCCCAGCTTCTCCATGCTGAGAAACCATTTAAATTCTGACTCTCTGTTTGCTCCTAGCTGCATTCGATTTACCCTGATGACTCTCTCCCTTTGGGGTAGGAAACTAAAACCCTCTTGTTTTCCTCAGGGTCTGAAAGCACCCACTTTCACAGAGGAGCCAGTAAATACCATAGTTACAACTCCAGAGAAGAATTTACAAGCAATGGAAAGGACTACTCATTTTAGAGAGGCTTTTTCTCATTTCAGCTTATGTTAGCTACGCTAAAATTCAACAGCCTTCTTATCTATAAAGCCAGTATGCATGGTGGTAGATGTGACTTTCCCACTTGCACCCTGCTCCCCTGTGGAGGATGCTGCCTTGAGAAGATGCTTATGCCCTTGCTGATGATATGGGATCGATGTGCATTTCATCGTGCATCAGTCTGGCTGCAACTCCCTGAATTTGGGGTGTCCAAGCAGGTCTGGGGAAAAAAATGAAATAACAGCATTTTCTGGCAATGCTGAGTTAATACCAGAAAGATTAAAATACAGCCAACCTCCAAGAATGGGAAAAGGACCTTATGATACTTAGTGAGTGGATAATAAAACGGCAGATGAAATTCAGGGCTGCTAAATGAAAAACAATGCACAGGGGAAAAATCATTCTAACTTTACACATACAGTGATGGGCTCTGAACTGGCTATTACTGCTCAGGAAGGAGATCTGAGAGTTATGCTAGAAATATCTATCAAAATGACACTTCATGCTCCATCGTAGTCCAAAAAACAAATATAATGATAGGAATTACAGGGAGGTAAGAGAGAGTGAAATGGGGAATGTTACTGTGCTGCTTAATGAATGTCTGGTATATCCCACCTTGAATAATTTGTGAGTAGTTATAGTTTTCCCATCACAAAAAAAAATGGATGGGAAGAAGCCTAGAAAATTATCCACTGAAGGCAAGGATTGATAAATGAAGGGCCAGATATGAAATCATTTGTATCATAGAGCTGAAGAATTAATCAGCAATGATTGTGCAGTTTGAGGAACACTTGGTATCAGGAGTAGGGAACATCTAGAGGGGTTCCAAGAGGCAAAGGCAAACTCTTTACCCAGCACCGGGTTAAAAAGTAGAACTCGCTGCCATGGCAAATTATAGGTGCTGAAAGCTTACATAGACTCAGAAAGTGGTTAGATACTTTCACAGAAGAAAAAAAAGTGATGCCGTGTGTGATGAAATGGTTGTTTCTCCCCATCTTGTTGCAGAGGGGCTGTGTGATCTGGCAAACAGAAGGAGCTTTGACGGCAGCTCGCTAGGACCTGCCCTGTGCTGCTGGCAGGAACCGATGGTCCCATCCACCTCGTGGCTTCGGCTTTCTGCCTTTCCCACCTCCATCCAGACCTGCTGAGCTTATTTCGGAGGCTTCTGAGCAGACCGGCGCACTCCCAAACGCCATCTCTGAAACGGCTTCCTTTGGCTGAGCGTGGAATTAAATTCACTTATTATTTTTACTGTGAGTATTTAATGAGCGCGGTGAAGGCATTCATGGTGTTTTCCCTCTATCAGAAACACATCGGGAGCAACCCTGCAGCCTGCCTGGCTACCCATCCTCTCCCCGCGGGGTACGTGGGGTCTGGGTCTCCTTCCCTGCCGCAGAGCAGGGGCGAGCAAAGCCCGAGCAGACTTTTGCAGACGCAGTAGTCCTCAGACCTGGGAGGTGACGCTTCATTCCTCAGCGGAGCCTGGCTGCCGGAAATAATCTGCCCAATGGTCCACTTTATGGCCGGGCAGACAGGTTGAAATTCACGGCCACCACTTACCAAAGAATAATGAAACATTTCCTGAGACAGCAATAAATATCTCCTGCCATGACAACACTTACCAGTGCCTCTTCGATCCAGGAAAATGTTTTAAAACTCAGCAAAGTGGGATTTTTTAAATGCCTCTCTACTTGCTGGTTGCAGTTGCCCTGGCTGCTCGCCGTCGGGGGTGGAGGGAGCGGCATGAGATGGTTTGGGGCTCCCTGGGGAGCTCCAGCTCTGGCCCAAAAGTGGGTGCTGCGGGGTAGGCTCCTTCCCGGACCGGACCTATGGGCCAGGTAGCTATGCACCGTCCTCCTCCTCCCATCTGCGGCCTTCATCAAATGCCCCTGATGCTGATTAAAACAACATGAGTGAGTAGCTTATCGGTTACAAGGGATCAATAACCCCTGGCTTGTATTCTTCGGTCTAAGAAAGTCTGAATAATGTGGGGCGGGGGGGGGGGGATCGGAATAGTCATCACCGATCGATAGCTCTCCCCATGCGAGCATGCGGTGGGTCAGTGGGTGAGGGTCATTTGTCAATGCCACCCTCTCTCTCCCCGGCATTGCCCCACGTCATCCTCAGAGGCTGCAATTAATTCGTCCCTGTAACGCAGAGCGAAGCAGCGCCTGCTTGCTCACCTCCGCTCCCGCCTGTGCTGCCTCCAAGCAGCATCACATCAAATTAGCGGCGCTTAACGATAAACAAACGAGCCGGACCGACGCATGCACGTGCTTACGTGGCTGCCCGGGTGTCGAGGAAGCAAAGCTGCCTTTGAAAGATGTCCTTGAGTCAGGAGGATGACCGGGAGAAAAAATCCTTCTCCCCAGGCTGATGGAAAAGGAGAGGTTTGCAGCCCCTGTACCCTACCAAAGGCCTTCGTTCTGGTCCAGAGCAGCTATTTCCCACCGCGAGGAGAGGCTGACGGCATGGTTCATGCCAGGGTCTGCTGGAAATAACACTGCACGCTCAACACAGCTGGCTTGGCTGCTTTGCTCCAGGACAGTTTTCCAGCAGTGGGAATGCACAGCGTGGCTTCTTGGTGTCAGGCTGATGCAGATTGCAAATAAAAGCCACCAACTAGCAAAAATTATCTCTGAGGGCCTCTGGGCCATAACATGAGGCTCAGGGGAGCCCAGCCAAATGTGGTCGAGTCCTCTTTAGGCAGTGGCAGGGCTGACTATAGTGGATGCAAGCCAGTCTGCACTGGTTTCCCCAAAGGGCTGGGCTCCCTCCAGTCCACAAAGACAGAATTGCCACGACCAGGAGAAAGCTCCATCAGCACCCGCCATGCCAGGGACTCATCCTGCCTCTCCCAATGCTGAGGATAACCAGCCAAGAGCCAAAACACAGTGGCTAGACCCGATGTCCCTGTGCACAGGGCAAGGGCGAAACCAGGAGGAGATGGGGATATTCCAGGCTGGGTCAGGGTCAGCAGGGGGCTGGGGGGTTTTGCTACCTCTGAGCTGGGTGAGAGCCTAGGGATGGCTGTCCTGAGAAGAAATGCTCTTAGCAGCCCTGGCCACAGAGGGAAAAGGAGGTGTTTGATGGCAGAAGAAAAGCTGATGGGGGAAAAAGCATGGGGAAGCGATAGATTTTTAAAAACCCAGCCAGTGAATCAGTCTCGTTGCTGTGGTCACTTTAAAACGGATCAGCAGAAATGAAGTGGGTTTAAATCTGTAGCGGCTTGGGGAAGCCTGAGCAGTAAAACGAAGCCAGCAGCACGATGACTTGCTTGCGAGCCGGTCGGGGTGCAGCCCGCGAGCACGCCTCAGCTGGGAGAAGCTTCAGAGGTCTGCTCCGTGGCGTGCATTAGTGCCCAGCAGAGCAGGCAACCTCCCAGCACAGCCTGGACCCTAACGTTGCGGTCCCCCACATCTTTCTGCCTTCCTCAGAGGCCGTAACAGCTTACAGGCAGCACAAGAAGAGGGATGAGAACACACAGCGGGGAGCGACGGGGAAGAGGGAGACATCAGATGGCAGCAACCAACAGAGAAGATATTGACTTAATGGGATCAGCCCTCATTTTGTTCTTATTATCAGCACCTTGGGAGTGCAGCTTCCCTAATTAATTCCTTTGGTCTCTACAGCATGCAGCTGAGGCTTGTGTCCCATCAGTGACTGCTTGCACTGGTGCTTGTGGGTTGTAGCAGATAGGGAAGCATGGAGGTCCCTATGTAGTCACTGCCAGGTATCTCTTTACAAACCTCTTCTCAAGCAGTTTGGCCCTCCTTTGGAGGAGAGAAAGGGCTCAGTGGGTTTTAATAACTCAGGAGGGAGGACTTCTCCTGATGTTGTTATGGGGGTTTTTTTTGTTTGTTTTGCAATATATTTGCAATGTTTTTCTGTTCAAATTACATGGGGTGGGAATGGCTATTTCCAGAGGAGCTCTTCGTAATCCTGCTTGGGAAAGAGTGACCCCTTCCACAAGGTACTAGCATCTTCCAGAATCGGCATGTATTTTGAATGTGTTTGATTGTAAGGTGGAATTTTCTTGCTAGCTGCAATAAGTGCCCGGTGTGCTGAAATGCAACCAAGTCTGGGTCTCCCTGCTGTTGTGTGGCCACCAACTCACTGGCTCACGGGGGAAAGTGTTTCCCTTAGTCTCCATTGACGGTTCACTGGGTTTTTAATGTGAAGCAGGAAGAAAGGAAGAGCTCAATTTATGCTCCTGGTATCACTCAGCATTTTATATGCCTTTGGTAAAGTTGCGATTGTTATCAAGGCTATCAAAATCTCCAGAGTCTGAAAATCAAGGTGAAAACTTGCTTTCATGGATTATTTCCAGTCACTTTTCTTCTGGCTCTGCTAAAAATAACCCAGGAATAGCTTTCTTCAAACTTTCCTATTCCCTTCTGGCTGGAACAGAGAAGGTCAGGAGGATGAAAGTGAAAAAAGAGTGGGGGGAAGGAGTCACGGCAAACTCTTCACGTGTATGGGTTTGAGTGAGATTGTTTGCTGGTTTGTTTGGTTTTTTTTTTCTTTGATCTAAACCTGATTAACTTTCTTTCTGCATTTCTTTCCTTTAGCTGATGCAATGGTGAAGGCTGGGTGTTTCAGTCCTTCTGGAGCAGAAAACTTGCCATTTTTAACCATTTCCTTTTGAAAGTTCATTAGAAACATCCCCAATTCTAGAGGTTGGTCCGACAGTATTTCCCCCTGTGTTGTAGGACCTTTATCCAAGACCTCGGGATGATGCTGGGTTGCATATCTTGTGTTAGGATAGCTGACCTGCTTTCCCCTGCAATGGCTATAGGTTTTGTTAATTACGGGGTTGGTGCCTAAATTTGCTGCATCTTTTTAGTCTGAAGTGTCTCCATGGGATGTAACAGGAGATTACAGTACCACAGGAGATAGCCAAGGTGCGCATCCAGGAGAGGAGAACTCCTTTAGGCCACTCAGAAATGGCAGAATAATAGTTTCTCCCCAGAAAAAGGGAAGAACAAGAAGCCTGGGGCTAACCCCAAGTGGGAAGGCGTTGCAGCTGAAAAAATCCTCATATGGCAGAGATTTCAGCTCATTACAGAACTACTTCAGTCAGCTGCAAGTTTCTGAATTGTGATGATATTTTTCAAGCAAGGCGATAATGTGATGTTTTCTTCAGCTGTTCATTAGTGGTGTAAGTAACAGTGGTTCATCAGGTATCCTTTCCCATCCATAAGCTCACACTGCTTTTAATATCCCTTAAAAAAGGGAAGACAGACAGTCCAGTCTGACTCATGAGAGAAGGCGCTTTTTGCAAGACGCATGTTTGTTCTTGACCCCAGCTGCCGTAAAGGCTCCACTCAAAGCCTCTTTATTCCTTCCTGCCCGCTTCACATCAGGGACAGGTTGCCCCTCTGCAAGGAGATAAGGTGAAGGGTCCGTCCCAGCTGGCACCTCTCGGGAGGGCACGTTGCTCACTGCCATGGGTCAGCCTCTGATGGACACCCTCCTGCCCGCAGGAGCAAAGGGAGAGGTGTTCCCTCAACTGTGGCTTTTCCAATCGTTCCCTTTTTGCCATTTCCTAGCTCATGGTGGTCTCTTCCCCTTATAAATTGATATTCTAACCCAAGCCTAAAAAGCTGCCTTTCCCACCCAGCCCTGCTGCCCTTCACACTGGATGCCAGCTGCAGTAGGAGGTCACACTGCAACACAGCTGGTGCAGGAATTTCTGCTGTGGCTTGGCTAATGAGAACCTAACTCTATCCTCGAATGTACCTCAGGTTAATTAGAGGTGGAAGTGGCCTTTTATTTTCAGGTGAAACATGTTCCCTGCAGTTTTGCTGCTTGCCCTGAGCTGGCACAGCAGTGCTACATGCAGGAGTGAGCGGTCTGCAGGAGCTTGTATGGGGTCCCAGCCTTCTTCCCCCCAAATTTCTGCCTCTGGGCTGCCCCGAGGACACCCAAAGAGCTGAGCTGCCTTACCACGTAGAGGAGATGCCACTGCAATAAATTTGTGGCAGATTGAACCCTGTGGAGCCAAGAAAGCCCCTCTGGTCCCATGGGGAGGAGGTCATGGGGGCTTCCTCGGGTTGGTGGCACTAGCAAGTTCCACTGGCTGCTTTGGTCATGGGTTATTGATATTGTGCGCCCACACAATGCCTAGGCAAACACCATGTTGCTGACTTGTGTTGTCCCAACCTTTTCAAGAAGGTTTTTTTCAGAGACATCTCCCAGGATGTGAGCGGCGGGAGGACAACCTCAGAAAATCAGTGGGGGAGGCATGCGTTTCCCCAAGGCTTGTGACACAAACCTTAACTTGGTGCAGGGCTTGGTGGACAAGACGTTACAGGCTATTTCCAGCCTTCTAAGTGGGGCAAAGACAGTTTCCCCACTCTTCTTGCATTGGTATAAATGGTGCAAGGATCAGGCCTGCTCAGGTTTTGAAGCAGCTTCTGCAGAGGTCAGATGTGTAAGACAAGAGGGTCATTGAGGATGATGAAGATGGTCCCAGAGGGGACTAGAAGAGAGCTGCAGCTAAACCTTCTGGGTCCTGAGACAGCAATAAACCCTTCAGCAGCAGTACCCTGGAAGGCACCAGGACATAGTCCGGCGCAGAGCTGGCACTGTGGGAGAGCATCCCAAGGTGGCCCGGGGTATCGGGTGGGATGTCTGGGGGTCAGCAGCCACCCGAGGGACCGGCAGAGGCAATGCCAGGTGCCAGGCACAGTGGCAGGGACGATGGGCGGACAGGAAAGCTCCAGGGCTCTTTCAGCAGTTCTCCTCCTATGTCACTTAAGGAATTAAATAATAATGTATTTATTGAAATTTGCTGTGTCACGCCATGTGCTGGAAGCAGCAGATACACAGCAGCCTAGGTAGGCTTTAAAAAAGAAAAAAAAGCAACATGTGGAAATATTCGGCAAAATTTCTGCTGAAAGGAGGAAATATATATTTATGTGTAGATATAGTCCATCAGCTCTGCCAAAACTGTGATCCCCCTTGCTTCTCCAAAGAGAAGGGGAAGAAGACCCACAGCACACCTGGCAGGTAACGTAAAGGTAATATAATGCTGTATTTTTTTTTTGGGGGGTGGGGGTGCAAAGCATTGCTATCGTGAAGAGTTAAGCTGAAGCTGCCACCATGCAATATGTTCTCAAAGCCAAGAGCCAGATAGGCACTTACAGGAGACACAGACATTAGTGGAGTGGGGGGACAGACCGCTTGGCCCCCTATTCCTTGGTAGCTAAGTACCACTTATTTATAGAAGCATATTATGGGCAGAAGCTGATGTCTCTGCCTCTTCCCCATGGGGGGATAAGTGACTGTGGAGACCCGCGCAAGCATTCGAGCGCAGTTTAGAGCAGCATTGATCAGACTTTGTCTAGCCGCTCCTCTCGCCACTTCTGCTGGCAGGGCTTTGCTTTTGTTTCCCAGTCGTGCGATGGGGCTCTTCTCGCTTCCCGGTTTCTCTGGGTGGGTTTGCAATGACGTGAGAGAGGCTTGGGTTGTATAAGGAGGTCAGAAGCAAGGCAATAAAATTAAATAGCATCACCTTGTGACGTAGTAGTCTACCTCATTCTTAGACCAGGAAACATTATCTTCAAAATAATTTTTTTTGTCATTCTAGGGCGCAGGAGCGTTCTTTTATATTTACTCATTTTCTTCTCATCTCCTAAGCGACATGCTGGCAGGCATAGGATGAACCTCAGCCCCAATCGAGATGCACGTGCTTATATCTCCCGTGTATAAAGTAATCCACAGGCATTGATGGGATCGCTAAAGGCTTGGCGTTAACGATGGCCTTAAGTGGGTGTTCAGCCTCAGGTCCTATTCATTGTGCAGAAGTGGTCACTGAGCAGCTTGTGCGAGCCAACGTTAGCCCATGGATCATCTCAAGTGGTCACTCCAGCTGTTTATTATTCCTTATAGGTAGCATGTGACTGATCACCGAAATTACCCTCTGTTGCTTCTGCGCTCTGATTAGATTCCTGCAATTTTGGAAGAAATGGGATAATAAATAACAAATCATGAGGAGCGAATAACAAGTGCCTCTGTTTGTGCCGAGGGGGCCTTCTTTGCATGCCGAAACGGGGATTTATCTGCTGTTGCTCTCCTCTGCCTGCTATTTTTTATTAGTGCAATGAGTTTAGGTGTGTTTTTCCCAGCAGCAGCCTGGGTCTTGCTGAAGCAAAGAGCTGTTTGCAACCTGAATGTGCGTTAGCCAGGGGAGCTGGCAGCATTTGGCCAACTCTGAATCCATTGAAAAGCCTTTAAGAGAAGGAAAAGGGAAAAAAAAAAAAATAAAGCTGGGGGATGGGGCGGAACCCAACCCTAATGCTTTTTGTTCCAGCAACTTTCTGCCACCAGTTAAATAGAGAATCAAATATGATCAGCCACGTAGAAAAATGAAATGAAGACTGGGTTTGCTTGACATTTCTGCTTTCTTTGGCTGCGTTTTTGTCCCAGTGCACGTGGGCTGCAGCTGCTGACATAGTGTTGGCCATGTCAGCAAAGGCTAGGAATAATTTTTATTTTTTTTTTCACCTGGTTGCTCTCTGCCTGCTGCTGTCAGCCACTCGGACAGAGTCACCTCCCTGCATCGCCTCTTCTTCGGTGTCCTTTGAAAGGCAGCAGCATCACCTTTTCAAAAGCAAGCATAAAGCTAAAACTCTTCTACAGCTTTACTGGAATGCTGTGGAAAAGTGGCAGTAAAGTTGACTAAGCAGGGAGATAAATTGCCTTTGTCTGCCCATCAAAAAAAAAAAAATCCTTTCTCTGCGTGGATGGGAAAGATATTTTTCCCCCAGTTTTTCCTCTTCCGTGCTGGTGTGGTGGGTTGACCCTGGCTGGATCCCAGGTGCCCACCAAAGCCGTTCTATCACTCCCCCCTCCTCAGCTGGACAGGGGAGAGAAAATATAACAAAGAGCTTGTGGGTCGAGATAAGGACAGGAGAGATCACTCACCAATTACTGTCACAGGCAAAACAGACTCAGCTTGGGGAAAATTAACTCAATTTATTACAAATCAACCAGAGTAGGGTAATGAGAAATAAAACCAAATCTCAGAACACCTTCCCTCCACCCCTCCCTTCTTCCCGGGCACAACTTCACTCCCGGATTCTCTACCAACCCCCCCCCCAGTGGCACAGGGGGACGGGGAATGGGGTTTACGGTCAGTTCATCACATGTTATTTTCTTCTGCTTCATCCTCCTCAGGGACAGGACTCATCACACTCTTCCCCTGCTCCAGCGTGGGGTCCCTCCCACAGGAGACAGTCCTCCACGAACTTCTCCAACGCGGATCCTTCCCACGGGCTGCAGTTCTTCACAAACTGCCTCAGCGTGGGTCCTCCCACGGGCTGCGGTCCTTCAGGCACAGACTGCTCCAGCGTGGGTCCCCCGCAGGTTCACAAGTCCTGCCAGAAAACCTGCTCCAGCGTGGGCTCCTCTCTCCATAGATCCGCAGGTCCTGCCAGGAGCCTGCTCCAGCGCGGGGTTCCCACAGGGTCACAGCCTCCTTTGGGCATCCCCCTGCTCTGGCGTGGGGTCCTCCCCGGGCTGCAGGTGGAGATCTGCTCCACCGTGGACCTCCCTGGGCTGCAGGAGGACAGCCTGCCTCACCGTGGTCTTCCCCACGGGCTGCAGGGGAATCTCTGCTCCAGCACCTGGAGCATCTCCTCCCCTCCTGCACTGACCTTGGTGTCTGCAGGGTTGTTTCTCTTATGTGTTCTCACTACTCTCTCCGGCTGCTGTTTTGCGTCTCCCGCAACTTTTTCCCCTTCTTAAATATGTTATCACAGGGGCGTTACCACTATTGCTGATCGGCTCAGCCTTGGCTGGCTGTGGGTCCATCTTAGAGCCAGCTGGTATGGGCTCTGTCAGACACAGGGGAAGCTTCCAGCAGCTTCTTACAGAAGCCACCCCTGTAACCCCCCCTGCTACCAAAACCTTGCCACGCAAACCCAATACAGCTGGCCACTGTGCTCAAAGGAGAGGTTGCTGTGGAGAGGTCCTTGCGCCTTGTGGAGCACGCTCCTGGTCCCCACGATGTCGGCAGGAGGTTTGCTGTCAGCATGCATCGGGGCTGGGATGCCACGCCGGGGTTTCGGTCTGCCTGCAACCAGACGTGACTTTCTAATGCCGTTCTGCAGCACTGAGCGCAGCACAAGTGTTTGCAAGGGCTAGGCTGGAGGTACCAGCAATGCTCGTGAAGGCAGCTCTGTGGAAGCTAAAACCATATCCAGCCCCTTTTCTATGAGCAGTGAGTTAAAGTGCTTGCAAAAGCAGTCTGTTGCTCTCGGCTCTGTGCACTATAATGGCGTTGCAGTCTCCTCCTTGCTCCTCTTTTATTTTTTTTTCCTTCTTATTTTCCCTAAGGACTTTTGCTTTTGAAATAGGCTGTTGATTTTTTGATCTCCTCTACTTTTGAAAAGGCCGCCAGGAAGGTCTTGTCAGCAATTTAATGGGGAGATAAAAGAAGAAGGAAAAGGGGATTGTTAACAGAGGGACAGCGCCTGACATCTGGACGAGGCTAATGCGTGATAAGACAGGAGGGTTGTAGGCAAATCTGCTGCGCTTGATCTCTCGCCAAGGCAGAGCTCGGACTCGATGGCTTTAAAGCACGTCTGCGTGGACGGAGCTCAAGGGATGGAGGATGCTTGTAGGATGTGAAATTAGCAGCCAGGGTTTTGGGGGTGTTGATGTCCTTCCAGAAAGCTTTGTGCCACGCAGAGCTCCTGGGCGGTCCACCCGAACCTCCACGTGGAGGTGGTTGGAGCAGGCACGAGGAAGAGCAGTCACTGGCTTGTTGGTTATTGAGCTGTTAGTTATTTGGTTTATCTTCCATTCCTCCAATGCCTTTGAGCTGGAGTAGCTGGTTTTCAGTAAAAACCAGGCAAAGGAATAGGAGGATATGTTTAGATGCTGGCTTGAGACTCTTCTGGGGCTTCAAACACCCTTTGGCTCCGGTTGAATTGAGAGCTAGTGCTTTAATAGATTGGTTTTGTAGCAGATGGCACCCACCACCTTGTCCCCAACCCGTGCACGACCTGGGAGGCAGTTCTGAATCCGGGCTCGGTTTTGCTGCTTGGGCCCCATTTCTGGTTCCTGTGGGCCTCCTTCTGCAAAGTTTTGCTCTGCGCTGGAGAAAAACATGACGACAAAAGCTCAGCGTTTGGGGAAGTACTTTTCCTGTAAGTGCAGAAGTCTGTGTGCAAGGAGAGGTTCCAGCAAAGAAATCGATGTTGAATGCACACTACTTTCCTTTTTTTGGTCCATACATAGGAAGCAAGAGACAGGTTTGGGTTTTTTTTAAGGGCAAAGAAGGCAGCGGTTAGCCATGGAACTAATTTTGGCTACTGCCTGCATTAGAGAGAACTCTTTGTAAGAGATGCTGGCTCAGATGCTTCTTTCTCTCTATCCGCAGGTGAGAATAGCTTCAAAAGTTAAATCCAATATATAAAGGCAGAGAAGGAAATGTTTAATTGTCCTGACTCTGCTGCAGGCTGATAAGCTCACATTGATTTTCTGTAGCAAAATCTCCAGAGTGTACGTGTTGGTGTGCGTGCAAGTACGTGTGTGAATGTTCCTTGCTCCTTGGGTATTTCTAATCTCCCGTTGCGTGGCGAGAGCTTGATGCTTCCTCCAGAAAAAGGCCATTTACAGCACAAGTTTTTATATTATTTTTCCCCCTCCTTTTCATCCTTTCTATTGGCTTCCTACAAACTTTCCACCAGAGTGGGGAGGGAGTTCTCAGGAAAGATGTCCCTTCCCAACACATATCCCTCAACCTGAAGCTGAAAGGCAGGTTCATATTCACCACATCATTTAAAACCATCCTGTCCAGGGGTCTAATCTCTGCCTATTTCTGCTTGTAAATACAAACAGAGGGAATAATACAAATAAAGGCGGTACCCAACTGGGGCTTTACCAATAGCTTGAACTATTTTGTACCAGAGAAGCACAGAAAAATATCCAGTTAACTCTTTATCTATTTATTTTTATGGTTTGTTGGAAAGAAAAATAAATGAGCACAGCAAGAATGTATAGTCCAGCAAGTTTTATAGCTCAGCTCTGAGGCCTACGAGCTCCAGAAATTTGGGATGTCTAGCCAGAACCTGGCTGTTTATCTCACCTGAGCATCCAAACTCACCGAGATATTTTTTCCCAGTGCTAATTATAAAAAATTGGTTTGTCTGTAGTGATGGAGAAATGTCCAGAGGAGCCAAAAAGGAGACAAGCAGCATTTAGACGGGGGGGGTGGAGGGTAGGAAAAAGAAAAAAAGCCAACCTCCCTGGAGATGTAATAGGCTTAGTAGGCCTGCTTGACACATGTCGGATAAAATAAAAAAAAAACCCACAACAATGTTTATAAGAAGATTAGCTTGAACATGGTGAAATTTCTCTAGGGACTGTCCATGGCTGAAGCTCAAACCAACAACTCCCAGGGCCTTATCAGAGTAATGAATTTCCACCACTTTGGGCCATTAAAAATCCTCCCCCCGGCCCCTTTCCCCACCCGAAACATCTTTGATTTGGGGCGCATCTGCTGGGGATGGTTCAATTTGTGCTGTCCCCCTCCTCGGTGGGACGGAGGTGCGGCGTTGGGAGTTAACTCACTGGAAATAACGTAATGTGACTATCTAATTTGTGGCTGCCACCCCTCCGGGAAAAAGACCTGTCTCTGGGCAGCAGATTATCCTCGGGCTTATTACGACATTGTTCCGAAACAAACCCTCAGGCTTCTGCCTATAATCACTTTTACATACGTGTAGGCAAATGTCTCTCCAGCCGTGCTTGCCACGTCGCAGGTGGAGATGGAGCCAGAGCTGCATTACGCTGGGAAGAAGAGATGTGGCCATAACTGCTTGCGTGGGCAGTGGCTGGTAACCACCGGTATTAACCACTGGTTAGGTTTCAATCAAAATTAGAGTTAGGTTTCATTTTCCTGAAAACCGGTAGACGTGGGGCTGGGGTCTTTTTTTGGTTGGTTGCGTTTGGTTTTTGGTTGGGGTTTTTTTTTTTGTGTGTGTGTGTTGTTTTTTTTTCAGAAAAGCAACTAAGCAGCAAATGTAAGGAGACCAGTCTTCAAAAATTTCAGCTTAGATTCTCAGCAGATATAAGTATGTGGGAGAGCAGAGAGGTTAACCCACACTTCCCTTGACTCTTTTTGCCCCATCCAGCAGTGCCATGGAGCTGCTCCAGTGTTTTCAGGGTCGGTCCCTGCAAGCCTTGCCTTGCTGATGTCCTGGGGCTGTGCGCCACAGAGCTCCTTCTGCCTCTGCCACCGCTTTTTCCTTGACCGTTCTTCTGCTAAAAGCCATAATTATCATGTTTTTAATCCATATACTTCGGTGAATCAGAACAAACACACTACTGAATGCAACAGCAAAGTGGCCCTTTTATATCCCCTTAATGGTGGGAAGTGCTGAAGACAGGGCCAACACCAAGAGCAAGATTTTCACTAGTGGTAGCCAGGCTTTAGAGACTGTTTGGGGACCTGTTTGGGAATATTTTGGTGATAGTTCTGGGGGTGCTTGTCAGGGGGCTGGCGGGGTTGGTGGGGGATCTGCGGCACATAGCTGTGCATTATTTCAAAGATGCGTGGTGGCGGTCTTTGTGGGGTATTGGGCGAGCAGGTTGTGATGTTTGGGATGGTTCTGGTATATGGAGGGCACGCTTGTACTGTGAAGGAAATTTGAGTGGGATTTGTGATATTTAGGCATTCAAATTTGGAAGGTCTGAAAGAGCTTGTGGTTTTGGGCAGAGTTGTTCTGTGTGGTTTTTGGACCCCTTGAGATGGCTTCAAGAAGTTCAATATTGCTGACTATTTTCAAAACTATCGACGGCCAGCTCCAGCCAGGTTTATTTATTCTGGTGCATCAGAATGCATCTGCCTGTTGTCCTGCTATTAGCTGGCTGCAGCAACGTGCAAGCTCTCGATTAGCGATTGCTTTACAGCGACCCGAGAGGGGCTCGGTGCTTGCTGAGACAAGACAACGTGCAGCCTCAAGAGCCTGCGCCTTGAACTGCCTGCGTGGCTAAAGTGGCCAGAAGCTGTCTAGAGACAGAGGCCAATGTTTGAAGCCATCGGTGTTTTTTTTCCCAGTGTATGAAATGCCTGGATCCGGTCTGGAGCAGCTGGTGGGGGAAGGACCCCGTGCTGGCAGCCAGCGCTTGCATCGCCGAACCCGGCATGGTTTGGCACATTCGCCCATCCCTGGCAGCCTGGTCCTCCAGGATTATGAGCGATTAAGCAGGCGTGAAAACACAGCGACCCTCCCTTGCCACGCAGAGGCAGGGGCGAAGGTGTGGATCCCCCTTCGCCCTCCTTCCCACCCCCTCCCTGCTCTCCCGGGCATCCAGGGGTATGCGGTTCCTGCCAGCCCTACAGATTCGTATGGGAAGAGCCATGCAAAGGGCTCGGGAGCAGCCCTTGCTTTAAAAATTGCTTTTGCAAGATTTTACTACGGCAAAATGGCCCTCGGTGCAGCAGACATCCTCTGGGAGTTTGCGTGGTGCACTGCAACACATTCCCTGAGCGCCAGGAGATCTCTGCCTAGTCTGCCTATGCCTCCTTTCCATGAGTTATGATCCTCCTCTTGTCATCCCCCGCTCCACCACGGTGAGGAAATTATTTATTTGGGAGGGGAGGGGCTGTTAAGGGAGATGGATTATGCGTTTAAGGTTTAAATACATGGAAAAGGTAGAAAAGACTCTTCTTCCTTCCCCCCCCACCCCATCTCCCTTGGTGGGCTTGGCACTACATCCCGTATTTTTCATCCAAATGGAATGGTTTATTTTTACCTCTTTAGAAAAATAAGCATTAAAAGTTACAAGATGGATCGCCCGCATGCAGATCTTCAAGGGCTGGAGGCGAAGGCTGCGGGGAATATTGCAACTGAGAGGCGGCTGAAGGAATAAGTCAGTAATATGTGTGGAACTGAAAGGCAGCTGGACCATTCATTCCCATTATGAAGAGGTGCACTACCATTAATAATCATTTTAACAAGAGCTGGTCTGAGCTAGCAGGTCTGGGCTACATTTCTGGAGAGTGAATTTTTATTTAATAAAAAAAAAAAATACCATGCATACAAATGAAAAGGTACGGCGGGCTCACTTCTCCTACCTGATATTTATTATTGCTTCACCTGCCTTGGAATAGGAACATTTATTTGGCTAACACATATTAAAAGGGCTGTGCATGCCATATTTCCTTTCCTACAGCACTCAAAATCCAGCATACTTTGACTTAAAGCTTCAAAAGTGCTGGTTTCTGAGCAGCTGTAACCTTTCCAAGGAGGAAAGGACCACCTCACCTGGATGAAAGCATCTAACCATCAGAAATCCTGTGTTTCTAAGGGGAGTTGTACGAATCTCGGAGGCTGCACAGTAAGGCTGGAGTTTGCCACTACTTCTGCTTTTTGCTCAGGTGCGTTTCTGTAGCTCTGGCTTGTCTAGAAAATCAGCAGGGCGCAGGTTCAGGAGATGGAGCATTGGTGAGGATTTTACCCATAAAACCACATCCTTTAAAATAGATAATGTGTTCCTTTTTAAAGGAATAAATGAGTAAAAACCTTTGGGTCTTTTATGAAGCAGCCATCAGGAAGAAAGCTTTTAATCTTGGTGACTTAAGAGAATAGGGAAATTAGCTGTTAACCAGGCACTCCTCATCTACTTTATATGTTAGGGAAAAAAGCAGCAAGGCAAAGAGCCAAACCTGAGATAGGGGTGTTTGGGCTGCAGGCTGGGAGCTAACTGAAGCCCACCAGTACAATCCCCGCTCCAGCTGTGTTGCCCAAGGCTTTGGGGATGTGGGAAGTGCGGGAGGTCTTCCTGCTCTCCCGTGTGCCAAAAGCATCCGTGCACCCAAATATAAGTACCTTTATCACAGTGTACCAGTATTTGTGTCCACAGACGCCAAGGCAAGTATGCAGGACAGGGGACATACAACCAGCTGTGCATGGGGAAGGTCTTACTGATGGGGGTGAGCTGTGGCATCTTGAAGTGCCACCAGAAAATGTTCAAAAGGGCAGAGAGGTTGGGCAACGCTAAGCTAAGGTGTTCGTTTAGACGTGAAGGTCATGGCTGAGATACCTCTGTCAATAAGGAAAGGACGGGCAAACTCTGGAGAAGGACTATCCCAGAGAACTTCTCATGCCATGGTGGTATCAGAGTGGTCCTGGTCTCCTGGCACCTGATGTGGCATCCTGAAGGTTGGGATGCTCTACAGGCAGGCTCTTCTCTACAGACAGACTTATTGCTACATTTAAAGTACTTGGATTTGGGCACAGTTAAGGTCTGAGAGGTCTGCAGGGCGTCCCTGATCGTTTTATGCTGGTGGTGGTACGATCATGAAGTGAACTTAGCCAGCTTGTCCTCAGGAAAGTTGTGGGGTTTTTTAATTTATACCAAAAAAAAAAAAAAAAAAAAGAGCAAGAACACAATATCAGCTGGGCTCCTGCTACATCTGACACCTTCATCTTCCCCTCCTGACGCTGCTTGGCCAGACTGTCTGGTAAACATATTTTATGTTTTCTTCTCTAGATGGGTTGGGATAATTGATGCTCGCCTTCTGCCAAGCGCAGGGTACCACACCTGGGAAGGCACGCCGCGTGAGCCACGTGCTGCGCCCTCACTGGGCACGTCCTGGGGCTAGGGAGAGCTGCCGCACCAGCAGCAAACCCCTTATTTTGGATAAATAAATCTCTTTTCCCAGCGACGCAGCTTGTTTCCCTCTCTGGACCCGGTTATTCGAGCATTGGGCTTTCAGAGGTGACTCGCCATTGCAAGGACAGCGTATCCGATTGAAGAGATGGGGGGTTTGGGTAGTGCCAAGCAGCTGTTCTTTGGAAATGAAGGTGATTCGAAGAGCCGAGGGACGGGGACGACTCACTTTCATTAGTCACTGTTAAGATCTCGGTCCCCGGATCTCGCAAAGGCCAGGAGAGGTTGAGGATTTGCTATTTTCATGGTGTTGCAGCAGTAGATGCTACGGGCTCGGTATCTGATAGGAAGCGGAGAGCAGAAGAGCTATCTCCCTGGGGGAACCAAGGAGATAGGGAGATATCTTCTCCTCCTCATTTAACTGAGCTTTCCTGCCTTTAACTGAGCCATTTCAACCCTCTTCCCAGAAAGCCCTCTCCCATGGTAGTACCTTTGTTCTGCTTTTAGTGGGGGCACTTATGCAGCATTTGTCCCAAATTTATGAAGATTTGCTACTTTGAGAGCACTACCCTTCTGCCAGATTTGCTTTAAAAGAAAACAGTCAAAAGCTAATAGCAGGCGCTGACGTACAAACACGGAGTGGGATCCCATGTGCCTTTTCTCCTTGGGAAATGAGAAGAAAACTTAAATTACTGAGATTTCAGTTTTTCTCTCTGATGATTCATTCACAGCCCTCCCATCTCGGTAGCCGGCTCGGCCCATACCCCCACCTCCTATCTCATACCTGCTCTTTCTCCATCTCAGAGATTTTGGAAATTCAGATCCATCTGGTTCTTTCTGATGGCAAGATAGTGTATCACAGGCAACGCAGGCAGGGCCCAGGCGGAGCCGCAGCGTTAATTAATGGTAATCCCTTAATCCTAGGGTGATGTGAGAGACTGCATTGCCCACTTTGTCCCCTCCTAGGCGCAGAGAGGTGTCAGACCCATAACAGCAAAACTGCCTGTCCAACACTGCACCAGGCACCAGAGGTGGTTTTTTTCCTCTGATTATCTATATTTGAATAACTAGGTATTATCACGGGTGGGGGCGTGGGTTCCTGCTGTTGGTTGTCATAATCTGGTGAGACCACCTTTGCCGCAAAAAGAAGAAGAAAATTATTTCATTTGCAATTTTAAGGGGAATTAGGGGTGGAGTTTGCTAGGACAGGTTTTCTTCCCTTCTGCCCTTCCCCCTGGGGTCAACATTTTTATTCAGAAAGAAGCCCCCAGTGCCAAAAAGCACTTGGACAGCTTGTCGTGTCTGATCTGGAATTTTCCTGAATGCTTTCATCCAGTTGATCAAAATTGTTCAGCTCTCAGCTATCCAACATAAATTTTTTTTTTTTTTTAAATTTTGTGCATGTCAGTTCTTCAACACCAACAAGAAGCAACAGGAGAAAACATGAAGATCACATAATTCCCACAGAAAATTGCATTTGGATGAAAAAGCCATTTTTTTCCCCCCTCTGGAATGGTAGTTTGAATAAAATAATAATAAAAAAGAAATATTGACTAGTTCTGCTTCTGGTAGTGTCTGTGTTTCCTTCTCCAAAAGGAAAGCACCCATTCCCGGCGTATGCCAGGAGGCACTATTGGGCTGTGAGTATTAAGGCCATACTGACACAACCTCTATCTTTACCTCTCCTATTTCCCACCAGCAGACTCTGAGCTTTCAAAGTCACCAACCCAGTAGGAAACAGCAGAGCAGTGTTTTGATGGCCTATATTCCATCTGAGTCACCTGAGCTATGCCTTTCTTCTCTTTAATTTGCTCCGGTTTTGTTATATTGCCTGCTTCCACGTTTCCCATTGTAACTCAGCCTTGGGTCAAGGCCACCATTAAGCACATTCAAGCCTCCAGAGGAGCCTGTTGATATCTTGTGTTGGGTCTGGCACACGGGTGAATTTTATTCCTGGATCATGCTGACCTGGAATTTAAAAGGCCAGGAGATCTCCCCAGCTGCAGTGCGATGCAGCGCTGCCCAGGCTGGATGCTCACACAAGCTCCAGTTCTTCTGGGCTGTGATGAGGTCAAGGCTAGTAAACCAGAGCATGAAAAGGAGGGTAATGTTTTGCTAAAATTTGCTATCTTGTGATGTGAAGCTCCTCGGAGGGTCTCACACCCTCTCCAAGGATGCTCGATGCTTCCTCTTGGACCATCTTCACCAGGATGGTCCGGTCCTCCTCCCAGCACCCCCTGCCCCTCCCTATGCTCCTCAGGATGGGGGGATTTACCCTGGCTTTGCCTGGGTGTAAGATTTAGGAGCGCTTTCACCTTTTCTCAGCATCAGCAGAGTTGTAAGAACACTAAAACCTGGGCTTTGAATTAAAAATTAAGACTGATAATATTCTTATATGTGTCATTAAAAAACTGCTGGGTTAAGTACGGCACATTTCCGCACACCCAAGAGTGCTATTCTAGGTCTAATGAAACCTCTTCCTCTAATGCAGAAAAGTATGAACGTTTCTCCAAAGCCCTCCCTTTAACAGATTCATCTCTGCTGTAAACACCAGCCATCTCTGAGGGTCTCTAAGCGACTGCTGTCGGGGTCAGTCCTGTCTCCAACCTTCATTTGCTGCTCAGCTGCACAAAGGCAAGCTGGGATGGGTTAACAGGTGAGGTGTATTCCCAGCTAAGGCCATTTAATCGAGTGGATCCAGCTGCTGGGGGATAAAAAGGGAAGACCTGAGCAGTACTGGATTGGTGAGGGCCTGCTGGGTCTCTGCTACTAGGCTTCTGCATGAAGAACTCCAGGTTTGCTGTATTTAAATTTAAGATTAGTGTTTACTAACTCCCTAAACTTTTTTTTTTTCCTTTATTTCAAGAGCTAAAAGGTTTTCTGGCTGTGCTACTATTTGCTTTCTGTGCCTTTTCTTTCATAGTCTATGAGAAGGGTTTGGGGAGTTAGAACCTGTCTTTTCATCAGCTGTTAATATATTCAAGGGCACCAGCTTTTCTTTCTTTTTGGTGCTTGAATTTCCTTATCTTGTAGTGCTTGGGGCAGCTTTCTGGTTTATGAAAGCCGTACGTGGGAATGCCTGGGAAGTCAGGAAAAAAGCCTGCTGAAAGCATCTCAGTCTGTGTGTAGTAACGGCAGCAATCCTTCATGTGGGAAGAAAAAATAGTGGAGGAGCATAGGTGCTGCGATATATGCTGATGCTGTGTGTGTAATAGCTGTGATGTGGATAAAACCCCAGCTGTGTTTAGCCTTAGTTTTATATTACTTTGGATGGGTGAACCGGAAAAGGAAAGAAATGAAAAAAGGAGTCAAACATGCATAAAAATTAGAGGTGGAAAGACCTGGGTCATCTACTCAATACTTTCCTGCCACTGGATGATTGTTCCTGGACTGAAATCTCCGCTCGGAGTTGTGGCTGGGAATACATTAACCTTTAAAACAATAGTATTAGAGTGTTATATATTTTCTTTAACCCAGATGCTGGAAATCTGGTAGATGTGAAGTGCAGGTTATGTCTGAGTCCTGCAGGAATTTATTTTTGGGGGGGGGGGGAAGCTTTCTTTGTGAAGGATCTCTCAGCCTGCTGTAGTTCACCTGAAGGTAGTGTTGACCTGGAGCACAGCCGGCCAGCCCCTGACCCGCGTGGGACTGTGCTGTGTCCTGCCAGGGCTCTGTGAGCACCAGTGCAGCAAAATCCAAGCCGTCGGGGTCCTTGCAGCAGCAACCCTGCACTTGCACTGGTCCTGCTGTAGCCAGGACTGCTCTCTGGTCTGTCCGTGGGACCCCCAGCTTGACCTGTAGGAACAAGTCGCAAGAGGACAAGGAGTGCGTTGCCTTGCAGGCGTGCGGTTGTTTTTTTAACCTCTCGTGTATGGTATTTAAATGATACTCTGGAGCTGAACTGTAGAGGTCCTGGGTAATTTCAGTTCCTGCTTCTGTGGCTGTTTCCTGGAGGTGGAGGGCAGAGAAATCTTTCTTCATATCTCCACATCTCAAAGCAGCATAGAAACCGTCAAGGGAATGTCTCTCCTTGAGTTTTGTTAGTGCCCAGGAAGGCACTTCAATAGCAATGGCTTGCCTATGGCTTTCAAAGTGGTGCTCTTAAATTTCTGTCAGGGTTTTTGCCTATCTTTCATAGGCAAGAGGACTGGGAAACCAAATTAGAGGAACTCTGGCTGGTGCCTTATCTGCTGAGCATTTCTTCCCTTCCTGAGCCTCTGCTGCTGACTTCTTATGGGCTGACATGGTGTCTCAGTTGTAAGTGGCTGGAAACTTTATCCCAAGGCAACAGGTTGGTAGACTAGGTCCAATTTGAAAACGACTATTATTTTTTTAATATTCTGTTTGGACTGTTGTCTGCTGCTTTTCTGAGTTGTTCAGCAAGTTGCAACACAAAGACACAGAGAGGGATGTACTGTTATTATTGGTGGTTGTTGTTCCTAAGTCTTTATTGATTTTTATGAAAGAAATAATAACAATGTGCATGAGGTATCCAGCTAACAAAAGAGGTCCTGCAGTACTCATCTCGAATTAAATATATAGAAGCAGAATCCAACTGGGATATTGACAGGCGAATACAAAGCTTTGTGATTCAGCGTAGTGCTGGAGTGAAAGCAGGACTTTGCCTTACCACAGCCCACCTTGGCGAGGAGAGACACAGAATTGTTCTGCTCCGCAGCTCGTTGAGAAACATGTCCAAAACATCTTTGCCCGAGGCCAGAAATACGTATGTTTAACAGTAGGAGGGACCTGCTACCTGAGACTCGATGTTGGGCTGATCTGTGCTAGCTGGGGGGAACTGGGATGCCCCCA
This sequence comes from Buteo buteo, assembly GCF_964188355.1. Classification (NCBI taxonomy): domain Eukaryota; kingdom Metazoa; phylum Chordata; class Aves; order Accipitriformes; family Accipitridae; genus Buteo; species Buteo buteo. The sequence goes on along the minus strand of NC_134174.1, from coordinate 30,083,847 downwards.
TGGCAGCAGCAGTGGGGTTTGAACCCATCCCCTTGTAATGCAAGAAGGTAATTCAATCAAACTGCTGTGTTTGAGCTCGCCCTGGCTGAGCAGATCTGTTTCTGTAGAGGGTTTCTGACAACCATTTGTTGTTTGTCTGGGTTTCTGGTGTACATCAGCTCAGGGCATCCTGCCTTTCAGCAATAAAATGGCCATGAGGAGGGAAAGCAAAGAGAAAAATCTGTAAATCTGTTCCTCACGGTCGGTCTCTTTTTCCTGCTGGATCAACCTGCCAATGGTTGATGCATCCCAAGTAGGGAAGGATGTGAGGAACCAGCTCTGACATTGCAACTGCTCTGAACTCCATCCACTTTCAGCTGATCCTAACAGAGGGGTTGGAAAAGCTCATTATCCTTCTTTCCTTTTCAACCCTTACTTTGGCATGTTCTCGTGTGGGTCAGAAAGACCACGTTGCTGCTGTTCCACCTGGGAGCAGAAGCTACGAGGCACAACATGAAAAGGCGTCGTGGTCTTTGTAGGTTTGTTGCCTGATTCTCACTCCAGAAAGATTGAGAAATTGAAACGAGGCTCAGGTAATCTTGTAATGTCAGAATTTGTCTCTCCCTTGACTTTACAAGGAATTCCTGAGCATGATATTGAATCACAACCGTATCTCCGCTCTTAAATCATTTCCTCTAGCAAAACATCACCCCATAGAGGAAGTCCTTTCAGCGAAGACAAAAATGAAAGCGTTTATCGGTTTGAAAAGATCCCTCTGTGTGCCAGAATCAGTGAGAGAGAGAATGGAAGTGTTAGTGCCTCTGGCAATGCCTTCGCAAGGCTGTTTGTCATCCCAGCACAAGAAGAAGCTGAGCACACACAAATATTAAACTAATATTTTTGGCGCTTGGTGAATTTTGATCGTCAGTTCATGGTGCCTGAGGCAGCAAACAGGAATGAGATGCAATATCCTTAAGCTTTGTATTCATGGCTGAATTGATGCTCCTTTTATATTTATTTATAAGTATGTATGACTCTTAGTATTGCTATTTATCTGTTGTGCGAAAGAGAGATGCTAATGATAGCCAGTAGCAGGACCCAACCAAGACTGCCAAGTCAAGAAGTAAAACAGCAAAATAAACTGGTTTTGGTCCTCAAGATGCTGCCTACACTAAACTGATGACATGGCAATTTTCTGCTCAACTGTGAACAGAGAAATGGCTGAGGATGTGCAGGATCCCTGGAACAGACTGCACATTTCCCAAATCTTTGCAGTTCAGTGTCAAAATCCTTTGTCCTACCTAGGTGTGGGGCAAAAAAAGAAAAGGAAAGCTGAGAGCTGGTTAATCACCAGAAGGTCAAGGCTAGTGCTGAGGCTTTTGCACGGCTGTAGGATGGAAACCTGTCCTCTTCCTCCAGATGTGCCCTAAACTGGTGTTACCAGACTTGACTCTGAGGACCTGAGTTGAGGTTTTTTCCCTCTTGGACAAACAGAGGAAAATAAATGAGGCTGTCAACCCATGACCCTTTGGGAAAGACAAGGCCACCCTTTGTGCTCCAAATAGCCACGCTGTTGGTTGAGATGTACTTTGTAGAGAGTGTACCAGTTACGTGGGCTTTTTCAGAGCTTGGGAGTGGCATGAGCTGTTATTTACTTGAGTGAACAAGGAAGAGGCTAAGAGGTGGGAGAGGCAATAGCTTTGCAAGGAAACTGCAGTTTATCCATAGTTAACTTAACTCCCAGGGAACATCAGGAGCCAAAGCCAAGCTTTGTGTGTTGCAGCACATGAGGACAAGCACCCTCCCAGCTCACTGTGGGTGGCTTCATGGAAGGACCTCATCCAGCACTGGGCTTGTTCAGCTTCTTCCTATGGGAAGATGCAAGGAAATTCCCGTGTTGTGCTCCTTGCTTCAGCCTGGGACAAAAATGAGCTGAATGACAAAGAGAAAGGACAAGAGGTGCTGTCTCTTCTCAACCATCTTTGAGGGTGATTCATCCTCCCCAAACTCCTGGCAATTTCTCTCAGTGACCAGCAGCTCTATCTTGTGTTGCTGACTCATAACTGCTGGAAGCTTCTTTGGCTGAATTCAGAGTAAGGCAAATTTATGCGTTGGCTTTGATCTTGCATGAAGTTCTTTTATAGAGGGCAAGGGGCAACCCAAGAGAGGGGAGGAACAAAAGATGTAGTGAGGAAGCAGTAAAGATGAAGGAAAAGGAGGCAAAACCCAAGAAAGGAAATGTGTATGTGGATTTTGAGCAATGGGGAAAAACATTCAGCTGATCTGAAGCCAAACAAATGAACAGCATGATGAATGACGCAAAACAATGTGCTGCGGTTGGTTTCTTATTGTGGCAGTGATATTACTAATAAAATCAATACCAGTAGTTATCTAGGCCTAATAACTACACAGATCGGATCAGATTGATAATACTTCTCCTAATAACCTGCTATTGTTGCTATTGCTGCTATTGCATACTCGGTAGGAACAGATATCATGTCTTTTAATTAAAACAGGGTCTCCAGCACTTACTCACTTGTAGTCATAACTGGAAATGGCTAGTCCATACCCCAGCAATTAAATCTGTCCTGAAGGCTCTTACAAATGAAAATAAAGAGAGAATCCTTTGAGAATCCCCTGCCTGACAGCCTGGCACTGTGGGCATGTGTGATAATCAGGTGAAAGGCATGGAAAATCAAGGCAATTAAAACCAGGCTTGCCCTCAGCTTTGGACCTCTCAAAAGACCCAAAATAGGCTTTGCAGCAAGTTTTGAGGTTCTGACATCAGGTTTTGAGGCTACATTTCATGCTGGAGCACAACCAAAGGCCTTCAGATGTTTGTCGAAGAAGGCTGTGTTGAAATATCTGCCTCCAAGTGAGATGGGTCAGCCTGTGGGTCACCACCTCCCCCTGGCTTGAGGTGACCACTGTGCCCAGCATCTCACCTCGGAAACCTCCCTGGTGAACTCCTGGCCTCGATCAATGTGCTTCCACGAAAAATGCCAGCTTAGAGAAAACAGCATATTTAAAAGCAAAAGGCATGCCGGGTTTTATTGAATTTGTTCCAAACAGTTCTACATTCAATCACCCAGAAACTGTCTCCCTGCAGGCAACAATATCTTTTACTAACGAGTGTTTGCTGTACAAAATAGCCTGTCTTGTACTTCACAAGTTCTTTGCTCTGACTTTGCACCTGCCCTGTGTTAGGGCTCCTTCCTGCTTTTCCTGTCTTTTTGGGCTTCACGTTAATGAAACCATCTGTGAAGGGGAAAGGAAAGGAAAAAAACCAAGACATGAGGTCACTTCAGGTCTGAAATGTGGTGAGAAAGGTGTTCATCTTGGATCCTAGCCCTGAGGGCTACAGGAAGGCACTTTGGGTTGCTTTCCTGATCTCCAAGCAGAGCAGGTTGTGGTACATACAGCATTTCTGCTGAATTACAGCCTGGGTGCAGCCTTATGTGCTGTGCTGCAAGGATGCTTTTGGCTTCTGTGGAGGGTGGGTGCGTATTGGCCACGCCAAACCGATGGGTACCATGCTTTGGCTTGTTCTGACCTGATGCTCTGCTCCCACCAGCTTTATTCCAGTGTTTCTGCAGTGCAGTCAGGGCATTATGGAGGAGCAGGCTGTCCTGCACCATGGTGTTGCAGCCCACATGACTACCTTCCATCCTCTTCCACTGGTTGCCTCCTTGGTTTTAGTTTTTTCTTTTTTTTTTTTTTTAAAGCAACTGAAATACTACTTGAGGGTGAAGTTTGTTCTCCTTTTTCTCTTCTCTCCTATCTTTCTACTCCCCAGTTGTGGCCACAGTCTCTGGTGTTTCACCCAGAGGACTGCTGGATGCCCCAGCTGTGTTGGGGCAGGGATTTAACTCTAGCCTTGGGGCAACTTTGCCAAAGCAAGGTTAAAAACCTGACTAATCAATTTGGTCAGCTGAGTGTGGGTTAAGTGAAATGTCTGCCTTGCATCTCTCGGGTGACAGCCACCTTTGGAGGGGAGAGCTGGAGGAGCAGGCTGCTCCTCTCCCTGTCCCCGTCAAACCTGCGCTTTCAGAAACAACACCAGCTTTGGGGTTTGTGTGTCTTGCAGAGCTGGAAGAGGATAAAACTCTCCAGCTGCCTAGGAGGGAAAGAGAGAGAGAGACTTTCAATTTCTTCCCTTAAATCATAAGTCACTCTAATTGTTTTCTTCTTCCCTTTTCTGCTTTTTCTCGCTCTCACTGCCTCCCTTTGAATCAGGGATTTATCTTCACTGGCACACATACACAGGGCTATCGCAGACAACCTTGTCTAGCAAAACACCCGCAGAGTGAGTAGGTGCTGCTGCTGCTGAACTACTCTCCACACCTCCAGGACCCTCCCTCCCTTCCTTCCCGCACCTTCTGCGCGGCAGCATCTCCCACCTCGCTCCCATCAATTGAGGTGCAAGAGTTTATTAGCGAAACTGCTCAGACGAGCAGAGAGGATGCAGCAAGGGGGGGAAAAAAATGTGCTGAAGAGACTGGGAGGCGGGAGTGGGCTAGCCTGAAGCAAAGGAGGAAACCCTGCAGGATTCCCAGGGTAAGGATCATGCTGGGGGGCTGTACTGCTGCTCTGTCTCGACAGCATCCCAAGGTGGGATGCTGAAGGATGGCATGCATGAAACAAGACAGATCATGCTCCAAGGTCAGCTAGCAGCCACAGCTGGATTTTCCCTGCTGTGGTTTTACAATTAAATATCCCCAAATTTTGCCTGTCCCGCCAAACCTGGGTGTAGGTGTTGTCCCAGCCCAGCCAGTGCTCCAAAAACTGCAGGGTGTGGGTGAAGGGATGCTCAGAAAGCATCTGCATGGGCATCCACCCCTGAAGCTGCTCTCGCATCGATGCCAGAGGGGTATATCTGCTCTGTGCAGGGAGACAGGTACCCCAAAGCGTGCCCCCTTCCCATGCAGCCATCCTTGCTGCATCACTGCTGCCTCGTTTCAGCAGCCTGGTGGCCGTTGGCAGTGCATCCAGCCTAAAAATAAAAAGACAGATTGTCCACTTCAGCTGTAATTACTGACTGAAAAGACCCAGTGGGGAAAAGAAGGGGCAGGGGGTGTGGAAGGGAGGACAGGGAAGGAAAAGAAGAAAGGGAGAGAGCAAGAAACACATCCTTGGGCAGGTTATATCAATCATCCAGGTTGCTGCCTGTGCAAGGTCCCTCTCTGGTCCCCAGGAGGGATAACTGCATCCCGCACTGGGCAAGCGCTGCCTGAGTCGTTAGCTGGAGCTGTGGTTTCCTTGGGGTGCAGAGGGAGGGGTTTCACCCCGAATTATTCGTCCACCCCATTCCTGCTACTCCCCAGCAAGCAGGGCTGGCTGAGGTTGCTTAGCCTTGCCCCGGGGCCAAGCCAGGCTCTTTTTCAGGCAGCATCGAGCTCTGTGGTGTGCTTGGCTGGTCTTTGATCAGCCCTGGCCTGTGCCCACGTGCAAAGCTGCTGGCAAGGATGTGCAGAAGGGGTTCTTCTTGTCAGGAACCAGGACTAAAATACACAGGAACGTTAGTTCCATGAGAAATTTTGTCTGGGCTTCTTCTTCTACCCTCCCCATCCCATATGTATCCAATTTGCTCGTTTCTCTATTTCTCTGGAGTCTTTAAATATCATCCTCGCCACCAACTGGGTCCTATTTGTAGAGCTGTGGTTTGGCTTATAATTATTTTTTTTGTTTGTTTGTTTTTAAGTGTATCTGCCTCACCGATTGGAGAATTTGATGCTCTTTGACTGGACCGAACAGGAGGGAAGCACAATGCTGGTGCTCCTGGCACTGCTGCTGGTCCTGGCCCTTCCTCTGGGCCCAGCCCTGGTGAGTGACGATGAATCCCGGGTGCCAGAGACAGCGGGGGATGAATTAGCTGGGGAAGCAGAAAGCTGTTTGGGTGACGTTCCCAGAGTCACTGGAGTTTCTTGGCGCTGCAGCAAGGTGTCGGAGGCAAGGATGGGTCCTGCAGGAGCCTGGGCACAGGTCATGCAGAGGGTCAGCAAGGAGAAGGCAGCGATGACCTGTGGTAGGGAAGTCGTGGGGTTGCAGCATCGGAGCTCCCGTGCCTGCTGCAAGATGGGCGCAATGCAGCGGCTCCCGCATGGCTCCGTGAGCCAGAGGTGCACCCTGGGGGGACAGTCACCTTGCCACCCTCGGGCTTCCCACCCCCTCAAGCCTCCTTGAGCACCCAGCTTGAGAGACCGTGTAGGAATCGCTCCCTGGGAGACTGGAGAAGCACTACAGCTGGCCAGAGACAGCATGACAGATGGAGAGGCACATGCATACCCCAAGCCTATAGCTCAGCGTGCGATGCCTCTCTTTAAAATGCCAGCAATGTCCTGTCATTATCAGCTAATGCCCTCTAATGGGTCCATTAAACAGCTCTGTCTTTGCCTTGGCTTCTAATTCCCCCTCCCCTACTCATAATCAGGCAGCATTACCTGCTTCAGAAGATACGATTACACTACTTAATTCTTTCTAAATGACAGCGCTGAGCCAGCAGCAGAGCCGTTCACCCTTACTTGGCCAAGCAAGACCCCTGGATGCTGGACCGAGGGTGGCAGCAGTGGCAGGGGAGACCCAGCTCTGGCACCCAGCTTTCCCCTTCACTGCTGCAGCAGCAGCGTGGGTGTCCCTGAGGGCACCCTGCCTGTAATTATAGCAGATTTATAGCAAAGAGTTCCTCTATCCCCCGTCTCCCTCCCTGCGGAGCAAAAGGCTCTTTGCTTTACTTCTCCCTAAAGCAAATCTTACCAACCTGCTCCTGACCACAAAGCTTGCTGCCCCTCCAGCCGTGCCAGCCCAGATCTTTGCTTGCTGCCAGGACAAAATCTTCCACGAAACCCGGCAGGACAGCCAGACACCCAACGATGGCCCCTGTGTGCATGTCCATGTAATAGTCTCTTAAAACACTAGAGGAACAGGGACTGGAGTGACTCAAAATTGACTGCTTTTTGCTCACTACTTGGCTGGCTTTCTCTGGAGTTTGGGGAAATTTTTAATAGCACTGACTATTGATAATATGTCACTGGGAATTTGCTTAGCACTTCACGGCACAAACACTAAAAATACAAGGTCCTGCTCCCCAGAGTGCTTGGAAACATCGAGAGAAAGCAAACTCGGAGAAGCGGTAAGGTCATGGAGAGATGTGGAAGTCCCAGGGGCATAGCCAGCTGAGAAGGCTGCTGGGGGACCCAGAAGAGAAAAGGGAGAGAAATGTGGGTCTGTTGGAAGCTCAGTGTCTGCACTGAAGGGCTGGTGGAGCATCATGAATTTGGGATCTACCACCACCATATGACCTTGGGTCAAGTAATTTGCTTTTTTTCTACTCCCCTTTCCCTGAAGATGGGGAAAACAGGGCTTTGGGGGCTCTTTGAGATCCATGCATGGAAACCACAGTGATACTTATTTTGGCTATTTGGAGGAAGGCTAAAGGAAGATGTAGGCAAGAGGAGCCACAGACCTGAGAAACATGGTGAAATGTGTGCACTGCTCTGCATCCTATAGCAGAAGGTTATCTGTAGCATAAGGTGATGTCAGAAATAGCCTTTAAGACAATATCATAGAATGGTTTGGGTTAGAAGGGACCTTAAGGATTGTCTAGTTATCAACCCTGCTGCCATGGGCAGGGACACCTTCCACTAGACCAGGTTGCTCAAAACTCCATCCAACCTGGGCTTGAAAGTTTCCAGGGATGGGACATTCACAACTTCTCTGGGCAACATGTTCCAGTGCCTCACCACCCTCACAGTGAAGAACTTCTTCCTTGCATCTAACCTAAATCTTCTAAAACTAAACCCTCTTTCAGTTTAAAGTGGTTACCCCTTGTCCTATCACTACATGCCCCTGTAAAAAGTCCCTCTCCAGCTTTCCTGTAGGTCCCCTTTAGGTACTGGCAGGCTGCACTAAGGTCTCCCTGGAGCCTTCTCTTCTCCAGGCTGAACAACCCCAACTCTCCCAGCCTGTCCTCATAAGAGAGGTGCTCCAGCCCTCTGATCATCTTCGTGGCCCTCCTCTGGACTTCCTCCAACAGGGCTGTGCCCTTATGTTGGGAGCACCAGAGCTGAACACAGTACTCGAGGTGGGGTCTCATGAGAGCAGAGTAGAGGGGGAGAATCACCTCCCTCAATCTGTTGTCATGCTTCTTTTGATGCAGCCCAGGATACAGCTGGCTTTGTGGGCTACAGACACACATTGCTGGGTCATGTTGAACTTCTTGTCAACCAACACCACCTCCTCAGGGCTGCTCTCGATCCACTCATTGCCCAGCCTGTATTTGTGCTTGGGATTGCCCTGACCCATGTGCAGGACCTTGTGCTTGGCCTTGTTCAACTTCATGAGGTTTGCATGGGCCCACCTCTCAAGCTTGTCAAGGTCCCTCTGGATGTCATCCCTTCCTTCCAGCATGTCGACCGCACGACACAGCTTGGTGTTGTCAGCAAACTTGTTGAGGGTGCGTTCAGTCTCGCTGTCCATGTCACCGACAAAGATGTTAAACAGTGCTGGTCCCAGTACTGACCCCTGAGGAACTCCACTCATCACTGGTCCCCACTCGGATGTTGAGCCATTGACTACAACTCTTTGAGTGCAACCATCCAGCCAGTTCCTTACCCACCCTTCCTGCAAACTTACTGTGCATTTTACTCTGTTTTATGTGTAGTTTTATTCCTAATGACTTCTGATATGGCAAGCGGGCCTTCATCATCTCCTTTTCATGCTGGACTGTACACTACTTGAGGTTTGTTTTGGTTTTTTTCCTTTCCATGTTGCTCTGTTACAATGTCATGCTGAGCTGCTAAACTCAACTGCAGTTTTGACAGATGATGTACTAGTTCCCTCTGCTTTGGATTTGACATTTTCATGAGCACTAAACACACATGCTTACAAATTTTAAAAGGGAAAAGAACTCCCCCCCCCCCGCCACCACTCTCTCCTGGATTTTTTGTTTGGCTTCATTCTGGAGTTGATGAAAGATGCCAGATTAATGGCCCTTGAAACTGAAACCCTCTATTTAGCTGCCAAACAAGCAGGGCGAGGGAAGTCACCGCATGTGCTGCTCCTCTGGTGCTTCTGCAGCAAACCTCGTCCTGATGGCAGCGCTGTCCCTGGCACGCTCACGCCGTGGCTTTCTGCCTCGGCTGCGGTGACGATGCCACTTGGAAGGCATCGTCTGTGCCATCAACCTCTCCTGTTGCTCTGTGGGTCTGGATTTAGCCCACAAAGGTCTAAATATTTCAGGACTGTGCCGCTAGATGCGGCAGCTCTGTCCTTCTTTGCAGCCACGGTGGTGGTAGGCAACTGGTTCAAGAGATGATCTTCCAGAGGATGGGAGCAAGGCTTAATCCTAGAAGGGAGCCTGTGCTTGAAGCCTTGTCTCCTGGCAGAGAAAGGACAGGGGGAAAGGTGGGAAGAAATTTAAAACAGCCTGTGCTGACATTCTGGGGGCCAAGGGGAATTTTTTTCTTCCACATTGATGGAAGCAGGATCAGGCTATTTATCTTTGAAATGGTTGATTGTGTTTAAAAGCATCAAAAAGGTATAATAAATAGCGCTTCCTGCTCTGAGACAGGATGAGAAGTGAGAGTGAGGAGACCAGATCTGATAACCATTTGCACACATCTTTTTTTTGTGCTGTGACTGATGTGACTCAAGTATCCACAGTGGATCTTGGGCTAGAGAAGACGCTGAGGTCTATCGACATTTCTGCCACCTGAAGAGCTGACTAACCTTGTGTTGGGATATTACAAAACAGGGAGTACTCTGGCATGGCAGATTGTAGAGGTCCTGTTTCCATAGGGTGGCTCTGGATAATGTAGAGGGAGATGCTGTGGGTCAGTTATTCTACAGAAGAAAGGCAAGCCTAATTCTGAGGCTGGTGGGGCTCACCTAACCTTGGAAAGCCAGCTGATGAAGATCTTCAAACTCCAATCAAGGCGGAGAGAAGTTCCAGGCTGCTATTTCTTGTGTGAAAGTGCTATGAAGAGAAGACAGCAAGGGTTTTCTGTGCCATCAAATGTCAAATCAAGGGCAGCCGAAGGAGGACCTCAACACATGTAAAGGAAATCCATCTGAGTCCATACTCGGCACCCTCCTGATTTCTGTCTAATGAAGTGCTGATCCTATTACTGGTGGAGCTGAAACAGTGTGAGATCCAAGAGGTTGGTGTAGACGACTGTGAAGTTGCCCCCACGAATGCTGGGTCAGATCCTCTGGTGGGCTGTACCCAGTTGTATGGTGTTGGGGCTGCAGGTGTTGTGGCGGAGGCAGCGTTTTGGTTTTCTGCTGCCATCTCACAGAGGTTTGGTCTTCAGAAACATCAGGCAGTGTGGAAGCCTTCCTCTTTTTTTTTTTTTTTTTTTTTTAAATTGAAACCCAAACAGGTGAAAAAAATCTTTTTTTCTTTCAGAGAAAGTAAATGATTTCTTATAACACCTTAATTTTAAATGCCGGGGAATAGGATTTTCCTTGATTTGGGCCCATTATCAGCCCATCCTGGTTACACTTCATCAACTGTACTTTGTCTGAGTTTAGGTTGCAAGCTCCTTGGGCCAGGACTGCCCTCGTACACAAACCAGGGATGTAAATAAATGGAAAAATAAACAGCCTTGCAGTGAGAAGTGGTCACCAGTTTTGTGTCAGTGCTGCTTCGGGCACTTGTGGAATGGAAGAGGCTTTGCACTGTGGGTCAGCTCTCCACCAGCCAATATGCAGATATTGACCTGCTTGCTGCCACCTCAAGGAAAAGGCAGGTGCGTTGTTCCCTCATTAATATTTTGCACTGAAAATTGGAAGTGCCATGTAAATCCTAAATGCCGTTATTATTTTTTTTTTATTATTATCATCATGGAGCCATAGGAGCAGCAGCAAGCAGGAGCAGCACGTCCTGCCCATTCGCAGGCATCGCAGCATCTCATCGAGAAGATGTGTTTGCCATTGCTGGCCGCCTGCTTTTGCTTGCGCAGGAAACACTGACCCATGGCATTGCAATGGATGAGGAGGGAGGCCAAGTGTGAGAAAGGCAGGCGCAGGCAATCAGGTAATATTTCCCTTTACTTGTCACAGAAATTAATGCTGCCTAAGGCATAAAAGGCAAAAAAAGCAGAGGATTTAATCTTGCTTGCACCTTGCCCCAAGCGCGGCAGCAGCTGGACATCACCTTGATGTCCCTTTCCCCACTTGGTCCCTGGGGCAGAAGCTGACGGTGTGTTGTACCACCATGCTTGAGCATCAGCCCTGGGGGAAACGATGGGCACGGAGGAGTGGGAGCAGAAGTCCTCAAATACAGCAAAGCTGGGCTGCTGCTGAAGACAGCAGTCCTACTGGATGCGGTCCGGAAGAAGATGGTAAAAACAAAAGGGGCAAATTTTTGCCGGCATCGTGACCATGCTTTTCTCTGGGCCCTCTTCATCTCGATCCTACATGCTCCACTGAAAAGAGCTGGCGGGTGACTCTGACACACACGCACGCACACACACACACACACACACCATCCATCTCCATGGGAGGAGCACATCTTAATTAATTTCAGGGCTGAACGGACGGGCAAACTCCACTGCTGGAGGAGTGCCCACCCTAACATCCCCTCTGAGATTTCCCAGGCAGCAGCTTGTGGTGAAACTCTCCATTTTATTTCAAATCCAGGGTGGAGTGTGGCTGGGTGCCAGCGGGAGAGGTGGCCGAGCGGGAGCCCGTCGGGGTAGGAGGCTGTGGGCAGGGATGTGGCCATTCATTTCCCACCAAGGTGCCCTGCCAGTCGCACACGGCAACCCTTTACGTGAGGAAATTATCAGGGAACAAACCCAGCTCCTCATCTGCACCCATGGGACCACTCCTCTGGGGCACCGCCAGGCCCCCCCAGCACAAATGATGCCAGGGAGAGCGTTAGAGGTACCGGCCCTGCACCGAGCAATGAGCATGGGTAGGTAATGGCCACTCAGATGATGCCTCCTCCTTTTTTTAAGTGCTGGTGATCTGGGGGGAAATGCATTTGTTTGGGAGATTTGAACAGAAGTGGCAACAGATGCACTGTGTAATAAAAACGCGAAAGCCACTATTATGTTTTCAGGAAGAGAACAGAGAGGAGAAAAACTGCAGGCATCAGAGATAAACACAAGCAGAATTATGGAAAGGCAATATTTAATAGTTCACCGATCACGTTCTCATTTCCAAGGTATGTTACCCCTAAAGCTGAATTAAATATAGAATTTTTTTTTTTTTTTAAAAAAAAAGCACAAAACCCAGAAAATAAAACATTGGCTGCTGCCCCTGTATTAGAAGAGCTCTCCTATTTCTCACAACTGCACCAGTGCATCCCCCATTTTTAGGCAGCCTGGGTCAGTTGTTCTTCACCATCTCCTGGCAGCCCCTTCCTAATGGCTCTGCCCAGGGGTAAGTCACCCCTGCTCGCAGGGGCTATGCTGCGTGCCCGGCAAGGGAAATTGGGCAGTGTTTTTTGGAGCCTCTCTATAAGGGCTGTGTTTTACCCTTCACACCTGAATGTTTTCTCTCGCACAACCCCACATCTAGAGAAACTCATGCAACTTGGTGGAGGATTGAAAGAGGCAGTAGGGAAAGGGCAGTTATGGGAGCTTCTTGCACCAGCTTCACCTCTAAAGGCTGCAACAGGGTGAAATCAAGGTCCATCTAGACCAGTATCTTTCCTTCCACAGTTGCTGTAGGCATATTTTCAGGGAAGAATAAAAACAGGCAAGCTGACGTGACTGGTCCTAATCTCCCCATCTTCACGTCCCCGTGCCATTGCTTGTTATTTCTTTCAGCAGTGGAGGTTATTCCCCTGTGCGTGAGGCAGAGATGCCAGGTCCCTCAGCTACCGGCAAAGTTTGCGCTGATGTGCTAAGGCTGCTGTGGATCAGCTGCACCGTGGGTCTCATTCTCCCCTGGCTATCAGGATCTATCTGGTGGCTCTTCCCTTACACCTCCGTTGTGGCACCCTCTTGTTCTGCCCTAATATCCCACCAAGTACAATAGGACTTGCGAATAGGCCTTTTAGGCACTGCATTAATACCACAAATAAAAAAAAAGAATAACTGTCCCTAAATGGAATAGCTCTTTCAAGGAGGTATTACCTTTAATCATTTTTAAATTCATGTAAGGCAACTTGGAATTACCTACAAAGGACTCTCTATAAAGCCAGATTGTATTGCATTTAATACCTATGCTTTTAGCCCTCTCTTTCCTTATTTTCTTGTACTTAGATAGATTTTCCTTTAGAAGACTTCATTTTTATTTTTTTTTTCTTTCCAAGTGTCTGTGCTGGCTCAAAAATGACTCGGTACTTGATCAATACCTCTGGTGGCTGTTGGTACAGCCACTGATGGGAAGCTGGCAGAGAATTATTCAGGTGAAAGCCTCCGAGAAAAATCAGTCAGGGGAAGGTCAGTTAGTTTGCTTGTTTTAAATCTCTCTTGTTTTCAGAAATGGGGGGGGAACCAGACAGACAGCCAGAAAATGGATTTTGGAGCATGCCAGAAGTATTTAAATACTCAATGGAGGGAGGTGGGAGATCATAGCAACAAAACACATTACCAGTAAAACAAAAAAAAGGCACATTTCCAATACCACTGCACTTTGCGGTAGGGAAAAGCTCCTAAGGACATAAGAACAGACCTTTTTGGTTCAGCTGAAGATCATGTGTACTTACCACAAAGGCTGTCCTGACCCCCAACTGCTTTCCTCTCCGGGGAATCCCGGAGGCTGATGTAATTTCTCTGCCTAGTAACACCCAACAGATTTTCCTCCCTGCCTTTGCTCCGTCCCCCCGTGAGCGTACACCAACATCTTCCTCCCAAAGATGTTAAAGGTGCAGAGCAATGGTGCTGAAGTTTGCAGATAGGCACAGGAGGGGAAAAGTCAAAAACTCCTTAAAGGGTCAAATTTCCTTGTTCCCTTTTACCTTGGTATGTGCTGCTGTCCTCTTCAGCGCGCTACCTCAGGTTGGAGTGAGCAGGAAGACCCCCCTTGCCTTTCCCTTCTTGTCCTTGGGAATGAAGTTTATTCCTGATGCTTGCAGGGTGTTAACCCTTCCCAAAACATCTTCTGATGCCAAGTGATGCAGGGAGCGGTCCCACCGCCTACGATGGGGACCAGTCCCAGGGGACCCTGCAAAAGTGCCGCTTTCCACCTGGGACCGAACCGGGTCACGCCTTGCTGCAGACCCTTCAGTGCTCTGCTCAAGGGATGCTCCGCTGTCCAAATCCTCCCCGGGCACTTTCCGCTCCAGCAGAGCATCTTGACCTTACAGCGCTGAAGGTACTTGAGAAAAGACCCACATTTCTTCTGCATCTGGTTTTGGGTAGCTGAAGGGTGGAGCAGCAGCTCCTCAGCACCCGACAGACGTCTCTGCTTGGGAAACCCAGTCCTGACCGGCAACGCTTTCTCCGTGAGTCTCACTTTCCTCCCCTCTCGCTCCAGCCCTGTGCAATGGGTGCTGTGCTACACACCGTCTGTGCCATCCGTCTTTCTAACCATGCGCTATCACATCTTCCAGGAAGGGGCAGAGTAACAAATTGGTCTGGAAGGGTTTTTTTTCATTAAAGGGAAACTGTTTTGGTGGGATGACAGCAACCTGTATCCCTCACCAGTCTCCAAGCACTTACAGGTGATGCCTGTACTTGGGCAAAAAAGATGTGGGGCCGAACTTCAGGGAACCCCTTGTTAAAGCGTTTGCAGCCCATCGCTGCATCGGCCTGTGAAAACGTGACTGTCACCCCCAGGCTAAACCCAGCGCTGGGAAACCTGACAGCCTAGGTGAAACCAGCCACAAGTGACTTCTCCCATCCTCCTCGGGAGGGAAGATAAATGTCATAAGTCATCAGCTGCCACAGCTTATACAAGGCACATTTTTCTCTCCCTCGTGCTGAGCTGAAACAGCTCTGGGTAGAGGGAGGGCAAAAGGAAAGCACGGGGAGGGTGAGGGGCGGTGGGGAGCTGTGAATCCTGCTAAACTTCTCATGTCCCTTGGGCGGGTCTGTCAGCACCGATAGAAAAATGTGTGTGTAAAACTGGGGGAAACAAGGCATGCAACCACCCGAGCACTCAAAAGGCAGCCAAAGCAGGTAGATAGATGGGTGTCTGGATGGGTAGGCATCTGTGCAACACCCAGTCCTGGAGAGATTGAGCACAAACTCTCAGCACCTTCACCTTTGCTGAATAAATGCTCTTTTAGCGAGCCACCGCTGAATGCAAGCAGTGATGGCCCACGGCGGTCAGCAGCAGTTAGAGGGGCTGAAAGTCCTCCACCCCTTCCCAGAAGCTGCCTGATCTTTTTTGGCATGGGTACCTGAGCTGAGCAAGCCCATCCTCCACAAGTCCCCTTCCTTGGCTGAAGTTGCACCTTAACTGCCCATCAGGTGGGCGCCCATCCTCCTAGCACCCATCAACCCCAGCCCCCAGCTCCTTCTGTGCAGCCAAAGGCCACGGACCACATTCTTCTCCCCATGCACGGGAATGAGTGCAAGGGAAACGATTTCAGTGCCGAAAAGTCCATTTTCTTCCCTTTTGCTGTCTTCAGGAAACTCACGCAACCCAGCAGAGCTTCCTTATTCTGGGCATGGAGGATCCGGTTCTGCTTTCTACAGAGCAAAAGTCATCCCAGTGGCTTGCGAGCAAGGTGGCCATAAGAAACCAGCAGGCTGGAAAGGGTTAGAGCAAGGGGAGGAGATACGCCAGGAAGCCCAGCTTCCAGGTAGTTTAATCTTAATGGTAAGTAACAATTCCTGTAAAACCAGTTAATTTCCCATCACTGTCATTTCACATTCCAAAGGCCAAGAAAATATTTTCAGCGCAGCAGGCAGTGCTGGGCTGCACAGGCTGGCAGGAGCAGGCAGGGATGGGGATATTCATCCCAACAGGCTGGTGCGTTTTCTGCCAGCCAAATTCTGATTTGAGTGATTCCCCCCTGCCCCAGGTTTGGATGGGGGATGAAATTATGGGTCTCCCCTGAAACCCTGGTTGCTGCTGCTCAGTCTTACTTGCCAGGGTGAGAGGAGGCAATTCTCATCATCAGTCCATGGCAGATGCTTTCCTTGGGCATGCCTGGAGCCAAATACAACTTCTCTCTATTTAATAGTCTGTAGTGGAGCCTTACCCATGGTCTTGTCCAGTCTCTCCTGCAGCCCACTCAATCTCTTGGCATCTGTGGCATCCTGTAGGAAGCGGTCATGCGCTCCAATGCCTTCCGTTGTGTGAAGAATCACTTATCCTCTTCCGACAGCATCCCCGAGCCATGGGCTCTACCAAAACGCTTCCACCCCTGTTGAGGACCACCATGGTATTTCTGGTCTCAGTTCACCCCAGGGAGAAAAGGGCAAATCTTGCTGAATCCAGGATGACTTTGCATCATGCAGATTAAAACTCCGCCACCAAACTTTGCGGGGTGATGAGTATAGCCCAGCAAATAATTCCATGCAAATAGCTTGCTAAGTGAATCGAGCTTCTCTCGCCTCTCGCAAACCACCCATGAACACGCTGCGACCTGTGATGTCCTCAGGTAAACCAGTTATTGGAAATCATTCACCACTTCAAAATTTGTTCTTGGGCTTATGGCGTTCAATAAGCGAGCTGTGCAGATTGGCAGCGGCTAGTCACATAAATCACGAGGTGTTTTTTTCCCCTTCCTAAACATGCCAGAAGTCAGTGGAGTGGGATGCGTCCTGGAGAGAGACAGTGGACACACAGGATTACTGAATTTTGGACTGAATTTTAAACCTTTGCCTCTCTGAGTAATTAAGCCTTGTGTAACACATCACTCCAAGGGAAAATGGACCCTGGCAGAGAACATAGTTCAGATTTAATCTTGCTGTTTTGAGTTCACACATAAATAATTACCTGTGAACTTGCTGCTTCGATCTGCCCCACTGATCAGCCTCTGTCGAGGCCTGGGAAATTCTCTTTAGTTAGATGTTTTGCATAAGATGAGCCAGAGGAGAGGTGCCAAGGAGAGGAATGTTTTTTTAACGTGAACACACGAGGCAGCATTTGCAACATTTGCCCAGAGGATATTCAGTCCTGGTATCGCTATTTTCGTGGTGGCTCTTTGCAATGATTAAAGTGCCGGCATCAGGAATCATGGGAACATATGAGAAACCCAGTTTTTGCTTTAAAATAGAAGTAAGTTTCCTTCCTTACGTTACAGAAGAGACTTAGAAAAAGGTCATCATTAAAGACATGTAAAACACCCCTCTGCTTCTCGTCTAATCTCATAGTTTTTCATTACATTTCTTAATTTGGAGAAGAAACCCTCTCATTTGGAGTGCACCATATGGTTGCAGATCACCAAAATGGAAAAGACCATATCATCCAACCTTTAGCAGCAGATGCCCCAATTTCCCGCAGCCGGGGTGCTCAACAACAGGCACGCCTGCTGCCACCTTACGTACGTCTTTCGAGAGCTTTCGTGACAAAGTTGGGCTTGTGGTTCCCAAAGCAGTAAGCAAGGTGTGTGGACTGGGGATGATGTTCCAACCACCACTTCCCTGTGTGTAAACTGAATCTTCCCCCTCCCCACCCGGCGGTCCTTCTTGGTCACTGTTCTGTCCCTGTCCAAGGAGGGGAATTGCTGCCAGCCCTTGTTCTCGGGTGCCTTGTCCGTGCATTATTTGCCTGCCTTGATGACGCAGCCTACTTCTTCAGGCCATCTGACAATGTCACCTTTAAGGGACCTTCGCGGTGGCCATCAGCTCGTCTTTTCTTACACTTTGTAGCTTTTGGCCTCTTTACGGCTGCTGTGTGGTGCTGAGAACCGTGTGGCCTTTGGTTAGGTATGTGGAGGAGGTAATCTCTATGTCCCTCTGTGTTCCATCTCAGAAGATGGGGCCTCTTAACCAAGGGTCTTTCTATGTTTGTTTTATCCACCCACTTAGGATGAGGCATCTCACCCATCAGCTAGAGCAGGGATTTCTGAAGCATTTCTGCCACGTCCTTAACCCCAAAACCATCCACATTTGCATATGTTGCATGCACGTGTGCTCTGCTTCATCCCCGGTGACCCTTCCCTGCCTCAACAATTCACCGAACAAGACCCCTCCTTGTGTCCCCGTGCCTATCCCGAGGCTCCTCCGTCACCTTCTGTCATGACATCTTGCCTTTATTATACCCTGTGCATCTCTCCCCTCTCTTTCCATCCCCTTGTATTAGGCACCCTGGGGTGAATCCCATCCCTTACGGCAAACCCCTTGCCTTTAGCAAGCAGAGGACTCGCAGTTATTTACTGGAGAAAGGATAAGCTACAGCGTTTATATAAAACATATTAATAATTTCGCCCTTTTCCCTCCACATTTACCAAATTGATTTTTGAACTGCTAGCAGTCGTATTGCAATAAATATAGTTGAAATCCATTGCACGTAATGGTTTATAAATTGTGAGTCATAATTCAGCGGGAGCCTTGGGTTTGGTTTGCTGGCTTCTGTCGGTGCGTGCGTGCGCGCCTGTGTTTTCCTTTCTCCAGCCCTTAAGCCTGCACAACTCTCCAGTGGAGTAATAAATTGGGAATAATAGAAGCTCTGCTAACTAAATTTCACTTGTCAGTTGGAAGATTTCATGCTGTGCGTTAAGTTCTTGCAAATAGTGCAAGGTAAAAAATAAAAATAAAATAACACCCCCCACCCCAGCGCTCTGGTCTGTGTTATCAGCGTGTCCGGATGGGAGGAGAGGTCCCGTTTCCCCCTCCCAGCAGCATCATCGGTTTATCCCCACCATGAAAATGGCCCCTTGTGCCTCTGGGCAGCGTCGGTACTGCGGGAGGGAGTAAGCTGGCAACTATTTTATGATGGGGTCCTCTTGCCGGGAAGCCACCAGTCCCCCTGCCAAGGTGGACATGGAGAGGGGGGATCGGCGGGGGACTGAGTGCCGCCCCAGGACGCGGTAGCAGCGGCGTCAGGTTATATATTCCGTTCACAGCGTGGGGTCCTTCCTCCAAACAGCGTTTGGCTGTTGTCTGAGACGACTGTTTTCAGTACATCGCTGGATCTGCGCAGGGGGAGGTTTTGGCATCAAGCGTGGGAAGGTCCCCGAGGTGGAGGAGACCTGGATGGGAGCAGCTTTGCGCTGGCTAATTCCCCAAAAGTTTGACCCTAGCAAAAGAGAGGTGCTTGGGAAGAAGGAGCATCTGACAGCAGGGCAGTGCCCCCCCAGACGGGGACGGTGATGAGCGCTGCCTCCACCAAAATCACTTTTGCACAACCACGCACAAGATACTGTCCCTGCAGCCGCCATCCCCAAAAACATGGCAGCAAAGGCACCGGACAGGAGAAGCAGGAGGGTTTTGCACAGGGAGTGAGATCCCCCCAGGGTGCAGAGACCGAGCTGGAGCTCAGTGCAGCGGCCGGGCAGGAAAATCCATATCTGCCACAGATTTATTATCTGTTGGGTGAAATGTAGCACAGATATTTTTAAAACGTGGGGCCATTAAGCTCTCCAAATGGGCTGGCTCACCTGCTATTTTAACAACACGTTGTGACACCATCTTATTTTATAAGTATTCCTCTCGGACTTATTAACTCTAAGCTGTCACATCCGATTTTGAGGGAGGAAAATGCCATCGAGATGACCGCTCCGGTCACACCGAAACTGTTTAATGAGTTTTTATGGGGCACAGGAAATTTAAGCGCCAGTCCAGGACTTCAGAGGGGAAAAAAAATGGATGAGTTAGGAATGGTGGTATTTACATTGCTTTTCATTTTCCTGCTCTTTTCTCTGCGTGGCCTCATGTTTATTGTGGGATAGGTGCACAAGAGCCCATGAACTTCATCTGGGTCCCAGTGATGAAGAGGATGGGAATATTTAAAGCGTCATCCCGGCAACATGAAGTGTCTGCAATAGTGGCACATTCCTGGGTGCAGATCCTTTTTTTGTGCCAAAACCCTCTTCTCCTGAAAAAAATACTCCCCCGGGTGCTGCCGGTGGCCAGCGCGCGCCCTTGGGCGAGGGAAGAAGCAGCGCCAAGAGAAATGGGGGTGAGATCATGGAAAAGGGAAAACAAACTACGTCTCACGTCTGGGAATCAGCTGCCAGCGCGGAAGAAGGGCGGAAAAAGGGACTTTGTGGTTTCCCAGCCCTTCACAGGCAGCGCAGGGCTCGGGGCAGCCCTGGGGATGGGGAGGGGGTTGGATGCTTAGCTCTGCAGTCCGAGTCTTTTTTGCCCAAATGAGCTTATTTGGGGGGGAAAAAAAAAAAGAAAAAAAAAATATTAAAAGCTTTGGAGAAAAACACATCTTGGAACGAGATGCCGGGAAGCTGGCGAGTTTGGGGGATGCCTGCAGCACCGCCGCTTTGCCATGCCCAGCGGAGTGGCACATTGACGGGGGACTGACCCAGCGAGCTGCCGCTCGCCCTGGGACCGTGGCCCCCCCTGCCAAACCCTGCTCTCCATGTGCGAAGCAAGCTGGAGGGCTGCGAGCGGGGGCTTGGCTGTGCTAAACCCTTGATGCATGCAGCGTGCACCCTCATGCCAAGGCTGGGGTGTCAGGGCGGGGGTCTCGGTGCCCACTTTCCAGTGCCAGCCTGTTGCCCCTTCCCTGGAGCACAGCTTTCCAGCAGGAGCCGAGCGCTGGCACCCGCGGTCGGAGGAGCGAGCCAAGTAGAAGCATGACACATCCCAGAAAAACAACAAAGAAATGACTGCGAGGAGCCAGATTTGGAGGCGAGGAATGACAACATTTAACCCTTGGCGGGACTTGCTGCTCTCAGAGGCGGTGCACGGGACGGACCAGCTGCAGCAAGGCAGGTGAATTTTGGGAAAAGAGCCAGGTGCCCAAGAAAGGCACCGGTGATGCTCGGTCCCTGCCTTTCTGTTGCCTGTTAGGGATAACCATGTCCACCTGCAGAGGTTTTTGCCACATCAGGGCTGTAATGCCTTCACCTGCATCCTAACCCTGCTATCGGCTTTAAAGGAGGCTTGTAGGTGCTGCTGTTGGTTCTCGGATCTGGTGGGCAGGAGGTGTCAGATGTAGGTGCTTGGGGGCCCCTGGAGCTGTGGGATGCACAGGTAGGAGGTACAGCAGCTATAGCACGGCCATGAGAGTTGAGTGTCTATCACAGAGGGTTTTTGTTTGGGGTTTTTTTACACATAGTTCTTAATAATAATTTGCTGAGGATCCTGCTCTGCTACCAATATTGGCAAAGGTTTATGTTTTGCTATGCTGTTCCCTCCCACCCTACCAGCAGAGCTGTGTGAGCACCTGGTTTTCACCTTTAGAAATGGAAAAGGAAGCCTTGGTCCCAATTCCTGGCAGAGCAGTCTCCAAACTGCCTGTGCTCTGCCTTGCTCCCCTTTTAACGTTACAATCACAGCAGAGCTTTGCTTGGAAAAATTGAAAAAGTAGCCAAGAAGAATACACACAACTGCCCAGGAGAGATAATCAGTTGCTAAAACATGCCTGCTGCTCTAATTAGAAATGAAATGAAATTGGGTTTAAAGTGGAATTAACTGAAGGCTCCCTTATCCTGGCCATCTATTGTGCTCTCACAGCCCTTCTGGACAAACGTGATGGACACAAAAAAAGAAAGCTGTTCCTCTCTGAAGCCTCCATCCCCTGGAGATCCCTCCAGAGCCTGGACTTGAGCAATGCCAGAGAAAGATGCCCAGTCCCTTCTGCTCAGCCAAAATGTACCTTCAGTATCACCAGTTGTATGGGTTCATGCAGAGCTCTTGTTTCACTGCAGTCTTGTGCTAATTTTTGGCATCGAGGGAATAGGGAGAAGTAGATTGCCTGTGTCTAATAGCTGATTTAAGCTGTTAGAAATTATTTTCTGTTTATTAAATCTTAGTTGATACCATAGGTATCTTCTACTTCTTCGGGTGAAGGGTTAAAAGCCTGTGTCATTGATGCTAATATAATGGCAGTAATGCTAATAGACTTCGCCTCTCCTTTGAAAGGATAAGCACTCTGGCCCTTAAATCTGTCCCCTCTGGAGGAAAGTGTGCAAATAGGTAGACTGTGTTATGTGGTCAACAGGCTTTTGTTGTCTGCTTTGTGATCCTTCCCCTCTTGACAACAGGGTGATCCATCCTTTGGTCTTCTCTGGAAAGGTCCTTTCCCTCCGAATGCTTGTCACTGCTCTTTGCTGTTTGGGGAATGACTCAGGGTTTCCCACACATGGCTGAGGGTTTCCAGGATGCTAACAGCTCTTAAAAGTGGGTGAAATTAAACACTAGCAACGATAAAAAGAAAGGGTAAGGTACTGACATGACCCTAGTAGCATCTGCGAGGACACTTCCCGCAGCGCATCGTCACCCTGCCTGACACCTTTTACAGTAAAACACCTTCTCTCTGCTTTGACTTCAAATCTGGCTTTGCAGATTCAGAGAAGGAAAACCAAGATGTTAGCACTGTGTCAGGAGTTTGTCTGCAAAACCAGAAAAGATGGGTCTAAAACTGTCTCAGGGTGGTGATGGGGAACTCCAGTACAGGGACCAGCGAGGGTCTCCAGCAGCATGCTGTTTGCAGGTATCGGTGGGAGAAACCCATTGATACAAAGGGAGAAGAAAAAAACTGGTCCATGGGAAGACTTTGCCAACATGAATGTCACGTTGAAGTTTGAACTGCAAGTCCCAGCAGGGAAGGCCTTATCTGAATACCAGCTTGCATAGCAGTAGCTATGCCAGTTTTTGTTCCTGTTGGCTGATTTGAATGTATTTATTGGCAGAAGTCAATGTTTGGAGATATTTGCTGATTTTGATATTGCTAGGCGAGCTCCTTTTCAGCCATCTCATGCCATGCAGCCTTCACCATTACCTCTGAGCCGGAATGCCAAGGGCAGGACCCTTCCAACCAGATGTCCCGAAGAGCTCAGGCCCTGGTTAGGCACTGGAGAGATGCTTCACCAGAGGGCTGTGTGCATCTTAAAAAATTTGGCTCTTCCTCTTCTACCCATCATCTTCCCAACATGTCCTCTCCGTTAACCTTTGCATTTAATACCTGTGCAATGCCAGGAGTTAGCAAGGTAGGAGCAGTCATGCTAGGGCTGGCAAGAGGTCCATGCATGAAGCCATCAAGGTTGGAGCAAGACAGTGTCATGGGACACTGCACCCTGAGGCGGTGAGTTCCAGCAGTAAATCACACACACACCCCCCCTCAAGAAAAGGGATCTTTTTCCTTTTACATTTAAATCAAGCTCCCACCCCCACATGTATTCTTGCTGTGAGAAAGGGGGAATACTTACCTGGCACCATTATTACGTCTATGCTGTATTATGGCCCTCTTATTCAGCTGCTTTCTGAAACTGCCAGTCCCTGACCTATCAATCTCTCCTTGTCTCTGCTGGTTTCTATTACTCATCTCAGAGCCTCTTGTGTTTCTGCTATGTCTTTTCTTGGATTAAAAATGCATCCTTATATTATATGTATGTCCTCTGAGGAGTTAGGGGAATCTGATGAGTGGGCTCTTTGGAAATGCAAACGCTCAGGACTAAGGAGCTGCTGTACACTCAAGTTCATCTTGACGTGCTGCTAGATGCGTACCAGGGTGTTTTGAAACGACACGTCCACAACATATTAGAAATCCCAGCTGGGCCATACACGAAGGAAGGAAGTCACTTCTGGCTTTTCCCTTGGATTGAATTTCTATAGATCCCAGCCTTCTGCCCGACTGTCATGACTTGCTTGAAGGAGATCCTTGCTGATAAATGAGCAAATTGCTGGATGGCTGAAAAATGTGCACTCCGCATCCTCTGTAATTTGTACTGCCACACAACTGTTTGTGGAAGTGAAATGCAATCGATGGATCAGACCAGAAGGCTCCAATTTCATCTCTGCAAACACTGAAGAGTCAAAGTGTTCTCTTGTTATCTTTTTTTATTTCAGTTCCACCAGAGCCCCATCCCACCAGGCTCAGACCAAATCTTCAGGTAATTTCATACCTTTACATTTTTTGTTTCCTTTCTTTAGATGAAACTCCTTCCTTTTCCACAGGGTCAGCAGATGTACCATCTAAATCCAACAGAAATCCTGTTTACCCTGGTTAAGGGATTGGCAAAAATGACCAAGTGGGGTTTATCTGTCATCTAGTTCACTGGCTGTCCCAGGCACTTTTGCTGAGAAGAGCATCTCTGATGGTTTCTATCATTTCTGCCACTCATGACTGCATTGTGGCACTGCTCTCTTTGATTCAAGACCCAGAAACCTCATCTTGTCCCTCTTGCACTTGCCTGCCTGCCTAGGGGATGGATTGGGACCATAATCTTTGCTCTGAAGGGTTTCTGAAGGCATCTAATTTGGTTCAAACCCAAGACATGGCACAGCCCTTTGAACCAGCATTATGGAAACCTCATTCACCAGGAGGCTTGTCTGCCCTCTCCATCCTGCAGAGCTGCAGAAAGTCCACCACGTAGCAGCTGTGAGATGGCTGATCTGCATAATTTTGTGTTTTACTTGTTTCTGGGTGTTTTAATCTGTTGCAATTAGCTAGCAAGCCTTGTTTTCTTTATGACCATTTGTAGTGTTGATTGTTTGCCATGTATCTCTGGGCCTGAGCCAGAGAGAGCGGCAGTCTGGAAACCAGCTGGTACCTGAAGCTGGTCAGAGCACTGGACTGATGCACAGATTATTTTATGATGACTTATTTTGACTCAGACCCATGAAGAGGTGAAAGTTTGATCTTTACCACTCTGGAGTATCATTCCCCTAAAAAACACACACCCCCCCCTAAAAAAAAAAACCCAAACCAAAAAAACCCCAAAACCCAAGCCTCTACTTATTGACTCAAATGTTTGGCTCCTTCTTCAGGTCCAGTTTACACTGAAAAACTAGTGAATAACTGTTCAATACAAGTTGAGGAGACTTGATGCTTGATGGTGATCCACAGGAGATGGAGATTTTGGGCTTGCTCCATGAGGCTGTCAGCTGCAGAAGGAGGAAGGCATCACTGCTAACTCCTGCTTAAGTTACCTCACTGGTGCCAGTTCGGAAAAGACTTGCAGTCTGAAGAGTATAAGGACTTGCTCACAGAGAATTTGGGAAGCAAAAAAAAAAAAAAAGAGTTGAAAGCTGCTTTGCAAATCTCTTCTGTGTTGTTTGTGGAGTAGGAGTGGATGAATGTGTTAAAAGCAAACGTGTCTTGGGGAGGTAAAGCCTGTCCTCAGTGGAACTTGCAAAGTTGCCCGTCTGCAGGAATTGGGGTGCCCCAATTAGTGGAGAAGCCTGGGTGGTACAGGCATTGCCTGAAAGCATTTGACGGTGGGGATGTAGAGACAGCAGCCTTGCTCTGCATGCTCTCCTGGTCCTGGTTTTTCTAGGATGCACCCAGTCTGAGCCTCTCTTGCTTGGCTGACACCAGTCAGGGTCTCCCAGCAAACTCTTCCTGCTGCTGTAGACCCCAGTAAGCCCCGCTTACCTTCCCAGGAGGGCTGACACATAAGAGGCAGGAGCATCAGCCACCTGGGCAGCTTGGGGGTTAAAAATAATCAGCCGTACCTAATATAAACTCAAAAATCTGCATCGCCTGAGCACCGCCACGGTTGCTCTAGCCATGTCAGGAGGTGTGGGCAGGTGGGGACAAAAAAGAAAAGGGACTCCCTTTTTTTTTTTCAGGATGCAACAAATAAGCACCCATGTCTTTTCAGTGATGGTGTTGTCCTTCACCGTGTCCCTACGCCTGGGCTGCAAGGCAAGAGAAGTCCCCAGGGCATAACCCTGGTGCAGAAGGGAGGCTGGGAAGGGTGAGCAGCTTTTGGGTATACCTGTCACCCTCAGGATGCTGCTGTCTCCCAGGTATAGCTATGGGCTGGAGGAACCTTCCCCATCCCTCCCAAGTATTGGGGGTGTCTGTTTGAGAGCTGGGGCTGCTCAGGTTTCCTTCTGTGCAAGACATTGCACAGAGTCAGCCTGGGATCGCAGGTGCTGCTGGGTTAGAAAGAAATAGTAATTCATGTCTCTGTTCCTGGGTCACACCTGAAATTAATGAATGGCGCTGAAAACATGGGCAAGTTTCCTTTTGTTAATATACTTTGGACCTTTTCTTTGCCCGTGGGTGTCCGGGCACAATTAGGTCATGCTTTCAAGCTCTCTTCCAACCTAGAAAATACCAGATTTTCTTTTGTAATGAGAACAGAGATGCTCTGCTAATCACACGACTCCTGAAGCAGGGTCTTCAGTGGGGGGAAAAAGCAAATATAGTAAGCAGCCTGTGAGAAAATCATGATCTGGTGTGACTGGCACATGTACATATCCTTCAGTAAGAGACATAAAAGCCCATGCCAGGATTCACAGGGCTGTAATGAAATCATTGCAAAGCATTCACTGCCGGCTGGCTTCCTGGGTCTAGCTCTTAACGGGTCTTAATGGGCCAAAAAATGGGAGGCTGCAAGGGGGACCCTGAAGTGAAGCCCTGATTGCAAGGCAGCGTGGTGTAAGTGGTTCAGCGCCCCATCCAAGTGCCGAGCTTTTTCTTACAAATGGATGAGAGGAGCAGGAGAAGTGGTGTTTCTCTGAGACCGCATTGAAGATGGGTATTTGGCAGGTCCCTTGTCAGGAAGGATTACTTTTTAGGCAGAGATGCCGGAGGAGAGGAATATTAAGGAGAGTTTGCAGATTTTTTCTTTTCTGGGGGACTTTGAGGGCTGCACACATGCTGTTGTAAAAAGGAAAAGCCCCCCAAAAAGCTGCTGTGGCTCGAGCATCTCTCTTGCGGAGCTCAGCCTTGGCATGGGACCCCTCCTGCAGCCCACTGGGGACTCCAGGCCTCCAGCATGACCCATCTCACCTTTATCCTGCTTTTAAGATGTTAAAATGTTAGTTTGGGGGGTGGGATTTGGATGCTAGGCTGGCACCCCCTCCTGCTCCACCTACGGTGATGGGCGCTGGGGTCCAGGCACCCCAGGGCTGTGTACGCGGATGGTGGTGACCACAAAACAAGAGGTAAAAAAACCCCACATGCACAGGAGGGGAAAATAATCAAGCCGAGGGGAAGGAAAAAACCAAGTTGTCCTCTTATAACATAAAAGCTCTCCTCCCCTTGAAAGAAATAAAAGCCAGAGTGAAATGAAGGTAAATGCCAGAGGTTTAAGTACCACACTGCAGAGTGTGTTTTAAAGGTTACCTTTCAGGGGGTTGAAGAGAGAGCGAGCGACGGAAAGGGAAGGAGTTGGAGCACTTCCCATTGCGAGGACCACTCCAACTCTTAATGGATTTTTATATCCCTGTCTGCTTTTCATGACATTATTAACATTGCTTATTCTTAATTTTTTTTTTCCCTTTCTTCATCTGGGGGAAGGGGTCGGGGGGGGCAGGAGGACAAACTCTGTTGCCATGGCAATATCCAGCTACACAATACACATCTGCATTGCTGATTTGGAGTAAAAATGAAGTTTTGGGGTAGTTCTTAAAGAGGAGAGAAAAAAGCCATGTCTGGGAGCATGTGAGTGCACACACACATGCACATGCCAGGACAAAAGTCACAGGGTTTAATTACAGGCGTGGGAAGCTGACATTTCCAGTGCTTACCTGGCTAAGATAAAGAAATGAGAAGCCTGAAGCCAGGTAAACACCTGTGTGTAATGTGAATGCTGTATGGCAGACCCCCCCCCCCTCCCCCCGCCTTGCCTTATATCTAGCAAATATCCCCATTTGCTATTCAAAAGTTAGGCCAAAATTTATCTCCGGTTTAGGGTATATGCCTTTACCTTTGCTAGGTTGTGTATGTGCCTGGCAGACCTGGGAGATGTGGGTCACTAGCTTCTAAAAGTGGGGACAAAGTTGCTCTCGGATGCCAAGTACCATCTTTCTGCACCCCAGAAGGCTCCGTCTCAAAGTCAGCTTGCAGGGTAAAACCCAGGTACCGCGGCTGGCCTCGGCATCCGACAGCCTGGGGTACCAAAGTGCGAGGGGCTGATGGCACAGGACCTGTCAATGCACTTGTTGGTCCATTTTTCAGTCTGAGGTGGGCTCCTTGGCATACCCCCCCCCCCCCCCCCAGCTGGATGGGCGGCAGGAGGGCCACCAAAATACCCCGGCAGACAGTTTTGCAGCGGGAGAACGTCCCAGCTCCTCCCCAGGACAGCCGAGGATGCTCTCTGCCTGCTGGCCAGGGCTTGGCGTGGTTTTGCCTCCAGAAGGAAGGAGGTCTGGGGAGCATCGTGGCTCGGCAGCGCTCGCCAGCCCCCCCGGCACAGCTCTGAGCTGTCGTGCAAGCTGCTGAAAGATGGCACAGCCCTTCCTTCGGCCCTTGCTCTCCTTGGAAGGGTGATTTCAAAGACAGAAACAGAGAAAGCAAAGATCTGCTCTCTCGGAGGGAGGGAGGAAGCCTTCCTCCCACCCTACATCCAGGCGGGTGGGAAAAAGGCATACGCCGAAGGTGTCTGCTAGGCTTTTGAGTCCTGCTTTCTCCTTCCAGTTCCCCGGCCCTTTGACTGGGTTTGCTCTCTTTTAGTCTTGTTTTCCCGTCAGAAGGCAAACTCAAGCTGCGCACCCAGTGATGTTCAGATTCCATCGTGGCCGAATGAGCTCAAAATGACTCGGAACAAGCTGCCTGCCCCAAAAGCCCCATCTTCCCTGCCTGCCCAGCCGTAGGGGAGAATCCTATTTCAACACGCCTCCTGAGCCTGGCTTTGTTATCTGCCTGGGTAAGCTCTTTGCTCCTTACATCTCAAATGCCTCATCCTTATGACATGCTGGAAAAAACAAAAACCGAAAAAAACCCTCAAGGGCAAGTTTTGAGTTTCTGCATGGGATAAACAAGTCACGCTGGGGCTAAACTTGGATGAGAAGCAGCATTCCTGCTGGTCACCTCTCTTTTCCCCTGTGCAACTGAGAGATGTCCAGGGCTGCTTGCTGGGAGCAGGGTAGCATCACCTGGTGCTTAAAACACTGATCTATGCCAGGGCTCACTGAATGCATATGCTCTCTTTCCTATAACGCCTGGTGGGCATGGGATCCTGGGGTGTTCAGCCTGCAGCACCCTTCTTTTCCCAGGAATGGGAAAGGATCTCAGGGTGCTCAGCCTGCTCTGGCTCTTGAGTGAGGGAGATGCCTCCTCTCCGCTGCAAATCTCCTCTGCTCGCGGAGCAAAAGCACGCAGAGCGGAGGCAAGAGGCGATGCAGAGACTGGGATGCATCAGCATCGGGTTGCTTTAGCAAGGTCTGGCGTGACCTGACAGCATCCATCAGGGCTCCGGCCCTCCTGGCAGGATGAGAGGGCACAAACCTCCCCAGGGAGGGCTCAGGAGGTGGCACAGAGGGAAAAGTCCCCAGCACAACGGCAATCTCCACCTCTGCGGGTCCCAGCTCCCCCACCGGTGCCCTGACTGGGCTCTTGCTGGGTGTCAGATGGCCTCACGGAAACAAATTATCGCCTTGGCTGGGGAGGTTGATGTGATTTCATTTACCGCTGCTTTTACCAGCCACGCTCGGTGCCCAGCAGGAACCCAGGCACCGTGGCTGCACCGGCGCTGGGGAAGGCGAGCGGAGATGATAGAGGGTCTCCCCTGGCACCGAGCTCAATTTTAGCCGCTCTCACAGCTCCTGTGGAGAGGGATTTGCCATAATCACACGCGCAGCCGGAGGGAGAGGAGGAAATCCCATGGCATAGGCTGCCCTTACGGGGTGGCTGGGCAGAGCAGAGTCCCCTCCTGGGGGAGATGGGGGGCTGCAGCAGCCCCCATCCCACCTGGCCACAAGCTTTGCCTTCCATGGGAAAGCCTTCAGCAGCGATCCCAGCTCCGGGCAGGGGACCAGAAACAGCGAGAGGGTCGGTGGATGCTACCTCTGCTTCGCCCGCAGCCCCCTCTGTGGATGCATCGGTGGGCTGCATCCGTACCCCCCCCCGAAGTGCCGGGGTAGGGACACAGAGACCCCCCCCTGCACCCAGAGCTCGCTCTGGTGAGCAGCACAGCAGCCCCCGGCTTTATGTCACCGAGCCCCCCCTTGCAGGACCTGCCATCCCATCACCGCACGGAGCTGCCCCGGCACGTCGCCAGACACTGTTACTCCAGCAGATTACTCCCCCCAGGTGGGAAAAGAGTTAACTTGTTAAAACTTTTCAGCTTCACATCTGAAATCTGTGTTTTGTTGGCAAACAGGTAGTACAGCCAATAAAATGAACCTAATCTTTACTCCAAAGCTGTATTTTTATTTTTACTTTTTTTTAGCTCCAGGGGCTCTGGTAACTGCTGCTTTGCTCTTATTTCTTTTGCTTTTATTTCCTCAGAAAGCCCACAATAAAAATACAGTGGAAACGCTTGGAGAAAAATAGTTGTCAAGGCAAGCGGTTATGTGAAATACTTGGGGCCGAGGGGCGACGCAGAAGTCACGCAGCAACCAGGCAGCGCAACCCCGCCAGCTCCTCCTGCGCTGGGAAGAGCTCCGCAGGGACGAACCTTCGCCACGGATGGGCTGAGGCTGGATTCTGGTGCCGCGCCAGCCGTGGCTCTCACTGCAAGGCAGGAACGAAAAGGTATTAGCGCTTTTTTTTTTTTTTTTGGTCCCCCTTTTTTGCAGGAGCGGGGTTTAGCATCCACACTTACGGAGAGCAGCAGCACCTACTTGTGCCACGCTCGGGCTTGTTTATGGCGTGGTGGCAAAGGAGAAAGGCTGGGCTGAATAAAGAGGGGGGGGAAAAAACCACCGGTCAGCCCCTCCTGAGACTACGTGGTGCGTGCCAGTGTATATATTTAGGTTTTGGTTAGCTTTCCTTGCCTCCCAGCAGCCCCAGAGTGGTACCCTGGAGACCCAGGCCAGCGCTGCAGGAACATGCGGGCGTACCCGATGCCCGCAGTGATTGCTTAATGTGGCCAGCACTCGATTAGGACTTGCGTCTATTGCTTTGGTTGATAATGCCGCTACAATGCGGCGGAGGGGGGGAACATGAAAGCAAGAGAGATGGAGATTTAATTGGATAATTCTCACTGAAGCATCTCCTGGTTAACCAGCCAGAACCCCACCTGCATCTTTACATTATTTTGCATGTTAACAAGGTCTGCGTCCCGTGAAGCGGCTGGTGGGGCATGAGGGGTTATTAAACCTGGCAGCGCCGCTTCCATTTATCCTCCAGGGCAACTAAAGGATGTAACTGGATGTCAGTGCTCCTCTCCCGCAGCCCTTTGGGAGGCAGGTGCCTGGCGGGGTGGCTGGGCTCGCTCTTAGGATGCTCGCACACGGAGTTGGAGCAAAATGCTGCTGTTGAGGAGCTTGGGCAGCTTTAGTGTCATTGTGAGCAGACACTATCCACCAGCAGAGAGAGAAATGATGAGGCTTTAATATATAATCTCCATCAGGGTGAACAGGGCTCCTGTTTGTTCAGGAGCCCTGGCTTTGTTTTGCCTTTTCCCTTGCATTCGACCGATGAGTAATAGCACGAAGCAGGGTAGTGGGAGCAGAATCATAGAATCACTTAGGTTGGAAAGGACCTTTAAGATCATAGAGTCCAACTGCTAATCTAGCACTGCCAAGTCTACTGCTAAACCATGTCCCTTAGCACCACAACTACACGTCTTTTAAATACCTCCAGGGATGGTGATTCCACCACTTCCCTGGGCAGCCTGTTCCAATGCTTGATAACCCTTTCGGTGAAGAAATTTTTCCTAAGATCCCATCTAAACTTCCCTGGCGCAACTTGAGGCCATTTCCTCTTGTCCTATCACTTGTTACTTGGGAGAAGAGACCGATCCCCACCTGGCTACAACCTCCTTTCAGGTAGCTGTAGAGAGCAATAAGGTCTCCCCTCAGCCTCCTTTTCTCCAGACTAAACAACCCCACGTCCCTCGGCTGCTCGTCATAAGACTTGTGCTCTTGAACCTTCACCAGCTTCGTTGCCCTTCTTTGGACATGCTCCAGCAACTCAATGTCTTTCTTGTAGTGAGGAATGGAGCAACCAGGACAACTGAAAATGCCTGGGGTTGTTTGTTTTGCTCTCCCTAATTATCCAAAACAACCTGGATGGATGGATTTCTTTCCTCCAAGGCCGGGCTGGGCACAGACATTAAGCTGAGTGGGAAAGACCTGCGAGAGACGGTCACGGACAAATGCTTAAAAATATAAATATATCACCGGAAATTTCTGGAGCTCTTCCCATCCCAGACAACCTGACCTTCAATTTGTTGAACTCCATCCCATGATTTTAATGGTTGTCAGTGCAAATGCAAGCCGGTTGTTCCTGGAAACACTGAGCCTTGAGAGAAATTCACGTTGCCCTTGTTCCCCCCAGGAGGTTTCGCTCCGAGCATTTTATTTATCTCAGAAGCATCGTGCTGTTCTCTAGGAGGTTGCCCTCTGCTCCAGCCCTCGGAAAACATGTCCTGAAAGATGTCACTTGGTGGGGAAGCAAGGCATAAATGCATTTGTCTGAAAAGCTGCAGAATCAGGCTGGGGAAACAAACACCAGGAAGGTGGAGGAAGATCTCAAGTTCTCCCCTCGCCAGCTTCGATAATAGTCCTAGCAAAGAGCGGAGAGACAGGGAGAGAGCTGCTGTAAGACCCACTCCTGCCACAGGACCCCCCAGTCTGGATATTTTTTGCATTGGCTTCTAATAGGGGGAAAAATGTGAATAAGCAGCTGATAATCCCAAATTCTCAAAATTATTGTGGGTAGTTAAATCAGCAGCAGCAAGTGGAGGTAGGTGACTCAAACTGACTCATAACGAGTCACGGGGAGCATCCTTCTCCCAGAGCGTGGTCACAGCTTGTCTTGACGTAGCCTTTGACAGGTTTCTTTTAACCAGAGGGAACCTCTCTGAATGCCATGAAATGCCATCAGGTTTGCCCGTGTCGGCCCCGAGTCCCACTCTAAAGGGAGGTGCTTTTCTGGTAATTAAAATTAATGAGCTCTTACAGCTTGGCTCCATCCAGTTTTTCCCAGGTAATAAGTGCCATGGGAGGATTGGTCACTGCATGAGCTGCTCCCTGAGCTGTGTGGCTCAGACCGAGAAGGGACATTTAAAATCCCCGAGATCCCTAATCCAGACATAACTTTTAGCCAGGGAGCGCAGCTGGTAGTAGACATTAGAGACTCCTCACCAACACCCATCCGCTCCAGAAACACAAACGCCTTTCAAAACCAGGCACCTCTGACCCTGTTACTCACAGAAAGAGACGTCAGGCTCTGGCGATCTCCAAAGCCTTGTGCTCTGGGACTTTGGATTTAGGTCAACGTAAGCACGGCGTTAATTTAGCATCAGCAGGAAAGGCTCCAGTCCCTCAAACCCATTTCTGGTAAACACGCGCCGCCCTGCTTTTGGGGTGGGGAGGGAGGTCTCTACACCCACCAGCAATGCACGGCACTGTCCTCAGTGACTCACCCAAAAGACCGGTGTTGGCCATAGTCGACACGGGGGACGTGCCCGCAGGTGCAGGCAGCAGGCACCTCCACGCCATCTGGAAACCACAGCTTTGGTCAACTGCTGTGGTCTTGCTCCAGCTATCGTGACGGTCTCCTTTGCTGCCCAGTAGATTTTCGCCCACCCGCTCGGCAAAGATAGCGGGAGGCTTTGTGCCAGCTGCCCTTCCCCCTGAAAGGCTCTTGTTTTCATCTGATGAGCCCAAAATCAAGCGGCCACCATCCTTCTACGCTTCTCCCCTTTACCCAACATGGGGTTGTGGTTGCAAATGGAGACCTCGAGCCCCATTTCAGCCTGTGAGGATGAGAACAGCATTTACAGGGAACTGCTTTTTCCCTTGACTTCACTACCACTTACTTGGTCACGTAGGACGTAACACAAGGCGTACTGGATTGAGCTGCAAGATTCTTGCTCGCTTGCCTCCATGGTGGTGGGAAACCACACTGCATTTCCCTGACAGCAGAGGCCAGGAGCACTCAGCACCTCCAGAGCCACCAGAGACCCATCGCACAGCGTCATCCGCGAGCTCTGGATGGTTTCAGCCAGCTGGAAGACTGGGAGACGCTGATTCAAGGCTCGTCGCAAATAGAAATGCACCAGGACATGTGGCTGGAGACCCCAGACCCTCCACCCCGTGCCCTTCCCGGATCCGGCCGGTCTGGCGGATACCCCCTGCAGCACCCCTGGTGCTGGTGCTGTTGGCAGGTATATTGCAGGAGGAAACTGGGCTTTGCCTCAGAGAGCGCCAGGCGTCATTCAGCAAAGGATGTTCCCAGCACTGGGCAGTGACACACATTGTTAGCAAGGCCAGGCTGAATCAAGAAAAACAAGTGAGATGACACTCAGTGATCAGTAATTCCTCCCCCTCACTCATAACTCCGTCAGCCCTTTCAGCTGGATTGTCAAAATACGTTTGTCACAGAACAATTCCTGCTCTTTTTTTTTATTATTATTATTATTATTTTTTCCCCTTTTTCAGACTCTGGCTGAACTCATCCTTTTGGAACAAAACCCAATATTCATTTCCTCTCTGGGCAGTTGATTTTATTATTGGCTCACCTGCTCCTGTGGTTGAAAAGCTATAAGACTAGCTGGGTCTTCAAAATTAAATTCTGTTGGGTTTTGGGTGGTGGTTTTTTTTTTTTTTCTTGCTCGCTTGCAAGCGAGTTGGGTTTTGGGTGGTGTTTTTTTTTTTCCCAGCCTCACGTATTCCATGACTGCAGGTTACTGGCAGAGATTTGAAGATACACTTGGCAAAGGTACTTTCTGTCTGGGATGGGGATGAGCAAAACAGGAAGCCTGCTTCTCTCTAAAGCAGCATCTTTCCAAAGGCTCAGACTATTCCAGAGCAGGACAGCCCTGGCTTGTGCCTTGCACATCTTTTGCTGAGGGTGAAATGGAGCTGTGGGCAGTCACTAACTGTTCCACTGGGCAGATGAAGCTAAAAGAGGAAAATGTGGGTTACCTCGGGATTTTTTTTTGAGGGGGGTAAGGCTCCTGCTCAGCGCCAGCTTGGCAGCTGGGACCCCTGCCAGGCTAGGATGGACTTGGGATGTTGCTTGGTCTTGGGATCCTTCCCAGGCTCCCCAATTCCTGCCATGGCAGGATGAATTTTGCTGCTTCAGGGACTGTGTTCAGGAGGCCAGGCTCAGTTCTGAATTGCACTGCCAGCTTTGCTTATTTTAGTTACTGATCTCCTCTGCTGGTCTAGTAGAAGAAAGATTTGGGGACAGGGAGGGAGGGACCCATCTGCATCGCTAAGACCGGCTCTCCCAAGCCAGACCCAAAACGTTCCAAGGGCTGCTTGGAGAGTTGTGTTAAGGACTTAGAAACTCCCAGTTAGCCACCACTGGATTAAACTCCTCACCTTTCTGTGACTAGGTGATGTTATCTTCACTCTGCAGCCAGAGGAGCGAGGCCCAAGGGTAGGACCAAAACCCTAATCCCTGTTGACAACAGCTTTCACCTCCCCAGCAATATTCTCTGCCTCGCTTGTCCACGCATGTGTTTTCCATGCCTGTCTTTTCCGTGGGAATCCTGGCTGAGACATTTGCTCCCTCGGAGTTCCCTGCAAATGCTGAATGAGGTGCCGAAGCCAAAAGCTGACCTCATCGTTTCTCAGCAGGAAATAAGTTTGCCAACAACTGGTATTTTCACTGACCTCATATCATGAAAGATCTGCGTCCCATCTTACCTGGAAATGCCAGCCGCGAGACAACGCTCGTAGCAGGAGCCAGTGTTTTTACTGGAAGGAATATTTTTAGCCTGGCAAGGCATTGCGCTGGGAAGCTTATTCCTTCAGACAGTAATACCTTGGTCTGTCGGAGCAAGCACATGGGCTCTGCGGCTGCAGCACCCAGAGGAGCAGCCTGGCCGGCCGGGAGCGGCACCGGCACCATCCCTGTACATCGCCGGCACCATCCCTGTACATCCCCGGCACCGCGGACGGATCCAGACCTGCCCGCCCGCCAGCGCGGGTCGAGGTCCGGCATGTGTTAGAACACGAAAAGCAATCGCAGCTGAAAATGAGAGGAAGGGGAAAGTGTGAAGAAAACCTCCTGGGTGTCAGACAAGCCCTCCCCGAGCCTGCCCTGAGAGGTCTCCCTGTCGGATAACGCCCGGGGAGGGGGCTGCTCCGGTGGGCACGCTTGCATTACTGCTCTACCCCAGGAACTCAGTGCCAAATTTTGGTGGCCTGGGGAAGCTGGATGCTGCTGCGGTGTGTGGCATCGTGCTGAGCCGCTGTTCCCGGAGCTGCCAGGCACTCACCCACACCACCACGGCAGCAGAGCATATGGAAATGCGTAAATGGGGTTGGGTATCCACGGGGCGAGAAGGGCCGTGTGCTCGCACTCCCTCCAGGCTGGAATTTCCCCTGTGATCCTCCCGAAAAGCCGGGTGCAGGAGGGTGGAGAGCAATACGAGCTGTCATCTGCTGTACCCGCAGACTGACTGAAAAGAGGGAAGGAGCCAGCAGACATTACATGCCCTGTGCACCAGACTGCCCGGGCAGTTTTCTCCCTCCCAATTACCAGCTGCAATAAAGGAATGGGCAGGACCAGCCTTTTTAGTGAGACTGGGACTGGGACGGTCTGGGCTAAGTTTGCAGCCTCTGTGTGGGCTGCGCTCCTGCGCCTGGATCTTGCAAGACAGACGGAGCAGTCAGAGGGAACCATGCTGCGAGCCTGGAGCTGGTTCCCGAATAACTGGCTTGAAACCCAAGGAAAGGAGGATAAATCCCACCAGAGTGCATGCAACACCTAGATTTTGGAACGAGGGGGACCGTAGGAGGGCCCAGGGGGACACAGAGCAGGCAGGCTGGGGAAGCCCCTCTGCCTGCATCCCTGACCCGGCATCCACACCTTCGGATAACACCGAGCGGTTGCTGCCTTCGTGCTGGTCTTCCCCTAGCGAGCCCCCTTGCATCATTCCCCTGCTAAATAAAGATCTCCGGCCTCCTGATATGGGCACGACGTTTTCCCAGGCAGTCCCAGGCTCCAACCTGCCCTGCTGAGCCCTTGCCCGTGCTGTCGCAGCGTCTGGCAGCAGGAGGGGGAGGCGGAAGGAAAAAAGGGAGATGGCAGGTGAAGCTGGGGACTCGGAGTGCGACCGAGTGGGTGATTATTTTATTCTTTTGGAGGAAGGAGGAAGCAATTTCCGTGTGGCACTCCCTGGGTATACCTGGAGGGCGCAGCTGATGAATAGGACTGTTTTACTTGCCGCAGGCTGAGCCACGCAAAGCTCAAGAGAGTTTTTTTCCTGAGCTGCTCCATTAACACAAACAGACAGCAATGCTAGCTGCTGACACCAAGGTTAATTAAATCCATCTCTCCATCAATTCTTATTCAACTATTATCGATGGTCATTAGATCAGCGACAAAGTGACAAGCAAACAGTAATAGACTCATCTTAACCCTTGCCGTGCTGGAGAAGGGTAATCGGACCAGGTGAACGGGGAGGTGGCTTCTCTGGTGCTCTGCTCAAACTCTGCTTGCCCTCTCTTAGAGCATCCCACCCGTATTTGAACTGGTCCCCTTGGTAGGGCAGGTCACCGCCCCTGCTCCCCCGAGGAGCAGAGTCTGTGCCTGTGTCCCTCTCTGTCCCTTTCCAACGGCTTCAAGTGCCATTCATGGCACAGTGACATGTGGATGGAAAGCAGAAAGGTCCCACTGCCGCATCCTTCTCACCGCAACACAGAGACGGCAGGGTGCTCTGGGGCAGCCGTGCCTTAGGGGTGGTCCACGGGGGCAAAAAAACTCACTCTTTTTGCAACACGGCCCTGAACTGCATGGCAGAGTCACGGCGGTGATGCCGTCCTCGGAAGGGAGACCTACAGACCACGGGAGAACTAGTTACTGGAATAACTCCATCCGTGAAAGGACTAACAAGAATAAGGGAAATGTATGGTTTTTGGCTCCTAGAGACCGCCCTTCTTGCAGCAAGGCAGAGCTGATTTCCACCCCCACCCGTGTCCTGAAGGCCCTTCCAGTGCCACTCACACTTTTGCAGTCAAGCTCGCGGGGGAAAGCTGCTGCTGCTGCTGCTTTCCTCCCTCTCCCCCTCTGATTAACAGCTTAAATGAGAACTGAAGGCTGCCCAAGGGCTGCAATACATTTTCACGCTTCTGCCACCGCAGCCAACAAGCCAACGTCCAGCTCTCTTCAAGGTCACTCACAACCTTCAAGTGACTTTCCAGCTCGCTTGGGGAGTGATGCTCGCGTCCTGTGGTTCTAACTCGTGGAGCAAAGAGACGGGGGTCTCACTGGGAGTCCTGGGGTTGGGTCTTGGTGGTGGCTCACATGGGACACACGATGGTGGGTTATGAAAAGCCTGCGATAAAATAAATATGTAATTCTGTGCATATGTGGAGGTAAACAACCGACATGTATTTACCCTCATTTTTGCTTCGTCATAGGGGAAACCCTGTGCCAGCATTGCCCTTGGTGATCCATGCAAGTCTTTCCAAAAACCTGGGGCAATCCTTGGAGGTTTTACATGCAGGTTAGATAGCCCCTTGGTTAGGAAGGGTGAGAAGGACTTCTTGAGGCCACAGGGCAAAGCCACTACTGTATGATCCAGTATTGGCGGGAGGAGTGCTGTAGCCCAGAGTTCTCCAGCTTTACGCTTTCTACATTAGCAAAGTTACAAAGGGCCACCAAACACCCACCTTCAGACTGGTGGGATGGAGCTTTCGGTGCTTGTTGGCTCACAGTGGAGGCTTGCTCTGACTTCTTGACCCAGCATGGTGCAGGTAAACTATTAAAAAAATACATTTATTACCACTTTTCTCCCTCTTCTGTTCTTTCTTGTTCTTGTCTTGCTGGAATTGGGCTGGCCATGGTGGTAGGGCACAGCCAGGCAGGGCAATGGGGCACGGATTTCTGGAGAAGCTGTTTGAATGCCCCCCTTCCAGGCCCTACCCAGAAGGTTTCAACAAGAAGACAAGATTTCTGAGTGCTGGTACAAGTGCCTCATGATGACCCATCTGCTCTGCCATGGCAAGTGTTTCTTCTTGCAGGATTGCCTGGGGTTTGTGTTTCTGGAAGTAGTTAATAATCATGGCACTGGTTCATCACTCTTCAGTACATGCTGCTGCATTGCTTCGGTGTTTTTGTGGGGTTCAGAGATCTCAGTATGCACTGCAAATAGCTTGCTTTGTGTAGCTCTTTGCAGTGGCTTTTAACACCTGCAGAAGCTTCAACACGCTTGAGAGCCGGTGAAGAAATGCTTTATGAGTTGGTAAACCCTTCATTGCTGGAGTCGGGAAATGGGCATGCACGAAGTAAATGGCCGGGGGAAAAAAGAGCCAGGACGTTGCAAGGCGTACGTACGGCAGACCTCTGTCTCAAAACACGGCCATGCTGCTGAAGAAGGACCTTCTGCGTGCTGAGGGAAGACCCAGTCCTTGCTCAGCGTTGACCTCTTGCAGGGTCCGTGCACGGCTGGTCCCTCACAGCCTTCTCGTGCCGGTGAGAACCACAGAGCGGTGATGGCAGGTAGTGAATGCCTGCCATGGGCTAATCCTGGTCTCCTGGCCATCGCCCCAGTCCTTTCTTTGGAGAATGGAGACCCTGGTCCCAGCAGGGAATGGGGCACTGGTGAATGGAGAAGCAGAAATGTAGCTTTTCTACGGTCATCTCTGTAACTGGGATATATAAGTCTCTGACGTTCCCCCTGTGCACATACCCAAGGCAGTATTTTATTCCTGCTCTTCCTCAGTGAAGGAATACAGGATGGGCACGTTAGGAAATATCCTTTGTTCCTGAGCTGGGGGAAACAGCACAGAAGGGAAAAGTTGCTTTAGGGTCAAGTGGTTCACCTTAGGCTAAGGGCAGAACTGCGAGGGAGAGCAACCGCCTTCCTAACCGCAGCCCTCGGCACTTCCCTCGATCCAGCAAATTGCCTGTGCCTGGCAGGGACCCCCAGCTTTGCTGGGGGGCAGCCAGCCTGGGCCTGAATATGGCATCAGGAGAGATAAGAGGTGGCTCCACGGCGGGGCGAGGAGGGGGCAGAAGCGCTGCGTGCAGTGGTCCGCGCACCTGGCCGGCGAGCAAAGCCCTAGAGCTGCCCTGCGCCGGGTAGGGACCGCGGCTCTGCTCGGCAGCTTAAACCTCACGCACATCCCTCGCTTCTGGAAAAAGAAAATAATTGCCATATTCATTTGTGGAGGGAAATAATTACTTCATTCATGACATGAAGTCAATTTTTGTCCTGAACCGGAGGGAGCCCTGTACTGACAGAGGGAATTTCAGAGAGAGCAAAAACAAGCCTGGCATTTGTATGCCACAATTAAAGGCGAGAAGGAGCCAGCAGTGAGGTTTGGTTTTTGTTTTTTTTTTCTCTCCTTCTGTTTTTTTGCACATCAAATCAGATAACGGATAAAATGTTCTGGCTTCTCCCGCTCAGGCTGGGGCGGGGGAGGAAAGGTCTCCCTTAACTTCGTTAGCCGTGCTGAAATGTTGCGGTTCAAAAGATGACTGCAGCAAGAGAGAGCTTTCCCCCCCCATTTGCCACGGCAGCCAGGCAAGGACTGATGGGCAGATTGAAGGAGCTTGTCGGTCGTTTAGTGGGGCCAGGAGAGGCACAGGCAGGCACTTAGCACAGGTTAAACAATTTACGGGAATTAAAAAGGAAAAGAATAATAATAAAAAAAAAGGCTAGAAGGCCCTTCTGCTTGTGCCAGCGATGGGGTCAAATCTGAAATCTATTCCTTGGAAAGATCAAAAGGGCTGGGCTGGGATTTCTGAGTGAGCAGCACAAATTGCTAATGGACTCTGGGTTAGCACGCTGCCGCGCACAAGCGTGCTGGCTGGGCTGCCGGTGTGGGCAGTGGCGGCAGCAGAGGCGGTGGGCTTTCCTCCGTGGGCTCCCAACGGAGGTGAGGCATCCCCGTCACGGCCGGGGAGGGTGCAAGCCCATCCACCCCACCACGTGCCTTGCTGTCCTGAGTTGGGGTCCCTCGGGGAGCTGGGATGAGGGTCCCTCGCTGCCACGGGACCTGGTGTCCGACACGTGAAAAACGGGGCGCCCGAGAGCCCCGGGTGGGGGGAAAGGGCAGCTGGCATCCTGCAATGGGGGCACGCAGGTTCTTGCGGATAAATGATAAGCCAGAACCTTTGATATGGCTCCTCCGCTGCAGGGCGGCTCCGGTTAAGTGCCGAGGGCCTTGCTGCAAAAAGGTTTCCCGTGCTCGGTCCGGATTGCCCACCGCTCGCTTCTGGCTGCCCTCCCACCTCCGAGAGGGAAGCTGGAGGCACAGCTGGCTCACCCAGAGCAGAGGGGAAGGTGATATATGCATGGACTAATTGATACTAAATTATGTGGGAAAAGAGGAAACTGAAGGCGGGCGGTTCTGTAAACATATCTATTTTTCACAATCTGCACCACCATGATTGAAGCTGGTGTCAAGGGTGATATATGATAGAAAATTGATGAAACATTGATGTCGGGGGATGAATATTTCAGAAGGCACTGTATACATTGTACAGTGCTTTTCTTAAATCTTTAACCAGTGTTGGATAACCTTGAGAGGGGTGTTTATAAGTTT
This sequence comes from Buteo buteo, assembly GCF_964188355.1. Lineage (NCBI taxonomy): Eukaryota > Metazoa > Chordata > Aves > Accipitriformes > Accipitridae > Buteo > Buteo buteo. Next base: position 30,042,541 of record NC_134174.1, on the reverse strand, counting down.
ATTTTGTGGCAAGGGGGAGCAGGGAGCCTGAGGGGATTTGGGGTGTGCGAGGGGATTTGGGGTGTGCAAGAGGATTTGGGGTGTGCTGCCCCAGGGAGGAGAGCGATACCCCGGGGCGAGGCTCAGCGCATCCCATCGCACGAGGCTGCCCGGCTAAGCCAGCGCCGCAGGTAAAATCCTCGAGGCTAACATATGCCAAACCTTTCCCGGCTCTGAAAGCAAGTGCAGGACGGAAAGGTCAGCCCCGGCTCCATCTTCCTTCCTGCAGCCCTTGGAGCATCCCCAGCCTGCGGCTCTCCCATCGCACCGGCTGCAGCCGCTTCCCAGCAGCTTGACCTGATCCTGACCTCAACCTGCTCGGGCACAGCACCTCCAGACTGATGGAAAACAACTTTACAAGCCGCTTTCTCCTCCAGGTTGACTTTTAAGCGTCGGCACCTGGTTTCAGCAGGGAGGTTGTCCTCTTTCAGGGGAGAGAGAGTGACGGGGAGGCTTGGGGTCCAGCTGGGGACAGCGAGGCCAAGCCGTGAGCAATTACAACACGGAGGAAGCTCAGAGCAGCTCACTGCCTGGTGAGTGGAAAAGTCCTGCTGGCTTGTAGCTATTTTGAGGTAAGGCATTAATTGTGGACCAGAGGGAAAACAATAAAGCCGTCCCCGAAATAGAAGCTGTCAAAATACCGTTGCTAGGAGTGAAGCTGAACCCGTTGTTTTTTGTTTTGGTTTGTTTTTTGGGGTTTTTTTGGGTTTTTTTTTCCCCTGTTGCAGAGAGCCTGTTGGCTTCAAAGCAACTGCGAGGGGGCCTGAGTTTGGGGTTTTTCTTTGCTCCCACCAAAATCAAACTTCCCCATCTCCCCTGTGCCCAGAGAAGAGGCTGCGGGGGCAGCGGCAGCCAGGCACGCGTTAGGACTAATGCTTTTCAGTGACATTTAGAAGATGCCTAGAGGGCCCTTTGCATTTGCTGCTCTGAAGATTTGCTTGTTTATTTTGGAAATTAGCAGCATTCGAGCTTTTTTATTAATAAAACCTCTAAGATAAAGGGGGTTTTTAACATGGAGGGAGCATCGGCTGGAGGATGGGGGTTCAGTGGGGTTTTGTTTCCAGGACGGGGAGCGAGCGGAAAGATTTGCAAGCAGGAGGGGTTTAAAAGTGTTGATGTTTCATGTACAAAACCAGTGTTATTGTAACACTTGGGTGTGCCTTTCCCGGAGCAGGACCTCCTGCTGCATCAGCCTGCTTGGGGCTGGTACCTGGGAAGTGTCATCATCCCAACAAGGACCAGCTTCCCCCCAGCAACCCCAAATGGAAGCAGAGCCGGATGATTTACACTTCTCCCACCCCACCCTACCCCTCCATAAACAACATTTCATCAAAAAAAGTGTAAGTGGGGGGAAAAAGGGAGGAAAAAGCCTGCTCTGCTGCCTGTCTTATCCCCAGCTGGGCATGCATGGTGGTCTTTGGGGGCTGTCGGGGCTGCTGGGCAGGGACCCCCTCCTGCACGGTTCTTTTGGGTTGTGCCCATGCCATGATTTCCAAGGCCCCATCAGGAAGAGCGTTTTCCTGCCACCGGTATTATCTCATAGCGCTTGCCATCTTCTTTTTCCCCCCCACAGAAAGCTGCAAATCAAGACCCTGAGGCATCCACGTAGCACCAAGATGACTCTTGTATATCTTTTTTAAAGATATATTTTTTCATTTTGCAGTGTTCAAACACCATCTGCTGTTTTGTACGGTGGCACTTTCACAGGAGGCGGTCATTTTTAGGTGTAAATTGTTCCTTAAAGTACATATTGACAGTACGGGAGGCTGAAATGGCTGGGAAAACCCTACAGCGAGGACAAAGTACCACAGCCCTGGTCTGTAATGGCCATCCTCATTGTGTGGGGACTTTGCTTCTTGCCTTCCCACCTGGAAGAGCATCTTTCACCCTCGGTCCCCTCCAAACCCAGGGACAGCTAGCAACTGAGGTCCTGGTCCTGAAATGCAAGGTGGAAGAAAAAATCCCTGATCGCTTGGCTGAATCAAGGCCAGCATCACCCCACCAAAGCCACTTGGGCTTACAATAACAAACCGGCAGTGCTGCCCGTGACGTGTAACTTACGGAGGATTGTGGTTATCGGGAGAAACGAGGCATCGTTTCAGAGGGATGCGCTTGGCCAAAACCGGGATAACGGTACAAACCCCTAGGTTAATCCCCTGGGCACTCGGCCTCTATTTCAAGGTGAGCAAAGCAACAGCAAATACCTGGCGAAGCAAGTTAGTCCCTGATCTGTAGCGCTTAAACAAATACAATTAAAATAATTGCTGCAGCCTGGTGGCTGCTCTCCCATTTCTTGTTACGGAGTATCGCTGCGACGTAATGACTGCAGCAGCATGGCCCCATGCTATTTCAACTTTAATTTGGTATCTTGTTTCCAGCTATCACCTTATTTATTTTAGAAGCTTTAATTTATGTCAGGCCAGGTATGCCAACTGTCCCAGTTACGCAAAGGTCGGGGAACGGCTTCTGCAAACAGCGCGTGGGTCGGAGCTGGGTGCTGCAACAGCCTCTTCCCTGGGATCTCCTCCTGCCACACCGGGATGATGCTGCTGGAGCTCCTGCTGTGGTCCAGGCTCAGGAACGCTCCATAGACCAAGCATCTCCAGCCAAGCACAGGGAAGCAAATGATGTTTTTTGTGTGTGGTTTTATTTTTCCTCCCACTTTTCTATTTTCTCTCTCTCTTTTTTTTTTTTCTTTTTTTTTTTTTCTCCCCCGTTCTAGCTTCTTGCTGGCAACAACAGACGTTATATTTTGACGAGTTAATAAACATCTCCCCCGGGAGCGAAGGAGCTCCAGCATGCTCTGCTTCACCATGTTTTACGTCTGACTAACAGAGTTTGCAGAGCAAGAGGTGTTTTTCTAATCTGAGAACTCAGTGGCTCACGTTTCAGACTTCTCCCTGAAGCCGCTTCACTTCTCTGCGTCTCGGAGGCTGATACCATGATGCTTCTGTGTTATCTCCCGGGGGCTAACCCATCACTGCAATCTCCCCCGGCCCTTTCTGCCACCCTCCGCCCACTCTCAACCCCAAATCATCACTTGGATCTTGTGTTCTTGAGCTGTTTATCCGCCTCAGATGTTACGATACTGCTGTACATCTTGCTCTGTGGCATCTCTGGGACCTGTACGCTCCCATGGCACACGGTTCCTTCCCATGCCGACAGGAATCCCTTCGCTGCCGGAGGGGTCACCAATGAACAGCAGGCACTGCTGCAGTGAGTTGCTGGTGGATGCCAGGTCTCTGCATTGGGGATGCACCTTGTCTTGCTCCTCCCAAGCACCTCCATCTATTGCTCTGCTAATACCGAGTCCCACAACCTGTGGTTTTCATCAGCCTTTCAGACCAAAAAACCAAGAGTTCTTGACAATTTTGAGACCAGCTGGTGAGGAAGCCCTTGGAAACCTGAAGAGCAGGGACAGATGGACATGGCTCCAAAACCTGGCGCTTCTAGGATGCCCCTCATGGCTGTATCAACCTGGAGGCGGCTGCTGCCTTCGGGCCTTTTGGCAAGAAGAAATGAGACCTTGGACATGGTGCAAGGCAGGCCCGGGAAGACGGCGTGTGGTCCGAGGAGCCAAATGCCAGTTTGAACTTGTAGAACATTATTGCTCGTGAATTATGGATAGTTATTGCACCTCCTGGATGATAAATTATTGAGCTGACATGCTGGATGGAGAACAAGGAGCCAGCGCCATGTTTGTGGCAGGTGGATCTGGCACCCGGTGTCTTTGTGGGGAGGGGGGGATGTTTTTCTCCCTTTCCTTTGGAGCAAAAGCATCTCCGCCTGAAGCTGGGGAAACAGCAGGGCTCTGCCCACTGTAACTCACTGAGTCAGCTGGGAGGGCAGTCACAGGCGAAAATCCCTGGCAAGGGATCTCGGAGGAGTTTGGGGGAGGTTCTCCCCAATCCCACAGGTTTTTCTGCTTGCACTTGTTGGGTTTGCACTCTTGCTGGCGTTTGGGAATGGATAACATTGATCAGCAAAAGGAAATGAGATGGGTTCCTTGAAAAAACAGGTATAGGGACGCTCACCCAAAGCAGGTGCTGGCTCCTGGCTGCAAACACCAGCTTCTTCCCCCTCCGTAGCATCAGACGTTGTTTTTGCTTGCAGAAGAGGGATAACTGAGCTTAGACTATTCAGTATACAGTCAGCTGCATAATATTTGTGTTGGAGATGGAAGATAAAGCAAGATAAGCAATTCTGTAAATGCAAGGGTGCCTTTCAAACACCACAGTGTACGCAGATGCAGGAAACCAACCAGCCAATATCTTAGCAAAAAGGATTTAACGGGGACCATGGCCATGCCTTCTCAGCCCGGGCGCTCATCTTTCTTACATGACGGCTGAGGACTCTTCCCGGGGAGCTGCACAAATAGCTCCAGTGCTCGGTCTGGTCCCAAAGTTCGCCATGGTCCTGGCTCGCCAGCTGCCCCCCCCTCTCCTGCCCTATCTCCCCAGAGCAGCCTGCCCAGCAGCTTGGCAGGGGATGGGGATTTGGCACCTCACTGAAGCGGTCGTTAATCACCCCCAGCATCTGCTTTGGAGAAGGGGCAGGCGGCAGGAGCAGTCACCCCGTGGTTTCCAAGCCTGGCTCAGTTCAGCCGTGAAGAAAGGCTGTGAGCTGGTCCCAAGGCAGGGAGGAGAGACACTTGTTCCTCCGCTGCTTTGCTCTCTGGGGCTGCTTGTGCCACCCCAATGCGGCTTTGCAATACCCAGGGCTCGGTGCCACCCTGCACTGGGACATGGACTTAAACCCTGGTGTCCCTCCATGCCCCTCTCTGCCTGTCCTGTAGCATCATCCTGGGCGCTTCTGAGGTCCAGTAACCTCCCCCTTGCCCTCGAGAGGATTTGGGGAACAGTTTATTTAGGTGATGAGGCACACTATCTCTTTATGTCCCACGCTGAGCTGGTCCAGCATCCCTGGCAGGGGACGGCAGGTCTGCCGAGCCCCTTGTCCCACGCGTGCTCCCGGCAGCCCCAGGCTTAGGGACTCCCTGAGGTGGCTGCTCCATCACATTTAACAGACCTTGACAGACCTGTGAGCCCCTAGAGTTTGCCTAAATGCTTTCTGGGGCCTGTTTAGGCTGTAGGTCTCCATAGCATCCTGTGGCAATGAGTTCCATAATTTAATCATGGGTGGCGTGGAAAAAGCACTGTCTTTTGTTTGTCCCTAAATCTGCTGCCCGATAACTCGATTTGGACACTCCTAGTTCCTGTGTTGGAAGAAATAGGGAATTATCACTGCCTCTGCACCTGCTCCACAGCACTGGTGCTTTTATACCGGCCCGCTGCGGCTTTTCTTTCGCCTCTCCGTCATTCATACCTCCTGGCAACTTCGCACTCCCCTGCCAGCCCGGCCTGGCATCGCACAGAGGATGGAGCCAGAAAGGTCTCTGCTTTGCTTCGTGGCTGTGTTTATCTCCACTTTTCTCCCACTCGTTTCTTTTACAGGTGTGGGAGAGATGCTCAGGAGGCACTGCTGATGCCGGTCCAGATGCCGATGGGCTCCCTCTGGAGCAAACCGTAGCCTTGACGAAAATCCCGAGAGCATCTTCTGGTGGTTTGGGGCACTGGCTCCTGCCCGTTGGGTCCGTGCGTGCACGTGTGGACCTTTCCCCAGCCACCCAGCCCCTCGTGAGGAGAACGGTTCATAACGTGGCTTATGGTCACCTTGGGCATTACTTATCTCCGAACCAGGCTTTCCTGGCCCCAGGAGAGTGGCTCCCACCTCGGTCCCGCCGTGGGACAGAGAGACCGTGAAGCATCGCCCAGGGTGGAGGAGAGAGGTGGCACGGGAGTCAAAGCGGGGGACAGCGGGGTGTTTGTGTCCGCCTCTCCCCCCGCCAAGCGGGATTTCCATGGCATCTCGAGCTGAAGCCAAGGAGGCTCTGGTGTCGGTAGAAAGTGAAGCGCTTTCCCTAATCGAATCACACGCCAGTGTCACTCGTAAAGCTCTGCAAAGCAGAAAGGACTTGGGAGCCACTGAACCACAAACACCTCCTCCCTCCCCAGCACCTCCGTGGAGACCCTGCCTCTCTTCTTTGCCGTCTCTCACCCACAAACACGGTTTGGGAGGGAGCCAGGGCAGGGGCTTGGAGATCCCTCCTTTTGCCGCGTGTCTGGTGCAGGGCCATCACACCACATACCCCATGGGCTTGAGGATTTGGGGAAATGTATATGGTGCTTCGGGGTTCTTGGTCTTCATCTTGGGGATGTTCTGCCCTCTCTGGTCATCTCCCTGACAGGGATGTCTCCCTCCAAGCAGGTGCTGGCCATGCATCATGTCTCGCCAGTCCAGTGGGTCTTCTCCATCCTCAGCTTCCGTGAAGATGCTACATCTTCTCCTGCGCCTTGCTCAGCTCCTTCACGAGACCCTGCCAGCCCAAGCGTGGGACGTGCACTGTACAGCCATCCCGTTTGGAGGTGACGGGCAGGAGGACAGTCCCTTGCCTTCACCTCCCCGGCCCAAGCCGAAAGGGGTAACCCGGGGACCACAGGACGCCTTTCCCAGCAAGGGTTGGGGGAGCCCACGGAGCAGGGGAAGGAAGGGTCGGTGCTGGGTATTCCACCCTCAGAGAGCAGGGGAGTTGCTGACGGAGGTGGACGTTTCTAAGCAAAGCCCTTCGTACAGGTTTTGATGGTGCATCAAGCACCGAGTACATTGCTGCCTCTGAGCATCCCCACGGAGCTGTGCGCAGAGCAAAATTAGCAGGGAGGCTGGCTAATGTCGAATCGAGAGGACAGGCTGGCTCCATCCAGGTGCCCACTAGCAACAGCCTACCGAGCAAAACGCAGTGGTCCGCCTCTTTTGTAGGAAAAACCTGCCCTCTCTCTCTTCCTCCAGCCCTTTTTCTGCCCTAGCCCTCCCCACGTTACAGAGAGAAGCAAATTTCCCATCCTTTACAGGCAGCGGCTGGGATTTCTCCGCGGCAGTCAGCGGCGTTCTCGCAGCAGGTCCATCAGTGACAATTTCCGCAGCCTCCTTCAGTGCACCCAAAGCATGCAGGCGAGGAAATTGTCAGTAGCAGGGAAGAAAAAAAAAATATCAACCGCTGCTAAGCTCAGTGTTTACTTCCTGCTGGGGCTCTCTTGGTAACAAGCAGCTCCCTAGAAAAAATCCCCCCTTTAAAAAAAGCAGGGGGATTTCAGCCCGGCTGGATTCCCAGAGCAGGGAAGCGGCTATTTGTGGAGCGAGAGATGTGGCAGGGGCTGGCTGAGCCTCCTCCCGCGGCAGGACCAGCAGAGCTCAGCGATGGCTGCTTTCCCGCAGCTGGAAACGTGCAATTTGCCCCATTTGGTCCCTGCTGCTGCGGGTGAGGCGGTGGGGAGCCGATGCCAGGCTGTCTGTCCGGGCTGCAGCATCTCAGGGAAAGCAAAACCGTACAGCCCCAGCTTTTCCTTGTTGGGGAAGCCCTTCCCTGTGTCTCGACCCCACGTTATCTGTAGCTTTGCTGCGTATCACCTCTTCTTCCCCTGTGTGCATGTCTTCAGACACTCTCTTCCTACTAATGCCTAATTAGGTTGGCGGGACTGTTTGGCCCGATAGCACAGTTCTGGATAATGCAATGCAAATTGACTCGAAGACCTATGAACCCCCAAATAGATAAGCACCTCCGGCTACCCTCATGTTTAGCTGCCTGCGGCCCTTCCAGCTGACCACGGCTGCAAATAGCACGTGGGGGCTTTAAAGAAAATGCTTTTAAAAAAAAAAAAAAAAATCATCTTCCCCCCCCAATGGAAAATTCTTTATACCGTAAAGATGTCTTGACATCTCAGTGCAATCAAGCCCGGCCTTATCCCAGATAGCTGAGATACTTGGTGAGGAACGTGGTCACCATTTGAAAGAAAAAGGCACTTTTAGAGGACATTTCAGCCCACTTAAGGTCCACTCTGCCTCCGAAGTTTGGGTGGGAAAAGCTACCCACCCCTCCCGTGACAGCGCGACCACGGCTGAAAGGCGCCGTGACCTGGAAGTCTGAACAAGCGAGTCTTTGTCCCACCTCCTGATTATGCTTTGGGAGTTTCCTCTGTTTATTATTCATCTGATTGCAATCTTTTTTAACGCTTTAATGCACCCTCCCCCCCTGCAGCTATTGCTAGAGACCCGAACGCCTGACCGGAGACAGGCACCGGAGAGGTCGGAGGGTCCCTGCTCAGATGCCGTGTGCGTCACCGGTGGGACGTGGACTGCTGGTCCTCCCACGTCCCTGAGTGGGAGCAGTCCTTCCCCGTGCCCAGTGCAGAATGTCAAAAAAATCAGGTGTCCCATCCGATGCTGCCCCTCCCCTGAGCCATACCCAAAGCGGGTGGTGCGGACCCTTTCCCCCGTGCCATCAGCTTTCCCTCAGCACCATCGACCTCCCTCCATCCCTCCGGGGCTGGCGAGAAGGGCCGGGTCCTGCCAGTCCTGCTGCGGCCGGGCAGCTGAGTCCTGTGCAACTCGTCGCACCTCTCAATCGGCTGCTGGGAGGGGTCCCACTGTGCCGGGGATTTGATTGACCTGTGCATGCCAGGCCATTAGAGGAAAATGAGGGGTAATATGTAAACACCTGGGAGGAAAAACAGCCCTTTGTCTTAATGATAGTTTGTCATGTCATATTTTTCTAAAATTGCAAAATAGTGGTAGGCTAACCATTAATTTGCATTGCTTTAATTCATATTTTGAATACCAGACAACGACTTAAACGCCACCCGATTTAACCCACACGTTCTCACTCATTTCTGCAAAAAAACCCCACCCTGTAAAAAGGAGCACTCTGCTTCCAAAAGCAGGCGCTCTGAATGCCTGCCGGCTCCTCCGCTCATTAGTACGGATACCCGCACTGGTACCAAGCCAGTCTTCCGAGCCCCTCAAAGTGCTTTACACACTGGCCCGAGTGTTATCTGTGTTATTTAATAAAAGAATAAACACCCGCCCAGGCATGGAGCCCTCTCTTGCACAAATAATCGCTGAGCTCCGGCACAAGCACCCGGGCTTCGGGGCTGCACGTGGGGCCAGAGCCAAATGCCGACGTGCCCTTGCGTTACGCTGCCACAAGCTGTACATGAGCCCAACGCGTGGCCTGATCCTGCTGGAAAATAGCCTTTTTTCTGGTTTGTTTTCCCAGACCTCTCACCCCCAGCCCCTCTGCAATGTCTTGTCTGCATCAGGCGCATCCCTTCCCCTCCCTGTCCAGTCAGGCTCTTCTTTTCTGGCTTCACCCCATTGACAACAACTGGAAATGAGAAAATTTTTTTTTTGGCTCTTAAGCCTTTTCCAGCATGTCTCACTGCTCTGTAAATACAGGCTGAAGTGCAGCCGAGTGTGGGATGCTCGAGGTAGCACTCAAGGCAGCTGTATTGCTGGCAACGTGCAGGTGGCCCAAGCAGCGTGGCATGAGTACCCCCCGGTTTTGGGGTCTGGCTGGGGGTACCCATGGGACCGGTAAGGTGGGAGAAGGCAACCGGGCAGCTAGGAGAGCTCATGACAGCTCTGAAAGGTTTCCAAAGGTGGATTTTCTTTTTCTGGGTGATGCCCGAAAGGCCCATCCCAAGGGCAAAGGCCACCCCTGGTGCTCCTGGGTGACCCAGCAGAACCCCACGGTCCGCACGCAACCCCCCGATTCCCCAGCAGAAGCCGTCCTCCAGCTTCTCCATCCCATCGGGGTTCGCGCTCCCCCTCTGAGGGTGACAACCGAGCTCAGGCCAAGGACCAAACCCATGGCTGGAGCGGCACGTCGGGCCTGGAGAGAGCCAGTGCCAAACCCGGTTCCACCGGGCTGACGGTGAGGCGCAGGCTGTAATTACCGCCTGCCTGCTAGGGGTTTTTTCGCCCCCACTGCCCTACCCGGGAGGGACTGAGCAGCTGCCAGCAATTAAAAGTAGTTAGCAGTTCCCATGCTATTTTAACCATTTCTAGGCAGCCACGGTAGCCCCTTCTCCCTTAGTGGAAGAGAGCGGTTCTTGCCGTCGCCCGGCACTTTGCAGCCCCGCTCGCGGAGATGCGGCAGCGCTGGGCTCCATCGTAACGCGGCTTTTCTGAACTTGGGGTTGTCTCGTCTCCTGGGTGCCCCTCCAGCTGGTGGGGTGGCGTTTAAACCATTGGGGGGAAAACTGCAGCCTCGCCGCTCCAAGTTTGCAAACCCGTAAGTTCGTTTTCAGTTCCTTTGCAAGAAGGAGGTGTACAGGTATGGAGGAGCAGTTGCAGGATATCGCCCTCAATGTGTGATTTATTTTTATTTTTGGTGCATGTGTGTGTGTCTGGGGTTTTTTTAATACTCCTGCAGGTCTATTCTGCAGCCTGGGTTGGCGGGGACGTAGCAGTCCGTTCCATGCTCCTCCAGCACTCACATCGCTAGGAGCAAAAGCCCACTTTCGCTTCACGCCTTCGAGTCTTTTTCGCGGCGTGTTTCTCCCCGGGCCAAGCCTCCTCGGCGGGCACAGCGGGGTACGGCCACGCCGGAGGCGGGGGACCGAGAGGAGGAGGATGAGCACGGCGCTTCCCCGGGGGCCGCCGGCGTGGCAGCGAAGGGGAAACCCGGCACCGACCGCGTTGCGGGGCTCCCCCTTGTGCCCGCACATCCCCACTGCAGACCGAGCGATTTAACGCTGTTTTGTTTTTTTTTTTTTTTTTTTTTTTCCCATCCCTGCCTCGCAGTCCCTCTCCCGGCTCGGCTTTGCGTGTGTCCCCCCCCTCCCCTTTCACCATCCCGAGGCGGTGATGAAGGGGTGGCTGAGACCGGGCGCAGCTCATCGCAGGCAGGGCGCCGGGGCCGCCCCCGTTCCGCCCCCCGTCCCCGGGGGCCGCTCCCCGCTCCGCCCCGCTCGGCGCCGGGCAGCCCGGCAGTGTGTGGCGAGGCGGGCGGGCAGGCAGCGCCGCTCCGCTCCTCTCCTCTCCCTTTTCCCGGCCCCCGCCGCCGCCGCCATGCCGCCTCCCCCCGGCCCCCGCCGCCCCGCCGCTTTCTTCATCCTCCTCTTCCTCCTGCCGCTGCTCCGCCGGGCGCTGGCCGCCGCAGGTAAGGGGGAGCCGGGGAGGGGGCAGAAGTTTTGCTGGGGGGGTGGGGTGGGCAGCGTGCCCTGCTCCCTCCTCCACCCCCCCCAAAAAAAAAAAAGTTCACTGCGGTTTACCTCTTTTTTTTTTTTTTTTTTAGGGGTAACTCCAGGGGGGGTCCAACCTTGGGGCGTTTATTTCCTTCTTTTTTCTTTTTTTTTCTTTTTTAATATAAAGGTTGAGAGCGCAGGTTTGGGGGGGGGGGGGCTGAGCCATCCTCGGGGCCGGGGGATGCTCCGGGGGATGCGGGCTGGCAGCGCCGCCCGCCCTGCCCCGCCGCTGCCGCCTGCTGATATTTTTATATACATATATATAATTTTTTTTTTTTCTTTCCTTGGGAAAAGCAAAACAAACCCAGCCCTGTTTGTAGTGTCGCCGGCTGTGATTCCTCAGCGGGTCAAATAAGTTAATTATTCAGCTTGGATTTTTTTTTTTTTTATCTGCCTTTTGATAAACCGAGCTATTGATGGCCAAGCAGCTAAGTGGTCTTTTCCTATGGCTCTTCAAAGTTTCCTGTGCGCAACCCAATCTTGTGATTGAGATGCACTTAAATCCAGCCCTTCCGTTGGTAATCCCTGCCACAGACAATAAACAGAGGCGCGTCTCTCCTGCTGCCCTCTCTCGTTAGGACTCCTGTGATCAAATTCAGCCTTTCCGCTATATTTCACACACCACCACCACCCCCCCCCAGCAACTCCTGAACATCCTCTGCATCTCAGGACTTTGTCCTTTGTCATCCTCCGGCGGTGGCAAAGCAAAGGTGCCGGTGTTTATCCTCCAGGTAGAACAAGATGTCTTCGAGCGTAGAGCTCTGAAGCGGAGCCCTATAAAGTTTGGTGGCTTTTTAGAGGTTGGTACCTCTACCCCAACCGTAAGCGTCGGGGCTCCGGTGATGGGCAAGGTCGGCATCCCCGTGGGAACTCGGGAGGAGAGCCCATCGCCCGCATCCTGCACCTTGTGGCAAGGGCTCGAGGACGCGGCGCGTAGCGCAGATCGGTCTTGGTAGTAGTTAAAAGTGTCTCCTGACAAGCTGATTTTCTAGGAAAATGAACCAAGCCTTCTTTTCTGAAGCGTAATTAAGGTGACGAGGAATTTTGGGGAGGGAGCTTAATTAGATTAATATTTTTTCCGCCTCCGCCACACAAAGATCTAGTGTGTTTCGGCAAATGGAAAACAGAAATGGCACTATTGACTTGCTCGGTGGCCTGGACGTTGCTGCAGCAGCATCCTCCAGCCAGAAGAAACTCTCCCTTGCTGGCAAGGGAGAGGTTTGAGACCTGGCAACTGGTGCGCAGCGAGGGGACCTGCGGCTCGGCACGGCGTGGGATGCTGTGGGTGGCAGGGAGTTGGGAAGGCTGGATTAGCCAGGCTGCTGTGGGTCGGGGTTTAGCTGTGGCCAAGCAGCCTGGGGATGCCGTTGGGGGGGGAGGTGTTGGCTGGGTTGGTGGGACGGGACCCCCGTGCCTGGCTCTGTCCCACGCAGTGATTGCATGCACCAAGTTCACGCAGGGGTTGAACTCCAACTGGGCAGGAGGGAGGGAACGAAGAAGCAAAAACAAGTTAGACCTGACCAAGCTGGATCAGTTTGAGTCTGGGGAGCTTTCTGAAGGCACACTGTTAATCTGGCATACGTAAATGTGTATATAAAGTTTTTAGCTGTAGAGCTATAATTAGTGTTTCTCCAGGAGTGTTGTGCAGAGATTGCATGTGATGATGCAGAGGAGGGAGCCACGGTGGGTGCTGCGCCCCGGTGATAAGCCGCTCCCTTCCCCATCCTGGTTTTGAGGAGGGAGGGAGGGACGTCACCCAGAAAATAATTTTTAATAACAGAGAATGTACATATTGTTTGTGTCGGGGTTTTGCAACGAGGCGGGGGGAGATGTGTTGTTTCGGACAGGGGTTTGAAACCCGCTCACTGCCCGGACTGCTGCGGTGCTCTCCTCCGCTTCTGGGGGAACCCCAGCTCCCACCCGCGGCCCCCCAGTCCCGGGGATTTGCCTGCGGGGCTGCTCGCCATGCTTCGTTCTGCTTGTGTGTGCTACTCCCGATAGGAAAACAACTCGGGGTGAGGATTTCGAGCTTGCTTGAGGGCCTTTCCCAACGAGGCCAGCTGTGCAGAAGGGCTGCCAAAATCCAGAGGGTGATGCTGGATGGCGCGCTTAGCTGACGAGGGCGTTTGCAGAGAGTGTGACGCTGCCATTCTGGTGAAGGACCGTCCTTCCATCCCTCCGTTGGCGCTGCCGTCAGGAAAACACTTGGGAAGGGGATATCAGCACCGGTGTCTCCCACCGGCGTGGGTCACGGGCTCCCATGCGTCGGTGGCAGGAGGCTGCCTGCCTGCTGCTGTCATCGCGAGCGGATGGCCGGGAGAGAGATGCTTGCTCCGAGACCTGTTGCTCATCAGGAAAGCCTCTGCCCTTGCAGGAGGTGGGGGCTTGCTCGCTTGAGGACAGCGGTGTGTGGAAGGATCTGCTCTGGGTTTTTTTTGTCGCCTTCTTTAGCTTCTTGGTTATGGAGCCTTCTCTCTTAGAAGCGGGTGCTCTCTGTGCGCGGTAGTGGCAGAACGAAATAATGAAACACCAAAAAAAGGAGAGAAATGGAAAAATGCTACTTTAAAGAAGGCAGAGTCTCTTGGAAGGGGTAGTTGGGGGTTAGGGGAGAAATCCAGATTGTGTTTTCTCTGTTTAGAAGTCAAAAGTGCACCACTGCTGACCCAGCAAGCAGCTTGGAGAGTCCTGCTGTGTCCTTTATCTTGTCTCCTATTTAAGGTCCCGTGGGCCCTTTCGGTGCTGTGCATGCTGGCTCCCTTTCCGTCCCTGTCCTAGCCGTACAGCAATAAAAAAAAAATAAAAATTATCTGTATTTTGGGTCAGTTAAGCAAGCCAAGATGATGCAAGGAGCCTGGTTTTGCTTCCGTTTCTAGCAGCAGCAGTGCTTTCAAGTCCTCAGCCCTGTGGCTTTCTCCCTCCCGGCGTGTTTGGGGCCGGAGGGATGAGCCTGCCAGCCCCGCAGGTTATCGGGAGAGACCGTGAGCTGGGTTTTCCTTGGCAAAAGCCAGGCTCGCAGGCCGGTGCTGGGGAGGCGGCAGGAAAGTGCCGGGCTGCGAGGTGAGGACGGAAGGGGCTGGATGGAGTCTGCGAGGAGTTCATTACAGCAGATGTCGGTGCCATAAAGCCACAGGTTCCTGCTGTTTCCTATTCACTTCTATCCTCCCGGCTTTAGCGATGCTAATGCAAGTGAAAACATTTGCTGGAGCGAGGGACGGGGGCATAAATCACCAAGCCTGTTCCTTCTGCCCCCTCCTGCCATCCCACCCGCGTCTCGCTTTGGGAAGCGGGGACACTAATTCGGGTGCGAGGGATGCCTGAGCCGGCCGCCGTCGGCCCCGCCGTGGCGTTTGAAGGCCCACTGCCTCCGATTTTGGTTTTCCTTAACGAGCAAAGCTGTAATTCGCTGTAATCGGTTGTGTTGTGCAAGCCACCCCTGCTCGTGAGTCAGAGCAGCGGCACCGAGCTGACACAGCCCTGGCCCTTTGGATGCTGGGGGGGGTGAGGGTCTGCGTCTGGTGGCACGAAGGCTCATTCCTCTTCATCCTGGGGTGAAGGGAGCTCGGGTAATCCTTCCCGGGCTCTGCCAGAGCTCAGGACCTAAAGGAAATGTTGTGCGAGATACTTTCCCCCACCAAACCAGAGCCTTCGTGGTGCTCCAGGAGCGGTGAAGGGGTAGCTGTTGAATGATGTGGCTTCCCCCATCACTGGAAAAAAAAAAAAAAAAAAAAAAATCCTGTATGACCTGCAGTGGGGTTGCACCAGGGCTGGGAAATGCGGAGCTTTGACTTGGGAGAGGCAGAAAGCCCCATAAAGCTGCTCTGATGTCTGGTTTCACACTCGCCCTCCAAGGGACCTCTCTTGGTGGGAGCCTGGAGGCCCCTGGCTGAATGCAGCACCCTCCCTAACACTCCCTAAATCCTCCGGCTCGCTGTCCCCGCCGCCCTGCAGGCTTGGCTGACGCTTGAATTTGTACTGTCGAGGCAGTTTGGGAGCGTTGGGTTTTCTTTTAGCTTCACGCCGGGGTCCCGGCGCGGAAGGTGATGTTGTTCTCGAGGGTCCCAGCTGGGTTTTGGTTTCAAATCGGTTTTGATCCCGTTGTGGAGCAAAGCGCTAAAAACAGGGGCTGCGTGCGTGGGGGAGGCTGGGGAGCCAGAAGGCAAGGAAAGCATCCCGGCTGCACGGAGTATTATTTTTGAAGCCTCCTGGTTTTTCGGAGGCCTGACTCACGGTGCAGGAATGCGCTGGGCTGGCAGCCCTGGACCTGCTCCTTGGTGGAGGGGAAGAGCTGCCGTCTCCTCCTCCCAAGCCCGTTCCCCATCCCCTCTCCTCCCAAACCGCTGGGCTGGGCTGGTAGCAGCCACATGTTTGCTGAGCTTGGATTTTTAGGGGATTTCTTTTTTTTTTTTTTTTTTTTTAACTTTGCTATTTGCTTTTTTCACATAGGGGCTGATTTTTTTTTTTTTTTTTTTTTTGAATGGGGCTGGGGCAGCTCTGCGGGTCGTAGCGAGGCACCTTTGGGTTGCAGTTGGCTGGTTGGAGGCGAGGGAAAGGCAGAGCGAGCCCGGAGATCAAACGCAAGCCAGGCTGGGAAAGGCTAGGCGAAGCCACGCTGGAAAACGAGGAGAGGGAAGGGAAGCAGGAATTATTTAGCACGGGGCTTGCTCCAGCGTGTCCTGTACTCTGCCTTTAATCTCCTGCGAGTCCCTCCCTGCTGCAGCCCGGCACGGCCCCGCTCAGGTCTCCTTTGCTCCCTGCTGCCTTTGGTGGCTTCTCCCAGACCCGCTGGCTCAGCTCAGTTTTTTGGGGGGCTGTTCCCCGTTGCCGTGAGCTCCTCTGGACCCACACGGGTGTGTTAGACTGGGTTAGGTTTGTGGTGAAATGCCCAGGGTGGTGGGTCCTGGTCCTCATCCCCAAACTGGGGGTTCGGGTGCTGCTACCCGGTGTAAGTTGGGGGGTTTGAAGCTGCAAGCCTTAACCCAAACTCTTGGTGGGTGGGAGGGTGCTTTGGGGTAAATCCAGTAAAGGGACTGTGATGACAAGTTTGGCTCCCTGTGTTTCTCAGTGTTGGGCTCCGTGGAGAAATACAGGTGGGGAAGGGGAGAAAGCAAGCTACCTGCCACCCTGATGCTGAGCAGCAGGCGGGGCATCTCGCAGCTCAAGAGAAAGAAAGTGTTTTCATCTTTGGTGTGGGCTCTGCTTCCATCTTTCCTCGCCCCGCGAGTCGGGGCTCTGCTGGGTCCCTTGGCTTGCCTGGAGCATCCCTGGATGCCACTGTGTCTTCCCTCCTGCTGCAGCCCTCAACCCCTCTCCAGAGGGGATTGATGGCCAAGCACCCACTCGTTTTGGTGCTGGGAAATATTCCCTTTCCAGCTAATACGTTGCTGACCTTGGTCTTTGCTGTGAGGAGGAGGAATTACCAGTTCCCAAGGCCTGGGGGTGGCAGCAGAGCCGCCTGGGGCACGTGCATGGGCCGTGGGGCAGGCATGGTGGAGGCACAGGAGTCCCAAAACTGGGCTTTCCCCGTGAGACAAGGCTTCCTCCTAGAGCTGGATTAGTCCAGGCAAAATATTTATCAGGAGGCACATCCCATTGCCTGCCACGCAGGGCTTGGTCTGGATGGAGGGGGCTGACACTCCCCCAGGATCTAAAAAACAACTGTTTTGAGCCAGTTTTTTCCCCTTTAGCTTTGCTTGTTGGAAGTTAAAGGCAGTGCTGTTTGTTTTGTGGGTTGGTTTGGGTTTTTTTTTGGGGGGGGGGGGGGGGTTGTTTTTTTTAACCCTGGGAGATGGAGACACAAGTTGAGACACTTATGGAAGAGTAATATACCCAGTTATACAAGAAGCAAACTGAGCAGAGCTCTAGCCTCAAACTCGAAGCTTTTCTGTGCTTGCATTTGGGGTCTGGGTTACCCCTTTCTCTGGGAGAGCGAGTCCCTTCAGGTAAGGAAGAAGACCTGTATAGATTTGCAGAGCATCTTTGGTGGTCTCCTTCTCCACCTCCATCCCTTTGCCCCACAAGTCTGATCAGCAGCAGCCTATAATACTCATATATACACACGTATAGCACAGCTGCCCTCGCCTCTCTCCCCCATTTATTCCCGTAAAACCTAGGAGGAGAGAAAGGGCTTATTTGTACCACGACCGATCCCTTCCCTGCCCGAATACCGGGGGCTCGGAGCATGGGCTGTCCTCCTAATCGGTACAAACCCCTCATCGAGCCAGATGCAAAAGTCCGATCCTGGCATCTCTCGTGCTTCTGGGGGGTCCCGCCGGTGTGGTTTCCATAAAGCTCCCATGGGGAACCTTCGCTGCCCCCGCAGCTCCCCTCCTTCACAAGCCTATGCCGAGTGTGAAAGCTGAGGGATTGTTTCCCTTTGAAAGAGCGTGGAAAATCTCATTTGGAGATGTTTAATGCGTATTAGATCCATCTGCCTTTCTGTCGAGCGGAGGCCGCCGCGGGAGGAGAGACAAGGACTTCTGAGTGCAGATGCCCAGAGCCCAGGTGGGCTTCGGGCCTCTGTGGGAGCGATGCTGTGGGCATCCTCCTCCACTGGAGGATCCATGTGGGTGCATTGCACGGAATGTTAGAAGGAGGTGGGTGGGAAGCGGGGGCAACCCCACAAGACTTCCACAGAGGTGGAGAAATGCTCTTGGTATTGTTGTCGCTGCATGCAGGTGCAATTGTTTTGGATGCTTTGGCTTGCCCTGGGGATGGGATTCAGCACACCTTGATATATTGAACCAACTGGCCGTCAGGTGCAGATAAAAATCTGTGCGAGAGGGTTTGAGTGCAGGATGGTGCATGGGGAATGCTCCTGTAAGGCACGATGGTGCTTCTCCCCACGAAGCATCCCTCCCTGTTGAAGTTCTCTGGAGATGGACGTGGTGGCTGTTGATAGGAGCCCTGCAAGGGGGAGGCTTGCACCGGGCAGGGAGGTGAGAGCACGGCTGAGATGAGAGGAAGCTTTTCTCCACCCTGATTTTGTCCTGCTGTTGCTTTGTGAGTCTTCCCTTTTGCGGAGTGACTCTCCCCCCCGGGAGCTGCCACCAGCCTGGAAATGATCCCCAACTGCCCCCTTCTCGCCACGCTCCCTCCTTGGTTGGCAGCATTTAAATGCCTTTACATGTTCTCTTCCACAACTTAAATAAGGAGCAGTGTGGGCTGCCCACCTCTGGGGGGGCTCCTCGGTGTACCTGCATCTCCTGGGGTGGTGGCAGGCTGGAGGGACAAGACGTTGTAAAAACAAACCCAGGCTTCCCGGCTGGGTGGCTCGCGGAGGCGGGAGGCTATTAAAAGGGTTGTGTTGCATTGTATAGCGTGGGAGTTTTCCTTAGGCAGGAGGTTAGAGAGCCCAGAAACTCCTCAGGACAGATTTAAATGGGAGAAGGGACACGCCTGGGGTGCAGCGTTGCTGTCTCCTCCTGTCTGAGGTTGCTGTCAGTGAGTGTCCTCGATGCTTTCTAGGCTATGAGGTTTTGGGCTTATTCGCAACTGGTGGCACACATGGGCGCATCCACCCAGCAGCGGCTGAGGGCACCAAGAAGGTCCTCAGCAGAAGACCTTGCTTCATTGACTGTCTGGTTTTCCAATGGACTCACGTGATGTGCTGGGAAGTTGTAGTTCTTCCTTCGGATGATTCTGACCGCTGCTTGGAGGACTGAAAGCAACTGGGATGGAGGAACAAGGATTTGGATGGTGACTGCTGGTTGGAGGACCGAGAGCAATTGGGATGGAGGAACAAGGATTCGGATGGTGACCGCTGGTTAGAGGACCGAGAGCAATTGGGATGGAGGAACAAGGATTCGGATGGTGACCGCTGGTTGGAGGACCGAGAGCAATTGGGATGGAGGAACAGGGATTTGGAGGGTTTTATGGAGATGGATGAACAGAGCTTCCTTCCACTGGGTTGACTGGCTCTGCCTCTCTACCATCTTGAGGGGGGGTCTCGTCCCCGCCTCGAGTGGTCTGTGAGCAGGGGCTGATCTCCTCTGCGCGCCTCTTATCCCCCGTGGAGACCTCACCATCCTACGCCATCGCCCGGCTGTGTTATTGGCTCTCTCTGTTTGGGTTGGCTTGAAGAACAGAAAGAGGGCGTTTTCCAGGAGCCAGAAAGTGGTTGCTATTTAAAACAACCAAAAAAAAAAAAAAAAAGCGGTCTGCTGCTTGCTTTTCATCCATGTAGCCAAATGGAGCCGAGCAAGCATCCCCACCCTCACCTGGAGGGGCATCTCTGAAGGCTTTGCAGGGCCTGCGAGTGAAGCTAGTAATTAGTGCTGGTCATGAGGGTGGATCTTGCAACGTGGCTGTGCTGTCTGCTGTGGTCTGGCCTGGGGCCATCGCCTCGTTTCGAATGGCCGCTGCCCAGGTGTGGGTTCCCAGCAGCCTCCCTCCACCCCTGTTTATCCCAAACAGGCTGGGGATGCCGCTCGGGGTGCGGGTACCTTCGCCTCCCCGCCTGGCGCGGCTGTTTTTACGGTTGCTGGATGGTGCTGTGGTGTTCCTGTGCTGCAATATTATTTTGAAGGTTTTTCTTTCCCCCTCGACAGACGTGAAGTGTAGAGACGTGCTTAAAATGAAAGCATGGCTCCTAAGTCCAATTACACAGCAATTAAAAGTAATCGGCGGTCTGGGTCGCTGCATCGGAGACTAGGCTCGTTGAAGGGTTTTCTCTTCCAGCCTATCTTGGAGAAGCTTAAATGTCCTGGCTCTTCTGCTTTCTGCGACCTGACCGGAGGACATCTTCCTAGAGCGGGTCAAGTATTGCTGAAAATCTGCATTAGGCTGGAAGTGAGCGGTTCCCAGTGCTTAGGAGCTCCTCGACGGGGCTGTGGCATCCCCATGGGACTCCGTAGGGTCTCCTCCGAGTTGCACCACTTTGGGGACACGGCGTCGCTGCTGGGTGCCTGCCCAGCTCTCTCGGCGCTGCTGGGGCCGCAGGCTAATGCTTTGGGCTGGAAGGAAGAAGAGGTGGCAATTCGGGCTCCCTTGCCATCTCCACCCATGCATTTATTTTCCACCTGAGTCTGCGGTTCCTCTCGCCCTCCCCTGGTCTTTAGGAAGAGATACTTGACTCGGTTGTGGAAGCACGTTTTCCTGGAGGACGCGCGGTGCCTGCTGTGCATCATTTTGGCTGCTTTTTTTACAGTCGGAGCCCTGCAAACGCCGCCTTCCATGCTCCGGCACTAAAGGGATTTGTTTCAGGAGCGGGGATTTGGCCGCGCGGCTGCACAGCGCGGAGCTGCTCGGTTGACCGGGGTCCAGAGTGTGATGAAGCCGGGGTGCGGGCTGCCAAGGGCTATAAAACTTACGTTCTCCCCCTTCGCAGTCCCTCTTTTTTTCATGTGTGTCTATGCTAAATGATTTGCTACTGGTGAATGACTAGTCTGTGCTTGGGTGAAGCAAGCAAGGCTGGGAGGTGCGGCCATGGAGGCTTTGCACGTTAAAATCCCGTGGTGTCATAGCCCAGGGATCCTGGCTTTGGATTGCAGGAGTTACAGCCCTGTGGTTAATCCCTATCCTGGGTCATGGGTACTTCAGCTACCCTGTTTTTTATATATATGTATAAAACAAGGTATGGAGGCACCTATTTCAGACTCTAAAATTTATACACCAAGATAAAAATGTTGGCTCTGCCCAAAGCTGGAAAAGCGAGCTCCAAAAGCTGGGAAGAGGGTTGGGTTTTGTTTGGGCTGAACAGTGACTAACAAGAGTTGAGTTTTTAAAACAAATGCTTGGGATAAACTGGTTATGCAAACTGGGGCGAATTGGGCAGGTTCCTTTGTAGTTTACAACAAAACCCCGGGAGTCTGGGGCGTGTTGGGGCTGGTCCTGCCGGGGATGGAAAAACCCATGCACCGGCTTTGCAGACAGGGTCCCAGCCGATCGGGAAGGATCCCGGGGGATACGTGGTAGGAGAAGCCACAGGTTACTGCGGGGCCTCGTCTGTCCAGCTAAAACCTTGAGTAACGCCAATGCTAAAAACACAACGGGTCAAAAATAGATGATGCTTTTTTTAAAGTGTGGTTTTCTAATACCTGCTAAGAGGAATTCATGCTGTGCTCAGCTCCAAGAAACTGTCAGGCTTGCTGGTCCTGTGCCGCCAAAAATATATAAATTCAGAGGATCTTTGGGTTTTTTTGCCGCAGCGTTCGTCGGCCGCGGCCAGGAGGATGGTGTCGGATACGCAGGCGCGCCAGCAATGCTCGGTATGCTTTGCAAAGGCAGTCGGGCTCGCAGACCACAAGGCTTCTGGTTTCTATCACAGCCTGTGCTGTTTTGGCCAGGGGCATCCATCCATCCATCCATCTGTCCGTCCCACAGCGCTCCCAGGCTCTGTGAGGCTCCTCTCGAGTGTGGTGCTTTAAGGACACTAGAAAAAAAGCAGCGGGTACGAGGGCCCTTGTGAATTTTTCACTTCATCCCGTGATGCGGGCTGGGGGAAGGCAATGCCTTGCTTGTCGGTAAGGCAAAGTAATGCTCCGTAAAAATCCCTCTCGCCAGTTCCCGCTGGATCGGCCTTCTGGGCTGAACAAAAACCAGCTTAGGCTGCCGTCATCTCTTTGTGGGGAAAAGCCCGGCTGCTGGATGAAGCAGAAAATGAGATGAAAACTGCCTAACAGGAAAAGAAAGATGATTTTTGCACGCGGGGAGGGGGAAAAGAGGAGGTGAAGTTGCCGCTTAACCCGGTCGGCAGCCTGCACCTGCCCTTCGAGCATCCTCTGACCGCCGGCACCCGGCGGTGCCTTGGCGTCGCTGTGCCCGTTGGCCGTCCCCACGTCCTAAGGGCTCGCTGCTGTTCCCCTCTTCTCCTGCTAGAGGAGAGGGATGAGGCTGGAGGCTTGAGCAGGGTGGCTTTTTGGGGGTCCCCAGCCGGCTGGGGAAGGCAAAGCTCCGTTTGCAGAGCGGGTTTTTGTTGTGTACGCACGTTTGCTGCCTCCCCCTTTCCGTCTCCGTACCCCAATGACATCCTGGCTCTGTTTTCATTAGTATTTATGGACTGGCTATAAGGGGATGCGGTGGATCCAGCCAGGCTGTTAATGACCCCTGCATGAAATAGCAAAGCCCACTTAGCGGTCTCGGCCGAGGGGTTTTACTGTGGCCTCTCCCGGTCTGCCCGTGCTCCTCTCCTTCCCGTAGAGAGAGACGGGGAGGGCTGCCGGCACGATTTCTCGCTTAAAGAGAAAAGGGCTTGGATTTGTGTGCCTATGGGAGGTGGGGGAAGGAGAGCGTGTGTGAGGGTATGGAAAGTATAGGGGGGAGAATGCAAACCATATGTTTCTGCGAGGGTCAAGTTGCAGAGCTAAAACCAGCGGGGAAGCAAAAGAAGCCGGAGTCCTGCAGTTTGGCTGCGCTTTGCAACCCGGTAGGTGTGGGGGGGGATCCAGCGTGGCCTGCTGAAAGATGATTTTAAAAAATAAACCCACCCTAAAAGGTGATTTGGGTCCCCGCCTGGCACTTTGCGGTGTCACTGCTGTCCCGTGTATTTAGGGCTGGGGTCCAGGACTGTTTCCAAGCCCTTGGGGCTCCTGTAAATAAATGGTGGGGATGCTGGGAAGAAGCTTCTCGGGGTTGCCCTGAGTTCATGGTGTTTGCAAGCTTGATAGGAAGTCAAGGGAAGAAACTTTTTGTGGGGAAGGGAGTGCCTTCAGCTTGCTGGAAAAGCAGGGTTGATGTTGTGCTACGTGCCACGGCTGTCCTTGCGTTCTCCTTCCAGCTACGGAGAGGAGAGTCAGATGAAAAGATCCATTTTCCCTTCTCGGAGTGGAAAAAGTTATGTGCAGGCAGCCCAGAGACTTGTATAGACTTCAGACCCAAGCGATGTGAGCTGGTTTGAAATGCTTTTAAAAAGAAACCCGAAAATAGGGGGACCGGCGAGGTCCCACAGCAAACTTTTTTAGCAGGGAGACATCTTTTGTTTCCAAAACTATAAAGGCATGGAGACAATATCTGATTCCCCGACTGGCTCTATGGAGCTGTTTGCAACCTGTCAGCTTGGTAACCATCTGCTTGCAGCCCGCAGGGACCGTGCTATATATGGGACGCGGGAGGAGAGAGGCATTGCAGTGACCCCCCCCGGGAGCAGCCGTGGGCTCCAGCCCCTCCGCAGAAGGGACTGTGGGGCACAGCATCTCCTCGGCCCATGCACCAAGAGGAGCTCCTGCACCTAAGACACCAAAAATCCCGATGGATTTATTTTTTGGTTATCTGGCTTATTTCAGGGGTTTGTTTTTTGTTTGTTTGTTTGGGGGAAATTTCTTTTTTTAGCTTCATTTCCTAAAAAAACCCAGATTTTTTTT
Organism: Buteo buteo; assembly: GCF_964188355.1. Lineage (NCBI taxonomy): Eukaryota > Metazoa > Chordata > Aves > Accipitriformes > Accipitridae > Buteo > Buteo buteo. Next base: position 30,019,125 of record NC_134174.1, on the reverse strand, counting down.
TTTTTTGCAGTTGTGCTGTTTGTGTGTCTGCAGCCCTCCCCCTCTTTGACTCAGAAGTAGATGTCTCGCAATTAAGCGCCTGCCTGATTAGGAAATTAGCAATAAAGTTTTTATCTAAGAGAGCTGGTTGGCCAGTGAGAGGGATCTATTAATATCCCACTAAAAAAAAACAACCAACAGCATAACACTTTCCACCTACTATTGGGGAACACAAGCGCCACGTGGGCGTGAGTATTTTGAGCAGCAGATCTATAGGAAAAGCAGGTTTTGTTGTGCCGCTTAAGGGACCGCATCACTTGAGCTGAGCTGGGGTACCTCGAAATCAATGGAGGACTGAGAAAAAGGTTGGAAAAACCTTAGGCAAGGTGAGAGAAGTGCTGAAGGATGCCTTCAGGTCACGGCAAAAGAGGCTGGTTGGCAGATGACCTTTATTTGTTGTGGAAGGAAATGGTCCTTCGCTAATGATGGTTAAGTGGCTGAGAGCATCCTACCCCTGGGTCAGCAGGGGAGGGATGGGGAGGGAAGGATAAGGATGGGCTTCCTTGTAGCCTACACACATGCCTTGGAAGAAATTGCTTGGCATGTTCAATGTGGCAGTTTCTTGGGGCTTGCTTTGCCAGCATGCGTAAAGAAAAAAAGGGTTTAAACGGCATTTATGTGAACTGCAGGGTCTAAAGGCTGGAGGAGTTTGGATTACTGCAGACCTTTGGGTCAAGGGTATTCTGCAGCTTTGGCTTTTTGTGGTTTTGGGGAGCAGGAGTCTCTGACCTGTCTGAAAATGGAGCATCAAGGGGAAAGATGGGGGGGAAAGAGCATCTTCCCGTAAGCATCCTGCCAGCCGCTTCTGCAGGTCCTGAGGATCTCTGTGGGGTTGGATCTGGCTGGCATTTGTCCCTAGATAAGTGCCATAATAAACCTGGCCCTTGCTTCACCGCCAGGGTGGCCTCCTGACTTGTCCCAGCTGTGGTGGGTTGACCCTGGCTGGATGTAGGTGCCCACCAAAACTGCTCTATCGCTCCCCTCAGCCGGTCAGGGGAGAGAAAAATATAACAAAAGGCTCATGGGTCGAGATAGGGACCATATTATTTGTAGAGACAGTCTCAGTGCAGTGCAGAAGGTGGCTTGAGAAACCATGAAGAGGTTCTCAGGAAGGTGGTGAAAATGAGAAACTGGAGTTAAGAAAGCAAAAGCATGTTTTCTTCCTGTACCAAGATGTTTATTCCAGATAAAACACAGATGCAGAGAGATGGCATCCCTTTTAATTTAAAAAAAAACAAAACACCCAAACCTCTATTTTGAAGCTGCTGAGAATGTGACTGCCCCTTGTGATGTTTCACAGCTGAGATCATTTCTGGCTGAGTTAATCCACTCTGGAGGTTTCAGTCTCAATCTGGCTGTATGGGTGAGCTCAGAATCTGAATTTTTACGGGGGTGGAGGGGGGGATCTCAATTATTTTGGACCAAAAAGCAAAATAAAGCTATGGAGAAGCATCAGTGAAGAGAAGACTTTCAGGTTTGGGGTGAATTGTGATCTGGAGCTGCTCTGCTCTAACTGTAATTTTGCACATACAGATAAGTGAAACAAGAAATGCAGAGCATTTGCTAAAAGAACATTAGCAAAAGCTGGAAGGAATTGCACTTCTTTTCAGAAATAGGTAATAGGCATTATTTTTGGAGTAATTAAATTTCACGAGTGCTTATTTAGAAAGACATTTAGTCCGTTCGCTGTATTAAAGACTTTTAGAGAAGATAATAAGTCCAAGGCAAGCAGGCTGCCTCTGGGAGCAACCGAGACTCAGAGCAAGGCTTTAATTTCGGCGGTGTATCAGTGTAATAGTATTGTTTATAAGCTTCTCTTGCCACATGAAAGCAACGTTGCATTATCCTGGTTGGTCCTAAAAGCGGCAAACCAGCCAGAAGAGGCCTGATTACAGAGCAGCAGCTCTTTCTTCCCATCACTACAAAAGAATAGACAATAGAAACCGGGATCCAGTTTTAGCTCCAGTAATGCAATGCCCTCCTTCTGGTGGTCATGTCACATGCTGCCTGAGTAATTCCCATCCTTGTTCTGCCTGGAAAACCGGCCTCGGAGGGAGGGAGCAATGGCTTTGGGTGGGTGATGCCGGGATCGGGCGCAGGCTGGTGGAGATGGTGCTGCGGGTGGACCTGGGATGAGGCACGGAGCTGCAGGTTTGGGGAAGGAGGTGGCCTTCGACGTTTGTAGGGCCGGCAGTGCTGCGGAGCTGGTGGGTTGTTGGTTTGGGGGGGTCATCGCTCTTAGAAATGGGGAGCAGTTTGGCTGGAGCCTGGGGCTGGCTTGGAAGACTTGAGCCTGAGGCGTTGGAAGAGGAGCTTGCAAAGCAGCTCTGTGGTCACTGCTTGCTCGTGCCGTAAGCTTGTCATCCGTGCACGATGGGTACGAAGGCATGGCAAATGTGGATTTTTAATTTTTTCCTTCAACAAGAATAACTGGCTCGACCTGTGGGTAGGTGCAGGACATGCAGGGCAGCCGGGAGCTGCACAGCCTCCGTTTTGGCCGTGGATCCCGTGGGTCAGGTTACCATATAGCTGCATCATGTGCTGCTTCTCACCTTTCTAAGGTGGTTTGGAAATAGGACAGGGTTTTGTTTCCAGCTTGTTTTGTGTCACTTGGCTTCTCCAGCTTGGGGGATCCTCATGGGATTTGACAGGTGACTGGAGAGCAAGTGACTGCTAAGGAGGAGAAGGGGGACCCCTCTGAGGTTGTGTTGCAAACTCCATCGTTGCACAAGACATGGAGAAAACTCCTCTGGGGTCGTTTCTTAAAAAGCAGCTACAAATCACAGCTGGCTTGCTTTGACCAGGCATTCCCGAAGAGCTGGATGTGGAACTGGTGCAGAGGGAAACCTCACAGCGCTTTGTGCCTCGGACAAAGAGTTGGTTTGGAGTTACAGGGAAGAAAAGGAGCACGGTTGGGGTGGGGGGAAAGGTGTTGTAAGATGGGTATTGGGACTGGGACACAGCGGGGGAGGCAAATGGAGCCCTAATGAGCAAATAAGTTGTTGGGGATGATTGGGGATGATTGAGGATGCTGACCTGGGGAGGGGGGAATATGTCACTAGCCTGGTAGTGGTATGGATGCTGATTTTTCCCACTTCTCTGCAGCTTTAAACATGCAGAAGACAAACTCTCCCTGGATGCCTTGGCGGCAGGAGATGGGTGCCCAGCATCAGCATCCTCCTGCTTAGCCCCCAGGAGTGTGTGCCAGGGATGCCGCCTGTCCTGCAGATGAACCCCAGACCTGCTGCCACCCCCCAGCCTTTGGCCTCTGGTTTTCTTTAACCTTATTTTCCCCCTGCTCATTCAGTTTGCAGTTAGGAATACCTTTTATGTGCTGAAGACTTATGGTTCAGCCTGAATGTTATCAGTGCGGTGTCTGATAAGTTTTCTGCCTCGAAGCCCTGGGGAAGCGCCTGTTCAGGGTCGCCGCAATGGATTTTCCTCCTCTTTCCCAGCTGCCTAAGAATAGTGTGATTTTTATGTACTCCTTAACTGAATGGAATTACTTTCATCAGTGGAAAGAAAAATGCACGTCCTAGCCAGCATTGTCCATAAAGGCTTGTGATGCCTCTCCCTGCTTTCATAAATTCATAAATGGGTGGCAGGATGTGGTGTTAGGAAAGAATAAATCTCTGATTATTCGGATGAGCTTGGACCGTATGAAGAATGTGGCAGGGGAAGGATAAAGGGTTTGTCTCGGTAGGTTGCGAAGCTGATGGCCTGATCTTGGCTATGGAGATGATGGAGGGTGGTGCTGGTGGAGAGGCACGATGGTTTTATGTGGATGGCGTAAAGGCGGAGCGGTGGAGGCACCGGGACACCGTGTTTTGTGAGAGGAGAGATGCTGAAGCATCCCTTTGACTAAACAGGCTTGCGATGGGGCTTGGCACCGACCGTCCTCTGACGGCTGCGAGAGGTGAAGTGCGATGCTCAAAGAGAAGGGTTTTTCCCCAAACTGACTTCTTGCCGCTCCTCTTCCCACCCCTCTCCTGGGTCTGGCTGGTGCAATGTGGTTGCAGAGCTGGGATTGAGGAGAGCCTCCCCAGGACCCCACTGCATGGGGTGGGGGGGGGGGGGTCGGTGAGATTTTTGTCTCGACCACCCATTGGGATGTGGCTGGAGGGATCTGTGGTTTAAAACTTTGTCAAAGTAGGCATTTGGGGCAGCTTTGCCCAGGCAAAGTGAGGATGTGGCACTTCTGGAGCACCCGCTGCCCAAAACCGTGGCACTCGAGAGCTAAAACATACGTGGTGGGGGATTGTGCCACCCTCCTGCCCCTACAGGGAGGGCGATACTGGGGTCCCAGTTGTAATTCGGTAGGCTGGAGGAGGTACCGCATGGCGTGGGATGCCGAGCATCTATGGAAGCAGCCTTGTGTGCATTAATCAAAGAGCCTGCAGCTCCCCTTTCAAGCCGTAATAGCCAGAGCTGAGCGAGTCAATCCATATCTATTTAAAGCACTTCAATAAATAAAGATGCTAAATAAAATCGCAATGGCCCTGTACTCTCTCCCTGCTTCTAGGATTTCTCTAGGGGAAGGAAAGGGTGGGCACTGTCGGGAGTCTTTTAGCTTGGCTGGACGACCTTTCTTACGGACCTTTTATGAAAGGCAGTTTACCTGCCTTTCCCAGCGCGGTGCGTGTGCTTTTTTCTTTTTCTGTGGCAGGGAGGTGACAAGTGGGAAGCTGTCTTTGCAAGCCCTCTGTAACGCTAATGGGAGCTGCAGGTTGGTGTTCCCTGGAGTTGTTTTTTATTTGTTGGGGATTTTTTTTTTTTTCCTCCTTCCCAAAGACTAACCAGGGAACACTTGTTGAAGGATAAAATTAAAAAGCCCATGGCAGTTTATATTGAGGACAGTGTGTTTGCTTTCACATCCTGCTGGAGGGAATCGCTCTGCTACTGTCAGCAAATAAATAAAATAAGAGCTTTGTTTTAAATTAGACTTTCTTCTGGTAGCTAATTAGGCGAGCTGATACCTGCAGTTGCATTACCTAGGCACCAACTGTACCGTGCATATTTGAGGCATATGCTTGGTGTCGGCAGCTTCTAAACTTCATTAGCCCCTTATTATGATTTTTTTAAAGTATGTCTTTAATTGGATACAAGTTCCTTGGGGCTCTGGTGGCATCAACAGAGCCCTTCTTGGGGGGGGGTGCCCACGAAACCCCTGGCAGGGGTGAAGCCGAGGATTGCCGATACCGCAAATTCGCCGCGAGCGCTGGCGCCCGATGCTTGCCGGCCACCGAGCGGAAAGCTCTGGGTTCCCGACGGCAAAAAAAATACCCGCTCGAAGCTCTTTTTTGGGTGTTAGAGCATCCGGCCCTCGCACCGGGAGGGAGTGCTGGGCTGGAGCCATGGCTCCTGTCCTGCCTGGTGTAGCAGGAGGGAGGAGAGCCAACAGTTTGGCTTTCGCCTTCTCTCCTTCCCTTCGCTGTTATTAAACCGCTCGAAGTTCTTGTCGGGCCTGTTGGGAAGGGAGGGCAGCCCGCGGGCAGCTCCGAGCGCCAGCATCACCCTCCTCGCCGGGGAGGAAGGCTCGGGGGGGGGGGGCCAACCCTCCTCTCCCTCCCACCCTAAAGGCTGCTCCTGTCCCCAAGCTGAGCCCTGAAAGGTCTTGGGCTTTATTTTTTTTGGGGGGGGGATGGCTCGCAGCCTTCACCCTGCATCTTTAGCCTGCCAGCCGGGGGGGGGAAGTGGGGCTCCCCCAGGCCCATGCCCAGGGCTTTTCCTAGTGGGATCAACCCAGTCCTGGCTCCTCACTCAGCTTATTATTTTTTTTTAATTTTTTTTTTTGGAGCCAGCCTACCCAGCACTTGACTTTATGGGGAAATGAAGCCAAGCAATTATCCCCGGGATAATTACACGGCCCTTGCACAAGGCGGTGGGGGCTTCCGACCCCTCGGGCCCCCCCTCCAGCCCTGGCTCCCCAAACCCAAACCTGGGGTGTCCCCCCCACCCCTGGGGGGGTCCCTGCCTCCCACCCCTGCCCTGCTCCTTGTGCACAGGGGCCATGGTGGGGGGGGGGGGGGGGGTTCTTCCTTTCTTCTCCCCCCCATCTCCTGGAGCTGTTGTAAGGGGCTGCCCCCATCCCACATTCCTCTCCGGGAGGAGATAAGGATCCTGTCTGGCGCCGGGGTTTCAAATGCGCTCCCTGATTATCAGCAGGCGCCGGGGCAGAGCCCCAGGCACCAGATAAAGAGGGGAGAGGAGGAGGAGGAGGAGGAGGAAGGCTGCCGCCAGCTCTGCCCTGCTGCTCCCTCTGCTCCCTACCCCACAGCCCCCCGGACCTCGCTTAACATCACCCACTGTGCGGAGGAAATTGTTAATCCCACTTGAAAGGGTATTTTAATTTTTTTTTAATTTTATTTTATTGTTTTTTTGTTGGGGCATGCACACCCAGGGCTCCTGGGACCTGGTGGCTGCCGAAGAGGACTCGCAGATGGGGCTTGCGTGGGGACGGAGAGGGATGAGGGAGATGGTGACCCAAGCTCTGCAGCTTGGTTCATGGGTTTCCAGCAGTTTTGGCTCCAGTCCGCGGCCACGCAACATTTTGGCAGAAGGGTGCCGCCACCGAGCACGCAACGGTGCTCTCCTCCTGTGGAAGCGAGGGACGGGCACGTCCAACGTCATGTGCGATGATGCAGCAGGCGCTGTGTTGCATGGGACGTTGCCGTGTTGCGCGCTTCCGCTACCAGATGTTGTTGCACCGCACATCTGGCCTTGCATGTCCCTCACCAGCCCCTTGTGTTGCTTGTCTTGGCTTTTTGCATGTGTCCCACCAGTGCCTTGCGTTGCGTGTCTTGGCTTTGCACGTCCCTCGCCAGCCCCTTGCGTTGCACATCTGGCCTTGCACGTCCCTCACCAGCCCCTTGCGTTGCATGTCTTGGCCTTGCATGGCCCCCATCAACTCCTCAAGCTGGGCTTGGTCAAGGTGCAAGTTTTGTGAGCTCTAGGACAGGGTCTTTCTCAGTGAGGTGAGCCCCGGACCGGCCAAAAGCTCCTATCACCCTTGTATCCCGGCTGTGGCATCTCTGTATGCAGTTAAACCCCACGTGTCTCCCCTCTGCCAAGGAATCTGGAGGCAAAGGAAGAGGCTTATCTTCCTGCTGGTGGCTGGAATGCTCTTGCAGCCCAAAGGCGTTTCTCTGCTGCGTTAATGCTGAGATCTGGGGAAAAAACCCAGGGCGTTTTGCCCTCTCTTTTCACTATTAAGCTTATAAATAACAGCGCAGCATCCTGGGGAGGGGTGGTGGGTTTTGGTTTTTTTTCCTTAACTTTTTTTCCTCCTCCAAGTGCAACTCTGGGCTGATATCCCAGGAATGTGATCTCTCAAGCTCATAAAGCCCAGCTTCTGGCCTCCTCCTTTCTCTTCCTCCCTTCCCAGGCATTAAAAAGCCAGGCCTTGGGGATGAACTGGTGGGATCTTGCATCCACTGGGATGCTCCACAACATATGGGGCTTCTGGTTTCTGGTGTGATCTCTCTGAAGCTTCCTGCATTAATATTTGATGCTCTTCCTTGGGGTGAACATTAAAATGAAATGACCACCACCACCAAAAAAAAAAAAAAAAAGTGCTTTTTGTTTTTACTGGGGAGAGAGAAAGGAGGGGGAAAAAGCTGAAATGCAATCGTTTTTTATGGCTTCCTGGAATGGCTTGGATGTGGGTTGGACGGCAGCGGGTCAGGAGCAGAAGGAGCAGATAGCCCCATGATCGTCTGCCGACTTGCATCTTTCCCTTTCAGGTCGTAAATATAAAACCACTACTTGAAAAACAAAAAGCTCGTTAAGCTGTCATCGGGCTCCCTCTTGGAAGGCCATAAATGTGTCTCTTAGCAGTGGCTTTCGTTCCCGTCTCGACTGGGGCGTAGGCACCAGGTCCCCCACGGGGCTGGAGGGATGTCACTGCCCGTGGGGACACCAGTAGCTGGTGGGATCTTCCTGACCCCACTAACGAGGGGAGTAACATCCCACCACCACAAATCTGGGGCTCCCCATCCATTCTCGACCTGTGCCTTGGTCTTCCACGTGAACCTTGGAGTATCACCTCGAGGTATGATGGTGTTCTAGTGGGGCTGAAGTGAAGCAGAGCGTTGGCTTCTCCTGTAAATCTTCTGGTAGGGTGATAAAAGACAATAACATATTGGAAATTAAATTTACTCTTGTGATAACGGTGAGCTGGGCGTAGGGTTAAGGGGAGAGCATCGCGAAGCATGATGGAACACCTCGGCCAAGCGATCTCCGAGCGCGGTTGGGTCTACGGTTGCGTCGGCAATGACGAGCGGTGGCCCTTGTCGGCTGCCCCGTGGTGGGGGCAGGTGCCGTGGGCAAGGGCACAGACTCCTGCCTCTGCACCACCTCAGTGATTTTAGCGCAAATGGCTCGGATCCTTGCAACTTGCTGAGGCGGGTGTTAGAGATGATTCAAATAAACAGCCCAGCAGAGAGGAGGAGGAGGAGGAGGAGGAGGAGGAGGTGGTGGTCAAGAGCGTCCCGTTGCCTTCTCCTGGGAAGATGGTCTACAAAGGAGCAGCCAGGAGAGTCGGGTCGGTCTCGTGGCTGGTGGTTGACCTAAACGCAGGTTGTTTGGGGATGTCTGTTGTTCTGGTGGGGTTTTTCCGCTGCCTCCGGCTGCGTTACAACTAGGCAAAACAACCTTGGAGATCCTTCCTGTGCCCTGGTGTAGAGCTCGGATGTGGGGATGGCGAGGGAAGAGACCTGAAGCGGGCACCGTTGTGACCTGTGGGCATCAGGCAGCTACCGGTGGGTGCAGAAGCAATCCATCCTGGTGGGGAAAGGATATCGATATTTTATGGGCTGTTTTTCTCCTAGAGAGATATTGTCTACGCTGAGAATAAGGACACCCATCCCCGTGATCTGTTTGTCATTTAGAGCCCTGATATTTTTCTCTTGGTTACACCATGTGCTGAAAATGCAACCGCTCTCGCATTAACATCTAATTAGCAGCAGCTAAAAAACGTGCCTGAAACAGGAGGAGAAAGAAAAGGGTGAGAAATTAAAGATGCAAAAGACCTGTTAGATCATCTGGCCCTTCCTTTGGGATTGTTTCTGCGGTGTTTTGTCCAGTCTTGCTCAAAAGTCTCCAGGGCCATTACGGCTTCCCTCGGAGGCCATTTCATTGTGTATTGAGAGAAACCTTTATAAATGTAAAAGCTTTATACAATTGAGGTAAAAGAAACAGATTGAGTCATTGTATTGTTCTTTGTAATCAGCTTTGCTTTTCATTAATTTCCTCCCCAAAGCCTTATTTAGGCTGGGAATTTTAAAGAAAAAGCAGGGAAACAAGCACGTGCGAGGGATGGTGGGAACAGGCTGCCCGGCTCCGGTGGGTTCCTGTGCATCACCCTCCTCGCCCCGACAGCCTGGATGTGTTCAGACACCTTCAGGAGCCTGTCTGCCAGCCTGCTTGGCCAAATTTAGCTGCGGCGTTGCACACTGGGGACTGGTTCGGTGCTCTCGCCGCCTCTTGCAATGGGGTCCGAGTCATTTGGGCAGCTGTTGTGTAGCCTTTCAATTTAGCTATTTTTAATGATGAGACAAGTAAGAGCACACACACACACACACACACAAAAAAAAGCTACAGGTGGGCTTCAGCTGGTGCAAAGGTGGCCGAGAGTCACGGAACAAAGTCGGACTGGGCTTTTGCGGCTGCAGTGGCTGGAGGTCCCTGGTGCTGGGCGTTTGGGAGTTGTGCCCTTTGCCGCAGGGCCTGCGGCGAGATGGAATTGGGCGCGCAGCATCCTATATCCCTGTCCCTGACACATCGGATGCTTTTTGCTAGTGGCGTGTTCTGGGTGAGGCTTCTTTAACTAGGTCTCTATATCCTCTGGTGTCCCAGTGTTTTTGCTTTTTTAACCTTGCCAGCTTGCTGGATAATTTTTTCCTTTCAAGTGCCTTGGTTCTTTCCCTTCCCAAACCACTGTCCTTCCTCCTCTGATATTTTTTTTCTTTCCTCTTCCCTGTTTTGCTCTCTGACATCCCCGCTCTCATCCCTAACGTCTCCCTGTCACTCCCCAAGTCCCCTGCATCGCCTCTTGGCTCTCCAAGGGGAAATGCTCCAAATTCAGGCAGGCTGCCAGCGTGGGGGGCAAAACACCCCCAAAGAAATGTCCTTGTCCTTCCTGCTCTCGTGGGACACCTGAGCCACGAGCGCTACCGCCGTTGGCCTTCGGCGGTCCTATATGCCGCCGTGCACGTGTACGCGATGAGAAATGAGCAGCGGGCGCCAGATGCTGCGCAGCCGGTTGCCGTTTTCTTGCCAGCGTGGTCCAGCACCGGACCGGCGTTAATCCTCCCCGCTGGAAAACGTGAGAAGCTAATCCCGGGCTCTGCCAGAGCGAATGGAAAATACGTCTCTGCCTGCGTAGGAAATGCAGAGGAGGTGTTTTGGGGGGGGAACTGGGGTTTGCTTTGGTTTTATTTGGTGAGCTGGAGGGATCCCATCCTGCGCAAGGAGCCGAGTGAAGCTGGTTTGCCAGAAGTTTGGTGCTTTGCCCCGTGCCCCGACACAGCCGGTGGGACGGCGAAGGAGGCAGCGTCGTCGCTCCGTGCGTTTGAGGGCGGGTATCGCCTTTCCCAGTTATAAACGCAGCTGGGGGTGTGCGGAGATCACAGAAACGACTCCTGCTGTCATCCAGACCGGTCCCGAGCATCGCTGCTCTTTCGTCGCAACCGCCCCCCGCTAGCTAATAACTCTGCAGGGTTGCTCGCATCCCTGCGCCCCCCCTCTTTGCTCACCCCCAGAGCACCCCGTTGGCTGTGGGCGGGTGGAGAGGGAAGACGTGGGATGGCAGCTTGGGCTGGCGGCCACGGGGGGAATTCCCCCGTGCGGAGGGCCTCGGCTGCGAGCCTGCCGAGCCGGCTTTCCTCCCGCGCAGCCTTTTGGGCTGGAACCCGCCCAAACATCAGGCCCTGCAACCTCCGCAGGCTTCCCCGGTCCGTGCGTGGGGTAGCGCGCCGGGCGGCTCTTTCTGCAGGGCTTTTGGAGGAGTAAGAGCAGGAGATGAGAAACAGAAGAAGAAAATACCTCCGGCCCCTTGCATCTGCTGGGCAGAACCTCCTTTCTCCTGCGGAGGAGGATGCGTGGGGCATCTCTTGGGGCTGGGAAAGCGTGCCCTGGTGCCAGCCTGCCTCCCTCCCGCAATGCTCGGAGCCCTCTACTAACGTGTCTTGCAATGCTTGGGGCATCCTTTAATGCTCAGAGCCCTGCGCAGGGCTACTCCTGCAGTGCTTGGAGCGTCCTCCAATGCTCGAAGTCCCGCACCGGGATGTCCTGCTCGGCGGTGACGTGTCCCTGGGGTTTTCCACCCTCTGGCAGAGGAGCTGCCCGTGCCCACCATCGCAACGGGCTGAGATGCCCGTTGCGTTCCCCGTGTGGGAATAGCACAAGGGTTTACTCGTTTCGCCCGGTGCAGAGAGGGATGGGAAGCTCAGGAATTGCATTGCTCAGCCAACGAGATGAGCCGAGTGATGGGCACAGCTTTCCCCAAGGAATGCCCTTTTGGGGCAGGGGACGGGGGTTTGGGTACCCCTGCTGATTTGGAACTGCGGGAGCAGGTACCCGGAGCCGTGCCGGAGGCTGGGCTTGCAGGATGGCCGGGGCCAGATGTTTCCCAGATGTTACTCACTTCCTGTCTGGCTCCTCTGCATTTAGCTTTTTATGTACTTGTTTGTTTTGGACTACAAACAAAATAAAAAGGGTTTTTATAACCCCGTTCCCATGAGGCTACGAGTTCAGGATATAATCTGAAGTCTATTCACTATTGTCTCGATCCCTCTCCCTGCCCTCGGTGTCGTCCCCAGGCACGCACAAACTCACACGCTGCTTTTGTTAAAATAGTTTTTTTCCCACGTGACGTCTTTTCCCAACGGGCCACCGGGCATTTTTCCTTATGACCTCCTCCAGTGCTCAGGAGAGCGGTGGGAATATCCCTGGCCAGTGTGGGATGGAGGCAGGAGGAGGAAACACTGTGTTTCTTGGTCCTGACCTGCTCCTTGCCATGGGCTGTGCTGTTAGGAGGATTCTCCTGTACGTCTGAGGATGGGAAACTCATTGCACTGATGGTATCCAGCGTCCCGACAGATTGCCCTTGTGTCAGCACTTTGCCTTGCTGAGGATGCTTGGAGCGGGATGGGGGGGATGCGGAGAGAGCAAAATAGCCACATAGACCACTTTTAAAAGAAGAAAAGATTAAACCACTTGGATTAAAGGTGTTTGTACTTGATCAGGTGAATGCAGGGGTTAAAAAAGAAAAAAATCAAAAGGGGTCAGGAACGGTATTATATAAGGGAACGCTCTCAGCTTAGGGGTAGGGAGGAGGGAAAAAACTTATCTAAAAGTATTGTACGTTCTGGCATGTCAGGAAGTCCTGGCAATTGCCATAACCAAGAGCTGTTACAAGTGCAGCCGTGGAGTTTTCCTCTCCTGGAAAGGACCCGGAGCAGAACCGGTCCTGCTGCTCGGCAGGGTCCTTCAGCGGATGCTCCCCTGCCTGTCCCCGTGGGTCTGGGGCATCCACTGTAATCCACTCGGGCTCAGACACGCGGGGTAACAAAATGAAGCTGCCAGCGTCCCTTTAAAATGTGTATGTTTGGCTCTTTCTGGTCTCCTCTCACTTCATTTATGTAATTTTTTTTTTCCTGCCCGTTGGGGTTAAGGCCCCTTTCCCTCTTTTCTTTCTCCTTCTCTCTTAATTGCCTGTTAAATAATTTAAATATTTAGGACTAAAGGGCTTCAATTATCCATTAATTTACATTAGTAATTTATATATCAGGCTGAATGGACACACTGTTAGTGTAATGGGTCCCCGCGGACAGGCAGAAGCCGTGCTGCAGTGCATTTTCCTGGAAGCACAGCAGTTTCTTTACACCTCCCAGCCTTTATTTCAAGCGTATGCATGTGGGGCCAGGCTGCTGCCGAGCCCGGCACGCTCCCGCACGCTTGCAGGTGGCAAACGCAACCCCGGCTCCTTGCGAGAGGGTTGCTTGGGTTTTGATGCAGCTTTTTCTTCTTTTTTTTTTTTTTTTTTTTATTTTTGCAGTTTGAGATGTGCTCGCAAGAGCCCGGCGCTGCCGGGTGCAATTCCTGCACTATACGGAGCACACCTAAATATCCCCCTCTGATCTCAGGGCTGCAAGCAACCTTGTCCTTAGCTTATACTTAGCACTAGATCTGAGACTAAACCCTGGCTTTAAGTTCAACCCGAAGGGCTGTATCCCTGCGTGGGTCTGCATTTGATGGTTGCCACTTACTGGCGCGGAGGAGCCCGGGTCGGGGGCTCCTGTAGGCACCGAGCGGCTGAACCAGCGGAGCTCGGCGTGCTTCCAGGAAAACCCGTCTCTCTGGGAGCGGGGAGAGCCCTGTGGGAAGGTGCTGGAAGATCTTCAACCCCGTCTGCCACCTCCTTGGCGTGTGCGTGCGTTGCAAGCCCCGAGCTTAAGCCTCGCCTATAGACAAGCCTATAGATGAGCCTATAGACGAGCCGCCTGGCCAGGCTCGACCGTGGCGCGCGGTGGCGGCCGCGTCCCTTAGCGAGGACGGGGTTAATTTGGGAGGCCCAGCGCAGGGCGGCGGGGGCTTTCTGAGGCTAAGCCCCTTGGCCGCAGGCTAAAGCCACCCGTGGGTGCCGTGGGGATGCCGGGAATCGGATCTGGAATGGTGGGTGGCTGGTGCTTAGCCTCAAAGGCCGGTGTCCCCTGGGTGGTGACAGCTGGTTCTTCCCCCCCGTCACCCTGCCCCAGGTCGGGGATGGGGCAATATCTATTTTCTGCATTCAGAAATACCATTTGGGGGGGTTTTGGGGTGCTTGGACACGGTTGGTTTGAACCCAACCCGCAGTCGCGATGGGCAACTCAGGGTGCCGTGGCATCGCCGTGCCGGCCAGGGCAGGAGCAGCCAGGCATCGTCAGGATCCGTCCCTGCCGCGGCACGGGCGTCGGGCAGCATCTAGATTCCCCGGTCCAGGGCAGGAGGGAGGCCATTTACTGATTGGGCTCCAGGGAAGAGCAAATTGGAGCCAAGCTCCATCGCTGGGGATGCGGGAGTGTGCCTCGCTCAGGGGGGGAAGGCTGGCCCATGGCCCTGGGCGCGGGGCTCCGCACCAGCCCTGCCTGCCCTCCCAGAGCAGAGGTCGCTTAATGACTCTGATTACCCACAGCGTGGCCGTATTTAAAGCAATTAGCGCAAATCACTTATGGAAATGCAGCCGCTGGGGGACGGAGAGGAGAAGAGGACGAGGCTGGGGGGCACGGTGCTTTTTTCTTCCTTTTCCCCTGTGCAAGCACGCTTGATGCTCAGTATGCGTGATCCTTTGCCCCTGCTCCCTTGAGACCTTTCTGGATCACCTCTGGTCCCTCTCTCCTGCTGCACGTCCTTCGGCGATGCCTCTGAGCCCTGCAAAAACCCATTTCGCTGCTAGCCTGGCTAAGGCTATGCCTCGGGTGTCCCGCATCCATCCTAGCTACGCTCCAGTTTTGAGGTTGGAGATGCTCAGCGCATTTGTCACTGTCAAGTCTCTGGATTCAGCATCCCAAACTTCATTTAGTTTGGTAGCGTTGCACCTTGCTAGCAAGCATCCTAATTTTTTAGGGCAATTTTTATTGATACCTTGGGGTCCTGTAGAAGGGACAGAGGGGAAGGCGCGGGAGGGAGTGTGACTTGCGTGTCGGTGTATCGCTACGTGTGGGTCCGTACAGGTCGCGGCATCGTATGATGCTCCAGGTGGGGTGCCACCCCTGTGGGTTGGCACAGACCCCCAAAGCCGGGGGACATTTCCAGCCCTGGCACCTCCGGTGCCGAGCGTGGTACCCGCGCTGAGAAGGGGAGGATGCTCGTGGGGAGGCTGGCCCACCTGGGAGTCGGGGTTTTGGTCCGTGGGGCAGAGCGGGAGCGCGTGTGCCGGAGGACAAAGGGAGGAAAGAGAAACAGCGCTGCGGGAACACGGGCTGCGTCCAGAGAAGAAAAGGTGGAAATTCCCAGCGGTGAGAAAGGAAGAAACTGGCTGCAGTGGTGTGGGGTCCCATGGTATTTAAATGCCAGGGAGGGGAGGAGGGTGCCAAACAACGTTAGGAAGCTCCCGAAGGCTTCCCACCTTGGTGTTCGTGGGAATGGGAGCAGGAGGGAAAAGGCTTTGTTTTTTTGTAGGGGTTTCCTTCCGCTGGAGCATGGCGTGTTTCTCCCCCCAGTGTGGGCAGGGAGGCAGCGATGCCAGGCAAAGGCAGGCACCGAACACAGGCACTCACCAGAAGACCCCCCCCAAACCCTCCCAACTTTAATAAAACCTCAGCTTTTTGCTCTATGTAAAAGCAGGTGCGAAGTGTTAGGAGCCCAGCTGGCTTCAGGGTTTAGAGGGGAAGGAATAAAACTAATCAAGGTAATTGCTAAAATCCTTCTGCAACCAGCCGGAGACCTTTCTCCGTGCTGCGATGGGAAAGCCAAGCTCTGGTCTCGGGTACCTGCTCTCCTACCTGCTCTTGGCTGCAGGGATTAAAGTATAATGGAGGCAAAGAGATGGGGAAGCCTTGTCCTCTAAGCTACTCTCACTGATTGTTTGGGTTTTATTCTTTAATAGGATATTGCTGGAAGAGTGGGGAGAGAAAAGTCTTAATATTTGATATTCAACATCAGCAGGGATTATTTCTTTTTTTTTTTCCCCTTAAATCTTTTTTCTAACCCTGTTCTCCTCCCCCCCCCCTTTTTTCCTTCTGTTTTTTCCCTTATTGTCGCAGTAAAATGAGAAGGGAAGAAAAGGGCAGAGAAAGGACAATGAAAAGCAAAATATTTCCAGCCTCCATTTGTGGTGGTTGTTTTTTTGTTTTTGATCGTAGCAACAAATCTGAAAGATTAAGGGCAACTTTAAAGACTGTTTAATAAAGGGACCTTAATCAGCCGCTCTTGTGATGTTCCTCCCCCAGCTGAATTAATGGGGGATGTGAGGCATCGAACGGGCTTATTTTTATGATTAGAAAATAATGCACTGATTAAAATGATTTAAAATTGGTGCAGCATTACACCCAGCACCTTCCTCTCTGGAATTGGAACGCCCCGCAGGGTGGGAGATGACCCCTGCCGGTGGGGCTGGTGGTGGGACCCCTGGCACGGGGAGCGGGCGCTGCGGGTACCGGGGAGCGGGTGCTGCTCCCAACCCACGCCTGCCACCGAGCGAGCTGTGGGAGAAGAGTGGGAAAAGCGTCGGGGAAAGTAGGGCAGCGTCTGGCGAGGGGCCTGCGGAGAGGCTGGCTGGAGGCGGGGGGAGCATCCTTCCAGCCGGCTTTGGCTTCCCGGGGCTTGCGGGAGCTGCTGGGGAGGAGAGAGTGGGTGAGAAAAAGACAAAAAATGAGGAGGAGAGAGAAAAAAAAAAAGCTTTCTCCTTTTGCACTGCTTTTCCCTTCTTCGCAGCCAGCTGCCTGAACTTTTTGCTTTACCTCGTTGGGCTCGTGCCATCCCTGGCTCCCCCGCATCGTGGGACACGCACGGCCCTCCGGGATTTTGGCACAGAAGTGCCACTCGGGACCATCAAATCTTGTGAGCCTCTTTTAGAGGGCATGGCCGGGTTGTCTCCCCGCCTCGAGGTTTGGCATCTGGATGCTCAGAGGGCAAAACCTGCTCCCCTCCAGCTCACGGTCCCCGTGTGATGTGGGTGTCCGAGACGGGATGGATGCTTGGAGCCGGGATGCGCGGTGGGCAGCAGAGCATCCTTCTCCTCCCAAGGAGCACCGAGGGGGTTCGCAGCCCCGCTCGCTGCTGATTTCAAGTTGCTTGTCGTGCCCGAAGCCAAGGCGGTCGCCTCCGGATTTGCACGTTGAGGAAAAAAAAAACCCAACAAAAAAAAAAAAAAAAACATGGCAGAACAGCCGCCTGGAAATTGCACTCTCAGGGGGAACGCTGGGGAATTTACATTTTTAAATATGTATGTAATTTGGGCGAGGGGGAAATCGCTTTCTGTCTGCGAAACCGGCAACTTTCTTTCTCACGGAGTTAGCATTTTAAAACTGCATTGCTCACTTGAACAGGAGACCCCTTTTTTTTTTTTTCCCCTCCAGTGAGAGATTGCATCTTGCACTTAATTTACTGCAGTTTGAATGATAATTAATAATTCCTTGGACTTTCTGGCATTAACCGGGGCAACAAGTCCCTGTTTGTTCCTTGGTTTCTTTTCCCTTCTCTCTTTTCTTGTTGAAATTATTATTCTTTTCACAACAGAAACACAGTACATGCCATACATGTGAATAAACAGCATATTACTGCATTATCCGCTGCTGGCTTTTTTCTTTTATGAGCCAAAGCAAATAAATAAAAGTTTATATAATTATTATATCCATTAAAAATAACGCTGTAGCTCAGTAAACAGAACAAACTATACAAGAGTACTGCGACAATGGAATTAAAATAGCACAAAGAAAAGTGTCCGTGCCCATAACAAGAACCAGCACTAGATGAAATTTGGAGATAGTTTTCAAACATAACTGCTTCCCTGAAGGAAATGTGTAAAATAGCACAAAAGAAGCGAGCACAATAGAGTGTAACAGGGATTTGCTACATAATTCCTCCTCCTTTTTTTCTTTCTTTCTTTTTTTTTTTTTTAATTCATTCCCCTTTCCGTGGGTATTTACGGGGATTCACGAGGCTCACAGCTCCGCTCTGTTAAAACCAGAAATAAGGAACAATTTACTCCAATCTGCCTGTGCCGTGTTATAAATCTATATAATGAAAAATGAAGAGGTTTGTACCATAAGGGATCTCAGCTGTTTACACTTCTCAGGAGGCTTCGCCTTTGATTATCATAATCATAAAGATAAACAAAAGAGTAGTGGCTCCATAAATACTCCAGCGTAATGCATAATCAACAAGATAAATCTCTCTCCTCTGAACTCCCAGCAAGTGAAGTTGCTGCCAGAGCCTGGGTGTTTCTTCTCCGGGGATGGCGGGGGTCAGGATTTGGGTTGAACCCTCTTAGCCGTGGCTTGCAGCGGTACAGGGATGCTCTCGTGGGATGCACGAGGATGCTGCGGTGGGATGCCCCGTGCGAAGGCACCCTGCTTTTAGTTTTCCTCTCGGGCTGCTTTGCAAAAGCCTGACCTGGGGATTTAGCTAAAGAGATGATTTTTTTTTTTTTTTTTTTTTCAGTCAGGTGAAGTGGTTTTTGATCGATAAAGCCGTTGCATGCAATAACATCCTTGGCGCTGCCTTTTTCCCACCCTTTTCTCAGCAGAGACTTTGCTTTCTGGTTTTTTTCCCCACTCCTCGTCCGGTTCTGATTTAATAAAGGTGCGCAGCGAGGGAGGCCGGCTGCAGGCTTTTCATTTGGCTGGGAGAGGAATCTGCTTATTTTTTTCCAAGGGTGTAATTAGGGCTGGCGGGGTGCACCCCCTCATTACCCACGCTGGGGAGGAATGCTCTCTAATTATAATGTTTGCCTGCTGCCGGGCGGGGGGGAACTGCTAACCCCATCTGGGATGCTGCTGTGAAATGTCTGTCTGTCCTGGTGTCCGTCTGTCCCGGGCTGGGTGAGCTGGAGGTGATGGGATGGGGCTTGCTCGTGGCTGGATTTTACCCCGGGGGGGTGATGCCAGGTTTGGCAGGAAAGGGGATGCAAAGGGACGCTAAAACTCCTGGGAGAGGGCAATCGATGGAGGAAAATGAGCCAGTTTGTCAGGCAGAGATGCTTTGGGGAAAAGGTTAAGTGGTTTTTTTTCCAAATTTAGTTATTAATAAAAGATGGGTGAGAACAGAGAGGCTCTATGGTGTTGCACGGAGGGGACCAAGGGGGTTTGCAGCCCGCAGTGCCGCGGGAGCAGCACGTCAGTCTGTCCGTGGTGTCTGTGAGTCCTGCTGCTCCCTACGGGGGAGGTCCCCAAACGCAACCTGTGCAACCAGGCTTGCGGGGGCTTTCCCGGCTGCTGGGAGCAGGAGGGGTGGCCTCCGCTTTTTTTTTTTTTGGGGGGGGGGGGTGGATGGAGAGGAAGACCCTATAAACGCACAGCCCCGAGGTGGAGAACACCTTCTGCGGACCTCGGGGCACCGCCGGTAGCGAGGGTTGAACGCGACGACGTGCCGAGGGCTGTGGTTTTGTGGTCCAGCCTTTGCTGAGTTACCATTGCACGTGCTTGGGGAAGGTGTCAGACGCCACGGGGATGGGCACCCCACGAGCACGTCAGTGGCTGGCCATCCCCGTGGCTTTTGGACCTCCAAATCCAACCTCGCTCCAGGTTGGCGAGGAGATGCCAGGTACCGGTGTTTCTCCTTGCTACTGAAGGCTCCACGCTCAGTTTTTTGGCCCCTGCGGGCAGTTTGGGTCTGTCCCATCCCATCCCCTCGGTCCTCCTGCGGCAGGAGAGGTTAACGAGCGCCACGCTGAGTTAATGAGGCCGGGGGGTTACATCAGCAAGCTGCAGCCCTTGGGACGACGGTGCCGAGGGCCTGTTACATCCCCTGCACCTCGCTTTCATCAGCGCTTCCCAGCTTGTGTCCGAACCCGCTTTAAACTATTCGGAGGGTTTTGAAGGCGCGCGATTTGGTGGGCTTTGTGCAAGGAGGTAGCAGGGCGAGAGCTGGGGAAGAAGTTTCACTCAGTGCAAGTGTCTTCAAATCTTCCAAACCCATCCTCAGCGACACCCTTTATTTTGGGTCACCTTCCTTTCTCCCTCCTCTGCCTCCGATGGTTCGCGTCCCCGCAGAAGGGGCGCTGGGTCGTGGCTTTGCGCGGCACCGCTCGGCCTCACGGAGAATTTGCCTCACGAGCTGCCGGCACCTCCTCGGCAGCGGGGCTTCGCGTTGGGAGACCACGCTGGTGCGCAGAAAGCTGAATTTGTGCGATGGGGAGCAGAGCAGGGAGGGGAAGGGGATCGCTCGGGGAAGAGACGGTGATGTTCTGGGGAGAGAGGATGCTCACGGTGCTTTTAGGAGGAAAACCTCGGCTATGTTTTACTGCTGGACCTGAAATTATCCCAGGAGGACATTCTGCAATGGGAAGCCCTTGGGAACAGGGCAAGCTGGGACTGGTGATGCCAGCTCCCCCTGAGCTCAGGGATGGAGTGAAACGTGGTGGGATGAGACCTGCATCCCATCCCATGACTCTGGCATCACAATTTGCTGGAGCTTAAACGGCAACAGCGCTAATCCCTAAATGAGTCCATGCATAGATTTCCCCCGGAGGCAATAGGAAGGGAGATTTGGGGAGGGGGTAGAGCCCCACTCCAGCCTTTCAGGTACCTCCTCGAGCCAAACCGGTGGCCGGAGCATTCCCACCAGCTCGGTCTCTTGAGCCGGAGCCGTCCCCATCCCCACGGGGGGATTGGGAAGGCAGGCGGCTCTCCTCCTCCAGTGCTTGGAGATAAGCTGTCATATTTTCTTTTTTTTCATTTCTACAGGAGGATTTCTACCCACCCCGGCAGGCGGGAATGGGTTTAACCATTGCCTCTCAGGCCTTCGCACGAAATAGCGCTCACCCTGAAACAGGCGTGAATGGGGGAGATGGAAGCAGAAGGGGTTAAGTGCCCACCGCCGCTAAGATTTAGCTGGAGAAACCCAGCCGGAGAAACCCAGGCATCCCGGCTTAATCCTTACATCGCATTCCTGCCTGCCCGGTGCAACAGGGAGGGATGCATGGCCATGGGTGATGGGCACCGGGCTTCGCTGCCGCTAATGCTCCTGTAATCTTCCAAATATTTGGAGGGATAACAATTGCAGGAGAGAGGATTTTAACGCTTTCCTGTAGAGGTTTGCTCGGCCGTTGCTGCAAAGGGAATTGCTTTCTGGGCTCGTCATCCCTTGTGCCATGTGTTTTGGGGTGATGGAGGGGGGATTAATGCTGGAGGCCGGCCTGGTGCTGCTCCCCGTGCAGGCTGCTGGTGTTGGTTGGTCAGGGTCATCGATCTTCAACCAAATTGCAAACGCTGGCCGCGAACATCTGCAAGTCACCCCCCGGGGAACAGCTGCTGCGGATAATCCAGCTCAACCCCAGCAGATTAAAATGTGTGATGAAGGATGGAGGAGAAGAGGCTGGCGAGGAGAGAAATCACCAGTGCTTCTTCCCCTTCTCCCTTTTCCGCCTTGCTGCTCCTGTTGTGCTCATCCCTGGGGCTTCGGGGGGGTTGGTCCCACAGGTCAAGCCCAGAGCTGCCCCCTCCTTGCCTCTCCTCCCCCCAAAAACAGATACAGGACCCAAGTCAGTGCTCCAGCCCGTCCCGTAGCACGTCACGCCGTGGCACCCGACCGCGTGCCCCCGAGGAGTGTGAGACTGTGGGATGGCGACAGCCTGGGACTTCCAAAAAAAACCCCAAAAGGGAGCTGGGAAGCAGGCACCCACCTCCAGCGGGAAGGAGGGAAGCCGGCAGATGGGAGCCCCCTGTAGACGTCTGCCAGGGAGATGATGATTACAGTCAGTGTAGCGCGCTCTCAAATATTTATTAGTTTGTCGCTGCTGGGATTTTTATGGCTTGTCTGATTGCAGTGCTGGAAATCCCGGCTGTGCAAGGCTCCTTCCCTGGCTTTGCATGCAAAAGTGTCTTTCTTGCGTGCGCTGCTCCTGCGCTCAACGGGCCAAGTTGTCACCTCAGGTGGGATCAGAGCAGCGCTGGGCGTAATGGAAGGTGGCATCCGCGCACGTGTGGGTTAAAGGATCCGTTCCCAAGGGCGATGCTTACGGCCAGCGCCTTGCAAGCACCAGTGCGAACCCTCCTGTTGACAAGGTCTTCACTGGTATTAAAACCGTCTGAACGTCTCAGTGCATACGCCCAACCTCAGGTTGGCTGCCCAGCCTGGAGAAGCCAGAGACCTGCTTCCTGCAAGTTTTCTTACATATATATATAATGCAACCATAATAGTAATAATAATGATAATAATAGTAATCATAATATGCAAGACCATTGGAGGGGAAGGTTGTCCTAGCCTTTACAGGGCTATTTATCGATGTCCTTATTATGCTGGAGCAGACCAAAACCTTTCCCCAGCCCCTCTATCCTCTGCTCGTTTAATTCTGACACCGACAGCACCTCGTTCTGTCTGTGCTGGAGCTATTTACCCGCCCCGTCCTATGGGGGAAAGTGATGGTGTTGCACCACCAGGAAGGTGCTTTTTTTTTGTATTTTGCAGTGGCTGCTGGATAGTCGGGGCAGCCGGGAGCAGTAGTCATTCCTCTACATGGCACGAGCGGGCGTGCTTTCCCCCCGCCTCGATTGTACGTGAATTTTTGGGGGCCCCCACCTCCATGTGCGTTAGCAGAGCGAGAGGTTTCCCATGCGGCGGGTGGCCAGGCGTCAGGAGTAGGGATAAAAGGCTGGGTTGATGGCTTATGATAAATATGCCCAGCATGGTTCCTCTCCCTTTTCTCATCCAAAGTCCCTGTTGTTCCTCTGCCTTAATTCTTCCCCGGCGCGTTTAAATACCGACGGCCGTATCGTGCTGGAGCCAAACGCCCTGCCCAGCTGCAAATGCTTTTCTTTGGTCGCGTAGGGCTGGTTTCTGGATGGAGAAATGAGTCTCCCCCTTGTTTTGGTCCCATCTGTGGGCAGGCGGGAGCCTGGGGGAACCGTGGGGTCGGGGTTCTGCGGCATGGCATCGGCGACGAGTCTGCCACGAAAACCCCATCATCTTTTTCCCTGTCTCCTGTTAGAGCTGCTTTTTTGGGCCCCAGATCTCTCTTGGCCAGAAACAAAAGATCTCTCAGCTGTTGCGAGTTTGCAGGATTTAAACTTTCCCAGCAGCTAGGATGCTTCTAGCTTTAAAGTTTTGGGGTTTGGGGGTTCAAACCTTAAACCCAGCAGGTTTTTATAGCCACAAAAAGCAGGTGCTGGATCTGGCTGGGGCTGGGGAGATCATCCTATTCTACCACCCTCATCCCCAAAGTCACCGTGCCCCCTTGAAGAAACCTGAAGCGTCGAGTTTGAGACCACCAGCATGGATTTGGGCAGACCCCTTCTCGGGACGGGGCGGGGCTGGATGGGACCCATCGATGTGGGGGTCAGCGGATTTTCAGTACTGCTGGCGGTGGTTCAGCCCCGAACCCTGTGCTGGGGGACCGAGGTGGCTCCCACCACAGCCCAGAGCATCACCCGTCCGGCTGCAGATGATCGTGCGTGAGTCACAAATCTGCGATTTTCATCCCCGTCGGGCCGTGACTCATCCCCTCCCCACTCCCAGATCCTCTCGGATGACCTAAAGTCTCATTTAGCATCACCAAAGTGGCGGTGGGGTGGGAGAAAATGTGTCTTTGGTGTTGGCTGCTGGAGGAGGACTTCTCCTTGCCCGTGGTTTTGGGTCAGGAGACACGTGCGCTTCGAGGTGTCATCCCCATAGGAGATTTTCCTTCTGAAAATTGGCTTTTTCAGGGATGTTGGGGCTTTGTGGGTCACCCTTACGGTGCCGGGCAGGCTGCGGGACTCCTCACCTGCATCCTGGGGTGTTACACCTGGCTTGGGGAGAAGACAAAAATAGTGGGAAGAAAGAAAAGAAATAAAAAGCAACTGGCAGAGATACAGAAGAAAAACTTAATGGGGAGCTTCAGGCCTGCGTTACGGCCAGGGATGATGTATCTTGGAGTATTTAGCATCTCTGCCACTGCCCTCAGCGGTGCCTCGGGGAGGCTGGTGCTGGCGGTGGGGGGACTCCCCTCTGCCAAGCGTCCCTGGGAAACTAATGGGCTTCAAGTGTTTATATTCCTTATAGCAAGCCTGCTTTCTAAACCCACCTGCCCTTAGAGCTGTAAAACAAAGCCCGGGAGCCACCCCTGCATCGCAGCGGTGGGTTTCGGAGGATGCTCTGCAGCGTGCGCTACCTGCGCCCTTTGCCGGCCGCCGAGCTCGGGACCGACTTTGCAGGCTGCGCGCTGCAGGGATGCGGAGAGCATCATTTCAGAGAGGTTTGCACATGAGCCCACGAGTGAAGTTTTGTTGGCTGCCTCTGTTGGCAGTTGGATTATCTCCTGCCAGCCCCCTTTGCCAGGGAATTTAGATTTGTGGCATCGAAGCAGTTTTAGAAAAAAACAACAAAAAAAAATCAACAACCCAAACCAACAAAACAACAACTCGGTGGATGCAAAATTGAATAGTAAATTAAAAAAGAAAAAAAAAGTGATATTTGCTGCTGTGCTAAGGTAAGAAGCTGCTCAGCAGGAGAGGGGAGCGGGAGCCTGAGGCAGGCATGGGGAGAAGTGTGGGACAGTTCAAGGTGGGGGGCTCGCACCTCCCCACACCCCCGTGCCCCTGCCCGCGGCGGGGCGCTGGGAAAATTACAGGTCTGCAAATGAGCTGGGGGAGGAAATGGCTGGCAGTGGAGAGGTGGGGAAGAGCCAGCCAGAGAGAGAGAAATTAGCCCGGAGTTTAATTCATTGTTTCCAAAAGAGCAGTTAATGGATTATGACAAATGTCCTACCGCTCTCCCTTAGTGCTGTGTTAAATGGAAATGGAAAGTCAATTTTCCTAAATGGATTTTAAACGACTGACCTCGCGTGTTTTTTTTCCCTCACTGATTTTTGCTCGGGAGGCAGCTTGGTCATCTTGTTTTCTTGATGCGTCTGATGATTTTTTTCTTCTTCTTCTTCTTCTCCTTACACCTCGGGATTCTCTGAGTCTCTCCGTGCGGCACTGCTCCTTGCCAAGGGTGACGAAGGGAGTGGGCTCCTTCCTTCCTTGCCAGCTCCGGAGATGTTATCACGGGGCTGGGGTTATTTACTGTTTTCCCGCACGCTGCAGTGCCTGGAGTTGAGAATCACAGCTCTCGCTGGAGACGAGAGGAGGA
Source organism: Buteo buteo (assembly GCF_964188355.1). Taxonomy (NCBI): domain Eukaryota; kingdom Metazoa; phylum Chordata; class Aves; order Accipitriformes; family Accipitridae; genus Buteo; species Buteo buteo. The sequence continues at coordinate 29,994,336 of NC_134174.1, read as the reverse complement.
GGAAGAAAAGCTCATAACTCTTTTAGGTGTAAAGAAAAGCCTCATGATGTGACCTGACTGCTAGCGAGGTGCCCAGAAACAACAGGTTAAGCAGTAGCATCCCAGCTCGTGTATGTGTTTTATCAGTCCTGCAATATTTGGGGTTGATATTGATGGGAAAAATGGCTAGAAACCCGTTTCCTACGTTGGATGCTGCAGGTGCCCCTCGATGTCGGTCACGGCATCTTCTCAAGCCGGTGCTGGGCATGACCCGCCATGAGGCTCCCACTCCTCAGGGATTACGTCCCTGGGGGAGCCCTGAGGTGTTTGCCCCTTTTCAAGACTTTTCGTGGCCCGGCCTGACCTCTGCTTCTGGTTATTTTTGCATTTAGATTGTTTTTGCGAGCAAACGAGCAGGAAGATGGAGATCACCAGGGCGCTGACCCCCTCTGGGTTCTGGGGTGGAATAGCGTGAATCCCGATGGCATTTTTGGGAGACGTTCTCTGGAGGTGGCTGGGCTGGAAGCGATCGCTCGCCTGTGATGGGCAGCGAGCCGGTCCCCGGGGGCTGTGCTGGCAGGGGCTGCCCGGGCCCCCCCAGCCCTTGTGTGATGCCGAGATCGCCGTGCAGGAGTGCCAGCGCTGGCAGGGGGTGAGATCCCAAATGTGGTTCCACCAAAAAGCAGGATGGGGGTGATTTGTGCCGTCATCACGGTCAGCGTTCCCAGCACAAGCCCTACTGGCGTTTAGCTCGGAGCGTGCCCCTGCATTCCTCAGGGCTGCGGGAGGAAGGTTTGGGATGGGGGACACCAACCCCTGTGGAATCTCTCTGTGTCCCTGTCGCCATCCTAGGACTTGAGTTTGGTTTGCTTTTTTCCTCGCGCTGTCCTCTAGCAAGATTACCCAGGCTTTGGCGTTGGCCAGGGCTCGGGGTATGGATGGGGAGCTGGTACCCAGGCAAAACCAGGACGCACCCCGCAGCAGCAGCTCTCTAGCTAGCAGAGATTTGCTTTTTTTTTTTGCTTTCCCGAGCATCCTCAGCAAGGGCTGTCGGTGATACCACCGCACGCAGGGCAGTCCTGGGAGGGAGAGGGAGGGATGAAGCGGCATAGGTAGGAGTTGCATCCCAGCTGGGACGGGACTAAGGGCACCTCCTGACCCTCTCGCTCCCCTGGCAGGGCTGGAGTACAGCGACGTGCTGCCTGACTCCTTCCCCTCGGCCCCGGCAGAGACCCTCCCTCACTTTCTGCTGGAGCCGCAGGACGCCTACATCGTGAAGAACAAGCCGGTGGAGCTCGTCTGCCGCGCCAACCCTGCCACCCAGATCTACTTCAAGTGCAACGGGGAGTGGGTTAACCAGAATGACCACGTCACCAAGGAGAGCCTGGACGAGGTCACCGGTGAGCAAACCCACCCCGGCATCCCCCTGCCTGCCCTTCCCCTCTCTTCTTTCCAGGCGCTTCAGCCCTTTTCTCTCTTGCACATCCACGCTGGAGGTGATTCTCCTCCAGGTAGACCAACAGGTCTCTCTGATTGCTTTCTATCATTCCCAGGTGACTGCAATCTCATGAGGTCGCTTTTGTGTGTTTCCCACCTCCTTGGTCCATGCACAGCTTCTCTCTCTTTCCGTATCATCAGTGAATTTTAGTAGAGGAGCTGCTCCTTTCCAGAGCATTGATGAAGGCTCGATGATGGCATGGGTCACCAAACCCCATAGGAGCTTGGGGAAGTCAGCCCGTGTTACCCTTCGGCAGGACTCAGGGTTGTTAAATGGGATTTGAAAGGCAGCACGTTTAAAACTGATTAAGAAAAAGGAAACGCTTTCCTGCAAAATGCCTAATCACACGTAGGAGTCATTGCCACGAGGGGTGGCAAAGGCTGGCAGCTTACTCAGGTTCGCAAAGGGATTAGATGTTTAATGGGTAATGAGAACATTTGCAGGTAGGATTTGAAATGCCTTTTAATGGCAGATGAGCTCTTCCCTGCCTCGGAGGATAAGTCAACTGCTGGCTGCCTGAAATGGGGGGGTGAGAAGGTGGTTTAGGCATTTTAGGGGGTGTCTTATTCCATGGGATGGGGCTCCGCAGAGCTGCTTGCCCCGGGCTTTGAAACGTCCCGGCATGAGAACAAGGTGTGGGGGTTGGTTAGATCATGTAATCAAGTAGACTTGCTAAAATTGGGATGTTTTAGCTCAGCTCCCACCTTTTCTGCACCAATTTTGGTACCTGTGCCCTCATCAGGAGAGGAGGAAAACAGTCACGTTTCCCATGTAAGATCTGTTCCCTGCAAATCCCTGAGCCTGCGGCATCCTTCATCTCCAGAGGGCTTTAAACCAAGGCGGCCTTTTGAAGTGCTGCAGCATTGGCCCCAGAAGGCAGGCTGCGCTTAGAGGAGAGAGACTTTGTCAGCCTGGAGGAGCACAAGTACTTTTATAGAATCTCCTCTTGTCCTTTTTCCCCAGCCTTGCCCTTCCCCAGCATCTCCTCGGCTCTTCACCCAGTGCTAGCCGTGAGCCGGTCCTTACTTGGACGTGTCTCTGAACCAGCTCTGCAAAGGGAAGATCATTTCTTTTCCCTGTGGCTTTCTCAGCCTTTCCTAAGCTACTTCATCTGTTCCTGGGATGTTTTTCTTCCAGAGGATCTCTTTGTGAAGGATGGCCGAAAATGCATGGGAAAGCTGTCCCCTTGCTTCTCCGGAGGCTGTTGGGAGCAACTGGCAGCACCGTTTCTCTCTCGCGGGGTTCATCTCCATGTCCCAGCTCTCAGAGGCCAGATTTGAAACCCTCACTGCTGGAGGGCAAAGTCGGCACTAATTAATGACCGAGCAGCCTCCGCCAAGGGGTTATTAATTTATTTATTACCTGTGGCTGCACTGGGTTGAGCCAAAGGTTCGTGCGCCCTGCGTGGGGCAGTGGTGGATGCTTAGGGGAAGAGCATTGAACGGGGACGAGGATGGAGTGATGGGCCCCGCTCTGTTACCCTCCCAGCTTTCTACAGACCGTGGTTAGGGATTCCCTGGTCCAGCGGCGATATCGTAGCAGTGTGGTCCAGCCCCGGACGGATTCTCCCCCTGTTCGTGTGTCTAAATGCCGATAGGACTCATTCTCCTCCAGGTTGCCCCAGCGTCCTGTAGCAGGGAGTTTCATGGCTTAGTGATGTACAGCGTGGAAAAAGCACTATATTTCTGGCCCTACCACTTGATCCACCTCTTGAGTGAATACCCCTTACCGAATAACCTGCCTCGTGCAACTCTTGCGCAAAACAGGCTGGAGAAAGCAGCAGAAAGTCTGTGTGGCAGGATCTTACCCTGTTTTAGGGGGGACTCATTTGCTTTGGGCCAGCATCTCCCTCTCAGATCCCAGTCTGCACATGCAGAACATGTGGCAGCAATTTGGGAAGGAAACGGCGTACACCTTCTTCACCCAGGCTTCAAAGATGGTATTGCTGCTATCAGTGAACAAACCTGACAATACCTTCAGTGCGGAGGTGATGCCGTGCATGTAAAACTCTGCCAGCGTGGTCATATCTGCCCGGCAGCTACCCTGAGAAGAAAGGAGCTGGAACCAAAATGGTTTACTGCGCTAAAAAAATCAGCATGTGCAGCACCTGCCGTTCGTAGGGAAAGGTGCTGCAAAGAGCATGGGGGACGGCTGGCCACAAAGCGACTGGTTAACACAGTTAGGCGTTCGTGGCTTTTTAATGTCCTCAGTTAAAAGCTTGGAAAAAGGGACCTTTAAAAAAAAAAAAAGCAACTTTCAAGATGACGTGTCTTGAATGAGCCAGGCTTGGTAATGCTCTGACTGCATCTGATCCAAAACATTTCATGCGGAAGAAAGCAAAAATAGGCCAAGTCAGAGAGTATAATTCAGCTGGACAAGAAGGGATGGTTGGTAAGAGCGGCTGTGTTTGGATGCCTGTAAGCCCTTTAAATAGTCACCCCTGTGAGCCATAAGCTCAGTCTACAGTTTTGAGTCATCTTTGCTTTCGGAGGTTATGGAGATAGCAGGGCATTTGCAGGATGCTCCCCACCTTTGCAGGGCTGTTCAACCCACCCCACCGGGGCTGTCCAGAGAGACGAGACGGTTTTGAGCCATCTCCATCCTGGGTCCTTCTAAAAGCCCTAATTTCTCCAAAAGTGCTTGGCCCAAATGCCTTTTCTTTTTTTTTTTTTTTTTTTTTCCCCCTTAATAGGGGCAAAATAAATCATATTTCCTTGGTGTGCGTTTGTCAGCTCTTTTGTGGGAAGGTGGCAGAGAGACAGTAATTGCTCCTCGCAGCCCTGGGAGCAAGCTAACAAAATTACAGCTGGGGAGCATGCGGCTCTCTATCGCTGCAAAATTGAGGCCTTTTTATAAGTAGAAGCTGCAGAAAAAGGGCAGGTATTGCTTAAAATAAGGAAAAGTAGCCCTGAGTCCCTCCCGCCCTCGGTGACGGCCATGCCGCGAGGGATTGATGCTTCGAGCGAGCCTCAGTGGTCCAGGGCACCGTGTCCTGGGCGTGGTGGTGCCACCTTTGCCATCGCACCCCTACCACGGCCAGGGTGTCCTGGCAGAGTTCATGGGGGTGTTGGGGGGTTGGTGGAGGTATGTAACCCTTTTGGGAGTCAGTGGGCATGAAATGCCATCATCGTTGGATGATTTCCCTAAGATTTTTTATTTGCCTTGTTATATTTGTATTTAAACAGCAGCTGACAGAGATGGTTTCTCCCCTCAGCAGAGCCTCGGAGGCATCCTTCAAACCCGCATGGGTGGGAAGGGGTCTGGGCAGGGACGGGAACATCAGTGCTGGGGGAGAGGGCGGGTGGAGGAGAGTGATGCCTCTTAAATGGTTAAGAGGTCCTAGTCCTGCCTGGCCAGGCTAAGGGAAAAAAAAAAGACAAGACTCCTCCACATCAGCTCCGAGTCACTCTCCGGAGGGAACAGTCTCCCTGATTTGCAGAGGTGCCAAACCCAGATGCCTCCGAGATGCCTCCAACCCGCTGCCTCTGTCCTGGAGCTTTATGCAGCCACCAGCCCTCTCGGGCGCTGCCTCCGTTTCCCTCCTCCCGGCTGCTCTTGCCGAGCTGATGCCGTCCCTCTGTCCCCTTCCAGGGATGCTGGTGCGGGAGGTGCAGATCGAGGTCTCCCGGCAGCAAGTGGAGGAGCTCTTCGGCTTGGAAGATTACTGGTGCCAGTGCGTGGCCTGGAGCTCCGCGGGCACCACGAAGAGCCGCAGGGCGTACGTCCGCATAGCGTGTAAGTGCCCGGTATGCGTCGTGCTCGCTCAGACGGGACCCCTCCGGCACCGCTCCTGCCCCCTGCCCCTCTGCGAGAGCCGCCTGCGCCCACCTGCGCTGCCTCGGTTCTTGTTTCATGTACATCAACGCTTCTCCCACCTTCTTTTCCCACTTTGGGGGCCCCAAAAGGTTTCCAGAGGGTACGACCCACTGATTTCGAAATTGTTCGCAAAGCCTGAAGTGTGACCCTGGATCCCAGGCTGAAAAAGCGGTGGTATCGAGCTACGTGGGTGTGTTGCTTCTGGTAGGAACACCAGCTGAAATAGCGGCCATTCCCATTCGTTCCCAGCTTCCCGGGATCCCTGAGACACGGTGGGTGCAGATGAGTGGGGTTGGCCATTTCCAAAAGTTGGCTCCCTGTTGAAAGCAGTGCTTTTTGATCAGTTGGAGGTGACCCATGCTTGCTGGATGGCCCTGGTCTTACCTTCCCATCCCAGTTCTGGCTTTGCATCTGAGCGGGCGTCGTCCTGACCTACCTGGGCGAGAGGCCGTGGCGCTACCTGGGTTAATACCGCATTGCCCATCAGCCTGCTCAGCTCTTCCTGGTGCTTTATTATCATTAATAACCCAGCGGTTAGCACCTCGCATGCTTTGCCTGAATCAGCGAGTCCGTGTCCCTGGAGTCCCTGCTGTCATATGTCACTTCTCTAAGCTGCTGTTTGTGGGTGTCAGCCTGATTAAGGGCGAGTTAATCAGGCTGTTACAAGGCTGAATTTGCTCTCTTAGCAAATGAGATGGCAAAGCTATAGGAGAACGGCCAGGCTTCCCCAGTCGTAAACAGAGTTTGCTATTAGAGGGCTAATAATCCAGCACATTATCCATAACGGAGGCGGCTGGTGAAGCAGCTATGCTGCTGAAGGATTTAGCCTGAATGGGGAAAATGTTACAAGGCGCAGGGCTGGCTACTGAGGGAGCACTTTTGTCCGGCCCCAGCCAAGGATTTGGTGTTTCTTGGTGCCGAGCAGATGAGAAGAACCGAGGATTCGCTGCCCTGGACCAGTGGGAGCTGCAGCGTAGAGGGCTGGGTGCTGTAACGGAGGATTGCAGCACCATCTAGTGATGCTCCTCCTTTCAAGGCACCCGAGTGGGACCCTGCCATGTCCCCCACGTCCCTGCGGGGCTCTGCTCGGCTTCTCACCTCTCCCTGTCCCCCAGTTTGGCACCGGAGTGCGATGGCAGGGTTTCCAGCAAGTCTGGGGATGTGGCTCAGCCAGGATCAACAGGGGCACAGCCAAGCAACAAGCCCCCGTAGCCCTGAAATTTGGGGATTTACTTCGGTGCTGACGTGGGAGCCGAGCTGTTGTGCAAATCTCATTTCCCTCCCTTCAAGCAAAGAAGGGTCCTGGTGCAGAGTCTAGAGCGGGGGGAAAGAAACAGAGGGTTGAAGAAAGAGGGGTTAAGCTGAGGTTTAGCCCTAAAAGGAAAAGACAGGAGGGGGTATAAGCTCACAAGCGCGTGAAGGAGGAAAGGCATTGTCCTCAAGCACCGCGTGCTGTCCTGAATCCATCCTGGAAAAGATGCTTTTTCGGCCCCTTCCTCCCAGGACATGTTTCGCTCTAGCCGTGCTATGCCAGAGAGCTTTCCCTACTCGTGGGCTCCTGGTGCCAAGGCGATGCTCTCTCCCCACCAAGGTTTTGCAGGTTGCCCTCTTTCTGCAGTGGGCTGGTAACCCCTGGGTTTTCCTTTCCCTCCCAGACCTACGGAAGAACTTTGACCAGGAGCCGCTGGGCAAGGAGGTCCCGCTGGAGCACGAGGTCCTGCTGCAGTGCCGCCCACCCGAGGGGGTGCCGCAGGCCGAGGTGAGCAGCTCAGCAGCCCCAAGAAATGCCCGGTGGGGCGTCCCCTGCCGTCCCGGGGGAGAGACGGGGCACGTCCTTGCGAGATGGCTTGCGGCCGTGATGGATGGCCTCGTGCCGAGACCGTCAGCTTTCATTATTCAGCAGAATTGTGTATTTTGGGCAGTGGATCTGTTACTCTGACATCTAATAACACATGTAACCTCAGCACCTGCTCAACCTACCTCTCCAACGCTTCCTGATGTGCTGTTAACCCGTTAGAAGGAAGATCTAACAAGGAGGCACCCAATGTACTTGTCTGAAGGGGAGCGCTCACAAGTGAGAGCCAAGGGCTGGGAAAGTCAATACAGATGGGTTTCCCTAGCATGGTAGCGGTGGTTTCCTTGTCCACAGCTCCATCAGGCCCCTGGAGCTGTGTGTTGGTGGTAGCCATACTGTCCCATCCTTGGCCAAAACAGCAGTAACGTGTCCCGGTCAGGCCTGGTTTGGCCCAGCTTTCAAGGAGAAATAGATACAGTCAGAGGCAAGGTTGGTCAGTCAACAGTTGTGGTGCTGAGGACATCGGTGGTCTCAGTGATGAAGATGGGGAAGGCTTTGGGGCAGGTCAAAGGCTGGTCCGAGGGGTTTTGCTCTCTATCAGGGCTGGTGATTTTAGCCCCTCCAACCTGATGTTTCTCCTTGCTTGTGCCCGTACGCACGCTCGGTGACGGTATCGATTCACGCCCTTCCCAAACAGCCTAGTTAAGCCGTTGTGTCCTAGCTTAGCTTTGGGGCTCTTGGAGACCCTCGTGGTGGGGAGCATGTGGGCTGGGCATTTCCACCGAAACCCGTGATGAGCTTTCCCTGGCTGAGTGTTCAGTTCTTGTTCAGGTTAATCACTGTCCTTACCCATCCCTGCCTTTGCCGTGCCAGGTGGAGTGGCTGAGGAACGAGGATGTCATCGATCCCACCCAGGACACCAACTTCCTGATCACCATTGATCACAACCTCATCATCAAGCAGGCCCGGCTCTTGGACACTGCTAATTACACCTGCATGGCCAAGAACATCGTGGCCAAGCGCCGGAGCACCACGGCTGCTGTCATCGTCTACGGTACCGGCCCTTGCTCTTGGGAAGGGGACCTTTGCTGCTGGCCATGTCTCCAAGCCAAGGGGAAATACGGGCACTTTCTGGGAGTGGTAGGAGTGAACCCCACCAGGGCATTGCATTAAATTAGGTAATAGCCGATGTCTGCAAAACCAGAACCTCTACTAGCTTGCACAGGCTATTAGGAGAAGTTATTAGGTGTAGGTATTTCCAAGCCTTCTCGGTTGGGTACGAAGGTGGGTGGAGGTTGAACCCAGCTGGGTTGCTTTGACTCTCAAAGCAGCCGAAAAGCTGCATTTGGCTGAACTTTGCTATGAAACCAAAGATCTGCTGTGGCCAGATGCAAAAATATTTGCAAAGTGGAAAAAGGACCAAAGCAGGCTTGAGCATCTTGTGCGTGGGGTGTGCAGCACAAGGAGGAGTCTCGCGATTTGCTTCTCATGAGGCTGAGCTGTTCCAGGGTGTCACATCACAGAAGATGTAAGGACAGAGGACCCGATGAAGCCTAGGCTTAGCTCCAGTCCCTGCTGAAATGGGCTCCGTTGATGTGTTACTGCTGTCCGTCTCCTCTTGCAGTGAACGGTGGCTGGTCCACCTGGTCCGAGTGGTCTCCTTGCAACAACCGCTGCGGCCGGGGCTGGCAGAAGCGCACCCGGACGTGCACCAACCCTGCGCCGCTGAACGGCGGCTCCTTCTGTGATGGGCAGCCTTTCCAGAAAATCACCTGCACCACCCTCTGCCCAGGTAAGGCGGGTTCAGAAACCAGCTTGCCCGCACTGCCCATTCCCCAGGTTGCACGGTCCAGTGCTCCTGGTGCTCCCCAAGGAGACAGGGGCTCAGGAGACCAGCCCAAAGCATCTTTCGGTCTGCCAAGACCTGAAAGAGCTGGAGACGTCTGCAGAGACCCAACAGGGCTGGGTTTGCTGGGAGAACGCTCCCCAAAGGTCTCTGGAAGCCCCAAGATGGGCACGGGCACCTTTCTGGTGCCGGAGACGTGCCGGCACCGGGGGGGGGGACGAGCCCCGAGGCCGTGCTGAGGGGTGTACCGACGCGCCTGTGTTTGGTGGCCCGCAGTGGACGGCGCGTGGACGGAGTGGAGCAAGTGGTCGGCGTGCAGCACCGAGTGCACCCACTGGCGCAGCCGCGAGTGCGCCGCCCCGGCCCCCCGCAACGGCGGCAAGGACTGCAGCGGCGTGCTGCTCGACTCCAAAAACTGCACCGATGGGCTCTGCCTGCAGAGTGAGTATGCGGGCAGGCGGGCAGGGACCGGTGCCGGACACGATGCCGGCGGCCGTGGTGCTCCGGCGCTCGGCCACGCTGTGGTTGGCCGTGCCTCCAAGTGGATGGGGCGGGCAGCAGCGCCGCTGGCACCTGATTTTTAATTTGTGTCTTGAACGAGGGTTTTTTTTAACCAGACTCACCCTTTCCAAAGCTCGTTCTCACTTGCTGGAAAGAAAGGTTTGGGAATTTTTGGTGGGATCTAAATGTCCCACCAAGCCTTCCGAAGCGGCGCTAGGTTTGGGGTCTCTGCTGAAATAAGGCTGGTTGTGGTTAGTGGGGGCAAGCCAGGGTGGGTTTCTCAGCCCCCCACCATGAAAACACCCGACCTGGGTCATTGCTCGGTAGGAGACCTGGAGCAGAAGCTAGGAAAAAACCCAATAATCATAATAATGGTGCTGCTACGCTATGAGTGGGCACGCCGAAGGCTGAGCAGCCGATGCTGCCACCTGCTGCTGTGTGACACCACTGTCCCTTTAAAACTGCCGCAGCCAGAAATGCCCAAAGTCCTGTCAGCCGGGGACGTGTTCCCCAGGGGCTGGCTGGGCATGGGGACATCCTCGTCACCAAGCTTCTACCTGGCTTTCTGCATGCCCCGGGGAACGATTCTGCTCTCCCATCCCTGCCCACCATGCTGCGGTTCCTCGTGCCCCCCCGGGCCGGCTTCCCCCCCCCCAACTTTTGTTTCATCTCATCCCCATCGCACCATCGCCACCTTCACCTTTTGTTTTCTAACTTTTTTTTTCCTAACAGATAAAAGAGTTCTAAGCGAACCCAAAAGCCACCGTAAGTGCTCATTTCATGGCCATTTTGTTTCTTTGCGAGGCATTGCTTTGGTTTTGCTCTGTCGCATCCACGGTAGGGCTCCACGGCAGCTGGGGCAGGACAAGGGTGGGAAGAGGAAGCAACTAAAGCCCACTCCAAACCTCCAGTGGACGTTAAATGCCATGCTTTGCTTGAAGCTATAAATACGACCCACTTTTGCAGCCGGTGTCACACCACCAAAGCTACTCCAGCATCGGCACCCCTCCACGAGGATTCCCTTCCTCGAGTTAGGGGGCCTGGGGGTGCATCAGCGTTCCAGTTTCTGGCATGCAGAGGAGGGGGGCTTGGGGACGAAGGGACACCTCCCAGAAGCGGCATAGTCCTAACGCGGCTGAGATCACCAGGCTTAGGACAGGGCTTCGCTCCGGCGCGAAACCATAGAAACCAAGGGATGCGGGCGAGCGCGGAGCGGGGAAGGAGAGAAGGATGGGCTGAGCATGCTCAGCTCTGGCTGCTGGAGCCTTCACCGTGCTCTGCCTTCCCTCTTCATCCCTCTTCTTTCCGGGCAGATATAGCCAAGATACACCAGGCGTTTAAAGACCGAGAGCCTTGTGGCAGGGGAAGGGAAAATGGGGAATCTGAGGGGTGTCTGTTATATAGATAGAGTGATGCTCAGTCTTTCTGGATGGACGCATAGCTCAGGTACATATATATGAGATGCATGGATAGGTGTTACGTTTACTCCTCAGGGCTGTCTCTGTTAGGTTGTGAGGGTTGATAGCTTCGTGAATCTGAGCTGCGCAAACCTAATGTTTCTGGGCTTCTTGGTGCTCAAGTAAAGTTTGCACGAGCCGTGGCAAGGTGTCCTCCAAAGGTGTGAGGGCTTCAACCCCATCTCAATCTCTGGCATCACTCTGACTTCTGGACTGCTCTTAGAAAACACCCTCCATCCTCCTGCCACAGCCTTTCCAGCAGGCCCAGTACACATCTTCCCCTTTGTGCCTGTGTCCTGAGTTAGTGGTAGGGCTGGGGAGCACTGGTGGGTCTTGACGTGCATTTCTGGTGCTCCTTTTTTCACCTCTTATTTCTTTAATCCCTCCCAGTGCTGGAGGCCACAGGCGACGTGGCCCTGTACGCCGGGCTGGTGGTGGCCATTTTTGTCTTCATCGTGATCCTCATGGCTGTGGGGGTGGTGGTGTACCGGAGGAGATGCCGGGATTTCGACACGGACATCACGGACTCATCAGCCGCTCTGACCGGAGGCTTCCACCCTGTCAACTTCAAGACCTCCCGGCACGGTAAGAGCCATAGCCCATGCAGGTCCTGCTTGCCAGCTCAAGCCCAGGCAGAAAAAAAGTCAGGCTGCAAATCACAGTAGGGGACAGGTCCCCGGTGGACCCCCAGCCCCAATTTTCTAGGAGCATATGCTGATTTTTGAAGGCTGAGGGCTCTGTGGAAGTGGTCAGGTGGTGATGGTGGGAATCGGGGCAAAGCATCTGCAAAGCAGAGACAGTGGGGATTTACTGTAGGATGCTGCTCCTCGCCTGGTCATGGTGCGGAGCAGTTCCCTTCCAAGTGCCCGGTGGAAGGCGGACAGCTGCAGCCCAGAGGTGTCCCCGTTGTACCTCCCTCTATCCCTCGCTGGGCGAGGAGGGCTTTTCGCAGGCATATCTCCCAGTCGAGCAGTGCTTTTCCATCCCCTCGTCGCCACCGCCGTCTTCATCCCATCCGTGTTTCCTCCTCCTGCAGACAACCCGCAGCTGCTGCACCCCTCGATGCAGCCGGACCTGACGGCCAGCGCGGGGGTGTACCGCGGCCCCATGTACGCCCTGCAGGACTCCTCCGACAAGATCCCCATGACCAACTCCCCCCTGCTCGACCCCCTCCCCAACCTCAAGATCAAGGTGTACAACTCCTCCACCGCCTCCTCCTCCTCGCCGGGGCTCCACGACGGGACAGACCTGCTGGGGGGGGTCCCCGCCACCGGCACCTACCCGGGGGACACCACCAGGGACGGTCACTTTGCGAACGTGCGGAGCAAAGCCCTGGGCTCCCAGCATCTCCTCAGCTTGCCCCGGGACCACGGCAATAGTGCCAGCGGCACGTTTGGCTACCTGGGGGGAAGGCTCACCGTACCCGGCACTGGTAAGCCCCGGGGTTGGGGAGGAGGGCTCATTTGGCTGCCGAATGATCGAGGAGCTGCTCTCGTCCCAGCAGACCTGCCTGCCGTGAGCAGCCCTTTGCTATCCCAAATCTGGCTTGGGAGGAAGGCAGCAAGCCATTCCCAAGCCGGGCTTCTCCGGCTGGAGGTCACAGCCTCCTGGGACTTCCCTGGCCGGCCCTGCCATCGATCCAGGGCCTGTGCCTTGCAAAAAGATCCAACCCGTGGTTTTCCTTCCTAATGCAGTGGCCTGGCTCCTCCCTGCCAGCTGAGGAACATCTGGAGATGTTTCTCCTGGGGCACTCTGGGCTGCCCTAGCTCACTGCTGTCCTTGTGCTCGCCAGCCGGGGCGGAGGGGTGGTCTCTCCCTGGTGGTTTCTCCTTCGGTTTGTGACTAAAGCCTGTGTGTGCCGTGCTAGGGGTGAGCCTGCTGGTGCCCCACGGGGCCATCCCCCAGGGGAAGTTCTACGAGATGTACCTGGTCCTCAACAAGGCAGAGAGCGCCCTGTAAGTCACGCCGCGCCGCCCGGGCTTCTGCTCTTCGTTGGCCGCCGTGAGGCTTTCTTTCCAACCGGTGTCCCCTCTCCTCTTCCCAGCCTGCCCTCCGAAGGCACGCAGACGGTGCTGAGCCCGGCGGTGACCTGCGGACCCACCGGCTTGCTCCTGTGCCGTCCCGTCGTCCTGACCATTCCTCACTGTGCCGACGTGGGCTCCTCAGATTGGATTTACCAGCTGAAAACACAGTCCCACCAGGGCAACTGGGAGGTAAGGTGGGAACGCAGCTCCTGCGGCCAGAGAAGACCACGAGCGTTGGGCTCCTAGCAAACCCCCCTGGATGGTGGGCTGACCCGCAACCTTGATTCCCTGTAGGAAGTTGTGACCCTGGATGAGGAGACCCTCAACACTCCTTGCTACTGCCAGCTGGAAGCCAAGTCCTGCCACATTTTGCTAGACCAGCTTGGCACCTACGTCTTCGTGGGAGAGTCCTACTCCAGGTCAGCCATCAAGAGGCTCCAGCTGGCCATCTTTGCCCCCACCGTTTGCACCTCCCTGGAGTACAGCCTCAAGGTCTACTGCTTGGAGGACACGCCAGACGCTCTGAAGGTAACGCCGCCGGCGCGAGCTGCCCCTGCTTCCTCAAGCTGTTTGCGCTGGAGGCGAGGTGCTGCCTGGTGCCTCTCAGGATGGCCTGGCCCCGGGGAGCAGACAACCTGATGCAACTGCCTGCAAAGTGACCACAGCGAAATAATGAGCGTGTTTACTGCTTTCCCCGTCCTTCCTCGCCCTCTCCGAAGGCAACGGTGGGGGTGTCGCTTAGCTCCTATACTGGGCCCCCTTTCTGCAGAGGTTACGTGAGAGGTTTTGCTGCTGCTGGGTGGGTTTTCTCTCTCCTACGCAGAAAACACTCGCTGCTGTGATTTGCCTCCATTTTCTAGAGATCCTGTCGCTCCTGCAGAGAGATGTGTCTCTCCCCTCCTTGGGAGGGTTTTGTGACATAGGTAACATCGAGTGCAGCACGGGAAGCTTGAGTTTGGATGCTTTGGCTGCCTGGACCACCAGTGCAGTGGCTGTTTTAATTCCCTGTGACTTGTCCTGTGGTCTCAGGATTGCTGTAGTGCCTCTAGGTGGAGACGTAGGCAGCGCTCTGGCTCCTGGGTTGCCTTTTTCTCCTAAGAGCTGCTGGTGTAATAGTGGGATGGTGTTAAAAACAGATAGGGTGGCACTCCTCAAGAGAGTGCCCAACCTTTGTGTTGTCTGAGGAGTAGAGAGGCGTATATGGATGCTCACGTGTTATAAAATTCAAGCTGTAGGTGGGGCTGGCGCGTGAGATGAGTTGGCAAGTTCTTGGAGAGCAGCTGTCAGGGTGGCAAAGGCCGCTCTCCTGGGGAGGACTCCCGGCGGGCTTGTTGCCGCTGCCGCCTCGTCTTTTGGCAGGAACGTGCCTGGCTTTGGGTATGGAGGGGGGGAGAGCAGCAGCCCCTGCTCTTCTCCCGGGTCTCACGCTGCCTGTCCCGCTGCCCGCAGGAGGTGCTGGAGCTGGAGCGGACGCTGGGGGGGTACCTGCTGGAGGAGCCCAAGTCCCTGCCCTTCAAGGACAGCTACCACAACCTGCGTCTCTCCATCCACGACATCCCCCATGCGCTGTGGAGGAGCAAGCTGCTAGCCAAATACCAGGTGAGGGGCTGAGGCGGGGGCAGCCGGGGTCCCAGAGCGGGGACACCATCTTCAGCCGGGCACCGCGGGGTTGTGAGTGCCCTGGTCTTGTCTCCAAAGTTGTCTCCCTAAGGGATGGAGGAGGAAGGGGGACCGGTTTTCTGGTCTTTCCTGGTGGGATGCTGTCTGTGGAGTCCCATCGCATCCCCGTGGGGTGGCTGGAGGAGGTGGGATCTCCCGAGGGAGCTGCTGGAGCCTTCGCTGAGCCCGTGCTTTGGTGGTCCGCAGGAAATCCCCTTCTATCACATCTGGAGCGGCAGCCAGCGAGCCCTGCACTGCACCTTCACGCTGGAGAGGTACAGCCAGGCTTCCACCGAGCTCACCTGCAAGATCTGCGTCCGGCAGGTGGAAGGGGAAGGGCAGATCTTCCAGCTCCACGTCACGCTGGGCGAGGTGAGCGGTGGGGAGGTGGGCGGACAGCAAGGGGACACGCTCGGGAGCCGCGCCGTGCTGCAACGTCTCGCCTCGTCCTTCCCCTCGCAGCACGCCAGCTCCTTCGACACCCTCCGCTCCCACCACAGCGGTGCCGCCGCCACCACCACCCAGCTGGGACCCTACGCCTTCAAAATCCCCCTCTCCATCCGGCAGAAGATCTGCAACAGCCTGGATGCTCCCAACTCCAGGGGAAACGACTGGAGGCTTCTCGCCCAGAAGCTTTCCATGGACCGGTGGGTCTCCCCCCAGCTAGGTTATGTCCAGCTATACAGGCCCACCCATAAATATGGATATAGCTATGCATAGTTATACCCATCTAGATCCATCTGTGCCACAGTGCCGGGTCTCTTGTCACTTTGAACTGGCCCTTATTTATCTGGGCCGGTGCTCGGGCCGTTCCTGCCGGGGTCCCACCTCTGAGGACCAAAGGAAGGGAGGGTCATTTCAGCAAAACAAAGCTTGCGTTGCTTTCGCACCAACGCCAGCTCGGTGTAAAAATTGAAGACTGTGTCTCAAGGGCTTTGGCATTCGTGTTACGGCATTTCCCTCGGGGTTCGTGCTGCAAAGAGGTTTGCTGCTCCGGCATCCTCCCTCCGAAGGGCATCGCGCCGACCCGGACCTCCTCTCTGTTTCCCCTTCGCAGGTATCTGAACTACTTCGCCACCAAAGCCAGCCCCACCGGGGTGCTCCTGGACTTGTGGGAAGCCGAGCACCAAGACGACGGCGATCTCAACACCCTGGCCAGTGCCTTAGAAGAGATGGGCAAGAGCGAGATGCTGGTGGTCATGGCCACGGAAGGCGACTGCTGCTGATGCTCCCCACGGCTGGCTGGCCAGGAGGACGAAACGGGGAGGGGGGACGAGGTGGGGGGACCCTTCCCCGACGGCGGGGGGAGGCACGTCCATCCCTGGGCAGCGGCTGAGCGAGGCAGGGCCGAGGCCGTCGCTTCGCCCTCCCTCCCCGCATCGCTGTCAGCCTTAGAGACCCATCCTCAGCGTTTACAAGCAATTCAAGTGTTACGCAGCATTCCTCCTCCTCCTCCTCCTCCTCGTGGCGTGGGGAGGAATTAGGGCTTCTCAAGTCGGGACGGGGGCTTTCCTTCTCCTTCTTCGTTTAGGTTTCCCTCTTCCTCCTTTAATAGCATTTCTGCGTTGAAGAGACGAGTACAATCTAGGCGAACGGCTTACTTCTGTCAAAAGCTTCAGACAGCTTAACAAGGCAAATAAGAAAGAAAAAAGGAAAAAAAAAAAAGTTTCTTAGGAAACGCAAATAATTTATTATCCAGATCTTTGGATGAGTCCTTTTTAAAAAAAAAAAAAGGAAAAAAAAAGAAAAAAAAAAAGACAGATTTATAAATCTTTTTTTGTGCGTGAGAGCAAGAGCGTTGCTGTGGTCGGGGTGGCAGAGAGAAAGAGATTTAAATGAACACACTTTTGTAGGGAAAAGCGTGCGATCCAAGTTGAGCAAATCGTGTTTACATGTCCTGGGACCCCCAGGGAGTCTGTAGGGTGAAGTGCCTCTACGCCACTCTGGTTCAGGGCCAGCTGAGACCCTCCCCAAGATTTTTTCCTTTGCAAACTCCCCTTTCCCCAGCAGCAATGCCCAGCGGAGCGAGGGATCCCCCTCCGCCTGCCAGGAGGGATGAGGGATGCTGCCCTGCATTTAGGGTTCGGGGAGTGGGGGGAGTGCAACCAGATATGGGTATTTTTAATGAATTCTTCCCTGGCATCGTTTGGGGGAGCTTTTTAGGATGACTACGCCTTCATTTACATAACTTCAGTACAAACCAAAGAGTTCAGTCCTTGCACCAAGCTACCGACCCACAGGCCAAAGCGGGGGGGATGTTTTAAACCCATCAGGATTTTGCAGTGAGCACCCCAAACCTGGGCTCAGGGGTCAGAGGGAGGTGACGAGCAGCTCGTGGAGGGGTCCGGGGAGAGCAGAGGGCTGGCGAGCCAGGATGCGGCCCCTCGCAAACCGCCTGGTTTTTGATGCAGTATTTCAGCAGGGATTCAGGGAGGGAGACTTTGGTATCTGCAAGTTGCAAGCCAGGCTGAGCGTTTTCACGCGAAGGACGGCATCGTAAGCGGTGATCGGGTTTCCATCCTCTCATTCTGGCTCCTTTTTTTCCCTGTAACAGACTTTGTGTAACGATGGAGAAGTTGTGGGATGAATGGAAAGTAATCAAGGGGTAGACAGGAACGAGGTTCCTCACAAAGATACGGTGTCTCAATGAAGGTAAAAATTTAGATTGCCTGCAGATAGAAATAGTTACTCAGCGAGTGCTATATCATAGAAATGTGTCTGTTTTTTAAAAAAAAATAAATAGGAAAGGGATTGTAAGCTCAGGATTAGACTAGATCACACAGCAAGGCTGTGGATCCTCCATCAGTGGAAGTATTAAGAGCAGGGTCTGAGAGCAGGTCCTGCTTCGGGCTGTGATGCACGGCGTCCTGGCTGCGAAGCCCTGGACCGGTGTCGCGGGATGCCTGCAGCATCCTGCAGCGTGCTGGGGACCGGAGCAAACTCAGGGAGCCCTGCCGCGAGCGAGAGCATCGCCTTCGCAGGGCGGCTCGGGGGAAGTTTTCAGTATTGCTCGGGGACGGGTACGATTCCTCTCGGCAGCTCTTGAAGCAGTGATTGAATGCATAGAGCGGCTCCCTGCTGTGTTTCGGGGTCTCCGGGCTTCACCTCTTGCTGGGTTTTCAAGGCTGTGGGAGAGAGGGATCTTTTTCATTTGTGCTGGATGGGAAAACTTCTGCTGGGTGAGCTCCTGTGCCACGTAGGAAGGGTTTTATCCATCCTTTAGGTTGCGTTTGAGCATCTGATTTCTGGGACCCCGTCTCTGAGCTGAGGGGGAGTAAGCAAATTTGGAAGGAAGCAAAGAACTGATGGATCAAACCGGCTGCTGGCATTTTATAGGGCTCCTTTCTCAGTACCGCAGTGCTCTCCGTGAGATGAGATGCCCTTCTTTCGGGTCGCTTCTGAATCTCTCTCGCTCTCATTCTCACTGTCTCTGGTTCACGGATCACTGTGCCGGCATGCACACCTGTCTGTCCGTCCATCCGTCCGTCCCGCCCGCGGGTGCCTCTGCCTCCATCCCCATCCATCTGCGTTCGTCTTCCCCTTCCTTTTGGTGGGCAGCAGCTGCCTAGATCCGCCGAGCTGCATGTTTGGGGAGGTTTTCCCCATTTTTCAGACCAGGGAACCTGTGTCAGGAGCAGGACAGGGGGGAGGCAGGGTTTGCCCCCCACCCCGGTCCTCTGAGCACCTGCACCCATCTCCCATGGGTGCCAGCTCCCAGGAGCCCTCCGTGCCTCCCTCTGCAACCCGGGGGTTTCTCCGGCCGGGCCTTTCGGCAAAGGCAAACCCACGGTCCGTGTCATGCTGACAGCGTCCGTCTCTTGCTCCGCAATCTGTTTCCATATTTATATGTCCGGGGGATGGGCCTGGTGGCATCCTCTAAAACCGCATCTGTTTATTCTGTAAACTAAAGAACTGTAAATAAAGTTTAGCATTCCTATTGTAACAAATTAATTTTTATGCAATAAATTATATTTCCTAGTCTAATAAAAAAAAAAAAAAAGAAACAATCTGCTCGCTCCTCTCATGTTCATCACTCACCAGTTCCTGCTGGGTTTAGCATCTGCAGGGATTTGGGTCCAGCTTGAGCAGCGGCAGCAGCGTGGAGATCCCCGCGAGCATCCCTCCAACCTGGTTTTGGGTCGGATGCTGCAGGCGTGCCGGCAGCGGGAGGATGTTGCTGTCGGAGTCCCTAATGGAGGTAAGCTGTGGAGATTGATTTATGGTTTGTTTTGGACTTGCATGGGTGATTGCAAGGCGGGAGACTGGTGCTACAACCACGTCTCGTGGGCTAAGCCACCGTCTCCAGCAGTTTGTTTCCGAAAGCAATGCCCCTTCCAGCAAGGACCAGGACCAGGGTCCCTAATTTGGGACGGGGGAACGGAGCACGGAGCTGCGCTCCACGACTCTGGCATCCCTATCCTCCAACCCTCGCCTCGCTTCCCTGCCTCCTCCTCGCCTTGCCCCATCCCTGGCTTTGGGAGCACCTCTGCTCCCCTGTTTCGGTCCCATCGCTCCGGCTCTGCCAGAGGAAGCAAAGCCAGAAGGGTTTGCAGGGAGAGGTGAGGTTCCCAGGGAGATGTGAGGGTCCCGCTGCCCCTGCCCACCCTGGCTGGGCCGCTCGCCTTGCCCAGCTCATGGGGACGAGGTGCCACCAGGAGATGGCAACATTGCCTCTGCTCTGGGCAGGCGTGGGGATTCTGCAACCCAAGAAAGAAACGGGGAGAAAATTGCTGCCCTGACGCTGCAGCAATTATAACGCAGCCACGCAAAGATGCAAAACCCTCCCAGCTGGCTTTTCCGGCTCCACATCCGATGCTGGAGCAGATACCTTCCCAGAAGTGATAAGCTTTTTTTTTTCTTTGCACCTTAATTCCTTTAACCTCAGTCTCCCAAGTTGCTTTCACTGGGTACGTTTTGCACTAACCCATCTTTCCAAGGGCCCAAGTCTGTGGATAGCTTTGACCAAAGTGGTGCCTGATTTCATCTGATGTTCTCCTATTGAAATACCCAGCTTCCTAATTCCCCTTAAAATGAAATCTTCTCTGCAGTTGATATATTGAATTCAGTCCCCATGACAGGTTCAAAAGTGGCTGCCGTGCCATCACCAAGTGTCAACAGATTTATTCTGCCGGCGAGAGGACACCCGGGAGCACCGGAGCAACCCACGTCAGGGTCTCTTGACTTTTCCATTGCGTGTTTAGGAAATTTCCTTTGGGCCAGTCCCGCTGGATTTTACAATTCACTCACCGTGAGCCGCTCCGTATGGTGGCAAGCTGTACCAAGGGGTGGGGAGAGCTGCGCTGTAAATCCCGCTTAACAAATTTCAATCTCTTAACCATTACTTACACCCCCTTTGCTCCCTTCCGCCTCCAGCGCGGCGAGGGCAAGCAGCGCTATGGGATGCCCGGTATTCCTTTGGGGTAACCGTGAAACCTCTCTGCTCCGGCACAGCTCACCTTGCTTTCAAACCAGTACTGGCCCTGTGTGTGAGGCTGGGGTGGAGGGGGAAAAGCTTAAACCCCGCTTTGAGTATCGGGGTGTCCCTAAAATCCAGCCCAAGCCCACGCGGGGGAGCTGCGTTGCGGAGGGTCTCTCAAGTGTGGGTAATATTGACTCGAGGGGCCGTCACGGCGTCGGTTAAGCGTGGACTGGCTTTGTTTCCCCTGCTCGGCTGTCACGGTCCCTTGTGCTGATGTGATCTGAGGCTCTTCTCCAGCAGTGGGTTTTTTGACATGATAGGTGGCAGCAGGCCAGAAATATCAAGCGAATCCCTCTGAGCTGATGGGTTACTGACTCGGATAGGCTGTGCCATCTCCTCAGGTGCTTTCCCAGCCTGGCACGTCAACGCGGATGAAAATCCCAAGGAGAAACCTCTGGAGAGAAACCCATGTGCTCCTCTAAAGCCTTTCCATTTCAGCACATCGCCGGTGGGTTGATCGCGTGCTTCTGCTTGTTTTGCTCGCGAAAGAAAGGGAAAAAAAAAAATGGAGCGTGCGTGTGTCTTGGGCTATTTTGACATCTGGGTGGCCAAGGCCATCTGATCTGCTCTCCTCGAAGGCTCGGAGAGGCTGGAGACGGGTGGTGGCCGGCCCTGGCTCCGCGGCGGTGGCCGGCTGTGCGTGCACTGGTGCTGCTGGGAGGTGTCTGGGTCTGTCTGCATTTGTCTCATAGGCAGTTTACATGGAAAAAATCCAGCTCACACTGTCTTGGGGCCTTCTGCAAAAAATGGGGACTATTTTGCTTTGATGAAAAAAGGCTGGATACATGTGCAATGGAGGGAAAAGCAAGGGAGAGACCCAATTTGGTTACATTACTTTAGATACTGGTGATGGGGAAGGCTAAAGGCGAACAGCTGGCAACAGGAAATATAAGATGTAAAACTCCACTAATTGCCAACACAAGCGCAAACAAATTGGCAAAGCGTGTCTGATTGTAGTGGGGTTGCAGAAAAGCTGGGGCCTCACCGGTTTATCATTTTCCTGTGTGGCTGCCCACGTGCGGAGGAGCCAAACCCCTCTTTGGGGAAGGAAAAAGGGCAAGAAGCATAGGGGAGAGGAAGAAGCCTAATGATGTTCTCCGTCACGGTCCCACGGTGCTCTTAAGGTGAGTGTTTGGGGGAAATTGAGGACTTTGGAGTGAAATTCATCCTGATGGGGCATTGCAGGAAATTCATGGGGTATTGCAGGAAGCGAAGAGAGTTAATGGAGGAGCTCTGGTGAGGGGCCCTTCATCCCATGGAAGATGCTCCCCATTCCCCAGCATCCTCAGGAGGGGAAAGATGTGCTCATGTTTTTCTGCCTCCCACCGAAACCCCAAACCCTGCCAGAACCCTTTGGTACTGCCAGGCCGTGATTAACACCGATTTGAAGAAACCGCTCCTGATGTAAAACCGGGGGTGAGGACGGGAGAGCCCAGCGCTGCACCTGCGAGAGGTCAGATGGAGGAAATAGTCGGGAAAAAAGGGGAAAAAGGGCAGAGAAAGACGGCAGAAGCTGACGCCTCCCTTCCGCACGGCTCAGCGCCGCCCGCGGGGCCTGGCCGGGGCCGGGGCCACGCCCGGCGGGGCGGGGCAGGGCGGGGCGGGGCGGAGCGGAGCGGAGCGGAGCGGAGCCGGGTTACCCGGCTCGGGGTTAACCCAGCTCGGTAGGAAAGGAGCCGGCGGGGTCCCAGTAAGTGCTACGATGGGAGAGCTGGGATGCGGGGTCGGAGGGAGGGCTGCGAGGCTTCCTCCTCCTCAAATGGAAGGGGGTTTTTTGTTTTTTTTTTTTTTGCAAAATCCCCGGATTTCTCTCTTCCTCCCTCCCCCGGCAGCTCGGCTCGGCCCTGCCTCCGGGGCGGCTGGGCGAGAGTTTGACGAGCCGCTTTGCAAAGGCTGCCGGTGCTGCGGTAGTTTACAAGTCGTTTTCCAAAGCCCGATGACGTCGTGCTGGTTTATGAGTCATTTTACAAAGCCTCGATGATGTCGTTACATTAGTTCACGGGCCGGTTTGCAAAGCCTGGTGGTGTGGCGTTAGTTTACAAGTCGTTTTAGAAAGCCTGCTGGTGTTCACGCTAGTTTGCAGGTTGCTCTGCAAAGCCCGATGGCGTTGTTCGTTTACGAGCTGTTCGTATTGCCTGGTGTGAGCAGAGGTTTCCTGCTTTTGCAAGGCCAAGGGGACGGGTTAATTATTAATTATCGATGGAAACATGGGTGCTGGTGCAGCAGAGCCTGTCCCCGCCGTGCCTTGGTCCCCTCTCCCAAACCTTTCAAGGATCCAGCCGTCTCCGTGCTGAGCCGGTTCAGCTCACTCAGCCGGCCAAAAGAGGAGGGAGCTGCACCCAGCAGCTTGCGTGCAACAGTTTGCAACCCTCATGTGATAATATCTTTTTCGGTGGTTGTTTTTTGCAGCGTGTCAGCGCTATGCACCCGCCAGCCGGCAGCTTTCCCCCAGACGAGGAACCTCTGATCGAGAAGTCCACGGTGAATAGGTACAGCCGGCAAAAGCCAAGCGACCGCTTAAATGGCACCTACGTTATTTTTTTCCTCCTGGGCATCGGGTCCCTGCTGCCCTGGAATTTTTTCATCACGGCAAAGCACTACTGGATGTACAAGCTGCAAAACTGCTCGGATCAGGCAGGCCCGGCGGGACAGGCAGCGGCATCGGATCTGCGGGTGAGTGTGCTGCTTTTGAGGCAGAAAAAACAGCTGAGTTCCTTCCTAACTTGCTCTTTTTCCCCTCCACTTCCCCAGAAGGTGAGCGAACATCCTCTGGGGTTTTGCTTGCTGCAAACCAGGGGTAGAGGTTTCTTTGGGGAGCACAAACAGTTGCAAGAAAGTTGCTTAAAACTAAAAGGCGTAGCACTTTGTGGTCTGTCTTTTACCTGGAGTGCTGAGGTTTAAGCTGCGTTTAAAAAATTTGGCTTAATCTGCCCCATAAGCAAGGCTGCCTTTCACAGGACGATTTCTACAGCGCAAGGTAAAAAATCTTTGTGGTTTTTTTTGTCCTTCATGCTTGGTAAACCCCTGAGTGCTGCAGGGCTCTGTACTTTTCCAGCTGGACTCGGGCTGCAATGCCCTGTGGGCTGGGAGATAAACTGCTCTAAGCTTCTTGCCCCATGGTGAGGCATCGAACACGTTTTAGGCATTTTCTCCCTTGCACTGGCTGGTGCAGCACGTCGTTCGGAGGTGGCAGCAGGGTTTTGTGGGAGCACCAGCCCTGGAGCTTGTGGCTTGTGAGAGTCTAGAGCCCCCCCGGATGCTTTACTGCTTTTCCTTCAAGATCTGGCAGGTGTGACCGGAGTATCTCCTTGCAGCGATGAACATCTGGCTTTTGGCATATGGGACAAGGAGCTTGTCACGGGGCGATTGATGAGCTGGCCTTGGGGCAGCAGGCTTGATGGCCTCTCTTTTTCTCCCTAAAAAAGCTGCCTTCTCTTGCTTCTCCTGCCACGGCAAGATTATTTCCCTGTGACCCACTGACAAAGCAATGTTATTTCTTTGTGGCTGGAAAAAGTGTTGGTGTGATGAGGCTGTGTGCCGTCCTCCTCCTATTGCTGAGCTTGTTCAAGTGGTTTGGGCACATTTTATTTTTATATAAGCACAGAGTCAGGTGTGACACCCACATTTTCTCTATGACTTTTCGCGCCAGTACCGCATCCACAGCTGCTTTAATTTTAATAGTTGTTAAGCCGGCTGTATTTTTGATGGGGAGGAAGCAGAGTGTCACTGACGGTGCTTGTACCGGGATGCTGAAGTACCAGTGTGCTGGAATAAATCGAGATACTGGGTGGATTAAACTGGTGGAGATCAAGTCCCCGTCATGCCCAAAGATCACAAATAGGCTGCCCCTGTGCTAGCAAGGATGCTCAGAGAGGGGGCGAAGGGTGTGATGTCCTCCCACGTTCCCTGCATCCCACCTGCTCCTCCTGGCTTCTACGTCACACTTAGCCGAGGCAATTCTTGAAAAAGCTGTTTTCAAGTAGACTAAGTATCACTAGGTGTCTTCTTCCTAAAAACTCTTGCACAGCTGTATTCCTGGTCGGATCAGCCATTACCTTGTCAAAAAGATGTTTCTCCTCTTTCTGTACGGCCGTGGCGCAATGCTTTTGACCTCCTCCTGTGAAAAGCAACCTGGCTTTTCCATGGTAGTCGAGTCTGATCAAAAAATAAACCAGTCGGCCCCGTTTCTGCCCTGAGATGGTGAGCCACGGTGCTGCGGCAGAAGGGCTTGCCTGCAAACAGAGTTCGACTCCGGAAAGATGCACCTGTGACTGGCAGCCTGCTCTTGGCTCCAGCCTGCTCAGGGCTGCTAATTTCATGCTCTGTGCTCCAGGTAACGCTCCGGTACCTTCAGCCACCACCGTGCACCTGGATTGCTTTTCCAGCCCGGCAGGAGCCCGGCTGCTGAGTCCAGGCTGGGGCAGAAGAAAAACTACTTTGCAAAAGACGTCTTGGCGACGCCGGTGACTAATTTGCCACCGCGATGCTTTGTTCTTGTTTGGGGTTTGTTTTGGTTTTTTTTTAAGGTACTGAGTGCACGGCGTGCATCCTGGCAGCGTGTTTGAAGATGCTGTAGTTAATATAGGGTCAAACACCTCCTTTATGTGCCTGAGGATGACACCTTCCCTGCAAGAGGTGGAGGAGGTGGGAGGAAGGCAGCTTTGCGTGTGGAGGAAGATGTCAGGTTTGCTTTGGGGATTATTATTTGTCGTTAGCCAGGAAAGGCGCGCCAGTCTCTCAGTGTTTGCGTTTCTCCTCGAAAACCATGTTGGCGATAGGGAGCTTGGCCCTTGCGAGCAAGGGATGCCTGGAGGAGATAAGCCGGCCGGTCAGGGAGGGCTCAGCAGAAAGGGAGAAGAACTAGGTATATCTTGTATAGCCAACAGTTTGCTCTGAAAGCATGTCCGTGGTGGGTGGGAATACCCACGCAGGGAGAAGAGTTACCGTCTGAGCCGGATTAACACCTAACGAGCAGGAGCAAAGAAGTGGGATGAGTATGGAGCCTGATATTTTCCCTTGATCTGGGTATGGATTAAATTTGCCACCCGCCATTCTCCTGCTGCATTAAAAATGTGGCGTGAGGGCTTTCCTTTTTCACAGAGATGACAGCAATTGAAACCCTTCTACTTGGCTTTTCTTTACCAGCAGGGTTTGGCCGTGGGTAAGGCAAGGTAAAATTTCCCAGTGCAGTGCAGGTTCCTCAGTTTCTTAAATGCTTCCCCAATTCTCTTCCCACCGCTGGTGTGAGCACGGTTGCTGGGAATGAATGAACATTTCCCCAGGGTGCTCAAAATGCAGCATCTCTGCTGGATTACTTCAAGGACACTCCTGCTTGGTGGAAAGCATTATAAAGTCTTTTTTCCTCCCCAAAAGAAAAAGAAAATTAACTTGGAAGTATATTAAATATCCCCAGGCTGGTTTGGGGGGTTGTTTTAAGTAGGTTGGTAAGTAAGTCTTAGTTTTAGCAGCCAACTTTGCATTTTGCTTTGTCTTTTCTCCTATAATTCATCATATGGCCATAGAGCTTTGAGCCTCCTGCTTCGCCGAGCCGATGCCGTAAGTGCAGGCATTCATGTCTCCGTCTGTATGGACCCTTGAGGAGCGATTATTAGATTTGCTGTTGCTTACAGTAAAGCTTCTGATAGGGAAGGATAAATGAACATGCTTGTAAACTGATTAAAAGACTATGATGCAAAGCTGCCAAAAAAAAAAAAAAAAGAAAAAAGTAATGTGCAGAGAAAACGTGCCAAGTGCCTTCTCACGCTCGGACGCAATGTGGCCCCATCTCTGTAGCTAGCTAACTGCAGAAAATGAAAGCCCGTCGTGATGGGGATGGATATGTAGGTCATCTTCTTTGCGAGCATCGTCCTACCTGCTGGCTGAGATTCCCGCAGGAAAAACAAGGGATTAAGCACCTCGAGGGGAGAAGATGGAGCAGACATGCTTTAACAGCATAATACATAAAATGAATTGAAAATGAAGCGTTTGGCTGCAGTCTTGGCAAAGAAATCTCTCTCTCTCTGCTGTGGTTATTGCTTTCCACGTGCCCAGCCTGGCCTCTGTGCCAGGTGGGCTGGTCAATATTGACTGATGCTGCAGCCGACTTGCTCGGATGATGTACGAGTCCCTGGAGTAAATGTGTATTGAGTCTCAATATAGTTTCTCAGTGAGTTTCATGCACGCGGAGAGGGAGACCGGGAGGAAAAATAATGTCCCTGTGTCCCCACCTGGGCTGCTTTTGCTCGAGCGCGTTCTCAGGCACGGTGTCCCGGTCGCTCTGCATGGAGAGGGATGCACAGGTTTGCTAGCTATCGCAGGCTTGCAAGGCAGTTAGCTAATAATATTAATGCTTTTGTGTCCTGATTTATAAAAACCAGCCCTCACGGAGCTCAAGTAGGATAAAATGGTCAGGGGGTTTGTCCAGGATGCCAGAGCCAGCAGGAGAAATTCAGACCTCCTTACTTCAGGTGCTGCCCTGTGGGGCCAGTGCAGCGGTAAGGCAGGTATTTCCTTCACCATTTTTGCTTCTGAATTTATTATGTCCCTAATTTCCTGAACTATCCCAGGGCTGCTGCAGGACAAAAAAGCCCCGGGACCCCTTCCCGCTACCTGTTGTCCTGAGCAGCTTTGCAACACGTGCTACAATGCAACAAGGTGGACACCTACATCGTAACTCGCCATGCGTGCTGTATCGTGCCATATTTAGGACCTGAAATTCATGTGTTGTTCCCCCACTAACATTTTTTTCTTCTTCTTTTTTTTTTTTACCTCTTTCCTGGCAGGACTTTTTTGAGAGTTACATCTCCATTGCTTCGACTGTGCCCTCGGTGCTGTGCCTCATCGGAAACTTCTTGCTCGTCAACAAGTAAGCGCTGCTCCGTTCCTGGGCCCGCTGGCCACAGCTCTCCCCGGCTTTGTCTGCATCACTCCTGCCTTTCTCTGGCTTCAGCCGTGGCTCCCAGCTCAGCCTTCCCTTCCCCTGGGGGGAAGCCACGGGGCATCGTGAGCACAGCCTCCCTGTACGGCCAAAATCCCCGTGCCTGCCCCTGCCTAAATCGCAGCCGGCTGAGATGAAGCGGGGTGAAGCACCCTGCTCCCTGCCAGCAGCACCCATGCCTGGAGTTGGCTTGAGTTGCACCACTGCAAATAAATTCCTGATCAATTCCTTGGTTAATTGCTGGGCAAAGGGTCTTTTCCTCTTAAAAATGCCATCGTTGTTACCAGGGGACCGGCTGATGAGAGCTGGGCTTATCCAGGCAGGAGTAACACCTGGCTCTAGTCCTACCAGCCGCTGAACTGGGTTAAGAAATGGGCCATCTGTACCTTGTTGCAAACTTGATTTACATCTAAAAGAACTGCCTCCCCTCATTTGTACCGTTCCTTATCCCGCGTCAAACTCCTGCACTTTTGCGGGCGAAGGCAAATGTGTTTGTGTGCTTAATTTCTAGATCCCATCTCCCTGTCTTTCTCCCTCATTCCTTCCATCCTGCCGCCAGGCCAGCCCATCCAGTCTCCTGGCTGGGTAATGAGCAACGTCCGTGCTCAAACAGCTAATTATCTTGTAGTGACGTGCCCTGATTGCTTTCGCCCAGCCTGCTGTGTTTCCCAGGCAGGCTTTATCGCTGCTGCTGTACGTTGCTCCAATGATGGGGCTAGCTCCTGATTTCTGGGAGAAATGGGTATTTACAGCTCAGCTGGACTTATAAACTTAGTCCTACTGATGGCAAAAGTGAAAATTGCGGAGTTAACATCTAAAGGTTTCTGAGAAAAATCGTTACTTTTTATTCCTCATCTCCCTCCACCTTCATTTTCTTTGACCCTTCTCACAGCAGAGGAGTTGGTGTCCTCTGCATCGTGCCTTCACGTTATGGTTTTAAACGCAGGACTCTCTCCTTCCCCTTGTCCCCAGGGTGCCTGCCAGCGTCCGGATCCTGTCCTCCCTCTTCGTCATGCTGGCCGTCTTTCTGGTGATCACGGTGCTGGTGAAGGTCGACACCTCCGCCTGGACCACCGGCTTCTTTGCCCTCACCATCGGCTGCGTGGTCGTCGTCAGCAGCGCCTCGACCGTCTTCGCCAGCAGCATCTTCGGCCTGAGCAGCTGCTTCCCCATGAAGAACTTGCAGGCGCTGATCTCAGGTTGGTGCCCTCCAGTGGCGCCGTCCCGGTGGGATCGTGCTCTTGGGTCTTCTGTGGTCGCGTGGTTGGTTCTCTTTCCCTCCTGCATCTGGTGTTTTGTCACACGGGGTTTATTTTAGAAACTTAACTTTGCCTTAAAGATAAAGGGAAGTTGCTGAAGGAGAATCATGCTCGGTCACATGAGCCGGTGCTTTTTTTTTTTCTGTAAATACCCATAAACCAAAGTGCTGAGGGCTCAGCAGAGACGAGGAGAGCGGTGGTCCTTCGCTGTCCCTGTCTGGGGGGGGGAACATGCTGCGGAGCAGCTCCGGCCAGCATGACAGCTTGAGCTGGTTGGTTGTTCTGTGCAGGGAGAAGGGGGGAAGAGACACGTCCCTCAGCTCCTCTCTTTGCAGCTGGAGGAATCTTCAGCTTTGCATTGTCTCCTCCTTTCTGTTCAGCGTTTTCGTGCGTTTCCATGAGTGATGAGGGGCATGTTGGGAGCCGTGAGTGATGAGCTCCCTGGAGGGTTGATAACATTATAAATGTGCTGTGGAACGGCTGACAAACCGAGAGGGGAGGGGGAAAAATCAAAATGGAGAAGTTTTTCCCGGGGCTGAGACAGGAGTGTTTTAATGAGTTTAGCCCAGTGGGGGAAATCACCGCATCCGTGAGATGGCATAGCTGTTGCTGGTGGCTTGAATTCCTCTCTGGGGGAGCACAGAAGAGGGGTGGTTATGTGTGTGCCCATGGAAAGCCAGGTTTAGGCTTTGGGCAGGCTTTGGACCTTCTCCGCAGGACTCGGCATGTGCAAGCCCAGCGTGCTGGGTCCCATCCTGACCCTTGTGCAGTGCCGTGGCTGTGTTGGAAGGGGATGCAGGATGGGACCTGGGCTGCGATGCAGCTCCACAAATAGCTGTGTGGCAGCGAGGCATGGAAATGGAGATGAGGTGATGTGTGAAGCTGTACCCTGAGCCAGGCTTGGGGATCAGCGTGTGGGGCAGGGGGGTGAGCTTCTTCCCTACGGGGGGGTTTGTGCACACCAGGAGGTGTTAGTAAGAGGATGCTGCTGTTTCTGGGTTCCCCCTCCGCATCAAAGCCCTCTTTGCTGGAGGTGCTCTGGGTTGCTCTCTGCCACCTCAGTGTCCCTCAGCTGCGCCCATCTCGGTCAGGCTGGCTCGGCCCCAGGCGCTGAGCTCTGGTTTTCTGGTCCCCCGCACAGGTCAGGCCATGGGCGGCACGATCAGCGCCGTCGCCTCCTTGATAGACCTGGCGGCAGCGGCCGACGTTACGGACAGCGCCCTGGCCTACTTCCTCACCGCCGACATCTTCATCGTCATCTGCGTCATGGTGTACCTCCTCCTTCCCAGGCTGGAATACTCCAGGTGTGTGCACCAGCCTGCCGTGGGCATCCCACGAGCACGGGTTGGGAGGATTTGCTGCTGTCAATGCCGAGCAGGATTGCTGGGGGGGACCCATGGGATGTTTGCTGTGCTGGTCCCTGCCCCGGCACCCCCCAGCATCCCACCCGGCACCCCGCGTGCTCCGTCTCCGGCGCTGTGCCGCACTTCCCCATTTGACCGAAACCACAGACTGAAACTGGGCGCCCGCCCCAGCGTGTGCTGAGTTTCTGGCAAGCCTCCCCGGGGGGAGAGGGGTGCTGATGCGGGGGCTTCCAAAATATGTGAAGTCAGCGGAAAGCTGTAATCTGGAAGCAGGTGGGTCCCTGTAGGGCGTCCGTATCTGCACCATCACGCACTGATGTGCATGACCCGTGGGTCTTGTTGGTGCTCGCAACGCCTGAAACCCCCTGGCCCCCCAAACGCCTGCGTGCAGTAGGTTCCCCCACTGTGAACCACCGAGGGTGTAAAGGAATCCCTACTGTGGGGAAGAGGGGGTAGTGGGTCCCTGAGGGTCACCTCTGCGTTCGAGGCGGGAGCTGGAGGTGTGACGGGGTCTCTGCCACCGCCTTTGGTGGGTCCAGCGGACGTCCGTGCTCACCAACTTCTTTCCTGCTCTCTCTCCAAATCGGAGTTTGTGGTTCCCCCCCTCCACGCTTGGCTAATAATCTCCCTCCTTCTCCTTTTCCAGGTATTACATGAGCAGCCAGAAGGAGAGCCCGTCTCTGGCCACCGTGCCACCCAACAGCTCGGTGGAGGACGAGGCAGAGCCAGGAGGCACCGCAAATACCCCCTTCCTTGCAAAAAGCACTGGCATCCCCCCGCTCCGCCCCATCCTGCAGAAGACCGCCCTCCTCGGCTTCTGCCTCTTCTACGTCTTCTTCATCTCCATCATCATCTTCCCTTCTCTCTCTTCCAACATCGAGTCGGTCAGCAAGTCCTCAGGAAGCCTGTGGAGCACCAAGTACTTTGCGCCACTTACCAGTTTCCTCCTGTACAACCTCGCCGACTGGTGCGGGAGGCAGATCACCGCCTGGATCCAGATGCCTGGTCCCAAGAGCAAGCTGCTGCCCGTCCTCGTCCTCCTCAGGACCGTCTTCCTCCCTCTCTTCATCCTCAGCAACTACCAACCCCGGGCTCACATCCAGACGGTGCTCTTCAACCGAGATGTCTACCCGGTGGTCTTCACCGTGCTGCTGGGGCTGAGCAACGGCTACCTGGGGACGCTGGTCATCATCTACGGCCCCAAGATCGTGCCGAAAGAGCTGGCCGAGGCGGCCGGGGTGGTGATGACGTTTTACCTCATGCTGGGGCTGGCCGTGGGGTCCGCCTGCTCCGTTCTCATTGTCCACCTCATGTAGAGGAGCAGCCAGGGGGGATGCCCTCGGTTTGCGGTGCTGCTGTTGGGTATTTAGTTTGGTTTTTTGTTCCCCAAAAAGCCAGGCACGCCACGGTTTTGGGGCAGGCTGCCTCTCTTGAGGGGGGGGCGTTGCATCCAGGGGGAAAGCCCTTCTTCTGGGAAGGGGTGTCCCCTGTGCTTGGGAGGTCCCGTTGGACGTTTGTCACTCCCCGGCTCAACCAAAGCAAATGGACCAAAAAAGCCTTGTGCTCCCCAGGGAGCTCAGGGAAGCACCGGGGGGGCACAGGGAAACTTGTCCCTCATCCCAGTGCCAGTGGGCAAGGGTGGCTTGAGGGTGCCACCACGCCGGTTTTAAACCGAACCCGGGGCTTTTGACGGCACCTTGGGTTTCGCTGCCTCGTTGTTACAGGTTTAGCCCTGCAGTGGTCTGGTGGTCGTGAGGGGATCCCCCTTCATCAGGCTGTGATGGTGGTGTTAAGCTAAAGGGAATTCGAGCCGTGGAGCACCTTCAAGCAAGCTCCGGGAGCAGAGAGTGGCCGCACGAGGGAGCAGGGCACTGTTTTGGGGCGGATTTCATACATTTCGTGCCGCAAAAAAGCATATATAAGGGAAAGCTCTCCACTTGAACTTCTGCTTGCTTTAATTTTTCCAGATAAGATTGAATGAAGGGCTCATCCACCTCCCAGCACGGTGCTACTAGTGCTGGGGCTGTGTGTCATGACCATTTCTCCTGCTGTGACCGTGGTTGCAGACACCGACTTACCTGTCTGCAGCTGAACCCCAAAGAAAGTGAAATACTAAGGGGTCCTAACCTAAGTTTTTTAAGGTGCCTTTAGTCTGCATTGAGGAAGGTCTATAAAAGCCAGGGAGAGGTATTAGAGAGGCTCTGACGTGATGGTCACAGCAGAAAGCTGATTAATTTACATAGGCAGGCGGCATATGGTCTCCAGATGTTTTCAGAGGGGTGAGCTACTGTGATGCCCAAAAATACAGCCGACCCGAAGAGGACTGGCTTTTAAAGTCACTTTAAATACGCAAATGCAACCTGGACCGAATACAATAATTGCATTTATTTTCTCAAATTGGGTGGATTTATGGTCTAGGAGAGGTGAACTGGTAAGCAAGGATGTAACGGCATAACATGGCATTGCAGCTGATGCCTCAGGGCTACTACCTATGGAAAATACTTCCTGTAAGACGGGGTTATTAGCAGGTGTTCTGTTAGTGGGATGCTCTCTCAGCATCTCCCACTTGATGGAGTAGCGGCGAAGCTGCTGGGCTGGGTTGTGGGTCCGTCTCCCTGCTGTGCTGGATGTGGTGGTTAGCAAGAGGGAGGATGCGGGGCTGGTGCCTTTCGACCCGTGGGAACCCTGGCTTTGCTGGGACAACAGCAGGATTGACGGTGGTTATTGCCACGGGGTGACACGCTGGCTTGGTGGGTGTCGGGTTTTTTTAATATAAATCCTTTCCAGTGTTCAGTTTGGGCTTGTTGGCAATACACACGCAGTTTTGCTTTACGGCTGGTTTTTATTTAAACATAAAATCCAGACATGAGTGGAAAATTTACAGGGCGTGCGGTACCAAGGAGCAGCTTTACGGCACGCGACTTTGCACGTGCGGGCTCTTAATCCCGTCGCTTCAGTAGATTTGCAGCCCTTTAGCCCCTGACTCTTGGCCAGGGGCTGCTTTGGCCGGCGTTGACCCAGGCAAAGGTCCACCTCAGCTCGAAGGGCAGCCCAAGGGTAGCAATGCTGGCTGGGTGGCTGGGTGCTGCTCATGGGGGTAAGCGCTCCCATCGCCTCTGTGGGCGCTGGAGCGTTGCTTGGACTGATGCGGTAGTCGGTCGTGGCTGAAAAGCCCAAGCCAACCTCGTGTTGGCAACCGAAACGTCCCTCTGTGGCCTTCAATGCTTCACACTTGAGAGCTTCTTCAACTCGTACGTTTTCCTCCGGTCCCAGGTATGAGATTCTGCTTGTTTGCTGACTGCCTTGCACCTCTGCTGATCCTCTCCCTCGTGGTCCAGACCAAATACCTCTTGAGACAGAACTTAATTATCCGGTACCATTGCTAATAAAGTTAATTCTTGATACTGTGCAACTGCTGGTGTCTGGAGTGATTTCTCTTGGAGACACACTGATGCATGCAGTTTTAGCTTGTGTCTTTCCTTCTGGTCATCCTTCTCTCCCAGCTTGGATTGTAAACTTGGAGAAAATCACTGACAAGAGCCGGGTGAAGGAGCCCCAAAAGAATTGCTTTGAAAGCCCAGTTATTCTAATTTAATATCTCCAAATAACCTGCAGGTAGGTGTGGAGAGCATACTTACTGCATCTGCAGGGGGAAGCAAGCAAAAAGGGAATTTATCCTTTGTCTTTGATGGTATTCAGCTAAGGAAAGTTAGAGAAATGAGTGGAAAAATCAATACAGGTTCAGATTGGGCAAGAATCAGGTCTGGGTATAAAGCAGGGAGCGCTGGTGGGAGTGCGGCGGTACGGGGATGGATGCTGACAGGCAGCCTGAGCCATGGGCGTGTGGGTGATGCCCCTGCAAAAGGGGACGGGTAATTTATAGAGTGTTGCATATAACGGCAGGGAAGTAATTGCTGCCATATACTGCCTGGACGAAGTTGCATCTGATGCCCTGTGTAGGCTGTATTGAAGAGCTTGAGGTAAAAAAAAGCAGAATGATAAGGGAAATGGTGGTTGCAGGGCAGAGTGAAGGATCCTGTATCTCAGATGTGCGAGTCGAGGCGCAACCACAGTTTCTTTCTTGATGGTGTTGAGTAATGTATCTTTGATAAGGAATGCAGCCTTTGACCCCAGTTTCCAGTTCAGGAATGATGTGTGCTCTCTGCTCTACACAAGCATCGAGGTGGGACAGCCAGCAGAAATACTGCGGGGGTCAAAACCCTACTTCATGGCATTTAGTCAGGAGATTACACTTTTTTTTTTTTTCCCCTAGGTCTCAAAGAGCTTTACAAGAGGCAGTTGCTCCCCAGGTCTTTGTTTGGACCTGGGATAGCTGAAGACCTCGGGTATGGGCAGGGTTGGGAGCTGAGCTGGGTCCATGGGTCTTCCTTGCCTGTCCAAACCGGCGCTGCCAGGTTTTGTGTCTTTCTTTAATTAATGCCATCCCTTCAGCCTCTTAAGACTAGCAGGGTTGTAAATGTTTTCACCATCTTTCAGCCAAAGAAAGCAGGTTGTGAGGTGGCCGGCGGGGGAAGGACCGTGTGGTCTCTGCAGGGCTTGGCCTCATCTCACCAGTGGGTGTAAAACGAGCGATGCCGGCGCTTGCAAAATTCATGAGGGTGGGCCCACGAAGTGAAACTAAATCAAAGACGGGCACGAAGCCCTGCGTGGTGCCAAGTGACAGAGCTGCCACCGTTTGCCCAGCGCTCAGGGCCAGCATCGCTGGCAAAACAACCCGGAGGATGGAGAGTCCCCAGCTCTGCAGAGGGCTGGCAGCCTGGCACGGTCAGGATGCTGTGCCTGCCCCACGCTGGCTTCTCCAACGGCCTTTGGTGTTAAATCCAACTGGCCGAGGGGAAATGAAGGCTGTGAACTGGCAAAGCAACACCGGCAAGACGGGAGGGCGCGGGGAGCGGGAGGGGGTTGGATGAAAGGGCAGAAAGTGGAGGAGACACATCTGTTGCAGCTTCTGCTCAAAGGAGACTAACGGAGCCTATGCCTGACCCTTTTTTTGTCCGCTCTCTCAGCTTAGTGGTGCCAGTTATTCCTCCCTGCTTCAGAGCTGGAGCATTTAAGTGCAGGCTTTTGGGGCTTTAAAGCAAACAACCTCACTCTAGGAGGGAAGGAAACTTTTCTTATGGATACTCATCTCCCATTAGTTGCAAGTGACTATCCCTCTTTCTCTCTGAGCTGCAAAGCCTTGTCTAGCCTGTCCCCACGCGGTGGAGTGCCCCGCAGGGTAGAAATGCCACCTTTCCATCTGTGATACCAGCCTTTGCATTATAGAGGCTTTGGTGCAGCATATCACCCTTTGGGAGGGGGAAGCATCTTTGAAACAACCTCCTTGTCCTTCAGCATCACCTTGGTGGTGACCAAAGAGAAGCTCCGCTGCCTCTCGGCTGCTCCGCTGTACGTGTTTTGGGGCAGGACTCATCCTTTCAGTGTTTTGTCGGGATGTGCTGCAGGTCAAAAGCCCAGATGGCCAAACTGGGACTGCCTTTGGTGGCTCGACTGCGGGAGCGGGGGCTGCTACGGTGGTGGGACGTGGTACCTGGCAGGGCGTCCACCCGGCAGCGCAGAGCATCCCCGCGCATCTGCACCCGCGCCCGTCCCCGGCATCTCGATGAAGCTCTTAACGAGCTCTGGCGGTCCCCGTGACCAGCCAGGGGCCAGCGTGCATGACCTCGTTCTTAATTACCGCCTTGTGGCAGCTTCATTTGTATGGGCAGCGGGGTCCCCGGGCAGCGCCCTGTTCTGCACGGCCGCTCGGGCAGCGTGTGGGGAGCCGTCACCCCGCCACAGATGAGGTGATGCTCTCCGACCCTTGTTCCTCCAAAACGCTGCCGTCTCCCCCTCCGCAGCCACAGGAAAGGTATTTTCAAGGTATTTTAGCTCTTGGCCCTTTTTCCCCTCCTTGCACGCTTGCATGCGCGGGGTTGAAGCTTGCCAAGCTCCGCAGCTTTGCGGTGAGCATCCTCCTGAAAAGGGGCGCGTGAGCCAAGGGCTCAAAAATGCCGGGGGTCATCTTCTTCCACGGGGGCTCGGGGAGGGCCACGGTCCCCAGCAGATGAGCCGAGCTGATCCTGCCCCTCTGTGGGCGCCCCAGAGAAAAAAAACCCACTCGGCTTTGAAACCTCGCCAGCCAGCTGCAGGCTTGCCCGGCTGCTGTTCTCCTTTTACATGTTTTATGGAGTAATTTGTACTATATTTACACGACGGTGATAAACAGTTTTTAAAATGGAAGCGAAGAAAACGCTGTTGAATGAATTGTTACAAAAAAGCCCTGTTTGCCATTCCAGCAGGGGGAAAAAAAGGGATAAAAATCACCATCCTAGGGACATGCTGTTCGTCAGATCTGGGTATTTTTTCCCTTGATTTGTGTGCCTAATGTGAGAAGAAGAAGTCGCAGATGCATGCTGAATTCTGCAGGGAACATATGCATGCATTTAAATCATTTACAGCATTTACTGGTGCAATTGTAAAGCACATTATTTTTCTGCATTTGTAATTAGGCTCTAAACAGATGGTGAAGGACTGTAGCTTCTGATTAGACAGGCTTGTGCTCTGTTGGACGGCACTGTGAGAACAAACTGAGCCGAGAAAGTTTTCCTCCTAATTTATCACACCATGGTGGGGGGGGTGTAGAGTATCTGGGGCTGGCTGAGCACGAATTCCAGCGTGCCCGTAGCAGGCTGGGCAAAGCTGAGCGAACCGGCGGGTCTGCTCCCTCTGCCACCCCTGCTTGCTGATGGATGGGGTGTACACAGCCCCCCCAGCTCAGCTTCGATTCCAGATTTTTGTAACCCTGCCTCGCTCTACGCTGCACAGCTTTGGGTACCCAACAGCGCAGGATGGAGCGCCTGCTTTGACAAATGCTTTTAATATGAAGCAGAAGGCTTGGGGTTGAGAAGGGGCTTTAACGCGGGAGCAAGCTCCGGGCTTGCGGCTGCGTACGAGGAGCGAGCGCGCATGCCCGGCGTTGGCTCCGCTCTTTGGCATTGCCTTTTTTCTGCCACCCTGGCGAGCCCTCGGCTCGGCGAGGTGGGGAGAGCTCTCCTGCACCTCTACTGGGGGCAACGCCGGGAGCTTCGATGGCAACGCGTATGGTTGGCCCATTGGATCTTCATCGCTAGGACCTGGCTCCCATTGTAAATGCACCACCTCAGACCCCTGCTAGCCTCATTTTTTGACCTCGAACAGCAGCAACAGCTCTTCACAGCCAACGTGCAAGTACCTCCATGCTGAGCCTGGGTTCCCTCGCGTGCACCCTCACTCCGGTTGGTGAGGAGTTACCCCCCACTACCCTGTAGTCACACAGAGGAGAATTTGTTAGGTGTTGTTTGTACTTCTTCCTACAGTTTCTTATTGTCCTGGCTTACC
This sequence comes from Buteo buteo, assembly GCF_964188355.1. Taxonomy (NCBI): domain Eukaryota; kingdom Metazoa; phylum Chordata; class Aves; order Accipitriformes; family Accipitridae; genus Buteo; species Buteo buteo. Next base: position 29,957,342 of record NC_134174.1, on the reverse strand, counting down.
TCCTTAAATTACAGGCGTGTGAACCCAGCCAAAATGGATTAAATGGAGAGGCAACTGGAAGAACAGAGCGACACAGAAGAGGAGCACGCCGTGGGCCTGAGCAGCTCAGGTAGACCTATGGGGCTGGAAGTTGGGTGGCTGGGCGAGCAGCAGAGGTGCCTTCCACGTGTGACCAAATTGACTTTGCGTCCCCTTTGCTTGTTCCCTCCCAGCTGTGCAAACTGGGATCACCTTCCCCCGGGTTTTGGTCTTGCTGCTCCCCTGGGTTACCATCAAATTTACACGCAGGGGTGCCCAAGAGCTGACCAAAAGGGAGGTCATCTTCTGCTTGGCGAAGCCCTCTGGGCAGTCCCTGACCCCCCCAAAAAAGCGGACAACCCAGGCACTGCAGGGAAGGTGACACAGCAAAAGGGTATGGTGACATGCGATGGGAGGACACATCCAGCCCGGCCTGGGCAGGGGAGGTGCGGAGAGCTGTCGTGTGGGTGCTGTGCCTGTAGATGGCACCTTTTACTCTGCCTCTGCTGAGGAGGAGGAAAGAAAAACTGAGATTAAAAAAAAAATAATTATCCAACCAACTGGCTGGTAAGGTAGGGCTCCAAGCTAAGAGAAAGATGCTTTTGGTGCGTGGCATGAAGTGACTCAGGGTAGTCATCCTCCGGGAGGAAGGAACCCAAAGCTGTCCCCTTCTCACCGTAACGGCCTGTCGCAATCACCGCCAAACGGCTGCTACTCTCTGAATTTACTAACGTTCCCTAGCAGTAGGAAATTACACCCAGGGCTGTTTCAAAAGCCAGCAAAAAGCACCCCCAGCTGCTCCGAGAGTTGGGATGAAGGTGGTTTGGGGATTTTTTTATCCTCTTAACCCCTTCTGGAGATAAGAAGCCCTGCCAGGGGCCACTGGGCGCTCTCAGTGTCCTTAGCAGGGGACATATCCTGCCCACTTCCATGAGTACAGCTGGGCCTACAAAGGGAGACGACGCATTTTGCAAACGGGGTCTTTTTTGCTGCTTCGGGGTCTGCAAAGGGCAGAGCTTCAGGGCTTCAGCCAGCTCTGTTCGGGGTGGTCCTGCAAGGCTTTTTGGAGCTCACACCTTGACCCTTCTGGCTGCGTGTTATCACATGCTGCAGCTCCGGCTTTCCAGTTCCCGCTGTCCTGGCCCAGCTGGGGATGCTTAGGCCAGGGCTAGCTCAGCCGGACCCACCTCTAAAAGTGAGCTGGCAGGTCCCCAATGAAGGATGCCACGTGAATTGGGCATGTGTTACGAGTGTGTGCCCAGCTCCTGCCCATCCCACCCTCTTTAAACACATTTGCTTTGCCCTCCATATGGACTACCACCTTACAAAGATGCAATTTGAAACGCAGTACTTCTATATTTCTAAAAGGAAAAAAGAAACCAGCTGCATTTTCAGCGCTTTTCTTCTACAGAGAGAGAAAACGCGAGCAATCCCATAACTTTGCTCAGATTCTTCTCCAGCCTCCTTCCCTCATAAATTCCTAAACAAACAGCATGATCCTAATATTAGCCTTAAAATTCTGTGTGAAATGGACCTAGAAATTAATTTCACACTGGAAAAACCGCCTCACCGTCGGCCGCAGCACCGGTGGTCGAAAAGAAAACCCCGCAACCGCTGTACAAATTAATTCTGCAACTTGGGTGAGAGGGTAGCATGTGGGGGAGCTGCCTCCCTTGTGCTGCCGTCCCGACCCACGTCGCGACGTGGGGTGCTGGAAGACCACGGATGGTGGAGAATACCATCATCTTCCTGGGGCTTGTGGTCTTGGGGGGGACACAAACCCACCAAGAAGTAAAAGCAGGGGGCATGGGCTGCTTCTTCCTGAGCGAAAAGCCCTCCTGCACTCTTGCACAGGTTTTACTTACTGGAAAAAAGGATGGTAGTTTGAGGAAGCACATCGAGGGATCCTGGTGGGAGACTCCTGGGGAAAAGGAGGCGTGAAGAAATGACTGATGGTACAATATTGCACGCGCTGGTTGTCAGGCAGCTGATGTCCGTGCAGACCCTGGGGTCCACGGCAGTACGTGGTCCGTGGCGAGCAGAGATAATTCAGTACCTTAGTCGGGCAGGATTTTGCATGTGCCTGCATTTTACCTGCTCTCCATGTGATATTTCATCTATTTAAAGATTTAGAGACGACGGCGATCCCACCTCTCGCAGCAGAAGGGCCAGGGAAGGCAGAGAGAGGAGCGATACACCGTGGGGATAGTTGGATGGAGAAATGTTCTGTGGTTAGCTAGAAAATGAGAGGGGGAGAAGCCCTGCAGTACAATTTCAAGGTTGAGCGAGTGGTGCCAGGAGGAGGCGAAGGCTCTGCCTAGCTGCTCCGCTTTTGCAGGCAGGGCGGAGAGGGGAGGTCATGGGATCTGGCTCCAAAACAATAAGGTTTCCCAGTAATGAGCCCATGGAGAAAGGCTGGGATAGCAGGGAGGTTATCCTAGCCCTCCTGCAAACTGCCGCGCTCCCTGCCTTGTAGGGTTGGCACTAATTATGGTGGCCTCCAATCCCAATGGCAACCGGGAGCATCCCTCTGCTCGCAATGCATCACTTCATTTTAGTCCCTTTTTTTTCCCAGCGACGAGCTTGTTACAAGGCAATTGTGACGGTGCGTTGCCCGCGGGCTGCGTCTCAGAGCGACGTTGCTTTCTTCAAACAGGAGCTTGGGAACATCAACTCGGTTTTGTGAACCCATGCCGTGAAATCCCACTAGTCCTCCCCCCTCGATGGGAAAGGCTGCAGCCTGGGCTCCACTGGGAATTGGACCAGGAGCCCAGGCCAGACCCGCAGGCCAGGAGGAACTCAGCTTCGTTAGAGCTGACTTACGTAAAACAGGTGACAGGTCTTCAAACTGGTCAGGAGGTGAGCTGAAAGCCAGCCGCCCAGCTTGCACGCCAAAAACCGTGGTGTGGAGCCCAGACGCAGGAACCAGGCAGTGATAAAGCAGGAGAGGTGCGCTTCTATTTAAACAGAAACACTGACCTGAATTTATCATGAGACTCATTAAGTGAGACATGACTTGTGCAAAGCCAGAGTGGCTACGGACAACAACAACCAGAATGTGTCTTCGAGTTGCTTAAGGTGTGGTTTTGCTTTGGTTCCCCTCCCTTTTTGTTGTTTCTTCCCCTAATTAGTTCCCTGACTTTATGGACGCGGCTGGGATCGGCTCGGCGCAGGTATCCTGCCTGCATACACGCTGCCTTGTGCCGATGAAGAGGACGAGGGAGGGATGAAGAGCCCAGGAGAGATAAACCACCTGGACCAGCACAGGCTCAGCTCAACAGGATGCTCGGAGCCCTGCACCGGTAACGCCTGCGCCCTTTGCGCTCCTCGAGATCTGCAACTTTAGGACAAGCTCGGGTAGCAAGGGCAAATCCTTGGCAAACTGAGTACAACCCAGGTGTGATGCGAAGAAATGATTTGCCAGCACCTTCCTCAACTGCAGCCAGCTCATCACATCCAGCTGTTTGTCAGGGACTTTTGTTTTTAACCCCAAAACAGCTGCAGGTGTGCCAGGGCTGGCTCTGGTCTGCAACATTAGTCTCAGCCCCCACCTGCAGCTTAACTAGGTTTTAGGGAGGCTCCTGCCCAATTCAAATCTATCAGCCCGGGAGCTGTAGTAATTGCCAAATTAGCAGAAACTGCTCGAGAGAGGCAAGGGCTTAATTATCCCCTCCTGCTCCTGCCGAGGCACTTGCTCGCTGCTGCTCCAGAAGGAGGGATGCAAAGGTGAGAGGATGGGAAGGCTCCCAGTATTGCCAAGCAGGGCTCCAGGGGGGCCTTTAGCAGCCCAAACTGCACTTATTTAGTGTTTTAATTAAAACTGCTCGGGATGAGGTCTGGTGGAAAGGTAAAGCTCCTCTAAGCCACAAGTGGCTGGAGGCTCGTGTGTGTGGGCAAGCAGGGCAGGACCCACTGCTGGGGTTTGGGGACACGGGGGGCTGCGTCACCCCTTTGGTGCGGGGACCGGTGTCATCGCAGGCTGCTTTCCCTGGCTTTTTTGCTTCCAAAAAAAGCAAGAAATGGGGCAAAGTGGGGGGATTTAGCTGCCTCCTCTAAAGCTGCTCGTAGAGAGGGCTCTGACCGGAGATGAGGATTTGCCCCGCGGTGTCCGGCTGGGTTTGGGAAAGCTGGGAAGGCCAGGAGGACCTGGGGGCAGAGGGGACTGGTGGTAAGAGCTGAAGAGTTGGGCAGAAAGGCGCATGGGTGGCACGGCAAATACAACGCCGTGTCTGTAGAAACTGAGGCTCCGAGCGCCGGAGGGAGAGATGCTCGGGAGGAATAATTGCCATGTGGCTCTCCCGGCGTGCCTGCCAGCGCGCTGCCCGTATCGCTTTTCCCACTCATGTATGATTTACGCGTTCCCCGGGCCTGCCAGCCGCTCTCGCATAAAGGTCAGAAAAATAAACAACGCTAAAAAACCCCCCCAAATTAAACCCAAAGAGGCCGAGTTAAACTTCGCGTGGCCAGCGCCTGCCTCGGGCTGAAGTTGTATTTGAAGAGGGAACCTCTATTTTGGGGTGTCCCCCTCCAGCCGGTAAAAGGGGGGGGGGGGGTAAGCTCGGGATTTGGGGGGCTGGCTGCCGCCCCGGGTGTCCCCCGGCTGGCGGGGGGGGGATGCTCGGTGGAGCCGGCGCTGAAATACCCGGTACCTGGGCGAGGGGCGCTGCGCCGCCCGCGGCAGCCGCCGCCCCTTCCTCCTCCTCCTCCTCCTCCTCCTTCTCCTCCTCCTCCTCCTCCCGTGGCGGCTCACTCGGCTGGCAGGGCGGCGGGGGCCGGCAGCCGCGGGGGGGGGGGGGGGGGGAGGAGGAGGAGGAGGAGGAGGAGGAAGAAGAAGAAGAAGAAGGAAAAAAAAAAAAAAAAAAGGCATGGGGGGTCGTCGCTGACACCGGGACCGGCCGCCACAGGTAATGTCCCCGCGAGTTTTCTTTATTCTGCCTTGATTTATTTTTTTTTTTGGGGGGGAGGGATGCGCTGGCGCGGAGCCGCTGGTGTTCAGCGCCCCCCCCCCCCCCCCCCCGGGGGGGGGCTGCCCGCCGTCCTCCTCCCCAGCCCTCGCCTCTCTGCTCCCACCGGGGGGGCAGCTTGGTTGGGGGGAGCGCTGCCATCATCATCATCACGAGTAGTAATTGGGGGGGGGGGTGGCGTTCAGCGCCGTGCTATCAATGGCAGGAGGTGGGAAGCCCAACATTTTTCCCTTTGAGCAAAAAAAAATATTATTATTAATAATAATAATAATGTGTGGTGGCGTCTGCTGTCCTGCCCCTGAAACAGCGAGCGCTGTCGTCCTCCCCCCCCCATCTCCAAGCCCCCCCTGGGTTTTAATTTTGAGTTTGGCTTGGAAGGAAGAGGCGGTGAGAAGCTGTAAAGTTTCTCGGCCGAGCCAGGGCTGAACTTCTTCAAAGGCGTGGGGATGCTGCGCTGCAGCGGGACTCAGCTGCAATGGAAACGGTGGGGTTTGGGTTTGGGGGTTTTTGTGTTGTTGTTGCATCCCTTCAAAAAAAACCCATATGGGAAAACAGCTTTTCAAAAATGACAAACTTGCCCTAAATGGTTTCTTTTTATTTCTTGAGAAAATGCTTTATTTGAGATTATTTTTTTTTAATTCCCCCACTACTTTGCTTGCTTCTCTTTTTCCTTAATCTCTGACCTGCAATCCTCTTTTCTTTAAATAAGTGTTTTCCTGACCACCTCAAATACTCACCCCTGCACACATCCAACTTGGCGTTGGCCAGGCATCTTTAGCTTTGAACCTCCTGGAGTTGTCGCTGGAGCCTTTATTTAAAGAAAATGCTCAAACTTCAAGAGTCTGGTCCCTATTAAAACCAGATAGCTAAATTACATTACCCATCCTTTTAACTCGCAGAGTTGGGGGTTCATTAGGGGTGTTTCGGCTGTAAACGCTTTGTGGCAGGGATAGCTTTTCCCCTGGTGTTGTGTTTCGGTTTGATCTACCCGGCACCAGCCCCTTTGTTCTGATCCGCGATTTTTGGATGCTATACAAAGGTAAATAATAGTGTGTGCCCGCTTGCAACTGGAAATACAGGTGTGGGGCTTCATTACTGGCATTTAATTGGGAAAATACAAAATCTGTGGTGTTGGTAGGAAAGACCTGTCCAGAAAAAAAAAAGAGAAACTAATGAGGCTGTTGATAGAAAAGGCAACAGTTCTTTTTTTTTTTTTAAAAAAAAAAAAGAGAGGGCAGAGCTGGGGTGGCTTATTTGGCCAAATAAAAGGATGCGGAGGACGGGATGATGTGCTGCTTTTCTGCAGGTGAATAGCAGAGCTGGCTGGGGCAGGGACGCAGCCCAGGACTCTCCCGCGGGTACCCTGCGTGGGAAGGGCAAATCCAAACCCAGTCCCGTGCCAGGGATGCCTGGGGGTGCTGCCAGCACCCTCTCGCCAACCACTATCGTCTCCCCAAGCTGCCTCTCCTCCCCTCCCCACCAGTGGTTTATGGAGGGGAGGTGTGTGATGCTGGATTGGGAAGTTTTCTATGCTGGTGCATGGGGGTTTTGTTGTTGTTTGGGTTTTTTTTCCCCCTGTGCTGGGGGAAAAGCCCTGTCTGGTGGCAGATCCCTTGGGCACGACCGATGTCGAGGGGTCAGGAGGGCTGGCAGAGCTCCTGTTCCCCAGTGCCCGGCGTGGCTGGGCTGCACCCAAGAGCCCGGCTCTTTCCCGGGGTCTTCCCAGCGCATCCTGCGGCAGCCTGGGGTGCCTCGTGCCTATGGCCTCGGCGCACGATAGCACTACAGGATAAAGCTGGTGCATGATTTTAATTTTTTTTTTTTTTTCTTTTTGGTGAGGCAAGGTATTTCCATGGGAAACTCGCATTCCAGCTGGGTGTTTTGAGGGAGGGAGTTTTACCGTTGTCTCTCCTTCTTCCCCTGTCCTGGGGAAGGAGGAGGGGAAATCCCTTTGCAATTCCATCTCCCTTCTCCCCCGCTCCCTCCCTCCCCGCCACAAAGATCTCTTGTTTCGGAAGGCAAACTGTGGGTTTTGTAGCACCGAGTCAAGATCGTGTCGTGAAAATACAATGTTTTTTTTTTAAGACTGAGTTGTAAAACACTCCCTTTATGGGAAACTGTAAAAACTGATGTTCTTTTTTTTTTTTTTTTTTTTTTTTTGTGCATGTGTGATAAGTGGCAGAAACAATGTTTGCAAGAGGCAGGAGCTGCACAGCTTGGCTGGTTGCTGTAGCTGGGCCTGGGAAGAGCACCCAGCTCCCGTGCAAAGAGGCTGCGTGTCCCTCCCGGGGGACATCACCTGAATACAGCAGGGAGGTAGCACCAGAAACATTTTCTACTGCCTGGCTGCAATAGTCTCCAGAATAATGTTCATGGTACGGTAGGTTTTTTGCTGAGCTGATGGAGGTATGCAAAGAAAAAGGGCACTGCAATCCTCTTTGGAGCATACCCCAGGAGCAGCCAGGGTGGTGAGGACATCTTAAAAAGGATTTTATTTGTGAAGTTTCTTAGATGTTCTGTGCAGATGGTCTTGAGCGCAGATTATTTTTAAATTTAAGACGCTTTAGGATATGGGGTTGGCTTGAGGAGGGGCTGGCCTGTGGCCTCTCATTAGGGTGTAAAATGTCCCAGCTGCTTGCAGCTGGGCTATTGCAGCCCGGCTAATTTAGCTGGAGGTTTGCTTTGTGAGCAAGTAGTTCAAAGTGCATCCTGAAACTTCGGCCTTTTTTCCCGCTACAGTGTCCTGCTTTTTGCAATAGGACATTCAATAACGTTACAGGAGGATGAGGGTTCGTTTGGGGCTTTTATGGCCCAAGACGTACAAACGTGAAGATTGACGCCTTCGTGCTTGCGTTGCTATCGGCCCCCGTTTCAGCATGCGGGTTCTGCAGCTGAGATGGGGAATCCCGGTGTCTGAGGCTCACCCAAAGCTTGCAGATGTCCTGGATCTCCCCCGTGGTTCGGTAATGACCAGGACATTATAGCAGGAGCTGGAACAGTGTTTACACACGGGCTGTGCCGTGCATGGCGCCGAGCTCAAACCTTCGGTCAACGTGGGAAGGAAACCTTTGGCTGTGGAGTTTGGTGGCTTTCAGTCCGTGAAGGTGTTGGCACGTGGCTCCGGTGGGTGCTTGCTGACTATGGTGTGCTCCGTAAATGATGAAAGGGGCCATCCTGGGTATGCATTGCCTCTTTTTCTGCTGGACAGTCTGGCAGAAGCATGTGCTTGAACCCCCACCCCAGGGCTGAGGACATTGCTGGATGTGTCTTGCAATGGAAACTCTGAGCTGGCTGTGGGAGGGCTGTAATGTCCCCTCCCCAGCCTCTGCCAGAGCCAACGTTGCAGTGAGGCTTTTTTCCATCCTTAGCCTGAATTGCTTTGCCCTGGTCTGTGCATTTGATATAACAACTGCTCTCTGGGAGAGAAAGATGTTCTGCTTTGGAGTATGCTGGGGAGAAAGTCACCGGGGACAAAATCCTGATGGAAATGGGGGGATATGTTGGTGCCTGGGCTGCTGCAGCTTTGAAAAAGGCATGTAGGAGAGGGACTGGACAGCTTAGAGGGTCCTCAGCCATGGCTGGGGTCCTAGGAGGGCTTGCATGAACAAGCCTGTCACCGGTGATGAACTATTGTCATTAATCCAAATAACTTCATCTCTGCTGAATGTCTTTGTCTTTCAGTTTGACCCCCTGCTCTCGGGGGCTGCTGTTTGAGATTGAGGGATCTGGGTTTTTTTTTTCCTTCCAGGTAGCCTCATCTTCCTTTCCCTGTGCTGTGTCTAGCACTTTAGTTTTTTTCCCCCGTCCTGAAATTTCAGCTAGCGAGTGATTAGCCACAGCGTGCCCACAGTGTTACTCCATCAGGCAAAGCCTCACTTTTATTAGCTTGAACAGCCAGTGGGCCTTGAAAAGGTCTGTTGCAGCAAAGTGCCTCTCGCTGAAAGTTAAGTGAGCTTTGTGCGAAAGCAGCAAGGACACTTCTCTCTTGATTTGGATGAGGCAAGAAATGGTCTGAGAGCTTTTGCAGCTCAGGTTGCTCAGTGTGAGGGTGGTTTTTTTGGATTGGGTTGGGTTTTTTTCCTCCTCTGAAGCACCCCCATTTCTCTCTCTTTTTGAGATCTACCTTCCCAGCCTGCAGTTTGAGTTCCCAGAGGACTGAACAAATAGCCTTGTTGCTTCTTTTTAGCGATGCAAACGTCCAGCCTGGAGCTTAGGAGTAGCTGGAGACGGGGGGAAATCCAGGGTGTGCACGTACGCGGGGTCCTGTGCTGATGAGACTTGAAGCGGTGTCTGCTGCGACGAGTGTTTGCCAAGGAAGATGAAGTTAAATAACTAACCCATCTTCTTTGGCAGGGCTTTGAAGTGTAGTTTGGTTACTGATTGTCAAGAGCTCCTGGTTCTGTGGCTGATGGCTTGCTCTTGAAGTTGATGCTGAATTTTTTTATTGCATTGCTTGCGCTGTTAGGGGTGTACTTCTTAGAGTGAAGCTTAGAACGTGCTTCCTCCTGCCGCTGCAAAAAGGTGATGCTCGTGTTCAAAGCTGCCCCCGAGTGTGGCAAGGAGCAAGGTGCTTGTTATTCTGTAAATGGAGTGGGCAATACCTAGATGAACACTTTTTTTTTTATTATTTCCACTTCACATATGTCTTCTCTTCATTTTTTTTTTTTTTCCCCCCTCTCCTTTAAAAACCCCAAACCAAACAGACGTCGTGTGCTTGCATTTGAAGCAGCGCAGGCAGGAGCGCCCTAGGATATGTAAGCACAGGCTGCGTGGCAGCGTTACAAACTCGCTCAAAAATGTCGTGTCGGAGCCTGAGGATGTTGGACACTTCTGCATCGTTTTGATGGTGGTGCTTGGAAGTCCGGCCAGGCTGCTGCCCGGCCTCGGTCGGCAGGCAAGCCTGCCTTCTTCCAGGCAGGGCACAAGAAGAAAGCGTCTGGCCTCCCGTTCCCCAGCAGATTTTGGGTCAGGCCTTCAGCATCTTTACTTTTGCCACTTTGTCTATTGCTGTATGTTTTTTAGGCGTCTGGAGAGAGGCTCCTGTGTTGTAAGACCAGACTGTGCACGCCGCTTCACTGAGTTCAGCTTTCTACCTCCTCCTAAAGCAAGAATTCCCACCCTTCTTCCCTCTCCTCCTTTTCTCCTTTTTTTCTTTAAGCTAAGCTCTGTTGCTGTTGGCTGCTTTTCCACCTTTTCATCCCACGTTAGCATCATCCACACTGTAGCCCTGCTGCTCCTTTCCTGCCTCGCTGCCATGTGCTGGGCTCTGTTCTGGTGCAGCCCAGGAGCCAGGAGAGCCAGGAGCCTCTTGGCTTGGTCTCATACCCCATCCCAGGCTGCCTCCGAGTTTAGGCGCTGCCGTTCTAGATTAAGTGAGGTTTTGTGATGGAAAATGGTTGCTAGTCACCATAGGCATCATAGCAACCAGTGCTGGAGATTCAACAGAGCCAGTGCTGCCCCACTCAAAAAAACCCAAAACTAAAAAACAACACAAAAATCCCCACCCACCCCCCAAAAAACCAAAACCAACCCAAAACCAGGCATCTCCTCTTCCACCTACCCAAGAAAGATACTCTCTTTGCTGTGGAAGGGTGGGTGGCCATGCTTGCTGCAGCAGGGAATGGGGGTCCCCCTTCCCTAAGCCCCCTGAATGTTATTTTAATATTGCATGAATGAAGAGGTAAACTGGATGCTTGTACTTGTAGCACTAAATGACTTTCCTTGGGGATACCGCGGTTGGGGTGTGCTGCAGCAGAAGGTTTGCATTTTGCTAATGCAGAGCTGGGCAGTTACCGGGATTATTTTATGGCAGTTGCAATGACTTGGAAAATCAGTTTCACTTCCAACCCAGACAAAGTTTTCCTGCATGGACTGAGAAGTTCAAACATGGCATTTTCTTCTGGTCTTGGGCTGTTGGTTAAACAATGTGTTAATGTTGTCTTGGCACTAATGCTTGTTTCCTATGGGAAAGCAAACCTCTCACAGCCCCAGTCAAAATGTTTCCATTCCTGTCCTTGTTTTGAAATGGGAGTAAACTGCTGGAAATGTGGGAAACTTTGGTGTTACTGGTTGTTGGTAAGTAATAGCTCTAGCTTTTTCCCTGCTAGAAAAAAAGGTTTAAATACTACCAATTAGCACTAGGTAGGATGCACAGAGCAGCTCGGACTCGCTGTCGGCTTTGTGAGCATCCCCTGGGCTGGGTGCGGAGAAAACACCTGTGTCTCCAACCTCAGCTTTGCTTTTGGGATGAAGGAAGGGGAGAGAGCTCCTTTCATGCTCTTTCTCCTACAAGCACCATCTCAGGGCTTAGGTGGGTTGTAGCAGCCATCGGCAGCCGTGCCCACTGGCTCCCTGTTCTGTGTGCATCTGCTCCCCCCCCATACATACAAATATGCTGGCCTGTATTTATTTAACAAGGGAATTTTTTCCTTCACTGCAGGGAATAGAAGAAAAAAAGGGCAAATTTTTTCACTGGGAACAAATCTCATTTTCAAGAGTCCTGACAAAATGAGCCATAAAATTACAATATTTCAAAGTGCTTCGTAATTCTAGTGTGGACGGCTCTTCATCATGGAATCTGAAAGCTCAGAAAATATAAAACTCATTAGATTAAAATAAACCACCTACCGCACGGAAGAAAAGCTTATTTATCAATATCAATTTACTTCTGATTACCCTGTTCTGCAATTTGTTATTTTTAGGAATTATGATTTGTGTATAACTCATGCCAATATGGGGGGGGTGGGGGGGTGGAATTAACTTTTACTTTTTTCCTTTTGAATCCTACTTATTGTAAAGACCTGGCCAAGAAGCAATAGGAAGAAGAAAAGGTGAATTTCTAGTGGTGCTTCCATTTGAGGAGCAGAGGGATGGAAAAGCCGGGAAAGCGGGAGCCACTGTGCTTCTGCAACCGGCTGTGTTTTGGCGTGAGGGTTGGTGCCAAGCGATGCGCTTTGCTGAAGAGGATCGCGGGGCTGGTTTCTCTGATGCGTGTTTGGTGGTGACCCTCGTTGGAACATCTTCCAAGGTGGCCAAAGTGACGGAGGAGAGCTGGTATGGATGGTGTGCTGAGGCGAGAGGGGTCTTCCAGCGGCTGGCTGGGTGCCGTGGGCACGGTGGGCTCCCGGTAGCACCTCAGGGACTTCCATTCTGCCTACGAAGGAGCAAATGTTGTAGGTGGGCAGCGCTGGCTGCCGGGCTCCCCTCTTTGGGGGACATGATTTGTGCCGCATCGCAGGAGAAGGGGCTTTTTGGGAAGGCGCGTACAGTTTTCCTCGCATGGAAGCCATTTGGGAGACGCTTTGATTTACACTTTCATTTCTTCTTTATGCTCCTGGAACAGCGCAGAGCAAACAGAGAGGCTGACGCTATAAATTTTGAGGCGCAAGTGTCGCGGTGCCATTTGGGGAAGGGAAGACCAGGTGGGGGGGGAGAGGGGCAGGGGGTTTGGGGAGTGATTAAAAATGCCAGCAGCAGCTCGAACGTGAGAGCATCTCTGCCAGCAAGGCACAGCCGTCGCCGAAGCTGCTGCTGCTGCTCTGATGGAGGCAATTAAGTGCGTTTTGTGTGCGTGCGAGCCGTTCTCATATGCAAGCGCCCCAACAGTGCATTTAAAAATATCCAATACAGGTGCACAGCCTGGAAGCTGGTGCTTAAGCACCCTGAGAGCAATATGCGGTCCGGGCTCGAGAAAGCGGCAGCATCTCTTCTCCGGGGTTTCGCAGAGGTGAGATGCTAGAAGGCTCTTGGAGCCTCATTGCCAACTTCACTTGGATTAATGTGTGCTGAGGACCGGAGCATGCGCCGGCCGGGCTCTCTCTGCGTAGCCAAGCAGGTGGGATCTTTGCCACGTTTAGGGATGCAGCCGTGCTGTTTAAGCAGCAAAAAAAAAAAAGCCACTTTCCAGGCTTGGGAAGGAGGCATTTGGGGCAAGTGGGCTGAAAAACCTCTGCTCGACCTGAGCTGGTTCCTAAACTTTCAAGCCCTGGACTTCTTTGCAGAGCGGTGTTTCAGCGGTAGAGGCTCCTCCGATTCCCATCCATCACCATTTAATGCGGTTCTGTCTGCTGCTTCCCGTGCCTTGGGGAGCAGTTGCCAGCGGACTGGGAAATCTCTGGTTTAACATTAGTGCTTTTGCAGCCAGGAGACAACAGTTAAGTTCCCAGAGATGACTTGCCCAGAGACATTATTATGCTGGAAACTGCACCGAATGCTTCCTACAAAGAGCCTCTTTCAGGCAGAAGGTGCAATTTAATATGCTCTTAGTCACAATTTTTAAGTTCTCCCCGGAGGTTTCTCAATCCTGTTCCTAAATTTGCAATATTTGAGTGAACCATCTCAGAGAACCAGTGAAGAGCTGCAGTATTAATGAAGACAGACAAAATCAAAATGACATTTCAGGCAATTACTTACATAATGAAGTGACTGACTTGGAATATACAATATTTAGATTTATCATGACACTCGAAAGGGGATGCTGTCAACCGCCTTTATTTCTACATCACGTAAATTGTTTTTCCACTGCCCTGTTGCTTTTTAAACATGGTCTGTGAAGCTGGAAAATAATGTTTCCGCTCACTTGGGCTGATAGCAGTGCTGTTTTAGAAGAAAGTTAGCATTTTCCTCAATGGCATTTTGGCACAGCAGAAGGCAGCTCAAGGTTGGGCTGCCTCGCTCCTCTCCATTGCATCCTTTCTGGCGGCAGCACGATGAGCTTTGGCTCTGCACCCCGGGTTTGATGCTGGTCAGGGGGACGCGGGGGGGCTGAAACAGCAGCGTTGTCTACGTCAGAGACTTTCTCCTCCCCGAAACCTATCAAAGAAGGGGGAAAGTGGAGCAGTTTGGGGTTTTTCTTTGTTAGAAGAGTCTATTCTGCTTTTGTTGGCCGAATCTGAAGACTTAAAGGGCCTGATAGGATGCCTGGCTCCTGGGAAAGAGGTAATTTTTGTTTAGAACCTGGGTTTTTTGGATGCTCTGCTGGCACCGAACACTCAGAAGTCAGAAACTTGACGGGGGGGTGGACGATTGAACTCTTCTGCCCTGTCCATGTTTTCTGGGGAGATTGGCATGATACGCCTAAAATTTAAGCAGCGCTGATCCCAAATGTCTTCTCAGGCTTGTGCTGAATTTCCTAAAGATGCGCAAAAAAGACCACAGCATCATTTTTCTTGCCTAGGTGCAGACCTCTTCCTTCCAGACACTCTCTTGTGACAAAATAGCAGAAGAAATTAGAATTTAGGGCCCTTTCTATGGTGACCAGAGCTGTTACGAACTGTCTGCTGTGACACATCCATTGGTAAAAATACAATGCGTGGAGCTGTTGCTTTGAAGCTCCTTTAGGAGCGTCCTCTCGTTCTTGCTGGGGTGCGGGCTGCCCCGCAGAGGTAAGAACCCCCCCTGTGGGGTGCCCACGCATCTTTTAGGGTGGCAACGGGGTGCAGACCCCTCCACCCTTAGCTGGGCTCACAGCTGCAGCCTGCGCCCAGCACGGTGCCACGCTTCGGGGTAACCGTGCGCTGCCATCGCATTTGGCGTGCGTAGGGCGGCGAGCGCTGGGCGAACCAAAACTTGCTGTGTACGGGACCAGTCACAAGCGTAACGAGTCCTTGCTTAGGCTGATAAATAGAGGTGATTTATTGCTCGTTTCAGCCCTCACGGCTCAGGTCAGCGCTTGGTCTCGGGCGGGAGCTGCTTATGCATTTAACTACAGGTTCATCTCTGTGTTTGCTGCCCCAAAGGCTGGCTGTCGCGTACGCTCTCTGCCGTTCGTGGCCCTGGGTTTGCTGCTGTGTGGGTGGGCTGAGCTGGTAGGAAAACATTCCCCTGTCCCACACCTTTCACAGCGTCTGCAGAAATATGGAGAGCTTCAGAGACGGGCCACTGAGATGTCCTGTCTTCTTCAGGCTCTCTGTGAGCTGCCTGGGGGTTTCTGTTGTGCCTATATGCTCTGTGTAATATATATGATTTATACTTGCCTGCGAGGTGGAACGTTTTAAAATACCACGTGTATGAATTTCCTTGCAAAGAGGGACTTTGCCGAGGTTTTGTGGGGTTGGTTTGGAAAAAGCTTTGTATTTAATGGTCTGAAAACCGTGCAAGGATGCAGCCGTGCTAAGCAGCTGCCTGTTACTGTTTTATTCTGTTGCCTCGTCGTGAGGAGTCATGCGCTGTATCGAATGCGAAGCTGGGGAAATTTGAGAGGCAGAGCAGGATGCAGGCACGTTCGCAAGCCTGTCTGCTTCCAGCGCTCTCGCGAGCGCCTGTCTTGCAGCCGTCCGGGTGGTTTGAGAGGTTTGAGAGGCTGTACTTTGTCCTCCGAAATCCCGGTGCCTCTTCAGCGATTCTGGGTCAAGCTTCCCACGCGGCTTTGCCAAAACTTCTTAAAACCCAGTGCTGATGGCTTGCTGCTGTGTCGCTCCCGCGTAGCAGCAGCTCGTCCTTAGCCTCAACATCTCCCTCGCCGCTCGAGCGGCTCCGCTCAGCCGGGGCTGCTTCTGCTCCGGTCCTGACCGCAGAGGTCACCGTGGCTTATTCCTTCACACGAGCTGGGCAAATACGCTTTGGAAAGCGAAAAATAAAAAAAATGTATCACCTACGCCAGATGAATCCTGGTTTCAGTTTGGAGCTCGCCAAGAGGGTGGTTGGGGCTGCACGAACCAAGAAAGTGGTGGTGGCACTCTTGGGTGAAGTGCCCTGTATAAAAGCTAAGTGCTAACAAAATAGTGATCTCCTGGGTGTCCCCCTGCAGTGCTGGGGCAGGGCTGGATCCCCTGTTTTGGGGAGGCAAGGTAATATCCATAAAGTGCTGGACTTGACACTGCTTTTCTGCTTTGACAGGAACCATGAAGCGTCACGCTGCTGCCGGCAACTTTCTGCTTCTCCTCTTCTTCCTGGAGCTGGTCTCTTTGGGTAAGTCATCTCGCTGTCTGTCCAGCGCTGTGCTCTTCTCTCTCTCCCCTCCTCTCCCTGCTTGGGTCTCGTGTTTGCAAGGTACAAGGCTAATATTTGCTGTGTTTGTGGCCTCGTGATGAATATCCGAAGGCAGAGCAGCATTGCTGTGGTGATGGGGAGACGCGGCTGCGATGGGGAAGCAGGTTGCCCATCTCCATTGCACGCAGTCTCGGGGACCTGCACGTTGTGCTCCCGTGCAGCCGCTTTTCTTGCCGTCAGTAAAAGGGCACACGTGGCATCAGATGGCTGTTCCTGGGAGAGAGCGGGTGGGACTGGAAAGCGGCTTGGAGGAGGAGGACGCGCTGGTGAACCCGACGGTGGGAGATGCTGCTGGTGTATCCCGGTGGGAAGACCTTGGCAACTTCCAGACGTGGATTCATGAAGTCAAAGCTGGTGGTGGACCTGGCAATAGATACGGTGTTAGGTCATTTTACGTAAATACAGGAAATTAGAAGGAGTGGATAAAAGGCAAGGATGTAAACCAGAAGCTTGTTAGCAGAGGTATTACTGGCAGGGCTCTCCCTGTGCTTTCAGCAGCAGAATTATTACCCAAACTGTGCTTTAATATATGCTGTGTGGGAAATAACTCCTCTCCAAGCTGCAAAACCTCTTTTCTAGTTCCAGCTGGAGGGAAGGGCAGGGCTTTGGGCAGACAGAACCTCTGTGGTCAGCTTTCAACCCGGTGCCAGGCTCTGCCCTGTGAGCCTGATGCTCTTGGTTTTCCCCTGGTACTTCTGGCAGGGGCCGTGGGGTCCAGCCTGGCCCCTGGGTGGGAGCCGGGGGGGACAACCGCCTTCTGCTATAGCAAATGTGCCTCTTGGGCTGGGTTTTGGTGTATCCCGGGATGCATAAGTACTGTAAACATACAGTAAAGCCCCGTGAAAATTGGGATTGTTGCATGAATGGGCTAAAGCCCCTGGGTACTGGTGGGGGGAGAGGGAGGCCAGGGCGGGTGTGCCTGTGTGGCGCTTGCTGATAAACAATAGCGAGCGTGTGTCCATTTGATAGCGCTGTGCCCTTTGGAATAAAGGCTTTTTTTTCTTTTTTTCCCCCTACTAAAGCCTCAAGATGGCTCGCCCAGATTGGCAGCCTGATTAAGCAGTCAGTGGATGACATTAGCTGTGACTGACAAGCGCAGTCAATCTCCCTCTGGTGTCATATTGGATCAAGTATAGCCTCACTAGTTAACTGCCCTGTCACTCCTCTGGAAGGGGAAAAATAAGTGAAAAAGACAACCCAGTGAGTCCTTTGCCCCAGTCTGAGCCTCCTAAAACTTGCCCCCTGGAGACATCACTTGCCACGAGCGGTTTAGCTCTGGCATGGCAGTGGAATCTGCCCACTCCTGCCCAGCTACTGCTGCAGTCACCAGAGATGGGCAGACACCTTCATTGTCTCCAGGTCAGGAGGAATGGAAGGGTGCTAGCTAGAAGAACAGCTCTGCAATTACCATGTTCTTGCATCAGGAGTGGCCAAGGATGAGAGTACTGAAGGGCAAAGAAGCAGCAGGTTCTATGGGAATAATGTGGAACAGGCATGCAGGGAAGAAAATCTCCAAGCATGTCAAAATAATGTTGCTCGTGATCCCTTGGAGCCTGTTGGTAGCACCTAAAGGAGGAATAAAGGGTTACAAGAGTGTGGTGGAAGTGATGGTTTTCTGCTGTGCACCTTGCTGGGGGGCCACGAGCAAGAGCCATGTTGAGGGATACAGCGATGATCTATCCCAGGGTATGGCTGGGTGGTTGTGGCAGTCTGGCAGAAGGAAAATCCAGCTGATGATCCATTAGATGAAGCCACAGATGACAGCTGGTTCAGAGTGATGCTTTTGAGAAGGCGTGAACTCGCTTTTGGGGTATGTGGTGGGTGGCTGTGATTCCCAAATTAATTTGTGTGAAAGGACTGGCGTGCCCAAAGCCAACAAAACATTGTCAGTCCTGGATTAAATGTGAAAGGAAAACTGGGATCCTAGAGTAGGTGGCAGGACGTATGCGTGGAAGACTTGTGTTTCACAGACTGGCAAGGCACCTTTTGACAGCAGCCAGATTACAAGAATAAGACCTCACGGCTAGATCTGAGATGGCGAAAAGATTCCCAAGGGCGCCCCAGGGCTGCAGCCCTTGGCAGTGGTCTGGGCTGTGGAGGAGCTGGAAATAGCTGTGGCTGGGACGTGAGTGTTGTGGCTGGCCGGGGGGAGAAGGCTGATGAGGCTGGAGCTTCAGCCACAGCATCCCTTTTTTATTTTTGGGGGGGTTGGTTTTCATTCATCATAGCATGCATCTTTTGACCTACATTTTTGTATCCTTCAGACGCTTTCTCTCCCCTCCCATCGCGCTCTGCCCTTCTGAATGCTGACAGTCCAGCAGTGTGGTGACAGTCTTGCTCTTTATCCTGGGATTTGCAACCCAAAGCAGAGTCCTGCCTCCAGACCCTCCCTCAGCTTTCCCCAGCTCTCAAGTGCCAGCCGCCCTCCTCTCTTAACACACGGCTCCTGTATGCTCGCAGACTGGTGGTTCGAATGCCTCCCAGCACTTGATGCAGTTGGATTTGGGAGATGCAACTTATTTTTAGTATGCTGGTGATATTAAGAAATGTATTTTGAAATAGAGGGGGTTGCAGAAGTGAGTCCCCTGTGGTAAGGGCTGCTTGGTGTGTTTTAGCCTCATCTGCCCCCTTCAAAGCCTGCTGACCCCGGCACGGCAGCCAGCTACGAGTGTGCTTTGAAGCCTCCGGAGATGCCATTAGCTCTAAATAACCCATTTTGTTGGGGTCCTTCTCATTTTCTTTCCAGGTACTTAATTCCAGCAGCTGAGATTTAGATGTGCCTTTGCAAGAGTGTGCTGCCTCTAGTGCTTTCCCACTTCTCGAGGTGTTTAACAAACCTAGCGCCTCGGGAAAGAGGGCAGCGCTGAAAATCCTGTTACAGAGGGAGCCCCGGAGAAGCCCAGGCTGCTCCCCCACCCTGAGCAGGTTTCCCATGGGTGCTGAGCAGGTTTGTGTGGGAGCACAGCTGGGACCTGCGCTTGAAAGGTCTCAGGAACATCTTGCTCCGTCGGGAGCTTGGGCTGAGGATGCTGAAACTTGGTCTGGTTCTTGTTTCTTAAGGTGGGATGCTGAAGCGCAGGGCGTGAGGGTGGTGGCAAAGCGTAGCAGGGTCAGGAGGGAAACCTGGACGCCCGATTCACCCGGGGTTTGCTATGCTTTTGCTTCAAGCAATGTCTTTGCTGTTGCAGCACAGCTGGGGTAACGATGGAGGTGATGCTCTGTAGTGGCTGTGTCGAAAGGAGCCTGCCTGGATCTGCGTCTGGTGTGGTGGGGGTTTGTGAGGGGGCGTCACGCTGCCACTCCAGCAATCTTTTATACTTGCACGATCTTGGGGTTTGGCTCGGCTCACGCCAAAGGCAGTTAGGAGGGATCGCAGCAGGAAAGCGCTGCCCCATCACTTCCAGCGAGTCCCCTTGCCAGGGGCTCTGCTCGGGACCCCGGTCCTGCCCGTCCCCTCCTGGGACTCCCCATCAACAGGCGTGAACTATTTTGGCGAGACCAGTTCAAACCCCCGCTTCCCCATGCACAGCCCTATTTTTGACGCTTGGCAGCTGAACTGCATTTCTTAAAGCCTGCGGGCTTGGCCGGCTCCGGCTGCGTATCGAGGAAAACCCATCCCTCAGACGCAGCCAGCTCAACACCAAACCTTCTTGGAAAGTTGTTGTATTTCTCTCCTGCCACCTTTTTTCCTGCATCCCTCAAATGGTAAATCTTTCCTGGTTCACTTTTTTCCCAGTTCAGGTTGCAGTGGTTGGTCTCCTACATGTTCTGTGCTTGACTCTGTCACCTAATGAGGCTGCGGTGCAGGGTGCCGTGGTTTGGGGACAGGCTTGCAAGCTTCCAGCTCTATAAAAAAAGGGAGTAGAAAGAATTGAGCCTGGTTATTAAAGGTGAAAGGAGGCAATTAGAGGGAAAGGCGATCGGGTGATGGGAGAGGGGAGGTGCACCAGGTTTTGCTGGGATGGCTGACAAGGCAAAAGGCTCTCAACCGTGGGAACAAAGCAAAGGTATTAATCATGCGCTAAAACAATAATTGATGTTCCTGGTCCCTGAGCTGTTGGCTTCCCCCTTCCCCTCTGCCTCCACCCTGCAAAAGAAAATACTAAAAAAAGAAAGGCCAGCGGAGGGAAGCAGCTCCCCAACCAGCTTCTACGGGGGACCCCACTGTGCTTTCTGTCCTCCTCTTAGCCTTCATCTCTGGGGTTAGCCCTCACCATCACGATGCCAAGCGGTGAGACCGGTCCCCCATGTGCGTCTCTCTGTGCCCTGAGTCTCTCCCAGCTGTGCTGGCCCGTGTATGACGTGCCAGGGAAATAATATCTTGCTTTTGTCCTCTTCTCAGGTCAGGGCAATCGGCTGCCGTACTTTGTAAACTACTTCTTCGATACCTACCTGCTGATCAACGAGGATACTCCTGTGGGTAAGTGGGGCGTGCCCGTGCGCAGGGGGTCTGCTGCTGCTGACCCCCTGATGGAAAAGCATTAAAGGAATGCTTTTCTTCTGATTGACAGATGTAGCTTATTTTTCTTTATTTATTTAGCTAAGGATCAGTTTTTAGTAAATGCAGAAATCGACCCGGTCATTCTCGGCCTCTTTCCAGGCTCTCAGTCCATTAAACTTGTGCTCTTCAATCAGGGCTCGTGACTGGCTCTTAATGTGGAAGGAATCGATTGGGAGCGGAGGGTGGCTGGGATGGAGGCTACGGAGGCCCCTTCTCGCATCTACTGCTGCCTTCAACCATGCAGCCCCAGCAGCACCCCCCTAAAAAAGGGCTCTTGCCGCACCTAAGTCGTCACTGGAGCTGTCGAGGGTTGGAGGACTCTGGAGACGTCTCCTCTAGTGACTGCTCAGCTCAACCAGGGTTTCCAGCCGAGGCTTCTCTCCTTCTTGGGGTTGCATCTTTTGCAGCCCATGGTGTCCCGCTTGTGGGTTTTGGGGTGATGTCTGGGCAGGATGTGGAGTCCTGGTGGCGAGTTTCGGATAGACGGTGTGGAAGCTCCTGGGTGGTAGCTGAGCTCTGCGTGGAGATGTGTCCTCGGGAGAAGGCTTGCTGGAGCGGCAGCAGTCTGCCTGGGGAGTTTTGCCTTGCAGTGATGCTCAGGTTTATTTGTGATGGGAAATAGTACTGAAAACCGCTGCTCGAGTGCCTTTGTTCGCAGCTTGCCTTCTGCAGTGCTGTGAGTAATGTAAGGAAAGGAAGGACCTGACTTCACTGTAATTTTTTTTTCTAATTTTTTTCTCCCCTGCTGACTGGCAACCATGTCATTTTTCATGGCAATTCTTCAGCGAGCCCACCCCTTACGGGTTGCTTCACACCTGGATTCTTTGCTTTGCTCTCGGTATGCTCCCTGCCCCTCGATTGCCGGTGTCCCTGCAAACACACTTAGTGCTGGATGTGCCCCGGACAAGTCCCAGGGAAGGAAGCAGCTGTGCAAGAGCAGGAGCGAGAGCTGGTTGGGAACAGCTTAATGGAAACGCTTCCTCACTGAGTACGTGGTTCTTGAAGTACTTGAGCTTGAAATACCTTACGGGAATTGGACTGAACTCCTATTTTGGCAGAAAATGGGGGAAGATTTCTGACGGTCTGCTTTCCAGTGAGATACTGTGCGAGTAAAATTGTTTGTGGAATTACTTTGGGGGTTGAATTTTATTTTTTTTAAACTTTGTATTACACTGTACAGAAATGAAATTCACTCTTAAGAATATTGGCACCCTGGGATTTTGTTTTCAGATGCACCAGAGGGAAATGTCAGCCTTGAAAGTGTTGACAGTGTTTCTGTGTTTTCTGCTCTTGGTAGATATTTTGAGTTAGGCTTATTAACTTTTAAAAAAAAAAAAAAAAAAAAGGCATCATCTGGAAACACCTTTCTTGTATCCTGACTGGGCTGCAAGTAGCAGAACAGTATGTGGCACCTCTTACCTCCAAAAAACGCGTCTCCTTTTTCGAGGTCTGTTAGAAGTGCCCATCACGGTGGCATTAAGCGAATGCCCCGTGCGGCCCCGTCCTCCCCTCCCGACGGCATCCCCCGGCGCAGCCTCACCTACCACCAAACCCAGCGGTCCCCGCCTGCTGCCTGCCATGCCGAAAGGAATCTTAAGCAACAATTAAGAGATCATTCCCCCTCTAATCACTTACAAGAGTAAATTAGTCTTGTCAGGAGCTATTAAGACAGAGAGCTCAGAATTCATTAGACGAGATTGGGCCGAGGGAGCTGCTGGCGCTGCCGCCGGTCCAGGCTGATTAATTTCTCCCAAAACATCATCAATGCCCATCTGTTTCATTTAGGTCCAGGGAGAGCAATTTTCAGGTGGACTGACCCTCTAGTCAGTTATTTCACCCAGAAGTAATGGAAACACACACACGCACGTGCGGAGGGAATAGGAGACGTGAGCTCGAGGAAGGCGAGAGCGATTGAAGGGGTCGGGGAAGAAATTGCAGGAGAGAGGGGAGATGCCTGGAGAGGAGGAGGAGGAGGGATAATGACTGCTTGGGCCGTGGTGGCACGAGCGAGTCAGGGCACCGGGAGAGCCCACGTCAGCTGCCGGTAGCCGGATCGCCGCGTGTTTTACTCCGAAAGCAGCAGCACCGGCTGGTTAACAGCCCTTGGAAGCAGAGTTTGCAGGAGAGGGACTGTCCGTCTTTGTTGTGCCGCTCGCTGCCTTAAGCAAAACCATTCCAAGGGCCGTTTTGTTGAAGCCCAAACCTTTTAGAGGGCTGCGGGTGAGGGAGAGCGGTGTGGCTATTGATGCCAGGTGAGTTGCTGGAGGTGTCTGGCAAGGGGCGATGCTCGCCGGCGTGCTGGGGTTACCTGTAGCCCTGGATTTGTCAGCAGGTGGGGACGGGCAGGCAGCGCTCTGGGTTTCTCTTGGTTGGGGTCCCCCCTGCTGCAAAAGGGACGTCTTCTTAGCATAATGTAATGACTGGAGTCTAATTGCCCAGCAAATGGATTTGCTGTATGCAGGACAGGAATGGGAAAATGAAGATGATCCATCATGTCAGGTCTGTAACTAGCCTTATAACCACCTAGCTTGGATTCACCCGAGTCTCTCTGAAAGCTTTCATGCCTCAACGCCTTGCAAAATGCATGACAAAAGAGGCCATTCAGACGAGTGCAATTCCACTTTCCCTTCATCCTAGCGATAACATTTTAGCATCACTGGAATAATGTTGTCTTAAAAGAGTGGGAAACGCTTTAATCATTGCACCCGAGCTGATAGCATGCACTTGGCTTTGCTCTCAGGCCACACCGTGTCGGGCATCGTTGCCCAAGTGGGCTGGGGACAATGTGTCCCTCCTGCCCGTCAGACCTTGGTCCTGCACGCCCTGCTTAAAACTAGGAGAGGGGACTAAATCTGGAGGATCTCCTCTACGAAGCCTGCTGAGGTTGAGCAGTGCGCGACAGAGGGGGGAAAACCTGCCAGGATTTAGTCGCAAGGCTTGATCGCCCCCCCCGGGCAATGTGAGCGTGAGAAGATGCTGGTGAAGCTGGGAAAGGTGCCTGGGCTGGCTGGCAGGTGGGGAGGCCGGGCTCCTCCGGGGGCTTCTGCCAAGGCTGTCTGCTATTTGGTTCCCGTAGTTATTTCTGGGCAGGAGAGCGTGCAGCTGAGGCTCTCGGCTCTCTGCCCCACCAGCTTGCTGGGATGCTCTCCTGTGAGCATCACCGGGATGCCTCCAGCGCCTGGTGGGATGCTCAGCCCCGGGTCCCCCAAAGTTGGCTGCCTCAGCATCTCCTCCCACTTGTTAACCTGTGACGGCGTAGGGCCAAGGAGAACCTCTAACTCAGCAAGTCCCGTGGTCAGGGCTGCCTCTGAGCGACAGCCCCGTGCGGTGCTGACTCAGCACTCGGAGCCTGGCTGGGTGCGGGGTTTTGGGGCTAAAGGCTTCGCGTGTTCCCCCGACTCAGCAGCTTGGTGCCACCGTGATGTGGAGGGACGGGTGGTCGGGGGATGCTGAGCAGAGCACCTGCGAGGAGGAGGGGACGTGTACGTGACAGGAGGCAGGGGGTGGGTTGAAATCATAAGAGCATACGTGCATTGTATGGGGCTGGGTTTTCTGCTCAAAGCCCCCTCATTCTTTCCCTTCGGCTCTATGCCTCTCCCAGGAGGCATGGGTCGTGCTTTCCATCCCCTGGGTTCACCGTGCTCAGAAAGCAAGGCGGATGATTGATGGGGAATTTTACGTGCTTCTGCCCCCCTTTGCTGTGTGCAACTTTTGCTGAGCTGGTAAACAGACCATAAATAGCTCGTGTTTTGGGAACGGGGTGGGTATGCCTTTGCGAGCTTACAAAAAACCCTGCTCATTTGGGAACTTGCAGATGGTGACTTCCAAATGCTGTTGCAGGATTTTCAGTTAAATACAGTAGAAGAGAGGGTGATTGCTGGAGACACCCAAATCTCCTGGTGGCATTGACCGAGTCGCAAATTCTGCTGGGGAGCGTGCATGTGGAAGCAGTCTTGCTCGGGCACCTGGCTGTCTGTTGGCTGTGCCGTTGGATGTTTGAGGATCCAAGTCTGGCTCTTGGCACTGAATAGGAGCTTTGCTGCCTGACAAATATCTGATGGTGTGGGTTGACTTTCTGCGCTGGGGAACTTAGACTACGCTTTCCCAGGGCAAGCTGGAGCCCTTCCATGGTGGGCTACGTTGAGCACACCACCTCCTCCGCTCGCAGAAGGCGGCACGAGGAATTTGAGATGAAAGCTGATTTTTTTTTTTTCCAGGGAAACCCACATCAGCTAAGGGACTCCGAACGTATGGATGTTTCTCCACTAAGTTCTGAGGGGCAGAGCTGAACCTTGCTCTTTGAGACCTACTTCACCAAAATGGGCCGTAGTGGACATTTCCCATGGAGTTGGGGCTCTTACTGTGCACCCCAAGTTGTTGCACCCCAACAGGAGCCAGGGACAGTGGGGCACCGCTGCAGTGTAGGTGTACTTTGTCGGCTGGTGGTGATTAAAGTAATTAGGTTGATGCGTGTCACTTCTTGCCTTTCAGGGCCTTCTGGGATGGAGAGTTATTTCACAAGAGGACTGGGAGAGGGACTTGGCATTTAGCTGGCAGGGCGCTCGCTGGTAACTCTGCACGTGGGTCTGAGGCAGCACATCCCTCTGATATTTGTGGATGACTTGACTTGATTCTCCATCCCAGGCAAGGGCCAGGCCAGAGGGCTTTTCTTCTCCAGGCAGGGAAGGCTGCCATCCTCCGTGCGCTGTATCTGTAGTTTCCAAAGCAATCGGTTCTTCTGCCACAGCTTTTCACTGCGGTGCTGCGGTCCTGGGCAGCCAGATGCTTTGGCACCCGGGTAAAGTCCCCGGGGGTGCCGGGCAATTCAAGCTGCTGCTGAAGATATGGTTATCTGTGTGTGATTGAGCACAGGCTGTCTCAGCTAAACCCTGCCTGCATGTTTGATCCCGCAGCTGTAGGCATCTGAGGTGGCTGGGCTCCTCCATGATGGCACTTGCCTAATGCATCACTGGAAGAAAAAAAAAAAAAAAAAAAAGCACTGGCACTAGTCTCTGCATTCTTCTGGACTGATTAAATTGTTGCAGAGCTCTCTGGGCCGGATAGCCATGCATGAGGCTTGTGGACATTCTGTTGGGGACAGTTTTGGATGGGGGACGGTGGGCGTCTGAGCATGGGACCCTTTTCCCTTTGGTGTCTCCTGGCCCCCCTCCTCGCTTGCAGGGGGATGCAGCTATTGCTGGAGGTGCAGGGGCTGCCCTGGCATATCTGCTGTTGTGTGCCTCTTGCTCAAAATTAAATACTAGAGCTCAAAAGAGAAAATTAATTTCATCTCTGTGCACCACGGGGTTAAAAGTCACTCTGGCAAGACCAGAAAGCATTGTGGGCATCCTGTTAATGAGGTGCTAATTGGGTACTAAGGAGGTGTGACACAGGAGCACAGAGGATGGCTTTAAAGCTTGGGCTTAAATCCTTGAAAGGAGCAAGACAGCACAGGGTGCTTTGGGAGTCCAGGGCAGTGCAAGAGCCTATGGGAACAATACAAGGTAGGCTGGCTTTTAGCAAAATCTGGCAAGTTGGAAGATGCTTTGGGGAAAAATGCGGTGGCACTGGTAGTAGAGTGGACGGAGAGCTTGGGAAAGCCTCCCTCTTTGTAAGCAGTGTGTGTTAAAGCAGTGGCTGTGCCCTCTTCGTGCTGGTGCTGCTGGGAACTTCTTTCCCGTGACTGCATACTTGGCTGAGTTTGTGGGGAAGGGCCTCTGTGCCTGTGTTTGGTCTAATTAAAGACACCACCTGCCTTCCCTGTAGAGGTGTTCCGTCCAAGGTGGCTGTGCGGTGGGTGAAGCCTCCGTCCAGCATCACCAGCTCCAGCCATGTGTTACTGCCCTGCCTGCAGCCAGGGCTGTGCTGAGCTGTTAACACCAGCCGAGTTAGCAGGAAAACTATCCCTGTATTTGTGTGCGTGTGTGTTAGTCTGCTGAAACAGCTGCAAAAATGCTCCAAAGAAAAGCTAATACCCTTTCAGGAAGGCAAGGTGGGAATGTGCAAGTGGGAGGAAGGTGAGAGTTCAAAAGCCACAGGACCTTTCCCCACCCCAGTTACACCAACGCTATGTGCAGCTACCATCTACTTGTTCAAGGATTTTTCTTCTGGTTTTCAGCTAGACCAGCATTTAGGTATAGCTGATGGGAGAGCTGCAAGATCAGGTGGACATAGAAGTCACAGGAGTCAGGATGGTGCAAGAGGGCAAGGGAAGGCATCCCTTTGCTGTGGTGTTGCCTCAGATCAGCTTCAGCTGATGGTGAAACCATGCTGCTGCATGCTGTATATAAATAATCCCCAGCTGGGAGGGCAAACGCATAGCAAAACGAGTGGACCAGTGCATGGTGGAAGTTGGTCTGTGGCTGGACCGCACGGCAAGTGTCCCAGCCACCCCACTGTGTTAGCACCGATGTGGTGGCAAGGGTTTCATAATGGTAAAAACCTAGTAAAGCTTTTCTTTTTTTTTTTTTTTTTTTTTGGTGATCTGGCAGGCAAAAGGTCACTTGGTAAACATAGGTAGCCCCTAGGCTCCTTGGTTTGCTGCTGGTGGATGTTCTTAACCATAGACCACAGGGGAGGAGACCAGCAGGGGTTAAATCTGGGCTGGGGTCCAGCCTGGGGTATTTCTGGTAGGTCCTGCTCTGAGCTGGGTCCCCCTGAGGTTATCCTCTTCCCAAGGCCAGAAGTAGTTTGCTACCCTTGGTAGAGCCTGGGCAAACATTGCTTTTTCTGCTTTTAAAACCATCCCCTCAGCTGGACTGAATTTGGTGCCACCGGCGATCGTCCAAAAGGCTGCGCGTCCCCGGCAGGCGCCCAAAGCCCACCTATTTTAAACGGCCTCTGCCGCGAGCGGCTTTGGGGTCCCTACCGCCTTGTGTTTCGGGCTGGCGTTACGGCACGTACGTGCGGGCTGTTTTCCGTACGAAGGCAGGGACCGGTGCGCCCCTTCGGGCTGACAGCGCGCGTGTATACGTGTCCATCACCCCAGCGGGGCGCGTGCACATGTGCAGCTAGCAGAATTGATTTGGGCTTTTGCAAAGGATAATTCCAGAGGAATACGCTAGTCTCTGACTGTGAGAGAGATTGAGATATTTTTGAATAGGAAACCTGCTTCGCGAGCTTCGTTACAGGCATCGCTGAGAGTGGGTGTGAATATTCTCCTTTAGAAAGGGAGGCTACAGAAACATCACCTTCGTCCTCAGTATTAATCGAAAGCGCTGTTATCCGACAGCTATTTACCATTTAAAACTGAATTTGAAGGTTTCTTGAGTGCTCTGCAGAGGAGCAGCCTTGTTTCTAAGTGTGGCATCGACCCTAATGAACAACGGTAGTTGAGGAGTATTTTAAGAAGGGGATTTCAGCTCTTGTAACTCAAGCCCTTTAGGACCATTGATGAAATTACTTGTTGAGCTGTAGAAAGTACAGCATCGTTAATGAAAACTTAAGGCTAGAAAATTAGTTATTCCCAACATCAGGAAACTTAAGGAAAAAAGCTTCCCCCCCCGCCCCCCCAAACCCTTAACCCTGCATCATTAAATTAATCACTTCATCAATCACTTAAACTTTCATATCTGCTTTGCTAATAGGCAATAACTTTAATGTTTATGTTTAAGAAGGGAAAGAGAGAGAGGGAGAAGGAAGAAAGTATATTTGCAATGTGGACTGATTAACATGTCAGGGTAACCTTGCTTTTGGTAACTGCCTCATCAAACCATTGGAAGGTTTGATCTCGCCACCTTTCACGTTCGAGTGTGTGAGCCCTTGCACGGGGGCTAAGTCCTTCCAAAAGCAACAGAGAAAGATGTGTGTTTGTGGTAATGAGGTCTGGGGTGATTTTTCTGTCTGAGATGACTTTAGTAGCATTAATTATCTGTACAGAACTGTCTGTAGGAGCTTCGTTTGTGGGCTGGCTTCTTGCTGGGCATTGGGCTCTGCTCCTTGTTACCTTGGAGTGTCCAGGCTTGGATGTCCACTCCATCCCAGTTCAGTTAAATCGGGCCTTTTTCCTGGCCAGTTGGAGGCATTAGCATGGGTGCCAAACCTGATAAAGAGCAAGGATGACAATGTGAGTCAAGCTTGGTAAAGCAAAAAACACAGGGCAGGGGAAAAGTATATGTGCATGTATATGTGTGTATACATTTAAATTACGAAGCTATATATATATCTTTGTGGAGGTATTAATATTCTAAGGGAATGTATTATGAGCCAAGAGTATTTCCCTGTACTGTAGGGAAATACTTGCTTATGCATACACTCATAATTTTTATTTTTGGTCTGTTTTCACTTTCAGTCTATCAATGGGAACTCTTAGGAAAAAAAAGCTATGGTTGCAAACAGTGATAAACGTGCTTGTATATTTTGCCAGATCAGGAACTTGATGTATTTGAGTTGTGTGAGCTTAGAAAAGAAGAAGGGGGGGAAAAAAAAGGTACACCCCACTACTGCCTAGTTCTGTGTTTGCATGCAACATTTTCATCTGAGATTTCTGCAATCTGGATCTGCTCCACCACTCTCTGGCTAATTCTCTTGACTGAGGAGCAAAGCAAAAACACGCGAGAGGAGGCAGAGCAATTCCCTTGCATTATGCAACACTCGGGCAAAGTTCATGCCACGTCGGAGGAAAGCGACGGAGCATTACGCGTTACACTCTCGCATCTCGGCACGTTTTGCCATCCAGCCTGGGGCTGCGGCGAAGTGGGAGGTGTGTTAGTGAAGGGTGCTGGGAATAGATGGGTTTGGGAAGGGCTGGCATCCAGCTGCTTGTGCAGTTTGACGTTTATCAATGAAATGCTGCAGAGGTGCGCGTCCGGCTCCCAAATTAGTCAGGTGAGAGGGGGAACAGCTCGAGGCACTTCCCTGTGGTGCTGCAAAAGGTATTCCATGATAGCCTCCATGACTCTTTTTACACAATTTTCAGACTTCTAGCCTTGTAAAAAATTAACCTTTTAATTAAACTTTCCATAATTGGCCACTGTGGAAGTACTACTTTGTTTTTAACGAATGAAAAATTCAAACTATTCACCACCACTACCAGCTTGTCGTTGTTGCTTCTTGGTGTAAAAGAAGTCATCAAAAGCAAAACAAAAAAAAAGGTCCAGCTTCTCGCCTGCATCAAAATCATCTGAGCAATTAAAACGCGAAAATTTACTTAGTCCTCATTACAGAAAACCACCATATTCCTGCGTGAAACCAAGCAGGTAGAAGAGAACCCTTCTGGAAACATATGTGCCACTGTGCTGAGATTGCAGAATAAAACTTGTGCTGTTGGGAAGCGTCTTTGCAGAAAAATGCCGTTATCCCGGTGAGCATCCCCTGTTTGGGGCCCAGGCGTTGCGCTGCCCTGGTTGGGCTGATTGCGTGGGTGGCAGGGTTGCCTCCTGGGAAGCTTGTTTTATCACTGTTTCTGCAATTTTAGGGACCAGAGGACACGCAGGGTGGTCACCTCGATGTTGTCACAGGAATCCATCGCCTCCCCATCTCCTGGCTTTTAAACCAATTTATCGTCGTCGTGTGCTAATGCACCTCTCTGCCTTTGAATGGCTTAATGTGCTTGATTGGCAGGGGGAGTTAATAAATTGGTTCCTCTTGTCAAACTGCTCCCGTACATTGATGGCTTTTGAATTAACTGTAACCACTCGGGGGGAAAAAAAAAGCTGGAGACAGCGTTGTTGGACAACTCGATGAAAACATCTGTTCAATTTGCAGCAGTGGTCAGAAGAGTGAATAAGCTCTGTGCGCTCCCTCTCTTAAAGATTTATTAATATTGCTCTTTACGCAAGGGGGAAAGATTTCAAACACTTGACATTTAATGGTTAGTAACTCAATTTTATTCCATTCATCTGCATGGGTTTGTCAAGTGCCTGCTCTGTTGAGGCTCCGGTATTGTATTGCGTAGGCTGTCTTTCTGCGTGTGCGCAATTAGGAGGGCGATTCGGTACCTGAATACAGAGGAACCTCTTTCTTTTTTCTTTCTAATTGATTATTAGGTTTGAGGCGAGAGATCATATTATGGAACGTAACACCCTTTCACAAACAGTGATGTGGCTTCGTTTCTTACTCCACTGTTCAGTTTCAAGCAGTTAATTTGAAAATAGGAGGGGAAAAAGACTTTAAAATGTAGAAAGTCCAAGGCAGACTAACAATTCAGGGTACGGGGAGAAGCGAGGAGCATTCTCACAGGCAGAGATTAATGGTTGTTACTAATGATTTTGGGAAATAGAGGGGAAGAAATAGATATGGCAGAAGACTGTAAAATAAGTAACAGCACTGCGGAAAACCTTGACTCTTGAAACGCACCTTTTCCCATGTGACAGCTGCATCAAATTAAACACATCCTACCGGATAAAACAATATTTCTGTACAAAAGAGCACTGCTGTAAAACTCAGCGTAGTGAGGGACGGTAAGGCAAGTAAGTGAAGGGACCATGCGGAAAGCACCATCCTGCATACGTATCTCTCCCGCTGTCCCTGAAGCAGCTTTCCTAGCGGCATAAAGGAAAGGGTGGGAGAAAAAAAAAAAATTCTCCCTGGCTTCTGCAAGTTGTTCTTTGTCTTGGAAAAATTGTTGCAGTCCCAGGGACACTGTCTGCAGTCCCATCAGGTACGGAGCTGGGAGTGACAGCTTGCAGAAAGCACATCAGCCAGAAGCCATTACCAGCCTACTTTGGTGGGGTGGGGGAAATAGTCATAAATTAAGGCTCCGTACTGGAGAGGGCAAGGGGGGAAAAAAAAAATCCCAAGCTGGTATCATCATGCTGCAACAGAAACCATAAAAATTGGCAGGATCCTCCCAAGTTTACGCAACCCTGACAGCGAGGGACAGAGGAGGGTGAGCCCCACGGGCACTGGGATGCTTCGCAGCCGTTTTCTGGCAGATGGCAGGTAGAAAAAGGTGTCCCCTAAGGGGTGGGGGAGGCTGTTGCCTCCCTGGATTTTAAACCAGGAGCTTGGTTTTGCATTCCAGGTTGTAAGTTGGAGGTGTATTTTTTTTTTTTATTTTCCTTTGCACGCCGCTTGTTTCACACCTCGAGGAAGAAGAGAGCTGGTCCTGTTGCAGAGCAAGCTTGCAAGGTGTGGAGGGGAAGCATTTTAAATATAATTTGCTGATTTGCTTTGCTTTTTTTTTTTCTTTCAAAAAAAATCCAGATTCTTTCAATTTCACTCAAAGTTACCATCGGCTTGGAGTAGTTGGACTGAGCGAGTCATTAGCTGGCTGCGTGATTTTATGTCTCTATCTCCAGTGTTACCCTTTGCTTTATAGTAGCCCTCGGTACAGAATCTCTGGTTCTCAGGGATGCCCCTGGGCATTGCTTTGGGATCCTGCTGGATGGGGGACGGGGGCAGTGGGCTCCATCTCCTGCATTGCTTCTGCTGGGTCTCACCCACCACCCCTGGCACAGAGCCTCACACGTTACGCTGCGGAAAAGGAAACCCTGTGAAGGGCTTGTATGGGACATGTGTAGCGGAGTCTTGAATGCAATTAATACGGCTCGAGAATAATTTCTTACTTTCAGGACGGCCCTTGACTATTCTTTTTAACGTTGGGCTTTATGGCTCAATTTAAAATACTGGCTCCCTAACCAAGAGTGAAAAAACATGGCAATAGCACATGTGTGCAGTGGTAAATATTACAGAAACCTGGTCTATCTTGCCAGGCTGCTGAGCTGGAGAGGCGTACAGGAGCTGTACATTTTGCAGGCTACGCCGAGGTGGGGAAGGCTGGCTTGGCCTGCAGTATAAATAGCAATTAGCATCTGGATGCTTTTGCTGGACTTTCTCCATAAAATGGTATAAAGGTCTCTGGGCTCGAGGAGAACTGGGGCATTTTGCACGAGAAGATGTTTCCTTGCACATCGTGTCAGCAGCCTCTTGGATTTTGCATCCCTCGGGCAGTGCTTGGGCTGACACAGCCGATGATGTCTTCAGTAAGGACATCAGGAGGGGGTTTCTTTCCCCAAAACTTTCTCCTCTTCCAGGGCCTCTTCCATAAAGGCCAGAATTTGATGGTTGTGGCTTTGCACTCAGCGAGTGCCCAGCTTTTCTGGCCTTGGCTTCCTAACAGCAGCAGCAGTCTGGGGAAAAAAAGGCTCAGGGTCCGTTTGCTGTTCACAAAGAGCTCGTTAGTTCATATGAAAAGCCAAAAGTGCTGTGGTTGGTGGGCGTCCAGCTGTCCAATCAACTGGAATCTGTTGGAGATGCTGCTTTCCAGTGTTTTGGGTTCCACCTCCCCTGAAATATAAGCTCATCCCAGGGACCAGCAATACTGGAGATATGGTTTGGTCCTGGTTTGCCCTTCACGTATCCTGTATCCAGTGGCATCATCCAGGCAGGCAGAGGGACAATTTTCATTGGGACATTGATCCCAGAAATGAAAAGAATGCCCCCCATCCCCTCAAAAAAGCCAAAAAAAAAAGAAAAAAGGCAAAAAAAAAAAAAAAAGCTTTGCTAGCACAGATCTGCATGCAGCCTCTTTTGAGCAAGAAACAACATCGATATTTGGCTCCGCTGGCTGGAGGGTGCCAGTAGGGTTGTGTGAGGTGGTGACAAGGGGCTTGGCTGGGCAAGCCACTTTGCCAGGCGTGGTTTCATCCCTGTTATCTGTTAAACTCACTGCCTTGTAAAAGTGGAAGTGGCCCCAGGTGGTTGGATAATGGCATCTTTAATTGTGCTCTGAATGAGATTAACTTCTTATCTGACAGTTTGACATCTTTATTGTTATTAATGTGTGAATAACACAGCGCAGGTTTTTTATACGTAACTTTGGTAGCAAATGTTTTCCTTTTGTTTAGCAGCGTCTGTTACTTTGCTGGTTAGCCACCTTCAGATTCCCAGGCTCCAAGGGACGCCTGAGGTCAAGGGATGCTGCTCCGATTTCTTTCCTTATTAAATGGTAATTGCCATTGCATTGCGGCTATTCTCGTTTATTTTTTCTTTTGAACGGTGAGTAGAGGTGGCGGCAAGCAAGTTCTCCGGTGAGTTTGGAGTTACTCAGGCCCGTGGGAGGGGTGACGGGATGGGATACGGGGGGTGAGGGACCATGTCTCCCAAAGGCCACCTGGGAGGAGCAATATCCATGGGCAGAGAGGGATGGCTGGCACTGTTCCGGAGGGACATTACCATGGCCCTAAAAACTGGGTATAGGCTTGCACCGTTGATGGTTGCCTGGCCAAAAGGGAGAAAATGATTCAAAATGCTGTTGCCTTACAGTGGGAGAAGTGCTGGCCGTGGGAAAGAGCTGCTGCTGGGGAGGGGGCTTGGGGTGCTGCCAGGGATGGGTGCAGGTGCCAGCGGGGCTGCGGGTGCTCTGGCAGGGGCTGGGCGGTGGGGAAGGGAGCTGGGGGGGGCGGGGGGCGGCTGCAATCTGTCGACTCCACAAAAAGTAGTTTCTGTGATGTAACTTGCTATTAGACGGGATAACAAGGTCAATCGTGCTTTTGCCTGGGAGAGCTTCAGCCAACACTTCTATCAAAACCAATATTAATTTTCACTAATTAGGAGCTGCAGCTAATGAGTGTCACAGCTAATTTACCTCATCCATAACGAGGGAGAGGAGGGGGTCAGGCGTGTGGGATCAGCGCCTGCAAATCTGCCTCCTCCTCTGCTCTCCCTTTCTCTCTTGGCCGAGTGAGCGTTTGTCACCTGGGTGGCTTGTCGTCTGGGGGGGACATGGGCACGTGTGTGGTCCCCCGTCCCCCCCTCGCCTTCCTCGGCGCGGGGGGATGCTTTGGGGAGGCAGAGGAGGAACAGTACGGGGCGATGCGCTGGGCAGCAGGTGGTGTCGGGTCCAATCTGAAAGGAATGAGCAGGCGAGCGAGTGATCAGGTGAGGCGGGGAGGACTCGGTATCGTGGCATTGCCCAGCTGGCAGCGTCGGGCAGAGCAGCCTCATGCCAAGGGGGAGGGCGGGCAGGCGACCCGCTGGCTGCCCGGGAGAGTGCGAGAGGGTTTTTCTGGAGCTCAGCTCAAAGCAGTCAGGGTGGGGGAAAAAAAAAAAGCTTGAAAAGATTTGCAAAGGAAATTTTGGGTAACTGTTGTCCTGAAGGGGAAGTCTTAGTTAAAGCGTGTTTGCTCTCAAAACCTTTAAATTAATTTCAAAAGCCTTTACTGCACTTTTTGTCCCTGGTCTCTTCCATACCTTTTATCCAAATGACTGCTGTATGCCAGGGCACACAAGCCAGCCTGGAAAGCACCCTGAACACAAAATGATGAAGCACTTTGTCTGTCACCATTCGTACGGTCTTCTGACTCGCTTTAGGGAGTCTCTTTCCCTGATAGAGTATTTCTGTGGGTCTTTGATTTTGTGACAAGCTGGACAAGCATTGCAAAGGACAGGGATGTTTGTGGGGATTGAATTTTTTTTACCAGGTAGCTTGTGTGCTGTGCAGTTTGGCTTCCTGCACAGGTTGCAGGCAGGAGTATTCCGTGGACATTGCCAACAGTACTAATAGAAAGCGAATTTCTGATTTGGAATTATCCCTGTTGGTCCTGTAAACTTGATCTGACAGCTCAGGCAAGGGAAGAAAGGGTACGCTGTCCATTGTGTCCTTCTAAAATGGCTTGGGTTTTAAGTCTGTGTTTTCTAAACAAGCTGGAGACTAAGAATTATCCACAGAGATTAGTGTTTTAAGTAAGAATATTAGAGATATTTGCTCTCAGACAGCTCATTGTTAGGGATGGCCAAAATTGACTGAATAAATGTTTCATTGGTTTTATTCACATTACCCTGACTATAAACCTCAGGAGCCTTCCTTGTCGGAATTGATCCGTTCTGACGGCAAAGGGTTGGGCAACACCGTCAGCCCATCCTGACACATGCTTTAAAGAGGACAGAAGAGCTTTTGCGTTGTCCGAGGCAGCTTTCCTAACAGACATCCTCCTGTTTGGGGTTTTCTGAGGCCTTGAGAAAAGAGTTTGGCTTTTAGGCATGCCAGGAAAAACTCACACAGGGAAGTGATGGGCAGAGAAGTGCCTTTCCTGGAAACCACCTCACCGAGAGCATCTCTTTGGGGTGTCCTTGAGGTTCAGGTGGAAGCTGCTTATGGTCCCAGCTCTCATCCGTATGCATGGTGGGCTTTGCCTCTGGCAGCCCACCAAGGTGGTTTTGCTGCCTGTCCATATCCAGCTCCCCAGCTAGTCCTGGCTTGGGCTGGTTTATTACAATTTTTTTGAGCTGTTGGTCTGTGAAATTGCCACCCAGCCTGTGGTAGTAGGTCCCAGCAGGTGTTTTGCCTCTACCTGCTCTAAGGCTTGCTGTACCCGCAAATGGCTGGGTTTCTCGGCTTGTTCCTCATCAGCTCCTCCCATACCTGTCATCAGCCTTGGTGGAGAGAAGAATATAGCAGCAGAAGTGAATGGATTTCACATCCATATCCTCAACGTGCTCAGAAATGGTAGGGTCACTGCTCCCCTGTTTGTCCCAAAGGCTTTGGTCTACAGCAGGGACAAGGACAATTTCTGGGTAAGCAAGTCCCAAACACCTTTATAGCTTAAAACACAAACTGTGAGCCTGTAGGCCTTCCCATAGCCTTCTTTACCTTCTTCATGGAGATTTTAAGACCACAGTCAAATGCCTGCTTTCAAAACAGGTTAGAAAGGAGGAAGAATAAGAAGCAGAGAGAGCAGGAGGTAGCCCGTTCCTCGGTGGTGCGGTTCTGGTGAGAGAGCCTGAGCTTTACGGCCAGCTACTT
Source organism: Buteo buteo (assembly GCF_964188355.1). Taxonomy (NCBI): domain Eukaryota; kingdom Metazoa; phylum Chordata; class Aves; order Accipitriformes; family Accipitridae; genus Buteo; species Buteo buteo. The sequence continues at coordinate 29,921,185 of NC_134174.1, read as the reverse complement.
ATCCAAAATCAGTCTGCAGATGGGTCCTCTATGTGCTTTTACAGCCTTTGATACATACGTGCGACCTACCCAGAGGCACGTGCAGCCCAGTATTTCCTTTGGCCAGAGCAAACCCAGCGGATAATAAGATCCGAGCTCTGCTTGGGCAGTTGGCAACACAAACTTTTGAAGGGCAGAGAAAACTCCCTGTTAGCATTTTCTTCGCTAAATTTGCTGACCCCTGCAGGTCAGCTCTAATCTGAGGAGCAATAGTTAGTAACATAGTCCTCTCCTGCGTCAACCCCAGGACAATTTTTCCCCTTCTTGAAACCTCCCACTGCCACCAGCCCAGCTATCTGCAGCAATGGTAGCAACAGTGACAAAACAGCGTGTACTGTAGGTATCGACTGTGGGTACGTGCTGCATGGATTGACCCTGCTTTGAGCAAAAAGACACAGTTTGCTAGTGCGTTGCCAGCACCAGAGGAATGTCTGGGAAATCTTAGCGGGGAAATCCCATCCTAGAGAGATGACGCGGTGTGACTGCGCTGCCTTTGGATGACAAATATGTGGGGGTTTGTTAATGTGCTGGATGAAGTTGTATTTTCAAGGTTTACCCCGATTTCTGCGGCACCTGTTGGCTGTTGGAGTTGCAGTACCAGTCACGCTACAACAATAATAGCGTGGTGCTGACAGTGAAATATAACCAAATAGCAGCATCCATGGGCTCCTTGATGGTATTTGTGCATAGGAAGATGTAGCCTCATGCATCAAACGTCTTGTGGCAATGGATTCCCGATCCTTGAAAAAGAAGGGTTGGAGGGAGTGGATATTGTTTGCAAACCTCTCATCTTAGCTGGATCCGAGCAGGCGTGACTTGCTGTGCTGGGTCAGATGGGGGACTCTGTGTTTTCTCTGTATGTATGTATATGTAATACATTAAGGATGTGGAGTTTAGGGTGGGGGGGCTCTCAAACCAGGGTGCGCTTTGCTTTTGCTCCTCGGTGGGAGGCTGCAGCCAGGGCTCTGCTGGCATAACGTGATTTCCCACCGAGCAGACGGGATCTTTGGGACTGCTTGGGCAACCTGAGGTTGGGCGCGTTTGCCAGTGGCTGTCCCCCTCCCCTGCTCTCCTGCGTGCCCTTTGGTGGGAGTCAAGGTGGCTGAGAAAGTTTCTCTGCACTTACCGCCCAGGAAAAGCGACCTTCAGGCAGAGTAGTTCTTGGGGAAAAAGCTTCCCCAACCGTGACAGATTTGACTATAAATCTCCAGTATTAATGCCCAGGTTCCCAAGGTCTGTCATCCTGCATGCCGGCGAGGCACGTGAGTTGCTCAAAAACAACATACTGACTCATCAGTCATTTTGGAGGCATGTCAGAAAGCTGTTGCTGCAAGCGGGGAGGTTGAAGGAAGCCTGTGAGCGCGCTTGTGTGGCGGTACGCAGGACAGATGGGAGAACATCCTCAGCTGGGAGGGCGCACGGGCAGCCCAAAACCTGAGACGGCTGGGATTGTGTCATGTGCGAGAGACCGAGTTGAAAGAGAAGGATGAGGTTTGCACGAGGTCTTTTAACTGCTTGAAAATATCTGGGGTGAGGAAAGCTCAGGTTCGGACCCCTGGAAGTCTCGTCGCTGTTAAATGGCCGAGACCCCCATGGGATCAAGTCGAGCTGCGCAGCGGTCCTGAGCCCCATAGCTGCCCAGGGTGGGGGGTTTCATCCGCCACTTTGTCCCCTACCCTTTTCGGTACTCGGTCTCTCTGTTATACCCCAAATTGCCCTGCGCACTTTGGGAGAAGGCTGCAGGTACTGCTTGAAGCCATGTATTTTCCTTCGGTGCGCAGCTGTGCACACCCAAACCGGGCTTGCTTTTGCAAGGGTCGCTGCCGGTTCAATGCCGCGTTAGCGGTGAATAATGCCAGCATCCAGCCAGCTGCCACCCGCTGCAGAAGGACAACTCTGTTGCAAGTGGTGACATTATTTTGTTTCATTTTCTGTGACTGTCTTCATGAATAATTCTGAGAGAGGAAAAGAGTCTCTCTCTCTTTTCTTCTTTTTTTTTTTTCCCCCTCCTCATGGAAAGAGTTGGACTGGTTTTAAAATAGACTCAGCATGAGTATCTTTTATTGGTACAGGTATTAAGTTAGTTATGAATTTCTTGCACTTTGGGTCCTAGGAAAATCCTTCCTTTATTCGTTTTGCATTCACTCTTGGTTAATAAGGCTTATTAGCACTCTTTAATAATGACAGATATAATCTAGGCCCAAATTCGAGGAAATATGGGGAGCTACCTAGGCCAGGGTGCTCTCTGCATCCTGCCAAGGACAAGGGCTAGAATAAAGGACAACCAAAAGAGAAGGAGAAGAAGAATGGCTGCCCTTTAACGGGAAGGAGGAAAAGAGGTGCATTTCTTGCTGATGGCAGGAAAATGCTCACTGCCCATAAAGAAGCACCGTATGCGAGTGCGTTGTGGCATGGTTGGGGTGGTGGAGTGAGTTTGGTTTGGGTTTTTCTTTGAGGTTTTTAGCTGTGTCTCACACTGTGGAGATGTCTAGCACCTGCCAGCTACTGGGGCAATGTCCCTGGGCCCGCAGGATTGCTCATCCTTTCAGGTCTGATGCACTAAGGCTCAAATCCCCAGGGGGTTGTTCTGTAGAGCCAAGGGGCAAAATGACTGGCCATAGACTCACAGTCTGCAAATCAGAGTTTCAGGTGGAGAGAGTAGGGTGGATTTTCTTCATCCAAGAAATGGTCAAATAGCACAGGAGAAGCTCAGCTCTGGCGAACAGGTTTTCCCTTGCTAAAACCCTTAGCACTGAGCTGCCCTGTCCATGCTTCCATTGTACCCTGGGGAGGAAGGCACACATTTAGACCCTGTTCTTCCTCATGGGAATGTCACTCTGAGCAAGCATCACTTCCAGACCGGGTCCTTGACCCCTCTGGCACGTGTTTGCGGTGCAGCGCTATTCAGCACAGCGCTGTGCAAAGCCCTTCGAGAGAAGGAGGATGAATTTGTCTGCGGGAGATGACAGCGTAAGCGTGGATCACTGAGAGGGCACTTGAGAAGCACAGGAGATTTCTGAGATGCAGTGAAGGGGCTGGTTTTGCATGCGAGTTAGAGGCTGATGCTGCCAAAGGGGCTGGAAAAATACTCGACGTACGTGATGCAGTCGTCTGGGCAGAGGTGGCTGGGACTTGTCTGTGATGTGTACAAGTAGCTGTTGGCAAGTAGTTGCTGAATTTGGTGGTCAATACCCATTTCTCCCTCAATCAGGGCTTCGGGGGAAAGAGAAGCTTTGAAAGTCTTCACTTTGAGCAATTGAAAGCAAAAGCCTAAAACTGTGACTTATTGGATCACTTTTCATAGATTTCCACTTTTAGAACAGTCTGTGAAACCTCAGTGATTGCTTTGTTTTTGCCTTCAAACAACCCAGCAGCTGGGATTTAGCGTGGAATTTTGTTTTCAGTTTGGATTTTAGAATTTTATTTATTTTTACATATGACTAAGGGAGGTTTTTTTGAGCGCCAGCTGGTCTGGACACCAAGCGAGAGGGTGCAGAGACTCGGACACCCCTTGTAGCTCTGACCCAGCTTGCAGAAAGAGCTGCATGCAACTGGGCTGTTGCAGGTCGCCTTGGCCATGGAGAACGTCCCAGGCTGACTAGTGCCTTCGGCTGGGGGTCCTGCTGGGGGTCCTGCTGGGGTGACAGACACGGGGACTTGGGTGGAGGTCTTGGGAAGCGCGGTGGGGTAAAGGACCAGGAACGCAAGGTCTTCCGCTTGGTATCTCTTAAAATTGGGTCATCTGGCAGGTCTTCTGCCTGGACCTAAGAGGAATGTAACACTGTAGAGAAACAGCAGCTTGCAAAAGTAGGTGGTGGATGAAGACTGAGCGCTGCTGACATCCCCGGGACGGGGTCCTGCCTGCTACTGTTCATCTGCCTCACCCTACGTAGCTTTAGGTCTGGAACATGAGGGTTTTGCAAGCATCGCTGCTTCCCTGTTGCAACATTTGCTTCTCTGTCTTCTTAATGTGGTGATAAAGATCGTGGAAAAACCTGTTTCACTTGTCCAAAGCATAAAAGTTGACTTGTTCTTAATCAGTAAAGGCTTACCTGGGGTGTTGTGTGGCCCCTCACCCTCTGCCAAAATGCAGCAATCTCTGGAGCAAGGCTTGGGGGCAGCAAGGGAGACAACTGCCTTGGAGCAACGCTGCGTAGAAGACTAAAACTATTCTTGTATGAGGATTTGTGATTTCAAACATGTCACACGTACTGTACAGGCTACAATTTGTAGTACACAGGCAAGGAGGAGTCCGGGCTTGTTGCATGCCCGAGGGATTACATCAGTCTTGGAAATAGCCCTTCACTACTTCTTTTCTCACCCAATTTTCTCTTGCTGCTGTGATGAAATTCCTGCAACAAGCATTCCCTGGAGTTTTGAGACAAAAAGCACTGGGCAGATAGGATCCTGAATAAGGAGCCCGGTGGATGCTTGCAAGGTGTTGTAGAAGTTACCAGGAGATGTTTTCACTGGTCTTTTGCATAAAGTCAATTAATTCTGGTATTCAACTCTGTTCTTGTTCTCTTTGTGACAACTTCAGTGCAAGTTGTTTTGGTTTTTTTTTTAAAGGAAATTCAGGCAGGCTGAATGCTGTGCATTTGCGTGAGGATATGTTCTTATGCAGGTGCTTCCACAGACCCTTGGAAAGCTCTTTCTGGAGGTACATTGCATTCCATCGAGATGCAAAGGCGTTCCCACCTGACCACAGTGACCATTTACATAGTGGAAACAGCCAGTTGCCAACACTCAGAGCAACAGTTGTAGGAGCATTTAGCACGAAATCCTTTGTCTGAAATATGTTTTTAATAAACCATTCACTGAATATATTCAAATAACAAATAAATTCCTGCAAACCCAAGTCTATTTGCAGACAACTCACAAATGAGACAGGCTAAATTAATTGAACGCTTTAGTCACTAGGGATAATGGTCCAGCTGTAACGGATCTCCAGATGTTTGTTTGCAGAAGAGTATGCTTTCATAGGAAAAGAAAAACACTCGTGGGTATATTAACTCAGAAACAAGTTTACAGCTGTGTGGTTGTGCGCTCTGCCTTGCACTCCCACCAGCGACTGCGGAGCTCTGTTCCAAGGTTTCCTCTTGAAATAAACAGCCTCTTTATTTCTCGCTCATTGTCCTCCTGGCCACGTTTAGACATCTGTGACGTGCAAAGTGAGGTAATGGCCCTGTGAAAGCCTCCCAGGCTTCAGCAAATATCAGTCTCGCTGTGCTCCGGGGTGTACCACATGTTGCAAGTACAGCTGGACCGCTGCTGCTTCCAGTTTAGGCTGTGGCGGCTTAACTTTTCCCTTCTATTTGGGTGGGTTTGCCGCACAGGGTCGTAGATTGGGAGAACAAGATGCTGCATGTTGTGTTATGGCTGTTGGGAGCTTGCAGGGCTGAGTGGAAGAGCTTTGGTGGTTGGAAAGGGGGAACGCTCTTGGTTTAATTTCATCTAAAGACTGGAGCTTTGCCCAGCTTCTACCGAAGGAGCTTGGCTTTATCAGTACGTTAGAGTCATCAGTCCGGTGTGCTCCATCCATTTCCCTTGGTCTTATTTTGTTTCTGTTGTTAAACAGCCCAAGCTGGTTTTGAAGCCCCGTAGCTGAAGTGCCCCATTACTCACAGGCGAGAGGACAATAGAACATGGGGCCGCTCTTAAATGTCTCTCCACGTCGGCATCATTAATAACCGTAATGCTGGCATCACTTGCTTCTAAATAGCCTCATTTATCAACAAGCAATTTACTGCAGCGCTGTGGCGGGGACGCAGATAAGCTTGTGCCTTGGATACCCAGGCACTGCCTGCCAAGTCTCTCCCCATCTTCTCTTTGGCATTTGAGAAGGAGGAAGGAAGAGGGAGGCAGGCATGGTAGGAAATGCTCCATCCAAGACGTGGCAGTTGTTGCCAGCCCCAACGAGTTGGGTTGTACTCAGAGGAAGGCTGCTTCAAGGCCAGGACCGAGGGATGGAGGAGCTGATGAGGTGCACGTCTTGTGTTTCCCCAGGTTGTCACCTTCGTGGAGACCCTTCCAAGCATCTGGTTGTTTCTCTTGGTTCTCTTATAGATTTTGTTTGCTTTTCAAGGGTTGAGAGGAGCAGGAAATGTAACTTTGCCAAAACTGGCTGCCTTGGACTTCAAATTTCTGGCCTATTTCTGTAAGTCTTGCTTTTACTGCAGCCATATCTAGGAGATCAAGAGGTGCTAACTCAACTCCGGAGAGATAAATCAAGAAGGGATTTCACTGCATCTTCATCATAACGAGGCAGAATTCATCACCCAGCACATGCTTTGAAACCTCAGAGAGTTACGGTGACAGTCCAAGGCCAATTTGCTTACGGATCTGAAGTCTGCAGACAAAAATCTGACCGCTAGTACCATTTCCTTCTGGCTTTGGGACTTTGACGCATATACCAAAGCACTCTTGTGCTGGAGCAAAATACCCTGCAATATTTGCGATGAGGATGGTTATATTTATTTGTTCCCCTGAACCATTCAGAGAGTGGAGCAGCTGGGCCGTAGGCAAGCTGTAGCACTAAAGGTTTTGTATTCCCCGTGAGACTGAGAGCCTCGGGGATGTTTCATCTTTTGTAAGGCGCAGATGAGATTTCAAACAAGACATGAATGAAACCCGCTTGAACTTCACTTGCGCAAGTAAAATTTGCTGACGGGTTTTTTTTCTTTTCCCCATTCATATTGATCAGCTCCTCAGCTTGACAGGGCTGCTGGTGGAGGAAGCGGCTCTCAGGCAGCACTATTTCAGAGGTGGCATTTTACACTTTGGCTCATCCCTCTCACTGGAGCGCAGCTGGCGTCGTACCGACATGCCGTCGATGGAGCAGTTCAGCACCGATGTTCCTGTGGCTTCTCCGTTAGCATTGCTGGCATCGTTGCCTTACTGTTCTGGGGGTGTCTTGAAGTCCTGCTCGGTGCCAGGACAGTCCTGGGACCTGGTCTGTAGGCGTTGCAATCTAATAAGCTTTATCTCTGACCTCATATTAATTGCAGAACAGCTTCTCTTTTCTAATTAACACAAAGCTATGTTACCTTGTCTGGGTAAGATGCAAACTACTGCGTGTGTCATCTTACTCATAAATCATTTATTTACACCAAGTAGCAAAGCACCTCATTAACTAGATTTCTGGGGTCCTGCTTTTCTTCTGTTTGCCCCGATGTATTTCCAGAAAGCTTGGTACGGCCAAAGAGAAGCAATGAACTTGAGGACGATGGGTCAGCTGCACCTTCTAGTCTCCTCTGCCCTCCTGCTTCTTACACTGAGTGAGAGGTTGCAGTGGGCATGTACCCCTTTTTTTCCAAGTTGGAGAGAGGTGACTTCCATTTGAATGATGTCAGTGGAGCTCCTGTTAGTTCATTGTATCTACTAAGTAGAAAGTAATCCCTGGAGCTAGGATTTGGTTTCAGCCCTCACTACTGTCCCAGCCGGTGGAGCTAGTTGGTACTCTCTGCACATATGGTAACTCTCAGTCTTCCACCTGCTCTGGACCACCCTTTCTGGGAGGAATGGCAACATCTTGTCTGTCTTGATGGCACGTTTTGGCTCGATTATCCCTTAGGCGAGCATTGTCTAATCTTTCCCAGTGAGGGTCCATGGCTTGCTTCAGCTGGTTACCCAGTCTTTACGCCCAGCTGGCAGATGCTTCTGAAAATATGGGTGCTCAGCATTCCTGCTGCTACTTGGTTTTCGCTGGCAAGATACCTCTTGGTAGTCAACAAAGGGAGGCCACAACAGGTCACCCACTGAACTAGTTGCTTCTGACCTGTGGAAGCAATTTGCGTGGTGTCATGGTTTCTCTGGCAGCATCGGGAGTCTCTTGTTATCTGTGTTCTTGCCAGCTGGCAGTCAAATGCGAGCTTGCCTGGCTTTGTTTAGAAAAACAGTCCTCTGCCCTTCGGCTCCCCAAATGGGACTGGCCCCACCACTGTGGTGCTGCTGATTTAGTCTCTGCCCTTGCTTGTACAGCTTATTTGGTCAGTTGGCATAATTTCTCTTTTCGGGGAGCACGGTGACTCTACGCTAACATCAGTCACTACAGAAAGCCCCCAGCCCTGTGGTTCTGACCTCAAGATCCATGTTAATTTAGAGTTCACTCCAAGGAACAGCCTGGAGTGAATGCTTTGGAGGAGTCTTCCCAAAACCCTATCTCTGCGCGTAGTTGGCAAAACTCCTGGGACAAAGCTCTCCTCGCTATGTCCGTGAGGACCCTTAGCTGTTCCAAGAGATGTGGGATGTCCTGCTCCCTGCTTGTGCTCTTCATGTTGATGGGACAGCTGGCAACTGTGTATTTTAAAGAAAAAGGGTTGTGACCCTAAGGAGGGACACTCAGCTTTCCCTAGTTCAGCTATTATTTTCATGAAACTCGTAGGAATGCTGTGTTTTCTGTGGTGCAAATCCTTCTCCCCTGTTTGGCTGTAACTTGCCAGGGAGGATCCTGAGTTGTTGAGGAGGGGACGGTCGTGGTCGTTGCTGGGAATGCCTGCTGCGAAAGTACTCGTGCAGCCTCCGGTGGGTAGGTCATTGAATTAACCGGGCGTCCCACCTACGTGCACGTCCATTTTTCAAAGCAGTGTGGTCTTCTAAAAGCTGGCTGTCAAGGTAGGTGTTGGTACCTCAAAAAGCTGCCTTCAAAAATGGCATTTGGGGAAGGGGGTGCTGCAGCCTGCGTGGGGTGTGCGATTTGTGCAGGTGGATGTGTGCGCATCACGGCCCCTTCTGATAAGGGACAGGTGAGTGTAAGGGCAGGTTTAGTGGTGAACTCTTCTCCCCAGCATTAAGTATACTCGGTTAAATATCTTACCAGTGACTAGCTGTCCCGAGTCCCCTTTGGTGGTCTCTGCCTTCATCGTGGGGCTTGCCCAGGCACTGGTGGGAAACCAGGCTGAGGGTGAAGGTCTCACCATTGCTGATGATCTTGGTTTTCTGCTTTTTACTGAGCTGTGATATTCCTGCAGGGGAGAACTGGGTGGTGTTGCCCTGGTACCTGTGACAGAGCTTCCTTTGACCTATGAGTGTTTAATTAGTTAAAAAATGAACTCTCTTCTTTTTGGAGGGAGGTGGGGAGGTTGGCAGAAGGCAGGAAAGAACAAAGGAAATGTTCCTTATTCTTTCTGGGCTGTTTCTTATTTCAAAAATTAATTAGAAAAGGATATTCTATGGATTTAGGGTTTAAACTTTGTGTCAGAAATGTTAATCAAGACCGCATTAGCAAGATTTTCCTTGAGGAGTGAGGGGGGGTGTGTGTACAGAGTGTTCAAGGTGGTTCAGAGACAGGCACGAGGCAGCGTGAAGCAGTGCTCGTGGAGATATTTGGCAGCACAGCCATGCGGAGGGAATGGGTTTGCCTTCACAGGTGGGGAGCACCCTCCTCCCCCCTCCCCAGAGCTGCTAAAATTGGGGTTTGGATCTCATCTAGTCAGTGCTTCTGGGACTAGTCCAGGATCGTTTCTGTAGCATCTTTTTCAGGCCAGTTTTAAAAGCCCCCAGGCGATGTTGGGGCTTTTTGCCATTATTTAACGCCTCAGTAGATTCCACTGCTGGGATGTTTCTGCTAACCCCAGATTTATGTTTTCCTTTGCTTTTTCAGTTCATCCTGCCTCCTCCCACCCCTGTACATGTGTCTTGTGAATAGGTGTTAGTAGTCACGCGAGGGCAGCTCCAGGGAGCAAGGCTGCATCTAATATTTAGGGTTTTTCAAGAATCTCCTTCCCCAGCCTCCTAGGCAAAGCTGTGGAGGTATTGATGAAGATCTCAGTCTGATTTCCAGTTGGCAGTGCTCAGAAACGAAGGCAATATTCCTCCTGTGGTTGAATTGGAAATGGTCTTGCCTGCTTTGTACAGTCTTGCCTACGCTCCTGAGAATTGCCCTGGTCTTCAGGAAACCTCGGGCTTTGTAAGGTGCTACACTGAGTCCTCTCCTGGGCTGACAGGACATCTTGTGCAGTCCCGTCCTTCAATTTACAGCTCTGCTGTAAAATATTAACTTAATCTCATGAGATTTTCCCCCTTTATAACCCCATGATGCTCAGTGCTTATGCTTCCCTTGGTATTTGCCCCCCCCCCACTACTCCCCCTTTTGTATTTATTCTGTAAGTTTACCAAGCACCGACTTTCCACTCTGGAAAGTCTAAACACTTTAATTTCACAATTCCCTGTTGTTCCTCTTGTTCTCTGACCCTTCTCAGACAAAGGTGTGAGTGAACCACCAGTTAATTTCCTTTAAAATTAGTTTAAAATTAAGTGCCTTGAATGGTTGGCTCACCTGCAGACCTCATCCTTGTCACGGGGCTGCTCTCCCCGCCTGTGCTCTGGGCTCTGCTTGGGAACAGGATCGTATCCTGGCTGGAACCAGCTCCTCTCCTTCCCCCTCCTGTTGTGGGGATGAAGGGGGAAGGACAGATATCAATAAAAGTGAATGAGACTTTTTGACAGAGCAGCTTCTGTGAGGGAACTTTTTTTTTATGGCGCAAACAATGGATGGAGCAGAATTTGCATAAAACTCATTAGAAAAAAGTACAAGTTTCATAAATCTTGTGATAAATTAATACAATATCATTCCGAACATGATGTATTAATTTTAGGATGAAATGAATGGGTCTGTGATCATTGTTGGTAATTATGAGGCTCCCAGGCAGTTTGGAGAGGAAATTATTTTTAAGAGGGCTTTTAAGTGCGGGAACCCTTTTCACACTGCGAATATCTTAACAGACCCAGACTCCTTCTTTTACAAGTGTTTCTTTTCTTAGTTTACTCTCCTGGTTTGTTTTTTTTTTTTTTGATGCAATTGTATTTACTTCCCTCTTTCATCCCAATACAGCCTATTCCTTCCTAAAAAAGAGGAAACAAAAGTCCTTTCAGTTTTTGCAAACTATCCATGTTCTCCCTTGTCCCAGGGATGGCTTTGCGGGTTTTGTAGTGGACCAGAGAGCAAGAATCACTGGATCCCTGCCTGAGCAGGCAGGGAGAAAGGAGAGGCAGGGACCCCCTGAGGCCACTGCTGTTTGCAGGGGTTTGCCCAGGGATGAGCTTTTTTTTTTAATCCCTTTTTTTTCCAGGCAGATCTGGAGATGCCATAGTGATACCAAGGCATATCAGTGATTTCGACAGCAATCCACCAGCCTGGTTGCAGAGTTTTGGTTAATAAACTGCTGTCTCCAAGCCAAGGAGGTGTGAGCCAGTGAGCAAAGGCTGGGACCTCCATCCACTGCAAAGGCACAGCACCAGCATGAAGACGTAGTTTTAAACTGGTTTTGGAGACCTTGCTTGATATCGGAGTTGCTGTAAGACCTGTTTGAAGGTTGATGGAGGGAAATTGCTCTCTCTTAACTGTGTTGATATAGGTATTGACTTTAATTGGAAGGATGCCACTTCTCTGCCCGAGTGCATACCAGCAGCCCAGTGACTGCATGCACAGCATCTACCAGGAAAACCTCAGGTATTCCGTTTACTTTAATGATAATGTCAAGAAAGTTCAATATACCATTGATTTTTGTATTTCACCCCCTCTCCCCCGTTTCTCTTGTAAAGTTAACTGAAGTGCTCGGTAAATAGCAAAGTAAACCAAAAAAGCCCTCTGTTATGGCTGCTACTCGTGTGCGCACGTGGCTCTCCTTTACCTGCTGCTGCCTTCTTCCTTTTAAACAGCCTTAAACACCCTTTTTACGTGTCTCTATGAGAGCTGGGGGGAACAAAGGCAGGCAATGCCTCTTTCTGAGGTTTACCACTGGCTGTCAGGTCTGCTTATGGATTCCATCTCGACACTTGACTCCCCACTTAAAATAACTACATGCAGCAGAGAAATTACAGGCTCCGTCTCCTGCTCTGGCTTTGAGCATCTGAGGAACTAGGAAAAGCTCTCTGCTGTGCCTTTCGCCTCCCAGCTTGATAAACTCCCTCAGAAATGGTTTTGACTGCACAGATTTGTTTTCCCTCTTCTCTGTCACCTCTGTGTTTGGCTCCTTTCTCTCCCACACGTGATGGGTGATGGCAGTAGTGCACGTGGTTCCTGGACCAGCTTGTCCTGGGCTTTTTCCGCTATAATTGGTGAAGACCTGTTTTTCTGATGGCAGAAACTGTTCTTTCCTCATTTATTTATTATGACCCACTTTTTAAAAGGTGCTGGTGTCTCCCTGCCCTTTTTCACTTGCTCTGCAGCACAGTAATCAGAGCAGAGGCAGCCTTGGTGGTGGGGTAAGCTGATGCTTCCCATTAGCACCTGGAAAGAGAAGTGTGTAACGTTGAGCTCAACTTGAAATGTAGGAGTGGAAACTTTCTTTGCTGAGTCGTTCTGGAAAGTTCGGGCTCAAGTGGTTGAGCCAGTTCTGAGAAGGAGGCCAGAGAGTATCTGTTGAGGTTGCGTTTATGAAATGAGCTGGTAGCCACCTCCTTTGAGAGAAAGGCTTGGAGATGGAGGAGTGAGTTGCCCTTGTACCCATGGTGTGCTTTTAGGTATCCCTGAGTGTATCTGAATGATGTTGGCCAGAGTTTAATCTCGGCATGCTTGCGTGGCATGAGCTTTGCTATATATTCTAGTTCACCCAAGGCGTGCTCTAGCTGTGAGGAGCAAGGTCTGCCCAGCAGTAGCAGTCTGGAGCACGTGGTGGTCAGCCTTTGGAACCTCACATCTTCTGCATAATCTATGGCCATCCATTGCACGGACAGGGAAACTGCTCCAGGAGGCTGGGACCAACTGGGAGGAAGGCAGGAATGAAGACGGAGAGGCCCTGGTGCCTGCAAGAGATTTCCTGAGCCTGGGTGTGCTTTGGTTGCTCTCCTAGCCCCCCGCACTCACATTTCCCCGCTTCACATCAGCTGGGGTCTCCTTTGTGGGCTCTGTCCCCAGCTCTGGGCTCGTCCTCTCTGGGAAAGCGATGAAGCCTCACCCCAAGCACGGGAGCAGCTCCCACTTGCTGCAGCCTCCCCCTTGAAACTAGATTTTGCTTCATTTTCCTTGCTAGGGAGTCGCTGTCCTTTCCTTTCCTCACGTTGCTCAGAGATTGCTCAGCAGCACAGAAATATTGGCATTTCATCTTTTCTTTTAAAAAATCTTTGGGAAAACATCACGGAAGGGCTTTTTTTCTTCGTTTATTTTTTTCTGAAAGGTGAAAGAGAAAATGAATTACAGGCAAAGAAAAGGGAGCAGGTGACAAATGAGAAGAACAAGGTTTGAATTTCAAGATCAGATCCATCAAATCCTGACACCAAGTGCATCAGAGGCCAGTCTGCTGTGATGAACTGGGCTAATTGGAGATGCCTGTGCTGGGATGACTGGGACAGGAAGGCAGGGCTGCTGGCTAGCAGCGAACATCAGGAGCGTTGTGGGAGAAGTGAATGGGATGTGATTGTCCCATCTCCCTTCCAGGGAAGGAAGGAGGGGGACCCAAGGAAATCTGATGGCACCTACTTTGGAGCAAAAGCGTGGTGGTGGCCTTCATGTAAGGGGACTCCTCGCTGCAGGGTGCGGATGCTAAGATGATTTTTATGTAAATAAATTTGTGCTGGTTTGAGAAGTTGAATAGCAACTGAGGGCTCTCTGTACCAGCTTGTGACCTTGGTTGGGGACCATAGGCACTGCTCTTGGCATAAGGGCTGTGTCCATGCTGCTTCCCTCCCCAGTGTGCCCAGTGCCTCTGATCCCTTTGCTGCTGCTACTTAGAAATTTCTGGCTTTTTATTCTGCAAACCCTTTTGCCTGTAAGCTGAGTGCCTGTGGCGCTGGCAGGCTCCAGAGCACTCTCAGTAGCGGTGGCAGAAGATGGGGAACCAAGAAGCTGCATGGTGACTGTGCCCATACGTACAATCCAGAGCCGGGGAAGAGTGAAAAATGACAATCCAAGGAGAAACAGGCACTGGCTTTTAAATCCTAGAATCATAGAATGGGTTGGGTTGGAAGGGACCTTAAAGATCATCTAGTTACAACCCTGCTGCCTTGGGCAGGGACACCTTCCACTAGACCAGCTTGCTCAAAACTCCATCCAACCTGGCCTTGAACACTTCCAGGGATGGGACATCCACAACTTCTCTGGGCAACATGTCCCAGTGCCTCACCACCCTCACAGTGAAGAACTTCTTCCTTGCATCCAACCTAAATCTTCTAAAACTAAACCCTCTTTCAGTTTAAAGTGGTTACCCCTTGTCCTATCACTATGTGCCCTTGTAAAAAGTCCCTTGTTGGCTGTCCTGTAGGTCCCCTTTAGGTACTGGAAGGCTGCTCTAAGGTCTCCCCGGAGCGTCCTTTTCTCCAGGCTGAACAACCCCAACTCTCCCAGCCTGTCCTCATAAGAGAGGTGCTCCAGCCCTCTGATCATCTTCGGGGCCCTCCTCTGGACTTGCTCCAAAAGGGCGAGGGATTTAAAAGCAGGGATTAAAATGTTTTTAATATTAAAGTTTAGCTGATGCCTGAAGTCTTGAACCCAGAGAGATTCCTATTAACTCCACTTCGGTACGGATCAGACCTTTTAAGAGAGCACCTTATTAAGCAACTAATTAGAAACTTGCCCCTTCCACTGGATCCCAGTGTCCTCCATCCCACCCCATTCCTGTGCAGGCTGTGTCAGTATCTTGCTCTGGCAGCTTCTTCTCTGCCCCTGGAGCTCAGCGCTTCCAAAACCCTCCAGGAGCTCTGGGATTCTCCTGGAGAGTTTGTTTTTTTCTCTTTTCTCATCCCGCTCTTGAAAGCAAAACCAGTCGATAAGAGTTGGGAGGGCCCAGCCCCTCTGCCTACTTACCTCCTTGGCAAAATGGAAGGGCAAGAAAAATATACAGGTTTACAGCTGAAAGTAAGATGCTGAGACAGGAGTTCCTGTGGCCGGGGGAAGTACACTCCATAAAGCAGCCAAACCTAAAAAAAATTAATAAAATCCTAGCAGGAACAAAACAAGAGGCAACAACAACAAAAACATTCCTGAGGTCAATCCGAGTTCAAGACTTGGAGAAAGAAGAAAATCTGTGTATGTGTGAGAAAGAGGGAGAAGTAGCTGTGATTGAGAGAAAGGAGGCAAAAGGAGACAAGATAAATTGTGATTATCTGGTGGAATCAAGACACTTAACTGCCCTGTCTGATTCCTGAGGGGAAACAAATGGAGTCTATAACTTTGCACTGCAGAAGGATAATTTGTTCCTGTTTCCTCAGCCCTTGCTGGAGCCAGGTTGATGCTTGGGCTCGTGGTGGCTCAAACAGCATCCTCAGCCCGGCCCCGAGGAGAGCCTTGGCAACGTATTTTTCTTTGCAAGTGCCCTGAGAGGGGTTTCTGACAGATGTGGTCCTCCTTGGGCTCTGCATGCCCTGTCTGAGCAGGGCCCTCTGCTTTTTGGTGATTTCCCAGCGATGCAGACACCCGTCTGTGAACGTGCTAGCGCTGCTTTTGCAATCCTTTGGCAATTCCCGTGTCACTTCCAGGAACGAGCGTGGAGGCCAGCTGTGGAGCTGCGTATCGCTAGGTCAGGCGCTTGCCTCGGTCTGGCTTCACCTATATGTGGGACAACAGCACCTTCCCTGTGATCACCCTGGAAAATGGAATTTCTTGTGGTCTGTTGAATGGTGACCGTGGCACAGATGTTCCAGCTGTGTGCTTGCCCTGTACTATCTAGCCACCCTGTTCTTCCTTCCTTGGTGCAGTAAATTGAGAGGGGGGGAAAAGATAGGAGGGGGAAAATAGGATTAAATAAAATGGTGCTAAAGAAATTGGTGGAAGGTAGGTCTCACAAACTTTTGTTGCGGTGGTGAAGGAGCCCAGCGTGCTCTGCTGCGGTCCTCTCGCTGCATCCTGCACTCCCGGTTTACACCACATGCCTAAACTTAGCATTCCCCTGGGGTAAAGCTTGCAAAAATCAGAACAACAAATGACAAAGCAATTGTGAAGTCTCATTTCTTATTTCAGGGATCTGTTTCTCATTATCTTCTATTTAATTTGTTATTTTATTCTGTATTTTATGCTTTTTTTTTTTCATAATGAGTTCAGAGTTGCTCTTAGGATGATGATTACTGACTGATGGACAGGAAAGGGAATGGGTGAAAGAGCTCTTAGTTTTTGGTACCTCACTTGTAAGGGTTTGTTTAAGATGGTATTTTCCTGTGATACAGTGCAACTTACACTTTCATGTTCTGAGTTGCCCTATCTATGTCCTAATGAAGTTTCTTGTTTCTAACAAAGAAAAGGAAAGAAAAGTTGAGGAGGGTATAGGCTCTGAATATTCCTCACGTGTTTGCCTTTCCTATTCTTTTACCTGCTAAATCTGTCCTTGATTTTGATACTCTCAGACCAGACAGCAGTCAAGCCCAGCATGCTGTTTCGCAGGGATCTAACTCTGCACGTCTGCAGACTGCCAGAAGGAGAAATGCAGGTGGGATGATGCACTCTGCCCAGAAATGCCTTGCCTTCCAGGTTATCCTGAATTTGGGAACTAAATTCCCTGAGAGTGGGAGGTAGCTGTAATGCAAAGAGACAGAGAAGAGTTAAATGTTCATGTGCTGGCTGATTATTTATTTATTTATTTATTTATTTGGTGCAACTGGGTTTGCAGCACACAAACCATAAACGTGACTATGATTAGAACTGGGTGGGACATGGTTTTCCTATTCAGCAGGATTTTTAAGATCATTTCCCTTCCACTGAGATGCAACCGAGACCTTTTGGAGTTTGAAGTATTTGTGGTTCCAGGGGGGATTGCAGATACCCTGTTGATCTAGGGTGTTTGAATGAGATGTAAAGGGGGAAAGTCTGTTTCTCCCATTAAATCTGGCAGAATAGAGAGGTATGACCCTGGATTTGTCTTGTCCTAGTTACTGGTTTTCACCGCCATGGGGACAGTCACAGTCTTGCATGTTTCCTGGGGCAAAGAAACCTTTTCTAAGGATGGCTTCAAATGTCCTCCAAAATAAAACCAAGCTAGTACCTTGTTTCATATCAAGGCTCCAATGTTTGAGAAAGTGTGGGGTCACTTTGTATCTCTGGTGTCGGCTTCACTAAAGAGATGGGAACGTTGCAGATGAACCAGCTGATCACAGTGGTTTGGATAAGAACTCTTGCTTTTGGGTCTCTGTCCAAAATGTCTTTGACAGTGCTCCATCACTTGCTCCTGTTTTGGTGGAAGGAATTTTTTTTCCTGTCGTTAATTCTAATTTCTCTTTGTAAAACAACTGCCCTTCCTTCTCCAAATAGAAATTTGTCTGAGTTTGGACATTGAGTCTTGCTGTGCTTTCATGCTCTGGAATAGTCATTTTTATGTATTTTATTTTGTCCTCTTTGTGAATGTGCTCGAGATGGTCTGAGTCATCTCGGTCCTCTTTGTCATAAATGAAGCAGCTCAAGTTTTTAAAGCCCTTGTTAAGTGTAAAGCATTTTTGCTACCTCTTGAACATTTGTGACTTCTTCTTGCATCCAGTCCTGAAGACAATGCAGCCAGCCAAGCAGCTTGCAGAATTGCAGTCTTGGCAGAACCAGCTATAGAGCCCTTCGAGTCACTCTTCCGAGTGCCCAAAGTGCACCACGGCTCTGCCAGCCAGGGCATGGAAAGAACTTCTTGCATGCTTGGACCCCCAAGCCTGCCAGAAAGGGCTGGTTTTTGGGATGCTCTCCTCTGCAGCTGTGGTCTACCAACCTTTTTTCAAGGGCGTTTGGAGCAGGGTTGTGAAAACAGATTTTTACTAAACAAGCCCCAATTACCAAGCTTTTCACCTGGCTGCTTGGTCCTCCCTGTTATTTGCCGTGCTGTCACGCGAGTTTGTAGCGACAGCAATTTTACATGACGTTAGGATATCCCACTGACCGTGGCTGGTGGCTTGGGGACCTGCCAGGCAGCTGGGTCCTCGTTCGAGTGCGCTTCGTCGATGTCATACAGCACTAAATTTTTAATCAGAAAGTCACACAGTGCTAAGTCAAATGCCTTACAAAAGTCTATTATTTCTTCGCAGTTACCTTTATCTGCCAAAATTGTAATCTCATCAAAGAATAAAATCAGGTTTGTTTGACAAGGCCTATTTTCCATAAAATTGTGTTGACTGACATTAATTATGTTCCTATCATTTAATTCTTTATTAATGGAATATCATATCAGCTTTTTCCATTATTTCTGCTGTGATGGATGTCAAGCCAACTGGTCGATAATTGCCCAGGTCGCTCTGCTCGCTGAGCTACACCACCATGTTTGCCCTCCGGTCCGCTGGAGCTTCCCTCCTCTTCCCAGATGGATGAAATTTTGGCATCTGTTCTCCTCGGCCAGATGATTTGGTGTCATGGAATGCTCTCATACTGCCAAAGATGGCTCACGCAGAGAATGTCCCCCCTTCCCCCATCCTCAGGCCCAGGCAGCCAAGGGGATCTCCGGTCCTTATCTCTACCCACCAGCTTTTTTCCTCCTGTTTTCTTCTCCCTTCTGCTGAGGAGGGACTGAGAGCGGCTGGGTGGGTGACAGGCAGCCAGCCATGGTCAACCTGCCACAGCAGACTTCGAATGTGCTCAGAGGTGTCACGGAGAGGCCCAGAATGATTCAAAGAAGTTCTTATGGGGCTGAAATGAGGCTCCAAGGGTGGTGGCCACCCTTTGCTTTTGGAGCAGTAGAAGTCATCCCGCTCTGGGAGCGGTGTGTAGATCAGAGAGAGGACACAGGGCCCCCACAAAGCAGCCTCAGAGGGTCTGGGTTGCCTCTTGGGTGCCGTTAGGAAGAGACATTTACAACCGCATGCCTGCGAGGGATGGCTGAGCAAGGCCTCTGTTGTCTGGGGTGTTTAGGATGCTGCAGAAGATGGTTCTAACGTGATTTGGCAGAAGGTAGTGATGGATATGTCTCAGCAGCTCTCATGACCTCGGGGTGCGTGGGTTCCGGAAAGACCAGGATTTGCTGCCATGTTTAAAACAAACCGCAGGTCTGTGTCTGGCTCCAGGCCTTACTGAATCCCTGAGCCTCGAGACACCTGTGGGCATTGTGACTGTGTTCTTGGCCTTGGGATGTTCGCTTTTGACCTGGAAATGTTGTTGAATCTGCTGGTGGTGCCCCTTGGTGGGGGAGAATGCGAGGGCAGCTGGTAGGCGCTTACCCAGAAGAGGTTTGTGTTCCGCCGCTATCTGTAGTGCCCAAGATGGCCATGCTTCTGCAGATCTAATGTGACTTTCTCTTTTTGGTAAGGGCGAGGGAGGAGAGGAGCTGTGGTTTGCTTTATCTGTGCTAGAGAGAACAGTAAGACCATGCACAGCTTGACTCCTCTTGCTGCTTGAGGCATCGTAGCTCCATGGGAAAATAGTTTGGGGATGACTCAAGGGAGGAAGGCAGAAGACCAGCGTTCCCTGACAAGCTGAATATTTTCAGGATTTCTTCCTCTCCGTCCCATTTTGCTGATAATTTCTTTTCTCCCCATCTCTCCCAGGTTCCTCAGTGACCCAGCTGCTGGCCCGGGACCTGGACAACGATCCCCTGGTCTTCGGCGTGGTGGGTGAGGAGGCCAGCCGCTTCTTCGCGGTGGAGAGCGTGACCGGTGTTGTCTGGCTCAGGCAACCCTTGGACAGAGAGGTAACGCCACTTGCTGCTGAGAGCATCCTCTGCTGAGGGGAGGGGGAAAAAACTATCGCCACTCAGATAAATGGTGGCTCTTCACCTTCTGTGGTAGCTGAGATGTGGCCTGGGTGTTGCTCCCACGTGGAGTTGGGAATCCAGGTGTGTCCACATCAGGGTCTGTCCCTAGCCACCCTGTCACTGTCCCCAGACCAGTGGGGACACGGGGAATAAGCAGGGTGCTCTGGTTCCATCTGGCTTGTTGGTTTTCCTGGATCCTAGAATAATATTTGCAAGTTCAGAAGTAAAGAAAATAATAAATGGAAATGATCTACTAAAGAGCAGGATGCTTATGCATTCAGGGAAATTTACAGGCTCCCTCTTTAAACCTATATTCCGATCCTTTACTATTTAAAACAGCGTGTGAAGAGATGTGAGGTATGCCTGTTTATTCAATCTCATCGTGATTTTTCATCATCTTGTAGATTCAGGCTGCCAGATGCTAATTTTGGCAAGATTCTTGCCTCAAAGCTGTTTCACACCCCTATTTTCAATGGTAGTTTTGGTGTGCAAAGATGGCATCCCATCCAGGTGCCTGTTTTACAAAAGCCCTGGCCCTTGCCGCATTCCTGGTGCAAGGAGGAAGGGATAGCACAGGTGCTTGGACCGGAGCTTGGTAAGACTGGGAAAATACTACACGACCTAGGCATCGTGCTTAATTTCCCCTGTGCTTTGGTTGCCTGTGTTTAGTACTTCCTTTGCCAGCAGTGGCATTGTGAAGATAAAACCCATTAACAGACGTGACAGTCTGTGCTGGTGGTCCAGGCTGGAGTTAGCCAGATGTAGGGATACAGAGGAGCAGGACAGTGGATACTGCTCAAGCAGGGGAAGGGCAAACCCAATTTCACAGCGTTAAGAGCAAGGCTCTGGAAAAAGAAAGTGTTTTTCTTCACCCCTCTCCCCTCCGCCTCCCCGTGCCAACAGCTGCTGGCATGAGTCATAAATCTTCCCTTATTCAAATGCCTAGCGCTTCCCAATACTTACAATAACAGCTTTAATCCGAGGAGGGTGATCAATAGATTTTTAGGTGTCTTTTGGTGGAGGATGGGAAGGGAAGGAGATGAGCAGAGCTTGTGTGCATGGCTGGGCTGAACTGGGAGAGCACCCTGCACCCATCGACTGGTCCCAGGGGCTCAAAGTCAGCGATACGTGGAAAAGGGTGAAGACGGACACGTGCGTAGCTTGGAATGGATATGGGGAAGGCGTAAATGGCAATTTATAGTGGAGGAAGCAGGATGGCATGGGAGGGAAGCGATGGAGGTAGATGGCACGCTGGGAGCAGAGAACGCTGGCCTGGATGCATGCGATCGAAAAGTCAGGGGAGAGAAAGCCATACAAGAAAAGTGACGGGGAAAGAAAAGCAAGAGATCAATTCTTGTACAATGGAGGAGAAAAAGAGAGACTTGAAAAGGGAGAGGGAGTCATAGTAAGGTAAATGGTGCAGGAAAAGGGAAAATAGAGAAAAAGAGGAAGGAGCGAACGTACAGAGGCAAAACAATTTTAAAATATTTTTTTACTCCCACGAAGACTGGGAGGAAAACAGGTTTTAAAACAAAGACGGACTCTGAGTCTTAAAAAAAATATGTGCTAAAATGAAGGATGGAGACAGAAATTAGCATGTGGCAGCTTTCTCTCATTATTTTATCAAGTTTTTAAAATTTAAATGCTCAACAGGTTGCTGCTTATCTCCTATTTTTCCTTTCTTCCCTACTGCTTTGTCCCTCGCGGTGGTACTGATGAGCAGGGGGGAAACAGGGGTGAAAAGCACTGACGCAGCAGGGTGGGATGTCACAAGGAGCAGAGGTTCTCCTTTCCATCAGTATTTCAGCTCTTTGTTCTGCCTGCAAGCATTGCCCTGAGGCAGGAGCTAGGAAAGGCTTTCTCAGGTTGAATTCCCCAGCTGTTTGCATGGGGGGCCTGGGGCAGGAGGAGGTGCACGCTCTGGTGAGCTGTTCCCCAAACCCTTCTCCAAGATGAACTGCTACTCTGGTACAAGCAGAGCTCCTGGTCTGGGCACCAGTGCCTGCTGCCTGTCCCTGAGCCGATCTTATTAGGAATAAATCAACCAAATCTGCAGCACAGAGAGCCATTTCAAGCTTGCTTTCCAGTCTTGCCTGCATGATGCTTTGGAGACATCAAGTTGCTGTGCTCTAGCAGCTCAGGGGCACTGGGGGTGGGAAGGGATGCTGGAGGAGGCAGGGATGGCTGGGACTAGGGGAACCGAAACACCAGATGGTACCCAGGTACCAGACAGGCGTGGTGGTCCGAGTCCTGCTGTCCATCCCTGTGTGCTTCCTTGGTAAAACGTAAGCGAAACGATTGCTGGTGGAAAAGAAAGGTCAGGAAGAAGTTGTCTGCCTCCACTAGCAATGTCCCCCTGTTCCCTCTTCCCCACTTGTCCCTCACCCCAGCACCAGTGACTTTAATATATTGCTATTTAAGACCAAGCTCTTAATTTAGTTAAAGCAATAATGGGCAGAGGGGCCAGCACAGGCACTTTTTTGAATGGGCTTATGGGATTTCAGCCAGTTCTTACCACAGACCCTGGGCTTATCCCAGTGTTCCCAGCTACGTGATATCCCAAGAACTGCCGCGTGGCAGGTAAGTTGGGAAAGAAGCAGCAGCAAGATTTAGATGTCCTCAGTGAGACTGTGTTGTATTGTCATCTCGAGCAAAAGCTAATTACACAGCTTTTTCTTTAGACTTTCTTCTCTCTTTGCATCGTCCGTGTATGTTGCAGTTGGAGATGGTGCTGGGTCACAGTACGCTGGGGGTGGAGAACTGCTTTTCTGTGCCTTGCACTTACTCCCTCTCACTGCTAAAAGCAGGCAGCCTGGGGTGTCGGGGACCGGGCAGGCTTGCAAAGATTGCCGGTGCCTGCTAGCATGCTGCAGAAGGTTAAACAGCAGGATCCTCTCATCTACTTTAGCCTAGATATCTGTTTAAAGTTCTTGGCGTCTAGCTGGGGAGTCGGTCCTTAGTCCCCGTACCCTCCTGACCCAGGGCAGAGCGGCTCCCAGTGCCTGTGAAATACACTGGAGCCCCGCTGGCATTAATATTTCTCAGCATTTTATACTCAATGTAGGTAATCGCACTCAAGCGCCCCTTCTCTTCTTGAAGGTCCTGAAAGCATTTTGCATGTAATAATATTGGCTAAAAGTCCCAAGCCTGCCATCTGCAGATAAACACTACAGTATCTTTAATTATATGTTTTTCTTCTCCTTCCCTTTCAGACTAAGTCAGAATTCACGGTTGAATTTTCTGTCAGTGACAGCCAAGGGGTAAGTGTGACTTCTCATTTCATGGTCTGCGGCACGGGCAGAGGGGAGCGGAGAGGATGAGCGTGGGCTGCTGGGGGACCTTCTGCATCGCCCCGGGGGGGTCTGGGGAGCAGGACTGCCGCTGGCCATCACTTGCCAAAAGCCCAAGTCAGAAAACAGAGCCACAAGCTTGTTTTAGGTTTTAAATCCAGGCGCAAAGCTGACACCCCGCTCCCTGTCGTTATCCTTGTGACCGCAGGTGATCAAAGGGACAGTCAACATCCAAGTCGGAGACGTGAACGACAACGCCCCACGGTTCCACAACCAGCCCTACAGCGTCCGCATCCCGGAGGTAGGGATTGCCGCAACCTCGCCGCGCAGCCTGGCTTCTGGCTTTTCCCTCGGTGGCCGCGCTTGCTGTCTGGTTGCCACCGCAGAGCTGGCTGCGTGAGGGCCGCCAAAGTACAGGACCGTCCTCCTGCCCTGGACCCTTACTGGGGGTGGGAGGAGGATTAAATGCCTGGAAGTTATTGTTGCCTGAGAATGGGCAGAAGCAAAGCGGCCGTGTTTTGGGTGTTGGCAGGTGGAAGAGGAGGTTTGGAGCTCAGTCTTTGCAGCCTTGGTGATGTCTTTCCCGTGACCAATGTGAAGTTTGAGAATAGCTGTAAATGGGAATCTGTTTCTTTTCTTCTTCCTTTGAGCAAGAGGGGATGTGCAGCCCTTGTCGCAGAGGTGACCTGAGGCAGGAATAGATATTTCTCCAAACACCTGATTTCTGGAAGAGTCCTGCCCAAAGGCTTCTGCCCTTGCTGGTGGTTTCCTTTAACAGCTCCATAGCAGAACTTGTCCCATGATGTCCTAGGAATAAAATAGGTAGGAGGGGACCACAGGACATCATCTGGCCCAAGCTGCCACTAAAGCAGAGAGAATTTTCTTGTTAGATCATGTTGCTCAGGACTTTATCCAGCCAAGGGTTGAATATCTCCCAACGACAGAGTTTCCACAACCTTCTGCCACTCTTTCTCCATGCTGGCCATTGCAAAGGAGGTGACACCTAGTCACATCATCAGGAGGAGCTTCTTCACCTAGAGCTCAGCTTGGCAGAAATACGCCAGGAACTTACAGATCTGATGTGAATTTAAACTTTAAATATGTGGAGTGAAAGGTGGTCGCTGGTGCTAGGCGGACAAGGTCAGGGTATTACATTTGAAACAGGGGATTAATGGGGCATTTCATGTCCTCCTCCAGTGGAGGAAACCTCTCCTCCTTGCACCCTGGCGCCGGGGCAGAGCCCGTTTTTCCCAGAGCATGCCTCGGGGTGTGGAGGAGGTCAAGTGTGCATCTGTGTGTGTGAAATCAAGCAGTCTTTGGTAATTGAGAGGTACAAACGATTGTGTTACAACGGTTTATTTAATATGCTGGCTGCTGATGCCCTGCCGTGCTGGGCTTTGATCTTTCCCTGTCCCTCTGCTGTGAGGATGAGGTTTCTTCATTAAGTTGCTTGTGATGTATGAGCTGGGAGTTTTAGTCTCATCTTTGCGCCAAGTCATCTGAAACCTCCCTTTGAGAATGACACTGGGTCAGAGTCATTTCTTCTCCTCTTTAAAGCACGAGCGGTGCAGAAATGACTTGGCAAAACCTGCATGAGCTGCTCCTCGCTCTCGCCTTTCTGCTCGGACCTCTGGAAGCTGATGGGTGGCCTTCTTGCCTTGCTGCCACACCTCCCGGTGATGGTCTGTCTGCAGAGGTCTGCAAAGCAAAAGCAATGTCGGTACGACTGAAGGAGAATTGTCTCCTCTCCCCTGCCCTCAGATTTACCTCTGTTTTTGCTATTTACAGCACCTGGTACAGAGGACTCCCTTTTCCATGTGAAAAGAGAGATGGAGAGTGGTTTTCTGTGTCTCCCCCGGGAACTGATGCTGTGTTAAGCCTCGGTGTTTATATACCCAGAGCAGCTGTGCCATATCTCTTCTTGTTCGTCGCTTCTGCCCTAAGAGCTGATGTTGCAAACCTTAAGCCTTCCACATTTCTGATCTTAACCTGTGTCAAACCTGGGGAGCCGGGAGGGCAAAGGTTCGGTGCTAGTTTGGAAAATTAAGGCTGGCCAAGGAAAGGGAACTGCGAGCACGCGATCTGGACAAAAAAATAAATGAAGAGGAGGCTGAACCCCAGAGCTTCTCTCTCGCCTGTCACACTGCTTTGCACGTGAGCCGCGGTTCTGCTGGGATGGGATTTCCAGGACTGTCTAATTGTTTGGGGTAGAGCAAGCCCAGTGCTTCCCCCAGTGTGCCCGCTCTGCCACTTGGCCTTCAGAGCTGCGCTTTTCTGGAGGTCGGCCTAATCTAATTATAAGGCGTCGAGTGCCAGTTTCCAGTTTCCATCCGTGATCTTTAACCAAGGGCACTGATCAGAAGTAATGAGCCACAAACCTGTTGCTCAGCCAGCATCCTGAAGGCGCTTCCGTTCTTCTGCCGGGGAAAGTGCCTTTCCTCATCAGGCGCTGCGAGAGCAGGGGATGGGGTCCCACCACCCAAACGTGACCCTCCAAGGGCTGCGGCCCACGGGAGATGTGAGCAATGAAGTTATTCTGCAAGCGCTGGCACGGCTCTCAAGGAAGAGATGCCCACTTGCTTTGAGAGCTTTGCTGGGCCACGAGTTTTCCCTGTTGCTTATCCGTAAGTACTCGAAGCTGGAGGTGATGTGGCGTGGAGATGTGCCTTCAGAAGCTCATGGTAGGGGACGACAGTGTCCCCAGGTCACCCCCATGCTCCAGACAGCTCGGGCGAGCAGCGAGGGTGTGGGTAGCAAAATCTGTCTCAAAGAGTGCCCAGCCGAAGCCGAAGGGCCTATAGCTAATGAATAATCAGGGGCTGGAGCTTGGGGACGGAGAAGAGGCTAGCAGAAGTGCTGGTGCGGCTTTGCATAGACTGGCTCTGCGCAGAATTGGCAGCTAATGAGGGTTTTTCTCTTTTTAATTTTGAGATAAATGGATATATCGATTTGCAGTTGTCCTAGCTAATGGAGCAGCAACAGAAAGGCTATTTAAACCTCACTGCTATTGTGTGGCACTAGGAAAGTCAAAAGAAGAGTGTGCATAAATAAATGGAACATGAAGTAAACTGACCTTTAAAAACAATACTGCCTCTAAATACCCATCCTGGTGTTTTACGCAGTCCGCTTGATTTGAGAATGGGAATTTATTTGGGCACGGGCTGCAGACTGCGATTCCTCGCTAGCATGGGGAGGGGGAGAGGATGCCCAGTTTAACCGTGGGCTCCGCCATGTCGCAGCAGCTCCGATTACCCAGACCGGGGATCGCTCGTGTGTCGGGCTGATGCCACTGGTCCTCTGCGTTCGTTGTGTCTTAATCGCATCCCCGGCACCTGCCTGGAATAGCTGAGTGAGGGCCCGCGTGTCGGGAGAGGGACGTTGCTCCGGCGTAATCGTCCGTCCTGTCTGGGCAAGGGCGCCCCGTGATTTGCTTGTCAAAAGGCAACGAGGCGGTGCGGACGCTTTCAAGTCTGTAAAGAAAAGGGGAATCCTGCTAGAATTGGCAACTTAATTCACCAAGCTGGCCTCGACAGAGCTCATTAAGTTCTCGTGTATTCATTTCAGGCTAATGGCTGTCATGCTGACTGCTGTTTGATTTGCTATAATAGACTTTTATGGCTTTCCAGTTTGCTAGGACGTGTGCGCCTGTGTCTGTGCCCTGTGGTGCTGCTGTAGTACATTAGTTAGCTGCTCATGTGCTTGCTACTCTGACCTTCAGGGTTTGTTCTCCTTTTGGTTGCACCCCTCGCAGTTCACCTCTTGCACATGCTCTTTTTTCCCCTCCTCATCCTCACCCAGCCCCAGGGTACCATATTTCCAGGAGTTGCAGGGTTTGGCTTCTCAGACAGGAGAGAGATATTGCTGAGCCCGTGGCAGGCTGTTGTGGCGATGCCTCAGTTTCTGACAAGGCCGATCTGCTTTGTCTAATCTCTTTTTCCATTTGACTGGATCTGTAGGAAACCCAGTCTTGTTGGATTGTCACAGTTCAACGCTTTTACGTGAAGCGAGCAAGCGAAGTGGAGCCAAGCCCCCGCCTTGGTTTTGCGGTACCTGGTGTGACATTGGGGTTGGGGGGGACTGTCCCCCCTGGGTGCCTGCTAGGCTTTCCAGTCCCACCTTCCAAGCAGGAGACCTTCTGGGGCACGCAGCCCTCCGTTTGCCTTTGGTGCGAGCAACCTTTCAGCTTATGCTTAAAAGGCACGGCTCTGCAAGCCTCTCTCCTGCCTCTGCTCCTTCCAGGTGCTACACCATCTACAGGACCACATCTTGGGTCCTGCTGAGGGT
This sequence comes from Buteo buteo, assembly GCF_964188355.1. Lineage (NCBI taxonomy): Eukaryota > Metazoa > Chordata > Aves > Accipitriformes > Accipitridae > Buteo > Buteo buteo. The sequence goes on along the minus strand of NC_134174.1, from coordinate 29,893,992 downwards.
CCTCAAACCTTGAAGGCCATCGTGTGGTGTGGTAACCAAGTCTGGTAGCTTCCTGTGAAGAGCTGTTTTCCCCCGTGATCCGCCAAGATCCTGAGCTTGTTGATCAAGTTCAAACCGTCCGTGCCCTTCTCTTGGCCCCGGAGCATCGGCAGTTTTCACGTGCTGGCAGAAAAGTCACTTAATTGTTGGTTTCTTTGCTGAATGTTGCCTCGGGAGGTTTCTAGCGAGGTTTTCGCTCCTTCGGTGCTCTCCTCACCTCATTCGTCCTGTTATGTTTAACACGCTGAGTGATTTATGAAGTAATATGTATTACGGGGTAACATCTTCCAGCAAAAAGCTGTCTTCAGCCAGGCTCTGGGCCAAAGACTGCCGTTTACAGCCCCAACCATTCATGAGATGAGAGTTGCACCACGGAAAGGTATCTGTAACTTGACAGGAGATAGTAATTATAACGGGGCTCTGTTTTCAAAAGGCACTCACCGCATCTATAACCACAGCCATCCAGTTTGGGAATGTGCTCGTCTTGTCTGGAGTTCGAGCAAGCACTGGTAAAAGGCAGGGAGTTTAAAAATAGAAAGGAAAGTTTCTGGACAGCACGCAGCGTCGGCTAGGTAACTACAGTCCAGCTTGCAGGTATCGCATCTCCTGAACTCAGCCCTGATTTACCAATTTATTTTAATTGGGAGGCAGGCAGGCACTTACCATCAACAGCAGTCCCTTCTGCTCAGGGAGTAGCCTTTGGGATTGAGCCTTCACAAGCTGCTGGTCACCGTTTCCATCCTTAATATGGTGGTGTAGTTGAAATAGTGGCTTTTATGATTTTTTTTTTTTAATTGTGCAGAAAAGCGTTTGACGGGGAGGGGGAGAGAAAGAAGGGGACAGTCACTGCCTTGTCCCATTGCACAGCCTGAAACCAGAGCATGCTAGATGGTGAGCAGGGGCAGGGAGGGTCAGAGAAAGCCCCCAAAGCCCTAGCAGTAATTAAAATTATTATTTTGCTTTAAATGGTAATAATGTCGGTAATTACATCAGTTTCCCTGCCATCCTGCCCGGGAGTCTTCAGGGGCTCATATAATTCTATTGCGATGGCTCCGAGGCCTGATGCTGCGCATATGAAGCAGCTGCAATGAGCTTGAGCTCCCACTTCAGCCACATTAGCCATTCCCTTGCACGCTCCCAGACACCTTTTGGGTTTGGTGTTTGGGTTTTTTCTGCCCCCTCCCTCCTTTAAATAAAGAGCCTTTAAATTGAAGGAGATGATAACAGAACTGATAAGAAAGACGTTCCTGCCATGTTGCAAAATGGCCTGTAATCATTGCTGGCTGCTTTCCTTCCTTGCCTTTTTTCCTTCTTTTTTTACCCCCTTCTCCCAGCTTACTGTTTTCCTTCTCTCCCTGCCCTTATGCTTCCGTGTGGACTTTAGAATGGCACAAATAATTTACAATGAAGAACTTATCCACCAAATCCAGCCTTCAGCTTCCTCCGCCACCTTTGTGAGCACAAAATTTGCAAGCGTATCAAGCTCCTCTGCAGCACTTCAGATGCTATTTATTTATTTACCTATTTATGGTGTTTGGGCCTTTTTTTTTTTTTTTTTTATTTCCTAGAGAGGCGACAAAAAAGTTAGCTAATAATTCAAGCTGTGTTCATTAAACACTGTTGACCAGAAGCAAGCTGCTCCCCTTTCCTGGGTAGGGAAGCATCTCCATCTCCCCTCCACCCTGGTATCCCATCGGCACGGCCGGTGCTGGGGACCGAGGGTGATTTCTTGCCGCCGGTGCCTGTTGAAGCGGGAGGTGAGGTTTCGACTGCTGCTCGCTGCAGCGAGAGGGTCTCTGTTGCACAGGTACGTGGTGATAATGTGCAGCAGGTGAAACATTTGCCAAACTTGCCGAGCATCCTCGCTTTTTATTGTGTTCATTGTTGCTGGGTTTCAAAGCCAGCCTCAGTCAGCCCTGAGGGACTAGTTGGCTGACAAAATAACAAGTTAGATCTCTAAACCATCTCTCTGGCTTCACAGAGCTGATCACTATACGTTTGTTCTGATGTTTCTCCTTTCCAGGTTTTTTTTTTATTATTATTATTTTTGAGCAACCTTTAATTACTTTCCAACTTTGTCCAGCAAACTCGTGGAAGCAGAGACACGTTGTGAGGGGTGTGTCCTCCCTTCAGTAGTCTTAAGTGCAGGTGTGCTGTCCATCTATTGAAAAGCCATCTTTTAGCTGGATGAGATAATTCTTTTGAGAGGGTTTCATCTGCTCTGTAATCACTAGGTAGAATATAATATCCCTCAAAGAAATCATGCCTTCTCCCCTCCTCTCTCAACCCCAGCCTGCATGATCCGCCACGATGGGGCTATTTCTATATTGCTCGGAAAGATTGAATGTTAAAACGTATCTTTACATGGAGATTTTGCCAGCAGTGCCGTGGGATGCCCTTTTTCATCAGTCATCGAGAGGCCGTCTCTGGGCTTGCACTGGCATGGAAGAGCAGAAAGAAGGGGAGCTGAGAAAGCAGCAAGCGGGTAGGGACTGAGGGATGTGAATAATGCACAAGTCGTCAGGCTGAGTTTACTCTGACGGGTGGGATGCCATGTGCGTTGGCACACTGGGTACATTCGGCTCTTGGGCGAGTTTGTAAATATTCATAAGGATCCCCACTTTCCACATGCAAGCGAAACGTAAAGGGGCTGTTTAAGTGCAGGGAAGTTCAGGCGCTGTCTTGGGCATTTGTTCTGGCTTTCAGATGCTGGCAGTTCCTGCGGGCAAGAGCTTGGAAGCGCACCAGGCAGCGGCTGCCATCTTCTCCCTGCTCTTTTCTGCCAGCACCGAAGAAAGGCACTTAAACGAAACGGGCTGCAGTGCATTGAGTGAAACAACATTTGGGCTAAAGGGTTTGCGCAGCTGACACCAAAGATGTCTGCGGGATTTACGTAGAAACTTTTTTTTCAAGGGGGTCAGGTGCTTATTAAAGAGTCACGCTGCATCTGTATGATAAGACATGGAGGATTTGAGCGGCGTGGCTTAGGTACGGGGGGTTGCACGGGGCTGGGAGGTTTGTGGAGGTCTCTCCTTTGCTTGCACAGAGAAAGCTGTTGTGTGATGAAGCAGGGGCTCAGCTCTGGAAGCATCCTTCCCGCTGAAGGTCATCTGCGTGCAAGTTTTTTGTCATTATCGCTGATGCGTATGCTGTGACGCCAGATGGAGAACGTCAAAGGGTCTTGAGTGACGTCTCGGGGAGAAAGAAAGTCTCCACCTCTAGCAGTCCTGTCGCTTGTCTGGCTTCGCTGGTGAATAGGAGGCCCTGGTCCTTTAAAACACGTGCCCGAGGAGTGAAATGAGAGATGCAACAGAAACTACTGGGGCGGAAAACTCCAAATGGCGTGGAAGTAATGTGTAAAGTGTCCTGGAGATAACAGTCATTTCCACCAGGCAAAACTTGGGCTCTTTCTGGAAGGATACTGCAGCAAGGGAGGGGAGGGGGGGCAGCCTGAAAATTAGAAATGGTCATGCTGTTCTGACCAGCATAATGCTGGGGTAGACGAAGGGGACAGGGGAAGCCAGAAAGGGGAGAAACCAGCAGATTTAGAGCTGCAAGGAAAGCTAGTGCAGGGCAGCAAGCAACTCGGTGCCTCTGTGGAGGAGCCGTCGTGCTGGGAAAATAAGACTCCCGGAGCCAAAGAAATAATCTTGGGGTAGAGGAAGAGAAAGTGTACAGAAGCATTCTCCAAGCAAGGAGCACCCAGACAAAGAGGAGAAAGGTAACTGAGACAAACTGGGAATCGCTTCTCTCGGAAGAAATGGGGACAAGGAACAACATCCTCGCTCGCCGAGCTCCTGAGCAGTCCCGGGACACAGACATGCTCCCGGGTGCCCCGTAGGAGTTTCTTCATATGGGTGCTGAGGCCCTGCATCTGCCTGTCCCTTGCTGATTTTCAAAGCTCTGACTTCATTGCGGGGTGTCCGTCCCAGACCCATCCCCGAGGCCAGGACGATGCCTGAGCTGAGGACGGCGGATGCCGAGCGATGAGAGTTCCTCGGGATCCCCTCGGCCCCTCCGGAGCAGAAGTGATGGCTTGGGGTCCTACAGCATCTCTTGCTGCAGCAAGAGAAACTTAGGCTCGGGCTGAAAGGCTGCTCCTTTCCAGGGGGTTGGAAGCGCCCGCCCGGGGCGTTGGAGCCCAACCCTTTCGGTATAATTACACTTACACATCTGGGCAGCAGATGGCTTCAAGGTCTCTTCCATGTCCCCGGCAGGAGGAAGGGCTCTCTGCTGCCAGAAACAGGCAGAGGAGCGAGGAGCTAATGAATGTGACCTGCTAGCAATTAGGTTTTGGTTTATCTCCCTTTCCTCTGGTTACGCTATTCTCCCAGAAGCCTGGGACGTAACTTATTATCTCGTGCTAGCCAGCAAAAGCCGCGTCCCCTCCCTTCGCATCCCTTTTTTGTTTACCTCCCTCTCTGTACATCATCTTTTAAGTCAGCAGCGGGAGCGTGTCTGGCCATAGAAATGTTTATTAACACATTCAGGCTGCAAAGGCAACGTGTGGGTAGCAACAGCTTGGTGCAAGGCAGCAGAAGAGCCTTCACTTGAAAGTGTTGTGGGGTTTTTTAAATTTCCTTTTTTTTTTTTCTTTTTTTTTACTGATGTAATCATGCAGTTTGTTGTTTCGGGCTCCTTTTCCAGTTGTGCTGCCTAAGTTAAGGTACGATTAAGGTCATACTAAAATGCACCGTGCTGGGGGACGGTGCCCCAGCTGCTGCCATTTTGGGTATACGGGCTCTTTTCAACCTGCAATAATTGAGCTCAGCAGCAGACCTATGAGGTGGGCACATGTTAGCATCCTCGCTCAGTGCAGCTAGGGAAGGTGAAGCTAGAGCTGGCAGAAGAGGCTTGCCAAAGCATTTTTTCAATAAAAATGCTGGTTTTAATTAAGATGGAAATATTTAGGAAAAATGTTGCCATTTTGACAGCAAAGCTGGGCAGCAATGGTGTTTCAAAAGAACAATAAAAATCACTCTTGCAATAGATTCATTCCAATTTCTTTTTCAGAATTGCATTTTGTGTTTTATTAGTTTGTAATGTGTCAGTGACAGCCATGTATAATAAGCTTTCTCCTGCTGGTCATACTTTGTGCTAAAATAATAACTAAATCAGTCTCTCTATATGTTTTTTTAAATATTTATGTGTGAACTGAACTGTTTGTACCAGTTTCAAACTCTTTTCATTACAAATGGAAGAAATTTGATCCAGGAAGAAGTTTCAATCAGTATTAGGCAGCCATTGCTTAATTTCAACAGTTAATTGCTGTTGAAACTTAAACCAGGGTTGATTTATTTTGTCAGTGTGAATAATGAAGAGAGCAGGAAAATTGAATATAAGGTTCAAGGCAATTTTGTTTAAAGAAAAAAAAAAAAACAACTGAAAGTTTTTGATTTCCAGGATTTACTTTACAGGAGATTTGAAAAGCTTTTTTTTTTTTTGCCTTTTTTATTTTTTTCTTTCCCTCTAAATGAGGGTGCAAACCAAATCTGGGTAGACGTGGGTTCAGACAGTGGATGTTGTGCGGGAAGGCTTGGCCCGGGGCGGCGTGCTGCCGAGCCGCCGGGCATCTACGGAGATCATCTCCACTGCTGCAATATTGCCGTCAGGCCCGCTCCCTTCTGAGCAGCAGAATTGAGCAAATGTGCGGTAAATGAGCTTTGCAAATACGCTTTTGCGGTTTTCTTGCCTCCCCGCCACCCCTTTCCCGGCTCCTGCTGTGTTTCTGCTGCTCTGCCTTGCTCTCCAAATGTCAGGCTCTGCTCTTTTTTTTTCAGCATGAGCAGCTTCGCGAGGCAGTTTTTGTGCACGCACGCACTTGCACGTGCGTGCAAAGGGTCTCGACAAATAGCACCGTGCGAGCCAGGCTCTGTGTCCTAATGCAGTACGTCTCCAAATAACAACGGGAAGCGTGAAGGCGTACGTGGGTGGAAGGAGGGAGCTGGTGGCTCTTGCCCTGTGTCGCAGAGCCCATCACCCACCCCTGGGTTTAGGGATGGGAGTTGTTTGTCCCTGTCTTTCGAGGGATCGACCTTCTTCAGTGTGCTCCGGGGGTCTTGCCGGGGTGCCAGCGTGGTGTATTTTGGCCACAGCCCACCCGTCTCCTCCAAGCTCAGGCGATGGTTATACTGACAGCCTCCTTGTTTTTCAAACCTGCCTTGGTTTTCATCACGTTGATAAGACACTTCCAGCTAGGCTTGGCCCGCAATTGTAAATCAAACTTGAAAAGGTAATGGGAAGGAGGGAAGGGAGAAGAGGAGATAATTAATCAAGTCGGCCACCTCCTGCCCAGCCTGCATGTGCTGAGTCTTGGTTGCTCATACGTGTTTGGAGGCACCTCCTGCTTAGATGACCTGGGATCTGGCTATTTGTGTTAGGGTGGCCACCAGCACTACCTTCATACTGGTATTTAAGGAGGAAAAAAAGGAGTTTGTAACTGGTAGGCTCATCCAAGGCATTTTTTTTAGCAATTCTCAGTTCATTACCAAGAGTGGAAGATGTAAATATCTTTCCCTGATTAGTAAATCTTTATTTAGAGGTAAGTTGAGAGCGCAGCGCTCTGAGCTTTGGAAGAAGAGGGACCTACCTTTGCTTCGTACCATAACCGGACCTTGATGAACAACCTGAATGGGGAATAATTTCTGCTGCGTCTGTGATTTGGAGGACCCCAAACCTACACGGGTCAGGAGCTACTGAGCCAGCACTTGGGAAATCGCTCTATTAAACGTGCTGGGAACACACAGCCAGATGTGCGTGTGCCGTTTTCTCAGCCTCCCAGGAGAAAACGCTGCCCTCTCTGAGATGTGCTGCCCGTGCCTCACCTTTGAGGTAGGCTGAGAGGGTTAAAGCATAAAGCTGTTCCACTGCAGTGGTTAGCTGATGGCCCGTGAAGCATCGCCGGGATTTTCAGCCGGTTGGTGAAACAGCGGGACAGGTGGATATTTTGTTTTCCTGTATATAATTTGCGCGTTCGGGGAAGGAAATTTTGCAAAGAGGCTGTTTCTTCTGGTACGAGCCCCTGAGGACTACGGCACCGTGGTTCATCCCAGTCCTTGCAGTCAGCGGGGAAATGGGTGTTGGGGCTAAAGGGCAGGTGTTGGGCGAGTGGGGCTGTCTCTGCCCTGTGGGACGTAGCTGCAGCTCTGCCTCTGAGCACACCTACCTTGTGTGCAGGCTCCTGCTTAGGGCCGAGGGCTGTGTGAGCTTCAGGGGCTGGGCTGGGAGAAAGCTGGAAGCCTTGCATCATCCTAACGTGGGTGGGCCAGCCAGGTATTCCACCGCGTGTCACAGGGGACCTTCTCTGCAAGGCTTTCCCTTGACGACCTCATTTCTGAGGGCCTCGAACGCAAGACCTACCCCTATCTGCAGGGCAAATGGTACTTTTTCAGCGAGGTTGCGCCTCCAGAGCACGTGCTTCATCATCGGTCCCTCAATCATCATCTCGCTGCATGCTCGCACGTCGTCTTCGATCTGCTCAGGTGATGTCAGGAGGAGGTCGGCTCTTCTCTGGAAGATGGCAGGTCTATTTTTTCACTTTTAGTTGTATGAAGTAGTGAACCTTCACCATGTTATTTTCTTGTTGCAAGCACCTCTGGAGGAAAAAAAAAAAAAAAGGTATAAGTGGCTGCATTGTGCTGACCTGTCTTTGTGGAACATACGGGGGTGTCGGTGGTCCAAGCATCTCCGAGGAGCCTGATCTCTGTGCATCGGGTGTTTGGGGTTTGGGAGCTCAAGAGGCAAGCGGAGGCTGGAAGAAGAGCAAGAAGGAGCCCGATCCCTGGCAGGAGGGTGCCTGGTAAGGAGAGGCGAAGGCAGCCTAGAGGAGACCTTCAGGAAAGGTGGGCAGCGGGGACAGGAGAGCCAAGCCTCATGCCAGCAGCAAGTTGCATCCCTTCTGCACGTTCGCGCTTGAGGCCGGGCTGCGGCAGGCGTGCTTTTTTTTGGGGGGGGGCGTTGGTTAAAAAGCCTCATCGGAGCGTTATGGAATCGGAATGTGAAGGGTAATTGAGCTGAAAGCCATTCTCTTCCCACAGCCTGTGCTGCGGGACCTGCTGAAGCGCCCTCAAACGCCAGCCCAGGAATCTTGCTGGAATAGCGGGAGGCAGGGGGAGCACCCCCTCGGCCGGGTGCCCTCGGCCACCCTCCTGTGCCCAGTGCTTGTGCGTGGGGGTAGGAGATGGTCCCTATAGGGGTGACGTGGAGGAGAAGCCGGACTAGTGACAGACGAAGGTTTTGTGTGAAACAGGCATGGAAAGGTAAATAGGTTCCTGAGCGGCAATCTCCATTCTTGCAGGCATCGGTCTGCTCTCCGAATGAGTCTCTGCAGCTCGGATGGCATCTCCCTGCATCCGTCTGTGGTCACATCCTCCCGCCGCACCCCTTCCCCGTGCAGAATGTCGGAGCGGAGCCCCACCGAGCATCCCCATGGCCCTTTCCCGTGACACCTCTTGTGCAAATGCCACCCATGCGTGGAGAAAGGCTCCGGACCATTCACTGGCATGGCCAAATGGGTGCTATCCTTGAATAATTGGAAGGATTAGATTAATAAAATTTTTTAAAAAAAGGAATGTGGCTAGTTGGAATGAACGTCATTATTAAACACAACTGTGAGATGTTAGCCAGCGCTCTGGTCCCCTGCCTCTCCAATGGAGGGAACGCGTGGAAGGGGATGGGGTCTTGGAGAGCTGCCGACATGATGGCAAGGAGGGGATTAGCAGAAGACCCCTCTGTTTTGGACCTCCAGTGCAGTGACGGTGTGAAGTGCGTGGCCCGATTGTGTACCTTGTCGTGAGTTATTGATTGCTGAACAGGCGCAGTTAAGTGCCTCTCATTAATATTTGTTTTGGTCTTTTCCCTGAATTCCGATGAGCGGAGGAGATGCTTCTTATCTCTCTCTTGCAGGTTTTCTTTCTAGAGGATTCCTCTGGCTGGTGACAAACCTGGGCTTTGTAGCCTCTCGTCCCACTTTCGGGAGGAGGGGTGAGTTAGTAGCTGACACGAAATCTTGGGAACTCTGCAGAAAGACAGTGAGGAACCAAAATTAACACAAAATCCAGAGGCAAAAATGCTCTGCTCACATCATGCGGATGAAATATGGATTTCCAGGCTTGGATGGGTGTGTAAATCTCTTAAAGGGACTCTTTGGGCACATAGGTCATGCTGGCTAAACTTTTAAATGTATGAGCAAGGGTGAATGGTGTGAGCTGTGGAGCAGGTAGCCAGGGCCTGCTTCCCAGTCAGTGCTTTTGTAGCTGGTTTTGAGGTTCCAAATTGAGAGCAGAGGCTGTGACCAGTGGATGTATTGTCCTTATCTTCTGGGCTGTCATCGTGATGTTGGTCCTTCAGCATCTCCACCATCTAGAAGATGGCCTTCTCTTCGTTTCCATTCATCTTTCTGCTCTGGAAATGAGGCCTGGTTTGTGCATGCCTATGACTGTTGGCCATCTCCCACCTGCTGAGGTGCAGGCTTTTGTCAAAAACAGTATCGCGTTGTGGTGGTGCCACTCTGGCATCGTGCCCGTTCGTATCAGATGTTGCTTTTGAGGCAGTTTGCCGTGGCTGCTCGTGTTGAGAAGCTGCCTGCAAAGGTTTCTCACCTCAGCTGCTCAGTTCGCCTCCCTGAACAACCACCTTCTTGCAGAGCAAGGCACGGAGGAGGTTGTCCCACCTGCCACGTCGCATGCTGCTCGATGTCCTAGGTCTGGAGTGGGTCCTTATTTCTCTCCTCTATCCCTAACCCTGACGTGTGGTGGATGACTCTTCTCTCTGCTTTTTGTACCCCTTTTCCCAGGTGATGGGGGACTCTAGATGGCCATGCAGGTCTGAACCGTTGGGTTATGGCCAGTCTCTCTCATCAACTAAGTCACAAAAGGTGCTTCTGTAACTTGACTGTAGCTTAAATAGGGCAAAGCACTATTTATTTCTGTCTTGTATAAAATGCCTTGTTTGTTAGGCTTGACTAAACCGCAACTGGTCCACCCAAAGCTATTGAAACGATTTTGAGCAGCCGTTTCTTTCTATTCAGGTTGTGCTCCCAGGCACTTAGGTGCAGCTCCTGAAATGAAAGATTTCTGGTGTGCCCAAAAGCAGTGAAGAGAGCTATTTTAATGTGGTTGCTCCTCTGGCTTTTCAATGGAGAGTTGGGTTCAGGTCTGCTATGAAGTGATATTAGAGTCCATGGAGCATGAGAAGCTGCATTTGTTTGTGGGTTACAAATGAAGACCTGTCAAAAACCTTTTTAAGCAGTGACAGAAGTTTTCTTTTTCATGATACATTTAACTTCAAGGCTTTGCCTCCCAAGGAGGCTTGGCTCTTCTCTTTCTCCCTTTCTACGAGTTCAGAAAAATACAGTTGGCAAAAGTTGCTCTTGTCCTTTTCCTCTGTCTCCCCATCCATTGGTGGGGTGTTTGGATCCTCTGGGGTGCTCTTGCTTCTGGAAAACAGTGTAGCCGGGAATGGAGGGAGTGACGAGCACTGGGAGAGAGGGGGAGTGGGACGTGGGACCCCTCCTGGTGCTTGAAGCAAGTGCTTTACCAGCGTCTTGTGGGAAAAGGGTGCAGGTTATTTCCATTGATTTGGTATCAAGAGATGTTTTTCAAAGGGTAAATGTGTTTATAGGATTTCTGTCCTTTTGTTGTAAGAAGTAGGACGTTGTTCCTGGACACAGGAGTTTGCTAGAAGAGTGTCACATCAGTTCTTCATCAATGTGTTTCATGTTGCAACCCCCTTCCTAGGTGTGCTATGCGGATGGCATGTGAAATGTGGTATTGCTGATTGCCATCCGCTGCGACTGAACCTTTTCTTCAGTGCAGGGCTCTGGACAGGCATTGGGAAGCTGCTTTCAGGCACCATACATCAACTTGCGTGCTTCTGGCCATGTCCGTGGCTTCCTTTTGAGCAGCTGAAACATCTGCCTGGCTGTGGGTTTAGGAATATGATATGACTGGACACGTCAGAGTTGATGGGATTAGTTTTTGCCCACCCCAGACTCAGCTCAAGAGTTGTCTTAAAGCATTTGTGGGGAGGGTAAGAAATTGTCACAATGAGTGTTTTTGTGCAAGCTCAGGAATGTGGATGCTTCCCTCTCTACCTGCAGCTTAAATACCAGGGGAGGATAGGGGATGCCAGGCTGTGGGCTGGTGGGTTTCAGCCTTGACGCAGAGCCGTCTGCTCTGGTTTAGGTCTTTCTGCACCAAGACTGTGAGGAGGAGTCCCACCCTTTTTTCTTTCTCCTGTTTACAGCACTTCCATTACCAAAGCTGGGGAAAATTGGTGTAGTTTGTAGCCTTCCTGGCCTTCCTTAGACCAGTTGGTTGTAACGATGTCCTACAAATAATGAGCAGAGATGCTTTACAGGAGGAGACGTGAATCTCCAGCTGTTGAGCTACCCAGAAAAGTTCCTTGCTTTGAAGGGGGGATAAAATAAAAGCGGTACTCCGTGTTCCAGCTGAGCAGGTCTCATCGCTAGTTAGCAAGGGTTCTCTGGTAGGAGAGGTTTCTTGCTGTGAGCTGCCAGCCCTCTGTGTGCCGTGCTGCTGTGCTGCTGCCGCTTCTCGGGTCCCAGGTGGGGTCATGGCTTTGGTGGAGCTGCTGGGTTGTGCAGAAGTTTTCAGCTGCTCCTGGTCCATGTAGGACAACAAGCTGGTGTTAGGTGGAACAATAGCTGCACGTTTGAAATCCACCGGCAACGTGCTTCTGTGACCGTATATTTCACCACCCGCGTAAGGTCTGTCACAGCTGTGCTTGTTGTTCCATCAGAGCATCACGTTTTAAAATAACCCAGATAAAATAACACGACAGAAGATGACAGTTCCCTCCAAAACCTTGGGACTGACCCACAGTCCTGCAGAAAAGTGACTGCAGCCAGATAAGATGGAATCAAACCAGATGGAGTAGCGACAATTTGCATCCTCTTAGCACATCTGACACTCAAAGTTAAATGGATCCTGCTTTAATGTGAACTTAAACCCGAGCTGGCAGGAAAAGCTCAGCCAGCTATGTGGCAGCCTCCTTCCTTCACGGTTGCTGTGTGCAACTCTCTGGGAAGACCAGTGGGTCTGCCACCCGCAGCACTTAGGATGACTTACAGAGAAGACGGTGGTCCTCCGTTTCCTCGTGTGTGCTCCAGGATGAACCAGGGTCTCCACTAAGGAAGCTGCACCACTGTAAAACAGGAATATCTGCGTTCCTGCAGCTCCTTCTTAAAGAAAGGATGGGATAAAGGGATTGATAGCTGTTCTGGGTTTGCCTGCCTCGGTTTCCTTAGACATCTTCTTTCTTCCCCTCCTTTTGCCTTGTGCCACCAACTCAGCTGTGGAGTTGGTGGAGCAGCTCCCGGTGCCCACCAACCGTGTGACGTGGGAGCGGAGGGGGTGAGGCATGGCTAGGGCTGGCCGGGGTGCCTGAGGCAGCATTTCTACTTGTCTCCAGGTCATGGAGGTAGAAGAAAGATGATAAGATGTATTTTTTCCTGGGCGGTAGACGGGTAGGACTGACTCCCAGTTTCTATCTTCCAGAGGCTGTGAGTACAGCTGCTCATGGCCAGTGCCATGGAACTGCCCCTGCTTGAAAAACTGCCCCTTTCCCCTTTTTTTTTCTTTTTTTTTTTTTTCCCCTTCTTCCCCCAAGTCCCTTTGCTCCTGATTTCTGAATTATGAGCAGAATAGATCTTGCTTGCTTCCAGCTTGGCGTACTCCTGCTCTGTCTCTTCTCATCCTGGGCACCCGTGCTCCCACCAGATGCTCGGGCTGCTTGAGACCATCTGTCTTTGGGGTCCTGGGGTCCACAGGCATGTCTGATTGCTTCAGAGCCTGTTCCTTGGAGGTCATATCATGTTCTCTGCCGTAATGGTGAATGGAGGACCCCAAACATTTCCTCCCTTCTTCCTTGCTGTCTTTTTCCAGCAGGGATATCTCTCACAAAGCTTTCTTGTTGCGGGCTGTATATTTTGGGTTGGCATGCCGAAAGTGCTTTCATTTAACAGATCTTTTATCGGGGTCGATTTTCTATTGCTTTTTTCCCTTTGGGTGTGCTTGGGGGAATTTATTCTTTTTAACAGGTTTATTTCCGTGTCAGGTATTGGTTTTAAAAGGCTGGGGGGTGGCCTTTGATTTGATGCCTGGAAAATGTATTTGCTTTCTTGTCCCCTCCTGGGACTGGGAGGGAGGGAGGGATGGAAAAGGGGAGGAAACTGCAACCTCTTCTGCCTGTCTAGCAACAGCTTTCTCATCCTGTGTGTGTTTCACACTCGCTTTTCTTCCACTGTCACCACCAGCCGAGTGCTGCCGGTGGTCCTGCAGGACCCCTAGCGCAGATAAGGTGCCAGACGTCTCCTTGTATATTTTAAGTGGCGCATCTCTAATTCTTGCAGGTAACCGGTACCGGCACGGTTAGCCGTTTGCATGTCTGCTGGCTGCCGTTACTATTTCTGGTGGAGCTGTACTGGTGTTATCAGCTGTAGTGGTATCTGTAGAAATAAGCACTTTTTCAGCTCTTGTTGTGAAAGTGTGAAGACAGTGATTTCACTCACAGAAAATGTGTGAGCTGAATGAAGTCCCTGTCCAAGGACTAGGAGAATGGGGGCACAGAGGCAGGATGACTTTTTTTTCCCTTCAGTGCTATTCTGCCTTTATTTCTCTATTATGTTCCACAAGTCTTGAGTTTCTCATAAATGGAACTAGAAACGGGGTTTTGGTTTGATTTGGTTAAATCACTAGGAGGGATTAAATTGAGAAATACCCCCATACATCTCCCTTGCAGCTGAGGGCAAATTTAACCACTGATTCCAGAGCTTCTGAAAATGGCTTTGTCTGAAAATGAATTTTGGCCTCTCAAAGTTCAAACATTTATCCTGAGCCAGAAATATACACAGATTTGCTCTCTAATTTAATAAAGCCATCCAAATAATATGATTTCTCCCATAACCATCGTTTATGTTTCACAGCGAAATGATAATGAGAAAGTCATTAGAAGTAATAAACAAAACAAAACCCACACAGCAAATCCTTCACCGAGCCTGACTGATGGGAAGAAGAAGAGCATTTGAGTCTTAGGCCACATAATGTTTGCCGGGTGCAGCTGTTTTGAAGTAGATGCGTTCTTGAAACATTATTATGCTTGTTGCATTTTAATGGGATTTTGCTGGCGGAGCAGGTGGGCACCAACAGTGCACGGGAGCAGGTCTGCAGTTGGGTTAAGTACCACGCCAGTGCCAAGTTGGCATTTCTTCTTTCACCTCTTGGGGGCTGGCTACCACGGATGATTAACGGGCATCATTCATTCCTCTAAATCCTTCTCCTTATCACGACTTTGACAAGGTGCTTTTGCTTTAATTTCCTGGTTAAGACTTAAACCAAGCGCGCGCTGAATGTGTCGAGAACAAGAACTGCATCAAGATATCAAAAGTCCTCTCTCTTCTTTTTGTTTATAACTGTATGTGCGCTTTGGGCTGCAGCCTGAGTATTTGTTTCTGGGTTATCCTCACCCAGGCGAAATTTCCTTTGACTTCAGTGTTTTGCTTCGGTGGGCGTGCTTAGCTTTAATAGCTCTTTACCATTAAGAGCGTTTACTGTTGCTCTGTCTCCCTTTTGTTACCCTTTTGCTACCTGACTGTGTCACTTAAGGGCATGGTTTAGTGGTGGACTTGGCAGTGTTAGGTTTATGGTTGGACTCGATGGTCTTAAAGGTCTTTTCCAACCTGAACAATTCTAAGATTCTGTGACTTGACATCGTTCTCCCTGCTATGACGTTGTTCCAGCTGGGACCATGCGATGTGGCTGGTCCGTATCGCCTTCGTTTTGGGGTGCTGGGAGGACAAAGCAGAGGTGGCCAGAGGGACGTTGTTGGGGGTCTGTACCTGTGCCAGGGCTGTGCCTCCAGCACAGCGTTTCCAGAACTGACATCACTGCGGTTATTTGGCCAACGCTGTTACGCCATTCCAGCTCTGGCATTTGTTCTTTTTGGCCCCAAATAGCCCACATCTGTTGCTGCTGAGCATTCGTTCGCTGCCTCTCAGCCAGGCTTTGGGGGGGCAGAGGGATAGGCTCTCAGGAACAGCTGATATCTGGTGGTTTGTTGGGACTGTCGGGCTTCCTTACAGGTCTCACTCAGTGGTTTTCTGATTCAAGGACACCTTTTGTTGATTTTTGTGCTTTCAAAATCACAGTGAAGGTATATGGACCCAACATAAGCCTGTTTTCTTTGTTCTCTTAATTATAATTTTAAATACAACAACATGAGCTGCTCTTTTATGCAGAGTCAGGTCTGCAAACTGGATATGCTGAAGGCACAGACAGATCCTACAAAACATGTGCTTTCTCCAACCACGGCCACTGCACCAACTCTTTCTATTTAGCTCCTGTGCTTAGGGGAGAGCACGATGTCTGCTCACAGTCAGAGGATGCAGAGTGCCACAAGCTGTGAAGGTCTGCATAGGTATGAAATGTCTCTTCCTTAAAGCTTGTTTTTCCTGCTCCCACTTGAACTTTTCTTATTTTTTCATGCCGGTTGCTGTTTTGTTTTAATCTGTTGACCCTCCCCAGACACTGAGTAGTTGCTATGTGTGTGTAAAGGTTAAATCCTGTGCATTTTGTGAAACTCAAAAGTGGAAGGGTTGAGTTGCCCTTTTCTTCTTTGTTCTGTTTTTTGGGGGTCATCTTGCTTTTTGCTGTGAAGAACAGTCACTTGCCTGGAAAGCTGGCAGGGAAGGGATGCTGGAAGCAGCAAGGTTGAGCAGTGCAAAAGGTTTGGCTTGGCCAACGTGGGGTTGGATGGAAGAGTTTTCTGTTGCTGTCCCCCTTTCTCAGCTCCTGCTGTCCTCTGTCCCTCATCCCTGGGCTTCGTCATCCTCCTAGCTCCCAGAGGAGCTCCAAGGGCTGTTTGTGGCACTGAGCCAGGCAGGTCAATGCTCCTCCGAGCCAGAGGCTGCACGTGTGGCTCCCTTTCTACTCCTGTCCAAGAGGGTTAATGAGTCCTCAGTTTTCAACCCTTCTTCCCTGACCTGAGCTAAGTGCTAACAAATAGCTCCTCCAATTAAAAAAAACCCAACAAACTAAACAAAAAAACCCGCAACCAAACAAAAAGGCAGCTCATTTTTTGTTCCTCTTGTATACATTTAATAGAAAATAAATAGTAATGGAAGAAACGCTGCTGGAAGAAGGTTTCAGAGAGCATGTCTTGTGCATTGCTCTTTTCCTGCTGTATAGCTCCTGTCCAGGCTGATGAACTAAATGGTGCAAAACCAGAGATATAACAGCTCTTTTTACCTTCCTTTGACAAAGAAATAGTACGTCCAAGCTGTCCCTGGACAAACTCTTGCCTGCTGACATTTCAAAAATTGCTCTTTTAGGGTCCTCCTCATTCCCTTCTTGCTTGCACTGTGATCTCCCTCCTCTCCCCTCCTAAAAGAAAATCTTATTTATGTTTTCACCTTTGAAAAATGTTTTTTTTTAAAAAAAAAAAAACTAAAAACCAAACCAAAACCAGATGTGCACACGCTGGAGCTGCATGGTGGTCAGAGAGGAGACAGCTGTTCAGGCTTTTACTCATTTTTCCTACCCAGATATGCTGTGAGCAATTGGCTGTCCCCTGAGAAAAAGAGACTCCTGGGTCTCCTGGCTGCTTGCATCCAGGGGCAACTTCTGTATTTTGAGTGCACTTAGCACTAAGTCGAACATGAGTTTCCCCCAAGCCAGTGAGAGCAGCTTCCAGCCTGTGTTTTCAGCAGAGAGCTGCTGGGTGCGTGAAACCTGTGCTCGATGAAAAGCTGAAATGCCCAGAGGCGTGCTTGTCAAAAATGAGCTCTCTCCACGTTCAGAGGGCAGATCTTTGGCTGGAGGGGCACGAATTTGTGTTTTCCAAGAGGCTGATCTTAAGGATGCTTTTGCGGGTGTACGCCTGCCATATCAGGGAAAAGCAAAGTGATATTGTTGCCCTGTGTTGTCTTAGCTGCTAGGATGCTCAGATGCTCAGCTCTCCCTGGAGAACAGGACGGTTTGTGTGGGTAATGGGCTCTGCTGGGGCTGAAAACAGAAGTAATCATCACTTGGGAGTGCTGGGGGAGATCCTGGTGGCTTCCCGTGGCTTTACGGAGAGGTGTAAAATAGATAGACTCGTAATTTTCTGGGGATGTCAAAGGCTCTGTAGAATGGGCCTTGCGTGTAGCTACGGCGTGAACGAGTTGAGCAAAGCATGGAAATTGCTCTTTAAAAGATGCTGATGGAACATGACTGTCTTTTATAGGAAATAAGGGGAATTGACAAATCTGATTTGTTAATGACTGCAGGGATGCTTTGGGTATGCTGGCAAAAACAAAAGAAGAATTGTAAACCCACGTTTTTTCCTGCTGCCTCTTTTTGATGCGTTTCTGATAGAAATGCCAGTGCAGAGGGCAAAATGCAAGAGCCTGGTTACCTAAAATCCCCGTTGGGGTGTTATCTGGCACCTTCCACCCTCAGAGCAGGGTGCACCCCAGAAAAAGCAGAGCTCCCTTTTGTAGCGAGGCTCTCGAGCTTTTGCTGGAAAGGTGTGAGGAAGATGAGGGGTGATGGGGCAGCCGCGTTTCGCCGCCCGGCTTCGCAGCTTCTCGCAGAGATGTGGCAGCTTCCCCAGGCTAAATGCCCACCCTCGGAAAGGGCCCGGCATCCCTCTGAAGGCAATTCTCATTCAGCGAACGGTCATTTGGAAATAGTCAGTCATCAGGCTCTTATGGATCTTTCAAGCCCCTCTCTCTCCCTAATAATCCCACCTCTTGGGAGGTATTGATTCTCCGCTGTTGGCTGCCTCTTGGTATTCCGCGGTCCATTTTTGTCTGTGTAAATCGCTGCGCTGTCATTTTCACGCAGCAATTACCTACTCTCGATTTCTTTCATCCCCAGTCCTTTGCCAGAGATCTAAACTCTGTATTGACAAACCACCCTGGAAGAAAAAGAGGGGTCGGGGTTTGGGAAGAAATTTTACACAACAAAAACTTTGGGGAGAGTTTCCCCTGGGGTGTGATCATCTCAAAGGTGCTCAGTCTGTTGGGTTTTTTTGTTGTTGTTTTGGGGTTTTTTGTTTTTTGGTTTTTTTTTTGCTGTCCAATGTGAGAGGGATGCTGCAGCTCCCCAGCCTACAAATGTGACTTTATGCCTTGCTTTTTTGCTCACGCTGAAAACGTAGGAAATTCTTTGCCTTGCTGCTGTGCAAAGGATCAGCCTGGAGAGCTGGGGCAGCCGTTTTCCAAGTTATCCTCGATCCTCCGCTGAGGAATGAACACCTATCTGCGTGAGCTGTGGCCTGCTATAGAGAGGTACCAGGTCAAGTTAGACCAAGCACAGGTGTCCGAGCAAGCTGTGCTTTGGGTAGACAAAGCCCAAGGTGCATGATAATGCAGAGCAAAATCAACAGCTCTGTCTACCTGAGGGATTTGGGGCAAAAGCTTTCCCGTGCTGTTGCTTTGAAGAGCTTGGGTCTGCTCGTGGTTGCAGCAGGGCTAGGGTGCTGATGGAGAAAGCAAGGTGGAAAGCTTAGGACAGGTCTCTCCTCTGACAGAAGCAGTTAGGATCAGTCAGTTGTGGGTTTTAGGTTGCTCGCCGCCTCTTGTGCTATTAAACTGGTGCCTCATGTGCAAGGAGGTCACCCTGGCTTGTCACCTGAGATGGTGGCTCGGCTTCGGGCAACCTGAGAGATCCCGCAAGCGCCTGGGTGAGATGCTGCGAGCAGCTGTGCGTGGGGACGGGGTTTGTCAAACATCGGAGGTGTCGGGCTGCGACCCCGCGGGGTGTGCTGGCGAGCAGGGACGGGGCTGCGCGGGGGGGCACCGGAGACTGGGTGCTCACGGACCGCCGGCATTGTAGGCAGAATGGACAGGCACCTTCTAATCTTCAGGATCTGTTTACGTTTTCAGTCTGAATTGCAAGGAAAAGGGCTGAAAATGCCTTTAAAAAAAATGAAAGCAGATTCATACTGACATTTCTAGGTCCCAAGAGTCACCAGGGAGAGCAAACGCCTGCAAACACAGGTTTTGGAGGCCCTTTGTTACCACAGCAGTTTTTCCTAAAGACATGGGTGCAGTTGTAGACAAAAAAAAAAATACCAGACCAAATAAGGACCAAGAAAGGTTCAGCCTCAGGCCCTTGAGCAGGAACTTTATGATCTTGGGTAGTTCTGATGTTGATGAAGGTATCGGTGCAGCAGCTGTGAGCTTCCTCTTGCTTTCTGGGAGGTGGTCCTTTGATTCAGGGTTATGGTTCAGCCATCTGGGAAGGGGAGAAATTTGGGAATTGGTTTTAGTCCCGGGTGATTTTTTTTTTTTTTTTTTTTTTTTTTTCTTTCTAGGAGGCTGAAAGTTGAAGGAAACAGTGATTTACAGCAGTGGGGTTTCCTTCAGCCCCGTCTGCTGTGGCACGGGAGCTGCAGCCCTCCAGAAGGGGCAAGTGCTGTATTCAACCTGGCACAAAGTCACACCTCCAGACTAGAAGGCATTTTGTTATTAAAAAAGGCACGCCTGGCCGGTGAGGGTTCTCACTTGAACAGAATCCCCATCCTAGCAGAGAATAAATTAAAAAGCCAACTGGCCGCGGCTGCCTGAGGAGCGCCGGGACCAGAGATAGGGCCAGAAGTCAGATAACAAACAGTGTCCAAAATTGCAGCGCCTGGTGCAAGGCGTGAAATTAAAACCTTTTCTGCCTCCTCCTGCATGCTGTAACAAAACAGCTCCTGCCACAGTCTGCCAGCACCAGGAGTAGAGAGGAGAATAATTAAATACATGGAGATTTTTGCATCTGAGGGAAAGTCTTCCGAGGGAAAGGGTGATGCTTCGTTGCCGTGGACCTTGGTGCTTTGGTCCTGCAGCTGGGCTAAAGCTGGGAGAAGGGTCTGTGGGCTGCCCTGCTACCCGGAGGTGGGAGGAATCTGCCTTTTTCTGTTGTTGTTGTCTTTTCCTCTAAGTTTGCTCCCTCCACCTTCCCTTTTGGGCTCAGCAGCATCCCTGGGATGTGCTGGTATCATACATGCTCTTCTCTCCCCAGACCTTGCAGGCTTTCCAGACCTCGGGAAGGACGTTTCTCTGGAGTTACCATGCAGGAGTGATGAAGAGGGCAGCACTTTTTAATCAAAGTTACATTAGGTGAAGCTTATATTATTCACTCTGCTTTATTGCAGCTATTTTTACACGGGGGTTAGAAGTTAATACTACCCAGCGAGCCTGGTTTTGCTGAATTCTGGCAAGCACCAGAATCCATCAGCACACCCAGACAGGGTAGGAAAGAGCCCAAACAAAAAATAAACTCACTAGCTGAACTGAAAAAGCAGGCCAAAAAAACCCAAACCTTTTAAAAAAAAACAGACCCTCAATAATAGAGGGTCTGGTCTGGAGGGGCAAAAACCAGCCAGGACCATCAGCTGTAATCAGCAGAAGGGCGAGCTTTTGCAATCAGCGCAGAAAGGGGAGCGGGAGCCGTAGCAGGAGGGCTCGGCGGGCTGCCGTGCTGCAGGGTTAGGTTTTTTTTCCTGCCTTGGCAAAGGAGCCTGGCCCTCTCCTGGTCTTCATCCACAGCCCTGGTCGGTATGACGAGGTTTAGTCTGATTCTGCCGAAGGGATGTCAGTGCTCGGGAAATGGCTGTTGACTGCAGCCAGTGTCTCCAAGTGAAGAGTTTCAGCAAAGAAGGCTTTGCAGGGTTTGTGTGGGTTTTGGTTTGTGTCGGGTTGGTTTTGTTTGGTGTGGTTTTTTTTTCCCCAGGTAATGTCAAAGGTTTAAGCCATGCTAATTCTTTGGACCTGGCAAGGATGTTGGCAGAGCTGGGATCTCTTCTGCTGGTTGAAAAAGGACATGATGAACTGAGAGGGAAGGAAGGAGTTGTCCCCGTGTTTCTAAAAAAGGGCCAAAATGCAACTTTTTTCTTTCTCCTTTGTTTTCTCTCTCTTTCTCCTTTTCTACCTTTTTCCTGTTCTTTAACATAGAGATCCCTTGCTGGAATATGCTTTCCATGCTGGTGCTTTCTAAGCCTTTTACTGGTGTATTATCCCTGCAGGAGATGTTGTGGTGAGCCTGTAGGACCCAATTGCCTTGGTTCTTGTGATGTTCCCAGGGGTGTTCAGAGATTGGGGCCCCTTTTAAAAAAAGACCCAGCCCAATCCTGAGCACTTTTATAATGAAACACCAGGTACTTTTAAAAACCACTTAAAGTATTTTTAAAATCCACTTGCCACAATTGGTGTCACTGATTGATTGCTTTCGACCCCTCTTCTGATGTGACTCCACAGTATGCTTGGTTGGTTCTTTGGGTTGTATTGCAAAGGCTGGTTCCTTTGGCAACGCTATTTGAAATTAAAGAGAAAAATTGTTTGCCTTAACGTAGAGTTACAAGGCATCGGGCCGATGCGCAGAGTTGCGGCAAAAAGCGTCATCCTTGCCCCAAAAGCTGATAAGGTAGCAGTGAGAGGGGTGCGAGGACTGGTTCAGGTCGTGTTGTAACACGCAAGCAGAGCGCCATTGGGTTTTGCTACCATCCCTCCCAAAAGCGAGGTTAGGGAGTGGCTTGAAGGAGAACTTGGTGGCTTTGCAAGAGCTTACAGAGGCTTTCTGCTGGCCGGGGGTGGGGGCTTCGAAAGCCTAACGATGCCAAATGCAGCCCAGGACTGCGGAGGGCAAGACCGCTGGAGCTGAAGGAGCTTGCAAGGGAGACAGGAGGCTTTAGGAGAGGGCTCTCAAGGCTGGGTGCGAGGCCCGTGGTGTTCCCTTGGCTATTAGCCTAGGAGCCTTCAAGGATATTTTCTGGAGCTCTCACGGAGTGTGTTGACAATTTAGGATGATGTTTAATGTAGCATTACTGAGCTACAGTATTATAATTGCTTGCTTGTATTAAAGTTTATCCACAAAGCTTTTCTGCAAGAAGAGAGGCACCAGCGTGCCCCTGACGAAGGTTTGAACCCTGGTTAGCGCAAAGAGCGTGATGAGCAGGGGTGAGCGGAGGAGGCAGGTCTAGGAGTGCATAAGAAAGCATCCCTTTGGAAAGTCCTGGGCAGTGGTCCTTCCGAAGAGGAGAAGGGCAAAAGAAGGGGAGCCTCACACGGCGACTGCCTTGTGCTCCTGTGAAGAGTAACGTGCGATGGATGATGAGCTTGTGGCCATATGGCTCTGTCCTTCCTCTGCCACCCTTAAATCTACCCGGCAAGGTCTTTTATGGAAGAGAGGTATGGATGCTTCTCAGGCCAAGTGCTCTGGATGGAACTTTATGCCTCCAGTTTCAGTCTGGAAATGAATAGTACGAAAGAAAAATTGATGTTTTGGCTTACCCCACTACTTGTCCCTGGCGTCCCTTGCTCTTCCACATGGCGGGGGGGGCAGATCACCATGTCGTGACATGCAGGGTATGGGTACTGGCAAGGGAGAGGCTGGGAGGGAAGCATCTGGGTAGTTTTTGAAAACCTTTGCAGAAGCCTCAGCTCTTCGTAGTGTTTCTGGGTGTTTTGCGTTGCTCTTGGAGATGAGAGGTTTAAGGAATAAGAGAGAAAAGGAAAAAGTTGTTATTTTTAATGTGAGGATGCATCTAAGCCATGTCCAACATGATTGCTTTTGTGGGTCCACTTGATAAGCTGAGTTTTTGAAATCTGTCATTAGAAATAGGGTGTTTGTGCTGTGACTTAACCGATGAGGCGACCAGCCCTGACCGTGTCCCACGCTGATGTTCCTGCCATACCCTCTGCGCTTCCCTCTGCCTCCGCCGCCTCGTTGCAGCCTCAGACTTTGCCAAGGCTTGAACGATCTCCCCACCTCCTGGTCGGGTGGTTCCTTGGGGATTTAGAGGCAAAACCAGCCGATTTCATTGCTTTAGTAGCACAAAGCTGTTGATTGTGCCAGAGGCAGGTATTCAAAGCTGTGATGTGCGGTTCCTCCGGGGTATCAGCTTGGCACTGGTCCCTGCTCACTTTGGGGCCACCTCTTCAAAAGCAGCTCCTCCAGCCTTTGTTTAAAATCAGGGGAGCGAGTGCCAGAGTGTGAATCAGCGTGCTGTGCTATGGTAGCAGGGTTTGCAGCATCTCAGCCTTGTAAACGAGGGGTGGTAATGTTATTCCCTAAGTAAATGCGATGCAGGGATTGTTTAGCTTATCCCCATCTTCAGATTATAAGAGCAGAGGTATGATGAGTTGGGTCTGCGCTGGCTGATGGCATTCCCAGTGTAACAGCATCATGCTGAATGGGGTACACTGCCCTTCTCCCTTGGGTACTGCTTTTTGCCAAAATGAGTCACCTGAAGGTCTTCAAGGTCATGCCGGGAGGTTGAGGTTGACCGGTGCCCGTGCTGATGTGCCTCATTTGGAGTTTCAAGTCAGCTGAAGGAGAGTTTGGGCATGGCTGGGGTGCAGAGCATGCACCTTAGCTTTGGGGCTTTTTGCCTTTGCTTTCCTGGGGCTTGTCTAGGGTGAAGGGGATGGAGAGAGAAACTTAGGTGGGCTTAGAAACTTGAGCTCACCTAAGACCGACAGACAGTAGGTCCCTGCCAGACATTGGCAATAAGCTTCTGATGGTGGTGACAAGGAGGTGAGTGAAGGCGAGAAACAGCAAAAGAAGAGAGGGGAAACCCTGTTTTATTCGTAATTGTGAGTTTTGTTAAGTTTGTAACCTGTAAGCCAGTGATGCTAAAGAAACAAAGTTGGGCAAGTAATCCATTTGCTCAGCTGTGAACGAGAGCAAAGCCAAGGGAAGAGAAGAACTGAAGTGACCCATGTGAAAAGACAAATAGACTTAACCCCATTCCTCGGGCAAGGTTTGGGGGGATTAAGCTGGATTTGTGCCTGTTTCCCCACCGTGCAGATGCTGCCCTGAGCTAAAGGTTTTGGCCTAGAATGAATGAAGGGAATTCCAAACCATTGCTCCTTTAAGTCACCCAGATGTGCCAGTCAGTGCAGCCGGTGAGCTGAGTCCTCTGAGGAAATCCTTTTCGTTGGGAATCCTGCTAGATGGGGAAACAGCACGACACGAACACAGTCATCCCGGCTGATGTACCAAGATCCCAGCCTGGATTAAAGAAAAGCAAAGCTGAAACAAAACAACCCAGAAGTTGAATGATTCAAAGAGCTTTATTGCCGCAAACAAGCCCTCTATATTGTAACTGCGACTTGGAGGGTATGTTGCTGACCAGAGGAGAAGAAAAGCCCCGGTGACGTGGCTACGCAGCTGCATCCGATGGTTTGCGTCCCTTCCCCTTGCGCCGGGTGCTTGGCTGCATCGCCCTGCGCAGAGCAGCCCCTAACGCGGGATGCTCCTGTAGTGGAGTTTTGCCTCTGTGAGGAAATTAGCTGGAGAGCTGTGAAGCAAGGAGACAGTACCTCAGAGCTGCCTTTTCCCCATCACCTGCACGGAAACCCGCAGCCTTGCTGAGGGCACTGATGGGACCAGATCTGTCTGTCCTTCCCTCGGGGTAGGACCTAAAACGTTTAGTCTAACTTTAAAATGACAGCCTCGCTAAAGTTACTAGTTCCGCGACGCTTCATGAGTTCCTCCACCTGTAGCCAGAGGTAAGGATTACGTGCCTCTCTCTCTTTTCTCAAGAGGCTGATGACTTTATCGACCCTTTTCCTGCTAATACTGCATTTCCAGTTCACAAATAACTGCTGTGTGCGTCTGCATGGTTAGCACAGTCACAGTAAATTCAGAGCATTACTCAGTCTGTGTTTAGTGTTGAAGGATGCTCTTTTATTGTTCTGGAGCTGGACATCAGTGTCTGGTCTGACACAAGGCTCTGCTTCCCTTTACAAACCTTGCTGTGCTCCCACTTGCCCCTTTTCCTCTCCTTTCAAGACAGGTTGGCTCCTGATGCTCTGTGCTCAGGCACCTTCTTTCAGGGCTAGGAGCTTATTTATCATGTACCTCAGAGCTCTTGGGTAATTTTTCCTGCCTGCCTTTGCCTCTGATCTTCCCAGGTGGGAAAAACCTTATTGTCATAAGAAGGTGTGAAAAAACCAACTGTGCCACGCAGAGTAAGATGAGCATGTTCTGCTTAGAGCAGAGGGCAGGCTCTGTCCTCGGGGTGCCTCATCCTCGATGTCGGTACGTGGCATCGAGTGTAACAGTGAGACAAAGCTGCTCTGCACGTGGGTACGGCGTCTAGCACTAAGCAGGGAGTTTTCAGGACAAAGCAGGGAAAGCTGGGTGTCGTGTGATGATAAACCCATCTTTCATAGCATGCATGCTAGCAGAGATGAGTTTGGAGCGTGTGGCACATATGCCATTCCTCACGCTGTCGCACTGGGATGCTGCATGAACTTGGATTCTTCCTTTTTCTTCCTCCTGTGGGTTGCTGGGTCTCCTGTCTTTATTATGTGTCTTAATTAGCTTGATCTAGCTCCTTTGCTGTGTTTTCCCAGTCTAGCAGTTCAAGGGCAAGTCAGTAAGTTGTCATATATTGTATTTTTAAAAAAAATATTCCCCATACACTCCTTTGTCCCGGGTTTGTAACCACTCCTTCTGCCTGTGAGCACTGCAGCGGTGGTGGGAGACAGCAAACTGGGGTGCTAGAGGGATATCCACATTGCTGGAGTCTCTCCGGGGGAACTATGTCACGACATGGCTCAAGAGAAACGCTTCGTGCTGGAGTTTGCTCTTTTAGCACGAGCGTTTCAGCAAGAGCAAAGCCCAATGACGAGACCCAAGCTGAACTGTTATTGATCCTTCCTCCGGTAATAAAGCCATCTGCGGGAAGACAGGGAAATATTTTTTGAATCAGCACAGCTGTATGGATTTTGCTTTCGCTCATGTTGAGAGCGATACCTGCTCTCAGGCTGCTGCAGAGGCTCTTGCAGGAGTTTCTTTTTGATGGATCTTTGGGACCTACAAATCACAGACTTCAAAGTGAGTTGTTTCGGGTTTTTTTCCTACTTTTCTGAGGACAAATTACTTGCTCCACCTATGGTCAGAAGTGAGCCACTCTGTGCTGTGAAAGGCACTTTTAGCTTTTCTACCAGAACAGGGGATAAACAAGCAGTAAAATAAATAAATAAGGTGGCAAAGCAGGCAGGTTTCTGTCTGCCTGGCTAAAAGGGTAGTGCAAGAGATGGAGGAAAGAAAGGTGATCCTCTTTACAGGAATGCATGTGCTAGATCAGAGGATCTTTTGAAGACTCGAGATGGTCATTGAGTGCGTGTGGGATAAAAGAAGGAGATAGCAAGAAGTTCTGGCAGTGAGTTGACTTGAAAGCAAGTCCCAGTTTCTCCTTGGCCAGCTGGGCTGGCCGCTGGGTCCTCCTCCAAGGTGGCTCAGGACCGCTCAAGAGCCAGGGAAAAAAAGATACCGGCCTGGCATGGAGAGGAACATGTGAATAGATAATCACCCACAGATTGCATGTATATATTTGCAGTATGCTGTATTAATGAATGCAATACCTAATGATTCGTGGCTATTATTTGAAGGGCCCCACTGTTACAGATTTATTTGTCATTTCTTGTAATAACACCGATGATAATGAATTCATTTGTATTAATGCGGGTGTCGTGGACTTCCGTTGATATTCTGCATTAATTAATGTACCATTAAAAGAAAGTGTCACCCAATTAATATCAAGTAGAAGCAATACTGCCAGTGTCCTGTCATTAGGGTTTCATTTGTAATGCATTGTATTAACGTTCTGCCTTAATGGAAGTCATTTGCAATTCGGAGTGTCACCCAATGGGCTGGCATGGGGGTGCCAGTTTGCACCTCTTGCGGCAAGGGTTACCCAGATGGATCGACGGGGACAGGCTGCCATTAAGAGTAACCCCCGTTACTGCCTGGGCTCGGGCACGGCAGCCTGCACCACTCCTGTCCTCCCCGGCTCTGGCACGGAGGGCTGCTGGAGGTTGGTGCGCTGCTTCCAGACATCCTTCCGTCCCAACTTCAAGGCTGGTGCGTTAACTTAACCCACCTTCCTGACCTCTCCCTGGGTTTAGAAAGTAAAAGTTAGTGGCGACTGCAAATAAAATGGGATATAAAAAATAGGATCTGCCCAGTTTATGGTAACACCCCAGAGCAGAAATCGGGAAAGGGATTTTTTTCTCTTGCCCCATAATGTATGTTGGCTGGTGATTTGATTTTGCTACTGAATTTTAATATTTGAGAGAAGGGATGGTGGAAAATCTCACCGGCTGCTGTGGGTCAGGGCTGCCTTTGCTTCCCCAGACAAAAGCTGCCTCTGCCAGTCCTGAGCGCTGAGGCAGGAGTGGAGACCTTGACTGTGGCCACCTGGATCCACCTGGTCCATGCCCACCGTCTCCAGCAAGATTACAGCCGAAGGGGTGCTGGGCCATCTGCGGTGCATGCCCTTGCTCTGAACGCCCTCTTCCAGCAGGAAAATCACACCAGCAGGAGCGAAGCGGTACCATCGAAGCCAGGAGTTCTCTGACTGACAGGTTTTCACATTCTCAGCATTTGCTTCTGACTTTCAAACGTTTCGTTAGACCATCTTGGGTTCCCATCTGCTGTCTCCAAAATTGAGACTGACATAATAGCAGCCCAGGAAGGCAGCACGGGCTGCCTCCCAGCCCTTGCTCCGGCCCTGCCTGGCTTCTCGAAGGCTGGAGATGGATAATGGGCAGAAATGGGAGAGAAACGTGGCTTCTCCAATGGGATTCGGCTGCAGGTGCCGAGTTAGTGAAGTGTTGGCTGCTTCACTGCCCTTTTCTTCTGTCCCCTCCCAGGGCAGTGGGGTGATCCCCCTTCCTAGGAGAGCTGTGGTTTTTGGTTCAGATATAGGACTCTGCAGTTACACATTAAAAAAAATAGATATTGGTTCAAACCAGTTGGCAGCAATCTGCTTGATGTCGATGGTCTGTGCCCTTTGTTGTTTACCCATCTCCCAGTCTCTGTTTTCACTCTTCCAGATGATTGGTAAAAATGTCAAATAATAGGCAAAGACCTGCAGGTTCCCAGCAGGAGTCCATTAAAAATACACTTGCCTGATAATATTCCTTGTTTACAATTGTATTTTGAGGGCTCCATGCTAGCTGACTGTGTTGATTTTGAATTATTCTGTGTTCATCAATCTCACAGAGCACCAAGTCATGTGGCTTAGAGAAGATGATGTATGTGACTTTGACTCCATTGCCCTTTTCGACCAAGATTGTTGTCTGGTAGAAAGACGAGAGAGAGAATAGAGCAGGATCTATTGTCTGTCAGTCTTGTGGGAGGTGGTAATGCTGCTACTTCCCTTTAATTCCCTATTAGCCAAGAGTTACACTGAGGGTTTTGTTATTTCACCTGGAGTTGATATAGCTGAGAGGTCTGAAGTCTCTCCCATTGAAGAAATCGCTCTGCCCACCCCGCTGCCGCTCCTCGGTGTTTGCAGGGCTGCCGAAAATCATCAGGAACGGTCCAGTGAGCACCTTGGCCATCGCCTTTAACACTCCTTGGCAGGAGTTATCAGACCTGCTGACTGAGACGTGTCTCGCTGGAGGAGGCTGAAAACGTAAAGGTAGACTGCTTTGTCCCTGCCGGAGCTCTCCCCACCTCTTTTCCAAAGACGGAATGATCAGCCTGGGTTTTTCTGATCTCTTGGACTGTGCTTCTGTGCTCACTACTTTATGCTAGTCTAGCTGTATGTTTGCAGCAGTCCATGTCGGTGGCTTTTTGGTTGCTGGAAAGGTTCCCCTGCACAGAGTATAAGCCCGCTGGCATTAGCCTTGCTCCTCTTCATTACTTCTCGTGGAGCTGTGAGAAGCCGCTCATGGTCTCCTGAGATCTAGGGCAGCAAATGCAAACCCAGGGCGCAGTGTAATAACTCGAGTTACCTCGAAATAGGGGCTGTCGAGGGAAATGAGCTTCGACAGACAAAGCTGGCTGTCTGCTTAAATAACTTGGTAATAGCGTGGGCAGGATGGCTTCTTGAAAGCTGGTGTGGAACTTGCTTTCTTCTCTTTGCTCTCTTTCTCCTGGTGCTTCACCCACCTGGCTGCTTTCTGTCTACTTGTTGGCAGGCATGATAGTGGTTGTGCAGGGCTGGCTGGGGATGGGGAGAGACTGAGCACCAAGATGAAGGCAAGGTTCGGAGGGAGGGAAGAGAGGAGCAATTCCCTGGCTCTGGTGGTTCGGGTGGGGATGGAGGTCATGGTGCAGCTCCTGTGCAAGCCCAAGCCTTGCATTTGCTGTGGTCTAGGGCGTGCAGCTCCTTTTGCCCCAGAAGCTGCAAATTAAAGCTCTGCTGGATAGTGGTTTTCCTTTCCTCGCTTTCTCTTTTGAATATAACTCCATTCTGGATGAGTGCTTGAGCCGCACGGCCACTCTGCTGCTCTGGAGAGTGGAGAGCAGGGGTTGACAGGTCCCACTTATCATATCACTGCCTGGAATGAGCCAGTTGGGAAGTTATAAATAAGAGGAGGAATGTTGTGGGTTCGTTCATTTTCTTATTAGCATTTCCTTCCTCTCCCATCTGCCCTCTCTTGCCTCTCCTGGGCTTGCCCCTCAAGACCTACGCTGCAGAAGCGACGGGTGCCATGAGGAGAGGTGGCAGAGCTGCTGTGTGCCCAGTTTTTGGGGACGCTGTGCTGTAAAGCAGCCATCTGAGCCCCGTGCTGGCAAGGGCAGAGTTATCTTCGGTGGGAAATGGGGCAGGTTTGGGCTAGGAAAAGCGAGCAGCTTTATCCCAGGGGATACCAGAGCATCCTCTCCCGTTTGTGGCAGTTTGCCCTCTGTCTGCTGAGTGCTGTTGTCCTGCCAGCGTGATGAATCTGCCCGTGGGCTTGCTGGTTGCGACGTCCCTTTCTTCAGCTCTGTGCATCAGGTCGGGCCGTATCTGCCGTGAATAAACGCTCTCAGCTCTGAGGGCGGTTATCCAGCCGCTAATTCAGTCTCCAGCTCCTATAATGCATGTATTCCAGCTGTGTTTATGGTGTTTTCAAAAGCCCCTCAATTGAATTATAGCTCTGTGGTGGCCATTTGCCAGTGTCACCCAATAATGAGGGAGGTCACTTAATAGAGATAGCAACAAGAGATACATATTAACGAGAGCTGATTGAAAGGTGGGGTGAAATTCAACCAAAAAAATAAAAAAAAAGGAAATTATCAGGTTTTAAAATCAAACTTTGAAATTGGAAATTGCTTGGCTCGGGCTAGCAGTAATGCAATTAATAAATGTAATTAAAAGTGTAATAAAGAATACAGGAATTGGAAGTCTGTGCACATCAGTGCGAGCATTTAGAGCTGGCACGCGAGCAAGGGACCCAGTCTGGCAGTCAGGCCGCTTCTGAGATGGAGCCTGGGGAGGGAAACCAAAACCGGGGGCTGGTTTTTCTTCTCAGCAGAGTCTGGAAGAGGGGCTGGCACTCATTCTGGCTCTGCTTTCACAGCTATCTCCTGCAGCAAACGAGACTCGGACAGGAATAGGTGACTTAAATGCGTCCCGGGCAGCCCAGGGATGAGGGAGCCAGGATTTCAGCTGTAGCAGAAGAGCACTTGGATTCAGCGTCAGCTCTGTTACGCAGCACCTCTGAGATGCCCTGCCTTGAGCAAAAGGCATCAACCCCTCCTTCCTGCCCTGCGATGAGATGGGATTTGTGGGAGCATCTTTGACTCAAGCTGAGGGATGTCTGAGCCGGCTTTTAGCAGAGCGCAAAGCTCCTTTCATCTGCCCTGCTGCGCGGTGGCGAGAGGCAGGGAGAGGGAAAAGAGCTGCCAGGAACAGCAGCAGGGAATTATTTAAGAGTAATGGGTTGACCTGAGATATAACAGGAGCACGAAGCAGCGAAGCATCTCCTGATGGGAGCGGTCAGCTCCCACCTTGATGCAGGGAGAAAAAAAAAGCAGGACCCGAAATAGGGCTGGCGAGACTGTTTCAACGCTGATGCGAAGATCACAGCGCGGGCAGCTCGGTAGGCTGCCTGCCGCTCGAGCCCTCGTGCCCGTCGCTGTATGCCCCCCAGTTCGTTTGCATCGCCTCCTCTCATCTCATCGACCTTCAGACAGCTGTTCGGCCAGATTGCCTGCCGTTTTTCCACATTATTTGCATTGGTACAGCATGCGCGCATCCGCATCCTAATCATTTCTACCAGCTTCTGCTGGGGCGCTGCTGGGTGACTTTGCCCTGGGAGGTCAGATGGAGGTCCTCTACGTGGCCAGCAGGCTTGGAGGGACCATCCCCAAATAAACCCAACTAAATGTTTCTAGTGCCCAATCAAAGCTTGTAGCAACCAGTCTGCAGGTTGGAAAAGGGGATGTATTTAAGGAAAGGGATTATCCGAGAAACTGACTCCCAGATCTCCTCCGCTTCATCTCCCACCTTTCCTTCTATCTGACTCTGACCCTGCTGTAAAAAAGTCAGCGCCACATATTCCCCCTCTCAGCCCTTTGCCTGCAGGGCACCCGGTGTCAGGCCAGTTGGACGAGACTGATGGATCAAGGCACGTTTGAGGTGTTGGCGGCCCGTGGCCCGTGAAATGGTTTTGCTATGGTGGAAAGCTCTCAAAGGCGCTGTGCAAATCTGCTCCGTTAGCAGGGTGAGCGGCTGGCTGACAGCCAGAGGGTTTTATACGCGCTGGGACCGGGCACCGTGGGCCCGGTGAAACGGCACGGATGCTGGCTTTTCTGCAAAAAGCCTTTTCTTTTTAGCCCTGTCTGAAAGAAGAGCTCGTTCACGTAGCTTTACATATGCCATAAAAATTGTCCACCCTAAAGTTTTCCTTGATTTGGGAGTTTTTTCCTCGGGAGTTCCTCACCCAACCCATCTCTAGTCCTTGCTTTGCCGGTAGGGTCCTGCCGCTACGTTGGTCCCCAGTGCTGCTCCAACACCAGCCCGGACCCCAGCAGAGCTGGCTCTGCAGCCCTTGGGGAACATTTGGTGGCAGACAGGAGGAGACTGTGCTCTGATGTTTTTAGGGAGTCCTGCCCAGCACCCACCGTGTTCAGCTCCGGCCGTGTAACCTGCCTGGTAGGGTATGTCGCATCTCCGGAGGCTGCGTCTCCTCCGGGTCGTAATCCGCCTTGTATTGCCGCCTTGCATTGGAGCGGCAGCCATCAGAAATTT
Source organism: Buteo buteo (assembly GCF_964188355.1). Classification (NCBI taxonomy): domain Eukaryota; kingdom Metazoa; phylum Chordata; class Aves; order Accipitriformes; family Accipitridae; genus Buteo; species Buteo buteo. The sequence continues at coordinate 29,861,985 of NC_134174.1, read as the reverse complement.
TATTACTAATGCATTTTATAGCAGGCTTCATAATAAGATATTAAAGACTGTAGGTGTGGCCAGAGAGCGAGGTGTAAATATTGTAAAAAGGCCCTTTTCTGATAACCTTTTCTTCAGCCTTAGGTGCGTTTTTGCAGAGAATATTGTCTAAAGGTTTGGTTCCCTAGCTGCCAATGTTCCAGGGTTAACCTAGGACGTGTCTGTGTCTGGTCACTCGTGCTGGAGGGTTGCGTGGGAGGTGACAGCCCAGGCCAGGGGAGGTGTTTGCTGCAGTGGATCACACTTGGTCCATACCCATGAGCATTTTTGGGTGGAAACACAACTTCTTTCTGGTCACTCAAACACGCATATTGCCTTGTTGTACTGCTGTGTTGGTGTGAGAGAGGCAAGGTCTTGGTCTCTCCTTCGCCTCTGTCTTGTGCAGCAAGGTCCCTTCGTGTTTGGATAGGGATTTTACGGTTGTTCATTCCTTATTTTAATCCAAGTCTATCCTTGCTATTGGTGATATACTGAAATGGAGTAGCCATTTCTTGTACCTCGCTGCTTTTGGTTTGGTCTTCCCGGTGCTTTGGGTAGCCACGTGTAACACGCTGTTTCCATTCAATATTTCCTTCCAGCAAAAAGAACCCACCGAGCTTCTTTGTATAAGATTTTTACAACAGTTTGAACCTTTCTTATTCATTTATTGCAAAATGAGGGATGGCCTCGCTACCTTGCACCCTGGCATCTCCGGCCCATGCAGCTCAGCGGTGTTGCAGCTGGAGCCCTTTAACTCCTGGAGCTGCTCCTGCCGAGCTGTTGGATGAAGGATGGGGAGCTGGAGACGGGTCCGGAGCGGGTCCCGCTCCCATTTGCCCTCCTTCTTCTCCACGGGAGGCATTTGTCTGCATGTTTATTTTTATCTCACATCTGCTGGCGTTGTAACAAAGATTTAATGATATGACACAGTTTTGTCACCAGTTCTTTTTTCTATAGTGAGTGAAGCTTCGTCGCTGGCTGCTGGAGAAAGTCGAAAGCTTTAAAAATGACAAAATTTGGCGACTCGTGTAGAAAACTCACCTGTTTGCCACAAGCACCTGTAGGCTGTCGTCTGTCTGTGTTTCTTTTTTCCTGGACAGAAAAGATAGAATTTGCTATTTTTGCCTGTCAGTGAACTAAGCATAACCACAATTAATCTTTGCTAAGGAAGAACAGCCGCGAGGGACCGGCAGAAGAGTCCTATAAATGGGCCAAATGCTGAAAATGCAGAAACACGATCCGTCTTGAGCTGGCCTGGCATCTCCCTGGGATGTGCCCTCTGCCTGTTATTTACCATCAAACACAAACCCGAGCGAGTTCTGTTTATACAGATGTTTTGCTCCATTGTTTAGATGATGGGCCGCATCTTTTGAGAAATAATGACGTCGGCCTCCCGCTGAGGAATATCTTGAGCCTGTTTGACCCAAAAATGGCAAGAGGATTTTAAAGACATACTTCTTACGCTTTTTAAGGCAGATGGTCTGAAATTCCTCTGAGTCCTGACTGCGTCCTGCCTGGGCATGAACACTGAAAATGAGGCCTTTTTTCCTGGAAGACTGTCGGTATGGAATGTCCGCATCTCACAGCTGGTTTTGCCTTGCCAGAGGGGGTTTTTTTGGCTTGAATTTGAGCTGGGGAAAAAAGATGCATTACCCAAAGCACTTCTCATAGGTCTGTATCCTTTGACCTGTGTGCTGTTGGGAATAAGGGCGTGCGTTCAGTAGTGAAATTCTCCCACTGACCCGTGCGCTGTGGGCAGTACCAGCAATTTCCCCCTCTGAGATCATGCTGTTCTGCTTCAAGCTCCTGTAATGCTCCTCCTATTGCCCGGGAGCCCTTCTGTTCCCCTCTTAAGTTCACCTACGCTATACTTTGCTGGTGCACCCACCCTTGCGGTTGCAGGTGCCCACTGCCCCCCGCTGAGGTCCTGCCCTGGGTCCCTCCCAGCCCCTCAGATGCTTTGGTGTAGATGCCCGTGACCGCTTCCCAGGACCAGCCAGATCTTTGGCCAGAGCTGATAGCCGGCTTGTACGGCTTTCGCTATCCTGGCCAATGAGGGGATCTGGTCAGCGAAGCTGTAAAATAAGGATAAAAATACAGTAATCGCCAAGTCGGAGCTCAGGCAGCGTCTGCAGGGGCTGGAGCTGACAGCACCAAAGCTGGTGACCTCAGTGTCTCTCCAGGCAGCTTCTCCTTTGGAAGGACGAGGAGATGAACTCTCTTCAAAGCCTGCTTTTGGGCTATTGTATGAAATACAATGCCGGGGAAATCAAGCTCTCCTCTTTCACAGCCGGCCGCACAGCCCCATAATCACGGGTGACCAGAGCGGATTTGCATGTTAAAAGGAGTGGCTAGGGCACTTAAACAGAAGAGGAAACATATTCATCAAGTCCAGATTTATCCTTATGAATATTATTATTCCTGGGGACAATATACCCCAGACCTCATCGGTGCAACCTCGCATCTACTTTTTTGCTGCCTTTCCCCTCCTCCCCCTATTAATGGTTAATTTGTAATGCTCTTCGTCCTGACATTGATACCCTGGTGGCTCTGGGAGAGGAATGTGAGAAGGCAGTTGTTGGAGCATGTGGACCGTGGCGGTCGAAGCAGTGCCCTGGCAGCAGCCAGGGGAGGGCTGCGGGATGCTCCACGCCTGCTCCCAGCTGATGATGGCTTGGGGGAGGCAGGTAGCCCAAAGAAGGTTGGGGAGATGCTCTAGTCCTGTCTGAGAAGGTGTCTTGGGAGTGCTCGGAAAGCAAACACCCACCATAGCCCCGCCATGAACGGATTCTCCGCCTCAACATGCTTCCCGAGCTGAAAAAGTCCCGGTTCCTGAGCAGTCTAAATGCACAAGCCAGGATTAACGGGCTGTGTGCATGGCACCAAGTCAGGGGCTTACATGGCAGCAGGGCAGATCTGGGTTAAGCGTGCCAGGAAACGAGCAGTTGTAAGGCAAAGGATAGTAAACTGCTGGGACAAATGGGCTGGGGAGGATGTGGTGTCTCCATCACTAGAAGGCTTTAAGGATGGCAATGATTTAGGTGTAACACGGGGACAGGTTTCTCTTTTGAGGTCCCTTCTAGCTATATCTTTTATGCTTTTACGATTGCTGATCACAAAAAAACTTGAAGGTGCTTTAAAAAATAATCCTCAGGCCATGCCCTGGGAGGCTTTCTTTAGCAGCTTGATTTAGAGGGAGGAAAAAAAAGAAAGCAAATGGAAAGCCTAGGTGGGAACTGCAACCTCTCACAGCTCGGCAGAGGTGACGCTGAAGTAAGGAAAGTGGAGTTTTGCTGGAGGCCGAGGCAAGCTTAGATGTCAGAGCATCCCTGCAATGCCTTGTGGCTGGATACGAGTTGTGGGACGTGCCCCGGGTTCCCTGCTTTGCCCGGCCAAGCTCGCAGCAAATCCTGCCCACCTGCCTTGAAGGCAACTTTCTGCTGGCCTGAGCCTCACCGGGAAAAATTCAGATGCTTTGGTTCTTTTCTGGTGCCTTCACCTGGTATTAAACCAGTTAAATCAGATCTCCAAGCGTGAAGCCCTGGTTTCTCATGCTTTCTAGTGGAGGTGGTGGGCTGGGACATCCTTGCTGAAGCCCTGGCTGTGGTTCACCGCAAGCTTTGCGGTTGCCCAAAAAACCTGAAAATGGCTCGGTTCGTTGCTCAGCTTTGGCCAAGGACTTGCAGGAGGAGCTCCGCTTGGAAGCAGTGCCCCATCTTCTAAGCTCTGCCTCTTCTCAAGTCTCCTTTCCACCTTCTCAGCACTTCACGATACTTCTCTATGAGCTGAGGATAAATAATTTAATACGAATGAAGTTAACAATAAAACGCAGAGGCTTGGGAAGAGGTTTGCAGAAATAATCCGTATTATCCCAACTGGCCATAACCAGCTGCTGTCACATCTCGCTTCCGACCTTTGCTGTCTCCCTTTCAAGTTTTAGCTCTTTGTCAACCCTTACCGTGGCTGTGAACGTGTTACAAACGTATGGACTTGCCCAAGCGGTCGTGATCCGTGCGTACCTGCAGCCTGTGTCTCTAGCAAAGCCTTTTTGCTTGCGGTCTGTGCTTCTGCCTTTAGAGAGACAAGAATATGCATTTAAGATTTGCATAGGAACATGCAGCTGTTCCACCAAAAATGGATAATTGTTCTCCCTGCTGTGAAGTTAAACAATAAGAAGTGCCAAACTGCATTTGCCATTGCTGATTTTGTGCACTCAGCTCCATATTTTATGCATGTAGATTAGTTCCAGATTTATGACGATTTAACTGTTAATGCCTGCGTTAATCGGGCCAGGTTCTAGTTGCTGTGGAAACTATAACTTTGAATTTTATGTAAAGTTCTGTGTTGCATTTATTGCGGTTTTTTTGAGGCTCTCTCGTATTTAATGTCTTATGGTGAAAATGGAGAGGGAATCAGTGTTGAAAATAAAAGTGCCTTTGGGCAGAAAACAAGTTTCAGCAAAGAGAGTAATTTTTCTGGAAAGTTGTGATGTCTGGGAAAATAAGGGTTCGTGATAGAGTGCCATCTTGACCACAGCTGTATAACTATTATTATAAGTGTGTAACAACTATTATAGCTGCTGCAATACTGTCATAAAGAAAACAGCTGTATAACTTATAAATGTCCTGAAAATATAGTACTGAAGTTCTTGGGTCTCTCGATATTCCTTCTGGTGGGCAAAGGAAATTGCTGATGTGCGTTTGATGGGAAAACAGGCTGGTGCACAATTTTACCGACATATTATTTTTTTATTGTATTTCCAGAATACACCAGTGGGCACTCCGATTTTCATAGTGAATGCCACGGATCCAGACCAGGGGGCAGGAGGCAGCGTGCTTTACTCCTTCCAGCCTCCTTCCAATTTCTTTGCCATCGACAGCGGCCGTGGCATCGTGTCGGTGATACGGGAGCTGGACTACGAAGTAACTCAAGCGTACCAGCTCCAGGTCAACGCGACGGTGAGTCTTACCCCGGCTGCTGCAGAGGAGGAGGTGTTTTCTGGAGGGACTGCAATGGGGAAGGAGCTGCTGCTTACTTGTTTTATTGCCTTACTCTGGCATCTTCTCGGGCTCATCCGGCATTTTCCACTTAGGAAGGTGTTATAGCAATGTGGTGCCTGGGTAGTTTCATTTCACTGCTGTGCAGCTCGCGGAGCACGGCTGCACCTCTCCAACAGCATCTCGCGCGTGTCGGGGCCTCCTGCGTAAAGGCGAGCAGCTCCCTTGGTGAAAAAAGCCAGCACGGGGCATACAGACCATTAAATTCTCCAGTCTCATCCCTTGTGCATCGTGGCTTATTACAAGTGGATTCACCTATATTAAACCTCCTGAGCCTCACTCCAAGTTCAGGCACCAAGAGTTAAAATTTTAGTGGACAGGGGAGAAACCAAGGTCCTAATTACAGTCAATACCACTGTACTGGGAGGGGACCCCTGGGAGATGTATGTCCAGGTGGCCACCATGGCAAATTCATGCCCCACCTGAATGGGAAACTTCTTTCCTGGGGTCAAATCTAGCCAGAGCTCGATGGGGAGCCTGTGAGTGAGGAGCGCTGCACAAGCAGGCGCTCGGGATGAAGGCTCCTTTCCCATCTCAGACGCAACAGAGGAAGGTGACATTCAGCCCTATGATACATTTGACCAACTCTGCATTCAGGAAAGGGGGGTGAAAAACCTTCCTGACTGCTCCAGGCAGCTGGCTAGAGCTCTTGAAGCATGTGATTCAATCAAGATCATTGCCTTGATGCCGAACCACAAATGTCACGAGGATGTGGAGGGCTGCGCGGGGCTGCTTTGCTCTCCACGGCCACGGAGGCTGGGCATTCGCAGGGCCACAGGCAAACAGCTCAATATTTCAGCCCAATCTCTACGTGTCTGAGGCTGTGGAATTTTCCCCAGGAGCTTATTTTTCCTGAAATGTACCTCATTTAATTTTAAGTACTCTAGTGATAAGAGGCCTTTCCCGTTGTTTGTTTCCTTATCGGTCTCTGTCACCAACATGCTTTCCCAGGATGTGTTGTTGAACTGTCCAGTGGGTTACAAAACATGGGACCAAACACAAGCCCTGATGGCCACATACCTTTCTTCTACACGGCGGATTCTGGTTTTTCTCAAGGACACAAGGATGTCACCTGGGTCCATCCCGCTCCATCTAGCCCTGTATCCCTGGTGCAGCTGCCAGCAAAGATCAAATGGGGGCATATCTGGTACTTGCTACCTAATACGCTCCTGGCTTCTAGCGATTTCCAGCTCAGGGAGTTCAAAGACTTCAATATTAAGTCTCTGAACTGGGCTTGATTGCAGCTGTGGGAACAACTCCTCGGCTCAGTCACTGGTAATTTCCAGCAGAAGGGCAATGAGAAACCCCAGGGCAAAGCTCAGCCCGGGAAGAAGGATAAGCAACACCAGGATAGCAGGAGCTGGAAGAGCAAATGCAGTCTCTTGCCTGCCTGATGAAGAGTTGGCATGGTCCGGAGTGGGAACTGGGGTGATGGGGAATTCGGGGTGGCTGCAGGGGCTGCAAGAAGAGCCATGGAGCTGTGGTTCAAGGCAGGAGCCATTCGCTCCCAGGGATGTAGGCAGCAAGGGCAGAAAGAGACTGGAAAGGGCACTATGAGAGACAGTGGGTGAGGAAACTTGCAGTGCGCTTGCTTTTTTAGTGCTGTCTGTAATACTTTAACCAAAATTTAAGAGGTGAAGGGGAGGGGAAAAAAACATTATCTGAAGAAACAAAAGACTTCAACCTGATAACGCTAACAGCAGAGTGCGAGTCAGAAACAAGCATCCATCCAGGCCATAAACGCTGAGGCCTGCAGGTTAAGAGGATAATGTACAAGCTGTGTTGTTGAATACGGTTTAAATTAACATTAATCTTCTGGCAATCAGTCCTTGCTGCTGTTCAGAGCCATTTTGCAGAAGTGTGCGGTAACCTCTAATGGTCGCCTTTCACCACAGTGCTTGATTAGGGGGTAAGGAGAGATTTATTTCCTTCCCTTCGTGTGTTATCTGCTCCTTCTAGCACAGGGCTGTGGGCATTGGGGTCACTTTTGAGCACCCTTGGGATGAGGGTCCAGCAAGAAAACGGGTGGCAGCACACACTGCTGTTGCGTTGGCTGCTGGAGAAGGGTCTTGCTCTGGGAAAGTGCTTGCGGCTCCATCCTGATGGGTTGTGATGGGCTGTAAGGGAGATGATGCTCCTGCTCGGAGCATCAAAGCGTTCACAGGCCACCGCTGTTCCTCACAAGATTGCTGCGTGCTTGTGGCCCTGCAACTGTGGAAGCAGCTTGGTTTGCGTCAAAAGGCAGCTCCTGCTTACCCTGATCCTGCCAGTCCCCGTGCAAGGCGGGAGGGAGAGGTTTGCAGTCTGTTGGAGCCAAAACCATTAGCCCAGTAGAAAGGAGGTTGCCGCTGCGAGGATGTATCCTGCGGTTCAGGTTTCCCCTCTGCTTTCTGCGCGAGAGCTGAGGCACCCTACGAAACCAGAAGCAGCCCTCGGCGTACGTACCCTCCGCCAAAGCTCGGACCAGCAAACGCAGAAAAGAATAAAGCTGCGACTGCAACGCAGCCCGCGGGGTTACGGAGAGCGGCAGAAACGCGAGGGAGCTGGTGGGCTTTGTCGTGTTCCAGTCGACAGAGCCCAAGCTGTGCGGAGGCATCAGCGCTGGGGGGTATGAGATGCTCGGCTGTGATGTGCTGGTATGAAAGTCTGCTGGCAAGCAGACCTGGGTCTCACGGCGCGGGGGTGCCCTAGGGTGTATCTACATTAGGAGGGAATTTATATTTTGAAGTGTATGCTGAACAGTGTTGCTGCTTTTCCACCCAAAATGTGATGAAAACTAAAGTGGTGCTTGTTTTATTTTAAAGGGCTAACGCTGGAATGATATGCGTATTGTATTTCGGCTTAGAGGGAGGTATAGTGGACAATAATTCCAGCAGGTAGCTTGAAAACGAGGTGATTACCCGGACTATTTAGAATTTTTGACCCAGCTACAACTGTGAGAGACTTAATACTGTTGAATAATTCTATTTTTCTGATAGAAATTCTTTCTCTTCCCCCCCCCTGCTTCCACCCTTGTTTTTTCAAGGACCAAGATAAAAACAAGCCGCTGTCCACTCTGGCCAACCTGGCAATCACCATCACAGACGTGCAGGACATGGACCCCATCTTCATCAACCTGCCCTACAGCACGAACATCTACGAGAACTCGCCTCCGGTAAGGGCTGCTGCTTCGCTCTGACATGCGTGACCATGGTGTTGCACAGGGGGGCCAAGGGAGGATGGAGCAGGGTTTGGGACAGAAAGCACAAGGTATCGCAAAAGAGCTGGAGGAAAACCTCTTTGCAGAGATATTCGTCCTTCCTTCCACCCATGTGCATTGCTCTGCCCTGATGGTTGCAGCTTGGGTGCAAAGCGGAGCCCTGTTTCCATGCTGACGTGCAAACGCTCCGCATCGTGAGATCCAAATGGCATCCAAAGAGAGGCGAACCTTTCTCTTTCTGAAACAACATGTTTCAAGCCAGCTCCAAAACATTTTGCCCTTTTTAAAAAAGACAGCCTAAGCAAGGAGGTTTGGGAAGCCTGAAACCTAAATAAAATCTTTTCCTAAACGTTTTTCTTTTAAAAAGGCTTTCTGTTGTTCTTAGCACACAGTCACCCCATTTCCTCCCCACAGTGTATATGCATGCCAGTTCTAATAGAAAAGTTGAAGAAAAATGTAAACATTCCTGAAACGAGGCAGTTTTGAAAATGCCAGAATCATCAGCCATTTCAGCACTTCGAGCATTTTCCCCCCAGGTTTTGCCAAATTGATCCAATCATTTTAGTTCTTCTGAAACTTGGTTTGTCAGCAAACTCGCTGTTTGTGGAAAATGTCTCCCGATCTCTAAATGCAGCAGGGCTTTCCCCCCCCCCCCTCCCCGTAGCAGAAGATGGGGAGTGTGGCGGGCAGGTTTGGCTTTGGGAGCTGTTAGCTCTGCTCCCAGCAAGGGTGCCCAGGACCTCCAAGCCCAAGCACCAGCCCGGCTCAGTGGCATCCACCTTCCCAAGGCACAGCTGTGCATCCCATCGCTTCACCTATCGGGCAAATATTTTTATATATGGATGGAAAAACCTTCTGTCCTAAAATTGCGGTGCAGTGTAGGCATCTGTAGTATACGTGCATCCTGTAATGTCTCTGGTGCACTGGATCCGAAATCCCTGATGGCTCAGTTCATGCAGTGGTAGAGGGAACTCCAGCTCACTTCAGTTTATGCTTTTTTCTTCACTTTGGAGCAAAGCGCTGGCTCTGACGGCAGGGAGAGTGCTGGATCAATAGGGCTGAGTCCTACTGTCACAAATCCCGCCATCAGACAGCACATTACCTGTCTGCTGGCCTGAAGATGGCCAAAAAATGGCTTCATGAATTACTTTCATGAAGTGAAAGTTTCAATGCATTTCAATGCTGTTGAGATTAAGGAGTATTTCTGTGGTGGGCAGCGTGAGCTGCAGGGAAGAAAAAAATGCAACTTAGATCACCCTTAACTGGGGGAAAAAAAGCCTTAGATGAAATTATCGAAATGGAAGTCCCATGAGTATCAAAAATTATAGACTGCGTCACCGTCATGGAGTGACCTGGTATCCAGCAAAGGGGATCTGGGGATCTCTCTCAAATTAATGATATATATTAAGGCTGGAGCTCAACAATCTCTTTGTGTTGATTCACTGATGCGCATCACGGTTATTCCCAGAACGTACACTGTTTGCAGTAGGCAAAGCAGCAAATAATCACTGTGTAACCTGACGCAGGGAATGAATGAAGGAGCGCTCACCAAACTGTCAGCATGTCTTCTGACGGGTTTAGAGATTGTAATTTCTCTTGGCCCCATGTAATGTCTCCAAAGGAATTGAGATATCCAAGATGGATAGGTGCCACCAGAGACACAGTGAAGATGACAACTGCTGAACACGGGCGGTACTTTTGAGGGGTACTGCTTTCTGGTTTGGACCCAAAGTCCCATCCTTCCCGGGAGAAATCTCCACTGCTGGCTGAAACAAGGATATGGCTTGCTATGGCAAGCCTGGGGTTTAACACGTGCGTTTTCATCTTTCCATGGGAAGTGTCATCAGCTCTGCCCTACCACCCGAGGGAGCCAGTCGCAAGCGTGGACTGGAAACTGTCACGCTGCAGAATGGCTTGGTTACCAAAAAGTTAACGGCAAATTTGAGTGAGGAGTCTGGGCTTGGCCAACTCCTGTCCAAAAACAGGCTTCCAAGTCAAGCCAACGGGCCGTAGTGCATTTGTGGGCGACATCTGCCCTGCCGTTGGGCTCAGCAGGTCAAAATGTGCTCGAGACATCCCAGCCCCAAACCTACGGAGCGGAGACTTGCTGCTGCTCCACGCGCCCACTCTCCGTCTCTCTTGCCTCTCTTTTTATCTGTGGTGCACAGCATGTCTGTGTTCCTCTATCAATGTATCAGGGAAGAATACCTCATCTAAAGTGTATACATTACCTAATAAAATCCTTCTTATTTGGGATTATTGCATCAAATTTTAATTTCCTCACTCGAGTAACAGCATGTCAGCCAGCCCGTCAGTGAAGAGCCGATAGAAGGTGAAAAGAGTGGATAAACTGCAGCAAATTACCGCAAACAGATCTCTATCAGCCCTTTGACTGGAATTGACTGGAATTAAGAAGTGAGAAATAGGATTTTTTTTGCCGTGGCAGCTCTCTGAAGCGCTCCCCCCTCCTCCTCCTGCTGCAACGCTGGGCTGTGCTTTGCCTTTCAAGTCCCTAATCTTGTAAGAGAAGAAGAAAAAAAAGGGGTGGAGGGGTGCGAGAGGGGAGAGGAGTGCTGTTGTAGCTCTTATTTTTCTCAGGCTGGGATCTGGTAGCACGATTTAGAAGAGTTTTGGGCACATGCTTATTCAGACACTGAGAAGAAAGAAATTTCTTATCAGGCAAAAGAAGAGGATGCAGCGGGGACTTTACTGTCCCTGGAGGTGTTGTATCTTCTTTCTTGACGCTGTTTATCGTCCCAGCACGCCTCAGACATCTCTCCCAGGGCACCCGAGTGCACCAAAGCTGCTTGCAGCTGTGGCAAAGCTTGGTGCTGTTGTATTTTTCATCCTCTGGGTCTTTTTGGGTGTTCGTCCTCACAGCGTCTGTAGACTGGATAGCATCATCGATGTTTTCCAGGCAAGTTAACAGGGGCTGGAGGAGAGGGGCCATTTCCCCTTGCAGAGATGCTGTTGGTGTGATGAGGCCCTGCTTTTGGACCTCAGCTGGTGCATAGTCCAGCCAGCATCGCAGCTTCACTTTGGGGATGAAAGAGGAGGAATCCGCTCGCTGAGAGACAAGCTGAGGCCCATAAAAGTATGCTTTATCCCACAGGGAGCCACGTGAAGGAAGAGGGGGGGCAAACCCCGCTTGCTCGTGGTCCCAAGACTAGCAGTTGTATTCCCTTGCAATAGCATGGTACAGGTACGTGTCAAATATCATTAAAACAGTTTTAATTCTTCAGCACCATCCCCCTCCTCCTCAGAAACTCCTTGGGTTGAAGAAATAATGTAGAATCAGTGCTATTTTTGCCCTAGAGTCTTCATAGCTCTGAGTTAATTCTTTCTTACAATATTTCCAGCCCATCAGTGTGAACACTTTATTAAAAGCTCAGGATTTTATTAAAAAAGGATTGATTTACCCCTGCCCCTCTTCAAAAAACCCTCAGATTTTGTTTGGATAATGTGCCATTCTTTATTTTCTTTGCCTTTTTTTAAGCATAGGCTTTTCCAGATTATTACTTTTCTAAACCTTCTTCCTCCTTCCCTAGAGGGAGAAAGTTATTCTGTTCTGGTGCTTTGGTCTATACCCACCAGCCGAGTCCTTTCCTTGCAGCCACCGTTGTCTGCGGGAGGTAGGCAAGTCGTTACTTGTTTTAAGAAACCTCGGGAATATTTGGGAGTTTCTAAGAGCCACAGGTTCATGCCGCAAATACGTGGGGTGAGCCCTGGGCAGAGCTGTTGGTGCTGGAAGTCAACTTGGAGTTTCCATGAGTAAGTGGAAGCCTTCCTAGATGTGTTTGGCAAGAGACAGTTGGAGGATCTGATTTAGGGGTGCAGTTGGCTGTCTCAGGGAGTCAGGGCACAGCATCTCCTGTCCTTGCCATGCAAAGACCTAAATAGGGAAAGGAATAGTGTTGTGGTTTGATAGGATTTTGGAAGAGAAACTGGAAATTGTTGAGATGTGGTTGGCTCGAGACCTATTTTTGCCATCGTGGTATGGCCATGATCAAGGGCTTGTTTCAGTTTGGGGTGTTTTGCCATTTCTAGTCTCTCCGCTCTGGTTGGTTATCTCTGCTGGTATGGTGGACAAGGCGCTTCATGATCATCATAGGTACTAACAGATGAGTACAGCCTGTGTGTAGTGTCATGTTTCGCGTCACATCATCTCACTCCAACGCATGCTGAATGGGAATACTCCTTGTTGTTGACCGTGCTGAACAATCATGCTCTGAGGCTGTCTTCATCACTTGTCACTCACTACAAAACCAATAATTGCCACCAGCAACGTGGATAAACTTTATGCCTGTCCTGTGGCACTTGTTCAGCCTCTTCCTTAGAAGGATCAAGATTGATCCTAAACATTGTGTGGATGTTCAGGGAGGGATCATCCGTTCCCAGGAGCTGGGATCTGCCAGTCTTGTGGATATTGGGAGACTCTTGTTAAGGAGCTGGCAGGAAGAAGGGAAACCGGGCAGGGTGTGAAGAGGTGCCCATATCCGTGCCCTTGTTGTGGTTCCAGGAGACGGCATCCACGAATGGTAGGGAGCTCAGCTCCGCTACGGCATGCGTTTGTCGGTCACCGGTGAAGTGTGGCTCATCCCCAGGAGGGGCTGATGAAAGGGCTTGTGGAGAAGGAGACGACACACGGGGCTGCAGGGAGAACAGGGGGAGACCCAATCTCAAAAACCAGCAGCGTGCGTGGAAGCCATTATCACAGGCTTGCCAAGGATTGGGTGAACCTTAGGGTGCTCTCTAGCGGCCCTCATTCTTGAGATCGGATGTCTGGATCATTTCTTTCCTATGGATGTCTGTATGGCACGTGCTGCTGAGATATCCGAACAAGATTCCCCCTCCTCCCCTCCCAAACTTTCCCTGCTACAACATCTGCGCTCATCCTTTTATCTCTCCCGACAGCCCTTCCCCTTGGCTCCTACGGGAGGGACCTTTCCCGCAGATAAAGCGGCCGCAGCGTCAGCGGGCCAATTGCTATTCCTCGGCCATCGCGGGAGCCCTGCCTTCTCCCACAGCTGCCTTCCCTTTGAAATGTGCCGCACGGCAGGCGACGCTTATCATTCTGCGCCGCTCCCTCGCTTTTTGACAGGCGATGAGCGAGCTGTCAGATGGACCAAGTGCCTTCACCCACCGCCCCTGCCACAGGGGAGCTCTCGTTTTGCCAGCGAGCGGAGCGGGACTCACTCCTGCCCTTTGGGGACGGCAGATTAAAGCAGAGTATGCTGGGGGAGAGCATGCTGGATTGCACGCCTCTCCCTTTTTTTTTTATTTTTCCTCCACTTTGCCTTGCCCTCCTTTCTGCATCCCTTGTTCTGCTTTCCCACCTGCTCCTTTCCCACTTTTCTTGTGCTTTTTATCTGTCCCTGCTCCTTTGGGAGGCACAGTTATTGCTGGTGATTTAGAGGCTCTCCGGCGGCTCCTGAGCCTCACCAGCCAAATGCTGCTCAAAGGCCAGTGACCTGGGATTTATGGCTAATGTTCTCGGTTAATAACGTGGATTTACTTAAGGAGTCCATTGAAATGCCCTCGGAGATCAGGGAATGGGCAGTCTGCCTGGCCCCAGGAGCCTTCTTTATGGCCAGCAGCACCAAAGCATCTCCATCGAGCCTGCAGGAGCATGGCTCTGAAAGACGGGGAAGACGGCAAGTCCCTGCTTTTCCACTGGTGATGTTTCTGCAGCAGCTTTCCCTTTGGCCTTCAACTGATGGATTGCAGGGCAAACGCAATGCTGCTCCCTCGTTAGATATGCAAACGCTTCTGTTGACATTTCCTTTGAGGGCAAAAAAAAAAAAAATTGCTTCTTTTCCCACTATTAATAATCCAATGAAAACAAGAACAGCTGAGTTGTAAATTTTTTCACACTACATTAATTATGTGCGTGTGCATGTGTTTGTATTCACATGGGCTCACTGCAGTGCGGCGGGGGAAGTACAGCTTATGGAGTTGACATAAGCACATGATGTTTTTCTTTAAAGAACTAAACAAGAATTTTGTATCACTTTTATGTTCTTTGTTGGTTTGGGGGTCTCTTGGCCTCATGGACCTTTCTGCTGGGCTATAGGAAACAGGTCTGTCCTGCAGGATGGAGGATGAGGTGGGTGAGCTGGCAGTTGCAGAAGTTCCTGCCTGTGGGCAATCCTCTGTTCTCAGCGTCTGTCCATCCCTCCTCCTCCTCCTTCTTAAAGGTTTCAATTAAAATCTCTGCAGCTCACTTAGTGATGCAGCTGGATGTCGATGGCCAGCACGAGCATCCCTCATCACCTGGGGTGCCTCATTTGAAGAATGCAGGGGGAGAAGAGGACCAGTTGAAACCAGGAAGCCAGTGGTAGATAAAACCAGTCTAGTGACCAGTGCGGAAGGTCATGGTGAGAGGGAATTGTTGCCTTTGGTTCTCGAGGGACTGTGGAGTGAAAATCTCTGTGGTGGAGGAGCGTATCCTTTTGCCTGTCAGCCAGAGCCTGTGCAGCTGTGCTGCTGTGAGGAGGCATGTCCTGGCTTTGCCAATGCTGCACCTTCAGTTCCTCCTTCCTCTTCTTCTTCCTCGAGCGCCGATAGCTGTGCTTACCACACTGACCTTCCTTCCAATCCCCCTCCTCTGGGCAGGGGATGAGCAACATGGGGAATGAGTCTGGTGGTTGCTCTCTCCAGTCCCTACGGACACTTGTCCCGGTACAAACCTACTGCGCAGTCAGGCTCAGTCTGCTCGGTGGTTCAGTTCGAGGACACGTTCTCCTGGTCATGCCCTCAGCATCACTAGCTACATCCTGGGGTGGGTTAGCGGAGTTTTGCAGCTTGCACAGGAGCGATGGGCGGTGAGCCCGAACTGCCCCAAGAAGCAGGTGATGGGACTTTTCCATGACATGCCTTGCCCTCGCACAGGCTTTCCTAAGCACGTGGCCCATGGTAAGAGGTACAATGCCTTGGCACGGTGCCCCGGGAGCCCCAGCAGCACTCAGCCGGGGTGGCTGTAACTCATCGTCTCCTCTCCCTCCCCAGGGTACCACCGTGCGGATGATAACGGCCATCGATCAGGACAAGGGCCGTCCCCGGGGCATCGGCTACACCATCGTCTCGGGTAAGTCTCGGCGGGGATGTGGCGGGGAGCTCAGCAGGGATGGAGGAGCTAACCCTGCAATAAGTATTTGTACATCCCGTGCCTGGGAAATCATATTTGGCTAAGTTTCTCCTTGACTGTACTGCTCGCTCATTTGATGCAGTGTCAGTAATTGCTGTAACCTACTGTTACGACTGAAAGCTTTTACCCCTCTGAAAAGCTTTCTTTGTTTTCGGCGCTGTTGGAGCGCATCATTTGTGGCATCTCCTTATCCTCGAGCAGTGGACGTTATTTCTAACAAATCTGACAATATCTCATAGCGAAACTTTTCAGTCCTACCAACAAGCCACAAACAGCTCCGCTTCATGCAACGCCATGGAGGAGACCTGCAAAGAGCCGGGCGTAAAACTCTTGCTGGCGGTGCAGTGGTTATTGTTTAGGGAGAGAATGGGACTGATTACGGGCTGAACAGCTCCTGGTGGTTTCCGTGGCATTTCCCAAAAACCTCCATGCTGAGGGCTGCCCTCCCAAAGCACTGCCGGAGCTTCGCAAGCTGGGAGGCAGTGGGCTGGACCCGCGAGGGTGCAGGGCTAGAGAATGAAGCTTAATTAGAGTGGTGAAGGGTTTCTGCCTTCTGAGAGCCACGTGGATTAATCCTGCCTTCACGGACTGGCTCTGAAGCCTGGGGAACCTTCCCCAGTAGGTGTGGGTAGCTTGCTGAAACCGATGTAGCCGGTGACCCATGGATCCTCGCTGGGTAATGCTCGGCTCCTTTGGGTCCATAGCTTGGGGACCTCTTCTGGTGGCAAAAGAAGCAGGGGCAGGGCAGTCTGGGCAGGCATTTCCAGATAAAATACAGCTGCATTTTGGAAAGACCGATTTTTGGAGCTGGACCCGTGTCATTTAAGATGCCTTGAGGTCAGCGAACCCCTGCCATATCCAAGGCAGACCGTGACGCTCGCTGGGCTGCACTCAGACACTGGTTTTGTGGGGCTGTGCCCTGGAGACAGTCGGATTACTCGGGTTAACCAAGGAGCGAGGGAGCAGCTTGGTGGGCCTGGGTTTGTAACCCTTTTTCTGGCGTTGCTTTCAGGGGGAATCTTCACAGCAAGAAATAGCAGCAGTGCCTCCTCTCCTCACTGTGCCACATGCTTTGGGTGCTGGCTGGCAGCTCCTTCAAGCTACACGTGTGGAAATAATTTCCCAGTTTCTCTTCCTTAAAGCCCAGCCATTTCAAATGCTCTTTTAATAAATCTTTAGGGTCAAGGTGATTTCACCCTGACTTTCAAGTCCACTGATCCTGACTGCAAGTATCCAGGTCAGTCTGCCTTTGAAGATGCAAGGATTATTTATTCCTCTAATTCCCTCTGCAATTTCTTCTAATGCTGCCCCAGCATTAATTAAATGAGAGGTTCCCCCAGATTGCGTGTATCAACTGGCCAAAGTGCAGCAAGGACTTTCTTTTGGCTGATACGGGCCCTTTTTCTCTGGAGATTGGACTGAAACCTCAAACTAATTTTGCAGAGGCTGCTGAACTACTGTGAGGTTGGTGAAAGCATTCAGCTTACAGAAACCTCACCCAGCTAAAGCCTGAAAATGGTCAGCAGCTGGAAAATCACCCTTGTCCTGTCTATTCACCCTTCTTTGGGCACCTGCTGATGGCCACGGAGCCTTTTTCTGACTCAGTATGGGTTATACTGTAGGAATCTACTTTTCCCTTGTCAGTGCCGGTGCAATACAAACAGCTCTGGGTTTCCAAGAGCCTTTATTTGATGGCTTACACCTACAGAAACAACCGTGCAATCTATAGAGGGTTAATTTGCTAAATGCACCCATCCGCTCATGGTCACATCAGGCTTTCTGCTCATCGGACAGTCACGGCTGCTCTACTGAAGCAAGAAAACCTGGATTTTTACCTGGAATGTTCACGCACGCTCTCATTTTCTTGCCTATCTTTGGTTTTCCTGCGAAATAGCCACGACGTTCCTTTGCGAGCGTCCCTCGCTCAGTGCCAGGGTAGCCGTCAGGGATGGTGGAAGGGAGCCAGGCACTCTCCCGGAGCCTGGTGGCAGCGGGGCGCGGAGTGACGGGCAGGCACATCACTGCAAACAGCCTCGCATCTGCTTGCATGTGCCAAGAACTTAATCCCTGCCCCTGGTCCCGCCTGGTGGGTGGCAGCTCTCATATCGGAGAATCAGACAGAATACATCAAAGAGTGATTAAACTGCCTTTTTTTTTTTTTTTTTTTTTTCCCAAACACGAGTATTGCAGAGCGTTTTCATAACTGGCCGGGAGACCTTCTCCTGTCAGCACCAGCATCCTGCAGAGTGGTGGTGCTGGGGAGGATCAGCCCGTGGACGGACTGAGGGATGACCCCAGACACCCGCTATCGCCTCCTGCCTCCTCCCCACCCTCACCCTACCTTCGGCTTGAGGCAGAGGTTTCCAAAATCCCTGAAGGATTCAGGGATTCAGGACGCTCCGCTTCCACTTTGAATTGAGTTTGTTGACAGAGCCAGAGTTCGCCATCTCCCTTCGGCTGCCAGACTGCGGCCGAGGTGCGTGCCTGAGGGCAAATTTTAAAGAAAACTTGGTCATGGGGCAAAAAATTTTTTTTTTTCTGAAGTCAGTAAGGGTGTGAGTGCCTCCCCCACTCTTCTCAAGGCATTCTTTTATACTTTCCATCATTTGCTTCTGGCTTTTGAAAGATGATGTTACCTTCTGAGGTCTGAGAGTCCAGACACAGGAACCGGCAGCTTGCGTGCCTCCAAAATCCTGCTCGCCCAAGGTGAGCGATTTTTTTTGGCAGGCAGGTAAAGCCTAATTAATTTGTCATTATCCTCAATCACAATGGTAAAGGTCAGCGAGCAGATTTTGTGCCTGAGCTGGTAAATTTTTATGGCAATTTTGCAAAAAAAACCCAGCCTAACATATGCGAATGGGGAAGCAAATTAAATTAGAAACCAACCGTAAGCAAAAGCGAAAATGGCTGGTGGAGGTAGTAATTATACCTGGTTCTTCAGCTCGCTTGCACAAGGGGAGGTGGAAGTGGTGCTGTTCCCATTTCACGGCAGGGATGGATGATGCCTCTTCCCAGCTCTCCTAGGTCTTCAGGTACAGGGCTCGCACGTGGCTGGTCTGATTTTACCGGCTGGGGTTGAATATACAGCAGCGAGAGAGCTGAAAAGCAATCTAGCTGTTTATCATTCCTTCGGTATTAATATCTAAAGCATTGGTATGATTTGGAGGTGGGGTATAAAAATTAATTTGGAATTGCCGGTGTCCTATTCAGCTCCATCCCTCGGGTAGCTGTGCCTCGGGATATACTGCAGCAGCTCTTATTTATACAGCTATCTCCAGCACAAGGTCCTCCCCTGACAGGAAAACAATAAAACTAAAAGATTAACCATAACCACATAAAATAAGACTTAAGATCTAACTTTATGCCGCCAGCTTACAAAGCCGTTAAGCCTGAAATGACAGAGGAGCGCCGATCTAGCTGTGTCATGGCTTTGGCTAGTTGTCCTGTCAGGGCAGACCTGCCTGCTGCCTGCCTGCTGCCTGCCTGCACTGGGAATCAGTTCCATATATTACAGGGAAAAGCCACTCAGTTGTTTCTCCCCCTTCCTTCCAATCCGAGTGTTTTAACCCCATGAAAACACACACTTTTTCACCCCGTGCTTTGCAAGGAGTGGCATCACCGCCTTGCAAAAGGCCATTTGAAAAAGAAATCCACATCGAGACCTCGCAATTCAAGCCCCTCGTGCCGACAGGCTGGTCGTTGCCGGAGCTCCCGTCGCTCCCACGGGTGTTTCTGCTGCTTTTCCCAGGCAAAAAGGAGGGTGCAGGCAGCCCACGGCCGGTGCCCTGCAAAAGCCCTCCCTCCCTGGTTCCCTGGCTGCTTTGACAGGTTGGAGATGCTCAGCCGTTGAGGTCAGGACTCTGTTTGAAGGACAGATAATTAATCCAGCAAAGTAATCCACAGTTCCTTTTTGGCAGATTTATGGAGATAGCCTCTGTGCTGGGGACTCTGCCTCATCATCTTTCATTTCCCAGGCAAAGCGAGTGACTTGTTGTATAACACGACCTGTTCTAGATAAGGCTTTTCATTTAGGGGAACTCTCTGGTCTAACAGAGATTGATTTTCCCGGTGGAAATTGGAGAGTCCCGGCGCTCCCGGCAGGATCAGGCCTGCAGACGGCAGTGTGTTTTCACGTTTGCTGCTGCTGCACGTCGCCTGGGGCACGGGGAATCCTTTGGCTCTTTAAGAGAAGGTTTTTTATTGTGAATTAAATGGCAATTGAATTAATAAGCAGGAGGGGACTTTGGCCTGCGAGCTCTTGTTAGGAAAACATATTGTATGACCGCAGTCTCGCGCTCTTCTCGCTAGCAGTAAACTTTGGGTTTCATTTATTTCCAGGACAGTCAGGAGACTTCATGTCTCCTGGCATGAAGATGTGAAGGTGACCTGTGTTGCTTGGGCAGGCGTCGAAGGGTTAAAGCAGAGGAAAGGGTCCCGGGGCTCTCTCTGCCTGCCTGCCACATTTCAGGTGCCGTGATGGATGGGCAATGGGAGATTGCACAAGGGCAATCCCTACGTCCTTCCCGGGCCTTGGAAAGCCCTGCAGGACAGAGGGGAGGGAGCACGGGGCTTTCCGTCGGTAAGCTGGTCCTTAGGGCTCTTCAGAAACCCTTAGGGCATTTATTTATTTTTTTTTCCCCAAAGTTGATTGTTTTAGGACACTGATGCAGTTTCTGGCAAAGCACTCACTTCCTAAAGCTGGTGCATCCCAAGGGAAGCATGAATTAAAAATCGTTATTTGCACGACGTAATACAATTGTGAGTTACAAAAGCAAGAAGGAAGTGTGTCTGAAAAGAATTGTTCTCTGCCTTTCTTCTGGTTTTCCTGCTAAGGAATAAAATATCTCATAAATATATATATATATTTGTAAAAAATCAGTGCAGCAGCTCTCAGAACATGTTTTACATGGTCTTAACAGATCTGGAGTCCCTCGCTGCCTTCCTTTTGAAAGTGCAGCATGAACCCTTGAGATAAAGTGGCCAAAGAGGTCTCCCAGCCTTCAGCTGCTGACACCTCCCTTCGTGTTTTGAGCTGACTTAACAAAGAAGGGAAGGCAAAGCAAACCACTTCCCTGAGTCCCTTAAACTGGACATCAGGGAGAATCCTTGGAAATAGGACCTACTAATTTTAATATTCCCGTTGCCAGTTGGCCTACATTGCGCCGGCTTTTTCCCACATTCAGATCATTCGGTGAACTACTAGGGTGTTAAAGTCCTCATAAATTACACCTGCTGGGAGGGCCTTCCAGTGTGATTTAAAGGCAGTCATCATAGCAGAACATTTCTGTAGGAGGACACGCTGATGGGTGGAAAAGTGCCTCACGCTGAGTTATTCATCAAAGGCTGTTTTTCCACCCTGCCAATGCAAGGGGATGAGACAGCACAAAGAAGAGATGGTGGCTGCGGCCACAGCCCCTCTTTTCTTGGCTCCGTTGCTCCTCATCTTCCTCCCCGCTGCTAATGATGCTTCGTCGTCACGTTGGCATCTTGCTTTGGCTCCCTGGCAATCCAGAAATCACTAGAAAGAGATACGGTTGGGATAATGCTTCGCGTGGCAGGCGGTCCCCCAGCAAATGGTCTTCAGTAATTAAAACTATACATTCCCATTTATGTGTAAATACAAAACAAAAGCATATTTTTTGTTTAATTTCTGGGACTTCCTACCTAACTTCCTGGGATTTAATGTGTATTCAAGATGTTGGCAACCGCTGGAGAAGGATGAACCTCCGCCGTCTCTGTTCGTGCTGGGGCTAGAGATAACAACTGTTTCTGAGCTGGTTTTTAATGGAAGTTTTTCTGAAAGGTGTTGAGCCTGGAGATGCGGTGTTTATGTTAAAAGCTGATTCAGACCTGTTACCGGGCATATTCCAGCGTACTCCTTTCATGTTCTCCTGATGAGTCTGCCTACTGCTGTGGGAGAGGCAGAAGATGTGATTTGTGGGTCTCTCAATCCAGCCCAGGCACAGCAGCCGTTAAGAAAGCACCAGTTTTATTACGTGTAGGCATTCTTCGGCTGCGGGCTGAGAGCATGTTCTGCAACCGCTGCCCCGAGGTAGCGGTGCCAGGCAGCCCTGACCAGCCCGTTCTCTCTGGGAACACACGCCGTCTTCCGCGCCCTGTTTATTAGGACAAAATCCTCTGCGAGCTCGGGTGGCAGGTTTAAGTGTTGCGTTTACAGAAATGAGTGAAATAAACATTTAGGGTAGTTTTCCCTGCGTTGCTCTGCTGCCTTGACTCACGATCCAGCTGTTGGCTGCTCTCCTGCAGCAGGTTTTAGGGTTAGATTCATGGAAAGAAGAAAGGCTGGGAGGAAAACAACCGAGCCAGGCGGTGCTGATGATTTGCCTTCCCTTTGAGCCACTGAGCATATTTTAGATGGCGTGGGGGAACGGTGGTTGTGGTCCAAGACTCAGCGTCCTTTCACGTGGTGAATTACACTCAGAGCAGGAACCTTTAAACTCTGCGGGATCTGTTCTCCTCTCTGGTACCCGGCTGCAGCTCCCGGGGACTTCGGGAGGGGGATTGCACCTCAGGTGATAAATCTCTCCTTTTATTTTCTCGTACTGTACATTCAGTTCTAAAAAAGGGAACCGTGCGAGCATTTAATCCAAGCTTCTTTTGTGGCTCTGCAAGATCAGAAATTCTGCCAGTTGTGCTAGAACGGGCAATTAAATCTTTTGGGGAAGATACTAAAAATGCCTGTTTGCAGAGCAGGCGTGTGCGGAGGAGTGCCGGCACGCAGCTTTGGGCTCGAATCGGTTGTCCCAGAGAGAGCTGCATCTTCTGGGAAGAAGAGCAAACCAAAGTCCAGAGCGGGAGAAACGGGCACTGGTTTTTAGAGCATTTTGATTTCACGCAGAATGAAGAAATATTGCTCAGGTTGTAATAACCCCTTTTCCTTTGGAAATAACTTGTTCCCTTTGAATTTAAGCGTGGGGCAAAGTATCTGCCCTGGTGTGCTTCCCTGCATATCGCACGGGGGCAAAAACTCAAGGTGAAGAGCAGCGAGGTGGTCACAGCAGCTGATGGACTATTTATACGATGATAACTGTGTCTGTTGCTGACTCTATGAACCACATCCAACAGCATCTATTTCAGTGCCGAGGAGTCCTGACGGAGCACATTTTGATTAATAAATTATCCGGCACAAGGTGCGTGATGGGTTCCCCTTTCACATCTCATGAAAGTCATCCGCTCCAAGTTCAGCGGCTCAGCAAGCCCTGTGCTTTTTGAGGCTGCAGCTCCCTGATACAAATGGCCCTTCGTGTAGAGGGGGGTGGGAAAATTCTTCTGCGCAGGGAAATCGGCTTCCTCTGGCTGACAGGTAGCTCTTCGCTAGAGCTGGGCAATAGCTGCATCTCTTTCTCCTAGGGTTTTGAACAATGCTCAAAGGCGAAAGGGGTAGGGAAGAAGGAGGAGACATCAATGTCTTTTTCTTCCTCTTCTCTTTTTTTTCTTTTTCTCTTTTCTTCTTTTTTCTTCCTCTTTTTCTTTTTTCTTTTTATCTTTTCTTCTTTTTATCTTTCTCTTTTTTCTTTTTATATTTTTTTTTTATATTTTTTCTTTTTCTTTTTCTTTTTTCTTCCCTGGGTCTGAGCCAGTATTTTTAATGGCCTTTTTAAACTGTGAGAGCGTTGGCTGAGGGCAATTAAACATTATGGCCCTCATCTATAAAACCCCTCGTTATAGCAGTGTTTCTCCAAAATTATGCCTATGCCACCATCCGTTCCTCAATGAGCCTGGAAAAACACTGCGAATGGGCTACTGCCATCCATCCTGTTGCTCCCAACCCAGCGCCACACTGGTTCCTGCCTCCCCGGTTCCCTGTCCGGCCGTGGCGGGTGTAGGAGCTGCTGCTGTCCCTGTACCCCAACATGGACAGCGGGATGGCAAAGTTTTCCTTCTCCTTTTACCCATGTCATAACAAGAAGCTGGGCTCGTATGTCCTGAGCAAGCCTGTTCCTTGCCAGGTGAGAGCAACGAGTTTGCCAGAAATGCATTCATATTGCTGTCCCAAAGTTCATTCTTTTTTTTTTTTTGTTCTCACCTTTCCTTTGTCTTTGTGAGTATTTAAAAACATTGTGTGTTTTGCTTTCCTTCTCTCTGTGCTCCCTTTTGCTGCTCAGCCTTTCCCTTCCCATCATTTAAGTTCTGCCCCATCTCTGATTCCTACCCTGGGTCTCTCTCCCGGTCTCTCCTGCTGTCCCCTGCCTTGCGTTGTGTCCAGCTCCATGGCTTTCCAGTGGTAGCAATGAGGTCGAAGCAGAGCCTGCCTTCCTATGGGATGTCCCTCTGGGGTGGATGCTACCTCCTAGGCGGCCTCACGTTTACTTTCTCCTCCCTGCCCTGCTTTTCTTAAAGCCATCTTTGCTTTCCCAGCACTTGAAAGCAGAGCTCCTCCTTTGCTGATGAAAGACCCATTTATTCCTTAGCTTTGCCTGCTCTGCGCAATGGAGCTGGATCGCCTGGTTCTCTGTGAACGTGCCACATCCTTGTCCGGATGGGGAAGGAGGTGGAGGACATGTAAACCTCTGTTTAGCAGAAACCAGAGCATGGTCTTGGGCATGGAAATGAAGTCCTTGGTCTCCATCTAGACATGCTTTGGTGGTTCAGACTTCAGGCTAGGCAGTAGATGGCTCGAGCAGGGACACGTCCAGCAGCTGGTAACTCCTGAGCCAAGGGAGCGATCGTTTCGTTGCCTGCCTGGCGCGGAGCAGAAGGTTGTGCGTGCCATGGCGTGAGCGCTGCTCGTGAGAGAGAATGCGAGGGGGACACGAAGGAGGGGGGGCAGCAGGGGCACCTTCTTGAAGGTCACTTGGCTTCACTGTCAAGTGTGGCCCCAATAGTTCCTGTCTGCGTCATTAAAACAGTTTGCAGAGCGCAAACTTAGCGACGGAAAAGTCTGCGCCGTTCCGCGTCCTCCCAGAAACAGGATTATCTGGGGATCTCAACTGGGTTTGAAATCCCTGCAAAGGTTCTCCATCCCCTCCGTGTTCTCCATCACGTGTCTGTGCATTGCGGTATCACTTCAAAACCAGCCACGAGCAAACCGCTGTTTGCTCTGTCGACGTGCCCGGCAGGCAGCGCTGGCCGCTGGCCACGCAAGCCGTTGGCCAGAGTTTTGGGGCAGCACGGGCAGAAGCTGGCTCCGCTCATGGCATCCACCTGCCTCCGAGGACACCACGGTGGCCAGCTGGGAGCTTGCAACCGGTGCAACTGGGAGCAGGACGGAGCAAGTGCTGGGAGAGCAGTGGAGCGGACAAACGGGTTGAAAGCCATCAGTCGGTGTGCCTGTCTGCACCGGCAGCTGCAGATTAAGCCGTGCTTAATTCAGGCTCGGCTTTTTCCTGGGTCAGGAAGATGACCGAGAAATAATGGGAGAACCAGGCGGGGAGGAGAAATTATACAGAAGTGGGGAGAGTGAGAGACTGGGGAGAGGGAAAGACAAAATTGGCTGGTTTGCCCCCCCTTTTTTTTTTTCCCCTTGCTCTGAGGAAAGTGAAGACATGCGAAGATGATTAGAGAGATTTTTGCAATGAAAGCATCTCGGGGGAATGCGCATTGTTCGGCAGCGCAAGTACTTCAGCGGGGATCACTGGTCAGAGGAATAATGAAGCGGTAGTTGGAGAGGCATTGTAGAGGAAATTATGAAAGGCCTCTGAGGGACGAGTTTGGAGACACCTCTTTCCTTTCTGAGGCTAATTTGCAAAGCCGGCAATTCTCTGCTAGCAGAAAGGCGCCCCGGAGGGCATCAGATGCATATCTGCCATCTGAGAGGTGTTGGGGAGGCTGAGCCTAGAGAAAAGCCTCTGATGTGCAGCCTGGGAGGGTATTTGAGTCCCTAATTTATTCGTCCATCCTTCAGAAAATGACTGTGGTCAAATGTGAAACACATAACCATTTTTAGGACATGGAGCTCGACTGGGTTTAGTCCATTGTGTCAAATTCCTGCCCCATTGACCTATTTCCACTAAAATCCGTTGGTCTCCACATTTACAGATTCCTGTCAGCAGAACAGTATTTTGCGATTAAAAAGGTATTTTATTACACTTTATATTAGGGGGAGTGTACCAAGATTGCCCTGATGCATAAACTTTACCATGGCAACATGGCATCCTGGAGCATTTAAATGCCTTGCAGCACTATTCAATACATCTGGTGAAGTGTCCTTCAAAGCTGGTATCAGAAGAAGTCTCTTAAAAAGTCAGCCGTAAATTACAGAGCAAAGGTGGGAAGTCAAGATGAAAAGAGGGGAATCGTCCAACGGAGGAGACTAGAGATCTTCATGGATGGCAGCGAAAGTTGGATTAAATAAAAGCAAGGCTGCTGCTAATACTTTAAGTAGCCGCGCATCAGTTCATTAAGCTGGCTAGCAGTCAATGGGCCATTTCGGATGGAGAGAAGAGAGGACCAAGGACAGAAATGGGAGGCATTCGGTCCAAGAGGAAGATATAAAGGCTCAGTAATGGGGGAGAAAGGTGTTATGGCACTTAGGGCTCTGGAAGAGAGAGGAGATGCTGGCAGCCAGCGGCTCGTGAAGGCCAGGTGGCTCCTGGGGCTGGGAGGGAGGGGAGAGCCGGACCGGGAGGCTTTGGCCATCCCACAAAAGGTGCAGCTGTGGTTAAACTGGGGATGGGAAGGGAGCGGGGTGGATGCTGAGTGATGGGAAACAAGTTTCTGCGGCAGCAGATCTGTCTTGCAGCTCCCTTCCAGGGAAATGACAAATGTTGTGTGTGTTTCATTCGCGCTGAGATATATTGAGAAGACGGGGGGGGGGGGGGGGTGTTTATTTTTGACTGGGACGAATATAGCGTACCTGCAGGGTTTCCTCGCTCCCATTTGGGGCTGGATCAGAGGTTTCTGCATACTGTGAGATGATGAGGGGAGTGGTGTGGGTGGCCATATGCCTGTGTATAACCTCTTTGGTCATCACTAATTCAGCAGCCTCCTCTCGTATTGTGTCAGGCTGGCATCAGGTATCCCAGGTTCCACATACCAACTGCTTTCTTTTGTCTGGCTGATAGAGAGAGGACCTGGGACTGTCACAAGGGCATTCCCAGTGCAGGACATTTGCCTTTTTAGCATCTGCTGGCCGTGAGACTCGAGCGTTGTCTTAATCCTCTCTGGGTGTCTAATTCCAGAGGAGGAGTCGAGCTGAGGATAGGATGCTCGGCGGAGGCAATAGAGCCTTCCATGGCACCTTGTCTGGTTGCTTGCATATAAGAGCCGGCACAGAGGCCAAATTTGGCTCAAGTAGAGGAAAACAAAGCAGCTGCATGGGGTCAACATATCTGGCAAGAGCATAAAAGCAGGGCAAGAGCCTATAGTACTTACCCTAATACTCTCCCTGGCACCAAATATGTCCAGCTAAGAAAATTCCTCAGCTGCATGTGGCTTCTCTGTTATTTGATAGATTTTTCTTCTTTCATTAACCTCCCCAGTCTCTCCTTGAATACGTGTGGACTTTTATGATCCTCGGCATCCTCTGGCAAGAGTCCCCACAGTTAAGCTACTGCTTGTTACGCGAAGAATTACTTGTGAGCTTGGTCCGTCTGCACCTTCCTCTGATTAACCTGGACTGATGTCCCTTAACTCTTCTATTTTGAGAGAGAGGTCATGTCTACCTCAGGGACACAGTGCCCTGCGAATGCAGGTGGTTGTTCAGAGGGGAGCACCTGGATTCGGCCCGGGTTTCAGCAGTGCTGTTGCATATTTTAATAACCAAAACCCTTTGAAATTCTTCAGCTGCCTGCAGCATTCGCCACTTTATCGGCTGTTGGAAGGAAAGCACCATCGTGAGCCCCGAGCTGGGGCAGGTGAGAAGAGGAGAGGATCATTACAGCCATTACATTTTAAAGCACATTGAGATAATGCGCGGGGTTCACAGAGCCCACTGCAGCCTGTGCCCAGCTCGGAGCTCCTGGCCTGGCAGCGGGTTCTGCTCTGTAAAACCTCTCTTTCAAACACCGGGTCCAGTCGAGCATGGAGGGGGAAGAGGCTCGTGTCCTCCCGCTTTCCTCTGCGTTACCCCGAGCACCATTTGGCATCGGCGGTACCAGCTGCTTGTGCTCACGCTGCCTGTTATTTTTCTCAGGTAACACCAACAGCATCTTTGCGCTGGACTACATTAGTGGAGCCTTAACCCTGAATGGGCCGCTGGACCGGGAAAACCCCTTCTATAGCGCTGGATTCATCCTCACGGTGAAGGTGAGACCTCCTCCATGCAGCAGGCACACTGCCAGAGCAGGACGGGGAAAGCATCCTGCTTGAGGACAACTCCGTCGAGGTGGAGATGCAAACCTGGGACACGTTGCTCCTGTGGGCATCCAGAGCCGTGATGTGCTGTTCCCCAGCCAAGCCAAGCGAGATGTTTAACACAGCCCCCTCGTACGGTGGCCCAAAACGTGGTTGCCTCTATAGGGATGTAACCGTTTTTGGTGCCCTGCCCAGTCTCCAACTAGATCTGCCTGTGGTTGTAGCTGCTGGCAGCATGCAGATGCCCTGGGATTGCAAATAGCACGAGACATTACATTCAGGTACCCGTTTCCCACCTTTCTCCCCTTAAAACCCCGGAAAAACAAGAACATTTTGTCATGGCAGCGGGCAGCGGTGTAACAGGGCATCGTCTGCATCTGCCCACCGCAGGCAGGGAGTGATGCTGAAAGTTGCCTCGTCAAGAAAAGGCACTGGAGCGTGGTCTTCCAGCCCCACCAGCCCCACCTGAGAGTGGCTCCCCGGCTCTGCTCGCAGCCCTGTAATTAAAATCAATACCAAGCTGGGCAGCTGGTTGGAAACACATTTAGAAGTATAGATTCTGCTGGACTGGGCTGGGGAAAAATCAGCATTGTAGGAAGGGTCATTGATTGGGAGGGCAGCAGGCAGCACATCGCCTTCTCGTTTTGGCAATCCTTTGTCGGGGGGGGGGGGGGGCGGGGGGCAAAGGGAGAAGAAATTACCCCTCTTGGTCTCAGGCACAGGTTGTACTGTGGGGCTTTATGCATGGGGAAGAGATCCGCATCCGTCCCTGGAATCTCTTGGTTTGGGATTTTACAGTTTCAATTCAGTAGAAATCAAGAGAGGGAGGATTTTTAATAGGGACAAAAATATCTGTTTAATCTTGGAAAGGTTTGTGAATCTGAAAACTTGCCTGTTTTCCTGCCTGCATGATAATGGAGTTCCAACTATATTCTGTTGATCTGATAGATTTTTATTTCCTCTCCCCACAAACTTTGCATCCTCCCGCAAATGCCAACTCTCGGCGTCCTGCATCCCCAGGACCCAAAATGTTCTCTGCTGCTCTCATCCTGGAGCACGCAGTGAAAATACAGCTGGATTGCTCCTTGTTCGGATCAGCCTGTTCTGCTGTTGTGTGCAGAAGCGGTGAATAGCAATGAGCCGTGTGGGTCGTGTTAATGTTGCTTTTCTGTGCCCACAGCAAAGCAAGATTATCCAAAGGACAAGAGGAGGGACGCTGCTTGAAAAGGCTGTTTCACAAGTCTTGCTTCTCTGGCAATAAAATCTGCGCTCTTTCATTTTGGGAAAGCAAAATTAAAGTCCTTCTTGAGACAGAGGTGTGATACGGAGTCATGACTCAGCTCTGTATTTAGACACATGTTGCCAAACCTATTTTAAGGTCTAAATCTTGTTTTCCTCTGTTGCCCTAGTTTTCTGTCCCTTCGGTAGTACTGTGGTGGTTAGCTGCCTGCTCCTGGTTCCACTTCAGGAGATGGCAGAAGAGAAAACAGGAGTGCTCCTTACTCCCTCATGGTCTCCCTTATTTTGAGGTCTGTCTCCCACATCTCACAAGGCAATTTTTTGGTTTAAATGCTTGTGGCAGGGAAATCACCTACTCATCCCCTAATGTGACTCTGAGTCCGGACAACCTGTTGCATGACAGGGGCAAATGAGAACTTGGCCACAGCCATCCTAAGGGAAATGTTAATCCCCTGGGAAGGTTTGCAACGGTGCTGTGGGTCTGAAGCATGGGTGATGGAAGAGCTGGGTCAATATTTGTCTGTGTTAATGGGTCAGTGGTGTGGAAATGTGCTCAAGGTTAAGGGGCAATGGCAGAACCGACTGAGCATCCTTCCTTGGCAAAGTGGAGGAAGTAAAAGCTGCAAGAGTCTCTAATCACGGCGCACACACCTTCTTTTATATAAATTTTTTGAAAAATACTTCTACGTT
The DNA here is from genome assembly GCF_964188355.1 of Buteo buteo. NCBI lineage: Eukaryota > Metazoa > Chordata > Aves > Accipitriformes > Accipitridae > Buteo > Buteo buteo. The sequence goes on along the minus strand of NC_134174.1, from coordinate 29,832,380 downwards.
TATTCTTTGAAAAATAAAGGCTGCCCTGTTGTTTTGTCTCCTTGCAGGGGACAGAGCTGAACGATGACCGCACACCCTCTAATGCCACCGTCACCACCACCTTCAACATCCTAGTCATTGACATCAATGACAACGCGCCCGAATTCAACAGCTCGGAGTACAGCGTGGCCATCCCAGAACTGGCCCAGGTGGGCTTTGCCCTTCCCCTCTTCATCCAGGTGCAGGACAAAGACGAGGTGAGGTATCCCCTGCCACGGGCGCTTCTGTCCATCCTTTGTAGGGTAGCACTGGTGGGGTTTTGGGGGTGCAGGGAAGGCTAAGTCACTGATGAGCCTGTGATGACGTGCATGGTTATGTCCTGACACCCACTTTTTCAGCTCTTACTGCTGCCGTTGCTCTGCTTGCTCGGTACCCCGAACGCAGGCGCCCTCCCCAGAGCGCAGGCACAGCATGTGCTTTAATGCAGCCAGGACGGCACGGCCACTGAGAGCCAGAAAATAGGATTGCGTGGGATGCTGATTCTCGCCCGCTTCTGAGGGCTCTTGTTGGGCAGTCCTTTGCCGGTCTGTTTTAGAAAGGGAGGAGGTTTTCTGCTGGGCTGCCAGGGGACCTGCCAGGGAGGGGAAAGAAAGGACCTCTGGGCTTTCTGCCCTGGTGGGAATGGATCCCGCTGCTGTCAGGGAGGAGGTAAGAGATACCCGCTAGCGAGGGGCTGGAGGAAGCATGGTGGGGACTGGGATACCAGTTCATCACTGCAGACGAGCCGGGAGCACTGGAGGCTTGTTCCTCCCTTGTGTTAATGGAGCTTGTATTTGTTACGCGCCGGTCCGTGCCACGTAGGGATTGCAGCATGTTTTCCAGCCTTGGGCTTGCAGCCTTCAATTACTCTGATTATTTGACTTGTGGGGTTCACGTCTGGCTGCTTCTGTGTGCCGGTACCCTCCAATCCCGCCACGCTGTGTGGTGTCTGCTTCAAACAAGTGCTGACACCTCATGGTGAACTTTCCAAAATCCCTCGGAAAGGCTCTGGCTACAGGCTGCTACCATCCCTATTCCTCTTCAGGCCAAGTGAGAGACAAGGGGAGAGGGGTTGTCAGAATAGATGGTAATATCAGGATGTTTTCCTGATGCTTCAGGTAAACAATGTGATAGCACCAAGGAATACAAAAAGGAATATCTCCCCCTCCCCACCAAAATCCAGTGGGTCATCTTCTAAGATGCCTTTTCTGGATGAAATGATGGATTTGCTTTTCCCCAGCCCTGGGTGGAGTTCACCATGTCTTGTAAAGCCACGCAGAAACCCCATTTTTTTCATGTGAAGTGATTATGACACAGAACTAATAATCTACTTGTGACATGATGTCACCATCCAAGAGTTATGAGTTCAGCCTGAAGAGGTGCAGATGAGCTATTAAGCAGATAAAGAGACTGTTTTTTCTTGAAAATGTCAATTGCTAATAAAGAAGATATGGATATGACAGATGCTTAGGATAGTTTCTGAATAGAGCCGCTGTCGTGCTTTCTGAGAGATGTCAGCAGATCCGTTCTTGAAGGGCATTGTAACACTCCTGTTTGTGCCAGAAGGATGAAGGATCTGTCATTATTTCTGGTTAAAAGCTCATTTTACTGGAGTGACTCCCATTCAAGAATTCACTTTTCAGCCTTGCTAATTTTAAAATGGGAGAATAAAAAATAGCCTTGCCTTCCCGATCGCACCAGCAAAAAATAGACTCATTCTTTTGATGTATTTCTTTAACTTCCTGAGATTTCCCCAAAAGAATTGGCTGAGGTTTTTAAAACTGCTGAGGGGACCTCTTGCACTAAGGGAGTCTGAAGGAGTTTTACTGTACGTGTCTTTGGAGACTGTCATATTAGCCTGGATTGCTTTGACCGTAGCATTATTTTCACTGATAAGAAGCACAAGAGAGCTGATGTCTTGGAATATCTGGAGGGAGGAAAGTTATAAGCAATTGGGGGTTTTTTTCTACATTATCCTGCGGTGGATCTTTCTTGTTTCCCCTTGTGGATGCTTGCAAATGGATTAACCATGAAGGTAGCACTTCGGGGGAAAAAAATGGTGAGAGGATATCCAGGTTGTGAAAAAGATGTATATGAGATAGAAGTGGGACTGCATCTGCAGCCAGGCTTGTTCTAGCACTGCTTCCCGGGCAGTGTATTTATAGAAGTCCCAAGACCCCCAAACTTTCAGTAAAAAACTTACAGAAAGGGAAGATAGTTGCCTGACGGTGATATTTTCGATGCTCAAGTACCTCATGAGAGTTGCAAGGCTTCTACAAACCATCTGGAGTTGAGGTTGAGATGGCACTAGGCTCTCTCAGCTCTCTGTGGGTGCAGGGGTGGAGGGATGGGATGACGAGGACCGAGGTCTTCAGGCAGGGATGCGACTGAGGACGTGGCTGACAAAAGCTGTTTTGCCAGCACGGCCTTCATGCTGGAGATGACACGATTCATTTGTGTAAGGGGCAAAGGAAAACAAGAAGAGAATTATACATGTCTCCGGGGAGAGCAGCTAAATAAATAAATGAGAGCAGATGGATAGAGACATATGAAATCAAAGCTAGAGTCTTCAGGAAGATCATTTTACTTGAGTTTTGTCTCCTGCCTCCCAACCTATGTCGTTAAGTCCTGGGAAAGCCCCTTGGCAGGTCGGTTTCTTTCTGGATCCAAGCCATCCAGCCTTGTTCTGGCCCCTCCAGCAAATTTTGAAGCTGTTCCTTCAGCCCTCATGCTTGTTGAGGTCCTACTTGGATGGAGCAGCCCATGCCTGAACCTTGCCCCACGCAGGAGTCCTGTGGAGTTGGGCGGCCTTGGGGAACCTGCCTGCCATCGCACCCCGGTTGTGTCTTTGTAGAGCTGGGGAAAGGGGTTTCACGTGGGTCTGGCCTTAAAACACACTGCGTAGGCTGCCAAGGCCATTAAACCAGAAGGTGTTTTGTAACCAGGCCCACGTGGCCTTTTTAAATGGTGGGGTTTTGGTCTTTCTTTCTTCTGGTGTGTTTTGCACAAACTTAAATGATTGCTTTTTGAAGGAGTTAGATTAAACGATTCAGCAAAGCACTTAAAAATGTATTTACATTGCACACAAGACCACGCTTGAAAGCATGCGCTTGAATTTACCTCTGTGTTTAAGTGCCTTTCTGGAGCTCGGCTGGCATTAACATCTCCGACAAGGTACCTAAGCTTGGTTGCCTCCAAGGAGAAACCAGTTCCTCTGAGTCTATCCCTTGCAAACTCCCAGCTGCCGTCCCTCAAACTTGGTCACGGTCTTGCTCCAAGAGGAGGTGGCTGGGGGTGCGAGGAGGCGTGGGGAGCATCTCAGGAGGATGCACCCAGATTGAGCTGAGATGACCCCAGATGTGGATTCAGGGTGCAGCCAAGAGGTGTTCAACCGGGCAGGCTGGCTTTTCTTTTTGCATTCTCTACGACTCGTCTTTTTGCATTCTCTATCGAAAACACTTGAACGCAGGAGAACTCGATACACAGGGTTTGCACAGGGTTTTGGACCCGGCCTTCTATGAAGCAAGAAAAAAGCATTAACCACTGTGCAGCTGAGTTTCTCTCTCTGCCAGATAGACAGCAAACCAATTGAATACCTTTCCAAAACCGTTTGAGAGCTGTTTATGAAAATCTGTGAAAATTTCCCCATATTTAGACTGAGCCTACACTCAACTGGACACCACAGAAGACCAGTATGTATATACACTCCCAGGCTGGGTTTGGATTCTCTTCTCATTCACGTTGCGCTAGATCAGCAGGGACGAATAAATCCTGTGTATGAGATGGAATATTAAAGCCTTGAATTACCTACTTTTGCAGCAAGGTTGGTTTCCAGGTTGAGAGCAAAAGCCCCGAGCTGTGGAACAAGTTTGCGTTAATTTGGAGGGCTGGTTAGCGCAGGCTCATCAGCTCCAAGGCTGGCTGAGGTGGGGGACATGGATATCCTTTCTGGATATGCTGGTATTTCACAGCGTGGTGGCTTGACGCGGTATTTTGGGGAGAAGGCAAGGGTTTGGCCATGCAGGAAAAGGAGCAGGGCATCCTTCAGGGCATCCCCCATTTGAGCTTCCTATCACTGCAAGATCCACAAAGGTATATTAAAAGAAGTGGCAGCGTACTTTCCCAGGGCACGCCAGAGAAACCAGCTCTTCTACCGTGGCTTTCACTTGATTTTCCTTGACGCGGTTGACTGAAGAGGAAGAAAAGGGCAGAAGCTGTATAAAGCACAAGTATGATGGTCTGACATTTTAAAATAATTTTGAAGCAATTCTCCAAAATAAGCATATTGAGGAAGATAAATGGGGACTTTAAAAAAAGAAAATCCAGGCCATGGGAATACACGGTATTTGTTGCATAAAGCTACATCAGAGACTCGCGTAGGGATTTCGTATGTGCCCATGCGTGTGCAGGTGCGATATATGAATCATCCGTAGCATATATATGCATATGACAGACACGTGCACTATAAATATGATCTACACAGCAAGGAACTGTAAGGGGAATTGACGGCGCTCGAGTATTCTCTCCCAAAAGTGCCAGCTGCCAGTCGGGCTGAATTAGATTTCACAGGGGTTTTTGCAATACATGGAATTCACCAGCAAATTACCCTTAAAGAGGGAAAATCAATCATTTGGAGCAGAGATAAGCTGAAGGCGAGGCAGCCTCGGATTGATCCCGTCTGTGCAAGCGTGTGTGGAATTCAGCAGATAACCTGGGGAGAGCAGGGAAGGAGAAAACTCCTCCGGGAGGGGGAGAGCGGGCAAGGGCTGACACTTAGGACAGACAAAAAGATGTGAGAAAAGGGATGCCAGTGTGGGGAAGGAGGATCAGAAATGCTGGGGAGCATTTTGCTCCAGGCATCCTGCATCACCTGTGACCACAGTAAGGTCCTTAGGGATGCAGGGGGCAAGTGCCCGTGCCCAGCGAGCCCTCAAAAAAAGGGTTATTGATGTTGTCGTGCTTGGGTGCTGGGTCGGCAACGGGTGCTGGGCAAGCGATGGGTGCTGGGAGCCTGAGCTGGCTGGCTGGGCGGCAGGAGAGAGGCAGGCAACTCCGGAGAGGCTATTCAGAGCACTCGAGTTAAATGCCTTGAAGTGGGTGGAGAGAATAAACCTCTTTATGGCTTGTGTTTTCAAAGGAAGGATTAAGCATTATTTGTCTCTGACTAGCTAGAACCAGGCATAAGGTATCCAAGCCGTACAAAGAGGTACTAATTGCTTTTTAAAAAAAACAAACTCTCTTTTTTTTTCCTGTCCTCCTCCACCACTCCTGAACTCTCAGCACTTTCCTTTCTTTGCAAACTTGCCAGAATGAGGGATATTAAACACTCCTCAGCTTTTTGTAGGTAATAGCCCGAGCCTAGAAAGTGGCTGGGAGGAAAGCTGGAGTTACACTGAATTTTGTGCTTTGGAAAGGCAGGGCTCTCCATTTTGGAAAAGCAAGCTGCAGCTGAGCTAGGGTAGAGGGAACCAAAGGCAGCCCTGTACTGAGTCAGCATGAAGAGAAGAAAACTGAGGATCCCAGGCTGCTTTTCCTAAATCTAGCTCGCTTTGTGCTGAAAATGATTGCAGGCCATCAATCTACCTGGGCACTTCGGTGACTTCAGGGAGTGGTATGGTTGAGGAAGGGTTGTTTGCTTGTCTAGGGGTTTGGGGTTGTTTTTTTTTACTTTGAGTTTTAGTGTAGCCATTGGTAAGCGATGCTAAGTACTTGCTTTGGCTGGTAGAAGGTTGAATAATTTCTGAAGCGTTTCCATGGGCGCTCCCATGGGGAAGGGGCTGGGTGGGAGCAGGAGTGATGGATGAAGCCAGTGGGCGACGCTGGGTGAAAAAGCAGGGATAAAGCTTGTGATGCATCCTCAGTCAAAGCTGCAGCAGCTGATGCGGCTGCTTCTGGGCTCCTGATGTAAGAAGGGATTCCCTGATTCGTGGCGAGCCATGCCCTGTGAGCGCGTCCTGCGGGTTGGGAGAGCAGGCTTTTGGCTACGATTCGTAGCAGGTGCATGAGCAGGTCCCACGTGGTGCCTGGGACTTCTGGAGGGACACACGGACCCACCTCCTAACATCTCACAGCCTCACACCTGAGCTTCTGCCTCTGCCTGCCAGTCCGTGCTGTGCTAGCTGCGCCCAGGGACGGTCACCCCTCTGCTCCAGCCCCCTGGAATTTAAGACAGATATTGGGCACGTGGGGCTGGCAAACAGGCCCATCACAAATTGTTCAAATATGAAGCATTTGGGGTAGATCAGTCAGCGGTCGCTTTTTTGGAAGTCGGGTATCGGCATGAGGTTGATGCCGGCATTGTGGCAGCAGGGACACGATGCGGCTCCTATTACACGCTCCGAGAAATACACACACGAAGAACAAAGTAATAATTACGCCCAACTGCAGCTACGATTGTCTTTTAGCTGAATTGACGTGAAATTTCCATCAGTTGCGGCGTCGGCTACGGCTGGGAAGAGGTTTGATTGCTGGGAAGGAGGCAGTGGGCAGCAGAGTCGAGCCGCGGCGAGCGCTGGCCCCACGCGCTGGCACGGGATGCGATGAGCTGGGAAACGTGCGGCCGTGTCCCGGCTTTGTGCAATAGCGAACTTTCCTCCGAAGCCCATTTCTTTATGGCTCAATTTGTTTCGGATGGAGGGTGCATGCAGACGGGTTTATTATTGTAGGGTTGCTAAGCTTTGGCAGGCTGCTCGTTCATTTATGCCTCTAAAGGAAGGCAGAGGAGCCAATTTGTTTTCAGCAATGGGGAAAAAACTCGAGCAGTATGGGAGCTGGTGGGTAAGGGGTTGGAGCAGGAAAACGAGCAGGTAAAACAGGTTGTGCACTGATAGCACACCCATACATATCCCGTGCTCATCCTCAGCACTGCAAAGAGATGATGCTCGGCCGTGAGCCCACCACTGCGCACCGGGACTTTAGCGAGCCTGGGGAGACAGTGCTTGTTTTTCTTCTTCACGAACACGTTTCAGATCTGTTGTTTGCTGTGGGTGGCAGGAGAAGGTAGGAAGGGGTGAGGAAAATGTAAGCAGCTCCCCGTGGCTTCCTCCGGAGAGGGGGCTACTAGCTGTGAGCCGGGCTGAGCCAGCCCCTTCTGCTGGGCAGCTGATAACGATTTGAATATTCAGATTTGCTTTCAGCCATCCGCAGGGGGTTCGCAAGCTCTGGGAACCAGGAGCAAGGAAAGCAGCATGGGGGCAGAAACAAAAAAATAAATAGCCGAATAAATATATGAATGGCAACTCGCAGCAGCCCTCCCAAGAAGCAGATGTATTCCCCTTCTCCAGACCTCACGTGGGGAGACTGAGGCACTCGAGGGGCTGCTAATTAGGGATGGTGGGTATCTGGAGGCTGATCTCCTTCACCAGCTGGAGGGGAATTAATCCACCCGGTTCTCTTCCCACAAATACTTGGGTTTCTTTTGATGTTTCAACTTTTATCTCATGCCTCCAACAAACTCTCTCCTCTTTGGCTTCCAAGAAAATCCTTCACATCTCGCTGCCACGAAAGGTGCTTTCGTGTACTGCAGGGAGGGCCCTGGGCCCTGGGAGAGACACCGAGGTCTTGGCAGCAGAGCTGGGCAGAAATTCCTCAATGAAATGGCTTTTTGTCGCTGGTGGAAAATGATCATCTGTTATAAATTGGCATTGTAAGGACAGGGTGAGAAATAACGACTTGGGGAGTGATGCTTCCCCCTGCCATTCTCCATACCCTCTGCTCCCTCCCTGCCTCCCAGGCTGCGTACCGGTGTTAGGGAGCATCCCTCACTCATGCCGGGATTGCCACTTCCCAGTTTGCCAGCAAAAGAGTTTTTGGAAGGAGCTAAGTCTGCCCCGAGATTTTGTTCCCTCTGTAGGGATGCTTGCCCTCCATCACCCATTGCTGGGCTCCTGAGGCGGTGGGTGCCCTCGGGGCTGGCTCGTGTGGCTCCGTGGGTGCCCTCGGGGCTTGCTCCTGCCGCGTGGCTCTACCAGGGATGCTCCGCTTGCCCCCCGCTCCACGGGCTGCTGGGGGGTGCGAGGAGGAGGGCAAGGGGGATTCTGCTCGTGTCGCTGGCTCTCAGCGGTCACGCTTAGCCGGCTTTTGCTATTAGTGCCCCTTCGTGCATTTAATTGGTCCCTTTTTCTGATAGGAGGGAGGTCATTCGGGGAAAATTGGAAATTCAGCTCTGGCAGCTTCTGAACTTGTTTTTCACGTGCTCTGCTGGGTTGTGCTTTGGGAAAGGGTGCCGGGCCCAGAGTGAGGGTCCTAAAATGCTGCTGTCGGTATGTCGGTGGTCTTGCTGCTTTGCTGACCAGGTCTTGGGAGACGATGAGTTTTCCAGTTCCCAGTTTGAGGTGTCTTACTGCAAAGAGCCCTCTGCACAGGAGAGGCACTCACGCTGTGCTCCCCAGCACGAGGCAATGAAATCCCAGTGTGTGATACCCTGTGCGGTATGTGGATCTTGAAACAGTAAAAGGATTTTCCCTCCAGCTGTGTGCTGTGCAGGTTCGTCCCAGGAATGCATTCCTTTCATGTGCCCATGGAATTTGTATAAAATGAGTGCACATGAAAAGGAGATTTATAGAAATCACATGCATTGTAACTCAGTAAGTGTAATAAAATGCAACAAAGAGTGCTTAAGGTTGGTGCCGAACCCTATGCCTCGGTTAACCAAACCCAAGCAGAGAAACACTCCCCTGTGTCTCTGGTAATTGCATTTTTACATGTCTGAAGGCAAAGGGCTGTGCCCAAGCTGCTGGCATTAGCAGGTTTGCACCTGATGCACAGGCTTTGCAGTCGGGTCGGTGCTTTTGTCCGACGCTCACCCCCAGGCTGGCCCTGGATGCCCACAGCCTTACCCCACGGCTGTGCCAGGTCCTCCCTCCTTTGTTGCTGTCAACCTTCCTCTCTCCTTTCCCAGGGACCCAACAGCATTTTCGAGGTTTACCTGGTAGGCAACAACTCCAACCACTTCATCATCTCGCCAACCTCCATCCAGGGGAAGGCGGACATCCGCGTCCGCGTGGCAGTGCCGCTGGACTTTGAGACCATTCCTCGCTACGAATTTTCGGTAAGGCTGCGCCCCTGTGCTCTGTGAGACGTCCATATTTTTAAGAGTGGCGATTAACCAGGCTTCTCTCTTCCTCTCTCTAATCCACACTATGAAACTCCGGAGCGTTATAAAATGGCCAAAAAAGGGAAATAATAATAAAGGAAAAGGAGGAGGTGGGGAAGAGAGTTGCTCTGTGCCTTCTCTCTCTTTCCAACATCCAAAGGCTCAGCTGCAAGAGCTTAAGCAGAGTGCTTTCCCCCTTGCTATGTCACAGGGCTGTAAAAGCTTTATAGAGCTAAAACTTTGTTTTAAGTGCACCTATCAGGCACCAAAGCTCTCCCCAGCCTCCTGCTCCAGCTTTGCCCCGCTCTCTGCCTGAGCTGTAAATTCTCAAGGAAGGCAAAGCAGGCTCATACCACACCAGCGGTGTTAGTCCTGGCAGAGGGGCTTTCATGCATCGGTGGAGAAAGATGAGCAGAAGCCTTCCTACCCTTGCTCCAGGCTGCAGTGGGGTGGCAGATCCTGGTTCTCCAGTTTGCCAGGCAGAGGCTGGGTCTGTTTAGGGCAGGTGGTGAAGGATGTTTGGCTTGCCCAAGGGCTGAGGCCATCCAGAGCTGAGCAGCTCCTGGGAGAGACAGAAGGGGCTCTTTTCTATTTTTTTTTGAGCATCCATGCTTTGGTGGTTAGCACTGAGCTGGCTCATCTGGCGAGGGAGCTCAGGAAAGCATTATTTTCTCCATTAAGGAAGAATAGATAACTCTCCTAAGCTTCGCCAACAGTGTCTCCAACCCACCCCTTCGCTTCCTCTCTCTGCCCAGCTCTTTGCAAATGAGAGCGTCCCGGACCACGTCGGCTTCGCACGCGTGAAGATTAACCTCATCAACGAGAATGACAACCGCCCCATTTTCAGCAAGGCCCTGTACAACATCAGCCTCTTCGAGAACACCACCGTGGGCACCACCATCCTCCAGGTCCACGTGAGTAGGAGCATCCTGGCTCTCTTTGCCAAGCCCTTGGCACACACGTGGCTCCGTGGTGCCCGCCACCAAGGGATGGGCTGGGAAACCCAGTAAGAGAGTAGTGGGAGATGCTGGCGGTGGGGTGGACTGTAGCCCTCCCGTGGGCTTTTGGAGCAGATGCCTCGGCCTTTCCTGGTCTCTGGGAGATGTGCGTGTGGTTTCCACCACATGTGGAACTCCTGTGCTAAAAGGTCTCATCTGCAGACAGCAGCTTCTCCTGCAGATACTGATCCCAGTGGTCATGGTCTTGCTTCTCCCTCCTCCTCGCTGCATGGGATCCACTGAGTATTTCAGTTGTGTACATGGCTTGTGTCCCTTTACATATTCACTGCCTCTTGCTTACCTTACTTCTTACGGGAAAAGATGCTCTGGTACTACTGAACTTGGTCACTTCATCGGTGAGAGTAAACGCCCAACATTTATCTTTCAGTGTGGGTTTTCTCACTGCCCTGTTTGGAAGCATCATCTTCCTCAACCAAATCGAGGTCCTTTGAGCTAATAAAAGGGTGAAGGGTGGAAAAAGAGGGAAATAACTGTATTTAGCAGAGTGTGGTATTAAATGGCTGGCAGCAGAACGGTGGTGCAGCAGACAGAGGTGGTGATGATAGCAGAGTATTTCCCTAGGGCTCATTCCTTCCGCGTGGGTTGGTGGGAGCACCCAAAATCCCTGGCGAGAAGATACATTTCCCAGGGCACGAGGGCGATGTCAGTTGGTGTCAGTGCCAGTGTGGGGCACAGCAAGAACCAGAACAAAACCCTGCACTGAAAAATTAACAAAATGGAAAGCAAAGCTCCGCCGGGATGGGAAATATCAAAGCGGGGAGCATCAACACCCCTGCTAGGCTTTGAGTGCCTTACTGCTGCTATCATGAGTGGTAGATGAATTTGCTTGGCTCCCTCTCCGGCTGCCCTCCCGGCCCCCTCCTTGCCCTCGCTCCCCTGGGACGCAGCCCCTGGTCTCCCATCCGCACAGGCGTGCCGATCTAGAGAATAAAAGCCCTGACAAAAGGGTTGGGTGTATGTGCCTGTGCGTAAGTGTGTTTACTCTACAAACAGATGGTGTGAAACTGTATAGAGCCCCCGAGCTGTTCCCATCTGACAGTTATTAATATTTCAAGCAGATGTTTAGCTAGTCAGGCCGTCAGACACTGAACAATGAGATTGTTACTGCAGCTCCTCTTTCCCCAACTTCCAGCTATGCCAGCGTTTCGGAGGGAACGCAAAATGCCAGGAGTTGAATCTTCTATGATAAATCAGAATGGATGCAATTAGTGCTGAAATCCAGATTGCCCCCCCAGCTGATCCCAAACTTTTAACAACCCTCGTAAAGTACCAGCTCCTCCTGCTGTCGCTGCTCACCTTCGAGATGCAGCCCTCTGCTCGCTTCCATGGCACTGCCCGTCTGCGCCGTGCCTCTCCAACTGTCCCACGTGCCGCAGACAACGACTCTGCTTTCCTTGCTAAGAAATTCCTCCTTTTCTTTTTTTCCTTCTTTTCCGCTTGCCTGGGAGCTCTTTATGGGTATTCCCCCAGAGGGGTAAGGGATGGGTTTTTGAAGAAAGCCTGGCCAGCCACATGGAGTGCCCAGTTCTTTGGTGGCTGCTGAATGATGTCCTCATGAAAGGAGACTTTTGTGGGCTCCCCCCCTTGCTCAGTGCTGCAAAATGCCCCTTTGTACAAGCAAGTGCAGGTTTTGTGCCATGCGCTTTGAGGGGTGATGGGTTTCCAGGATGCTAAGGACAAATCTGGAGGTTTATGAGGTTGGGATGAACAGGGCAGTGCATGGGCCGGGCGAGCAGTCGCCGAAGGATGGCAGGAGCCTTCCCACCAGCCGTTGCCGGAGATGGCCGAGCGTAGCTAAAACTGCAGGGGCCAAGGCAATAGGAGATCACTGCTCTTCTGCCCGGCCCCACGTCCTGGGGAAGGAGGACAAGTCCCTCCCAGCAGCCCAGAAGACCCTGGGCTGGTTGCCCATCTTCCGGCAAGCACTTCCCTGCTAGCCCCCCTTGGCTGTGGGTGGTTGGGTGGGTGTAGGCGAGGGGAAGGGGTTTCCTTCGTGACCCGGGAAGAGCAGCGAGCCCGCCCTGCCGAGCAAGCGGGCTCCTCGCTGCCACCCTTTCCCCAGTGCCCTCTGCTTGGCCGGCTGAAAATGGCAAGGCAAAAAAGAGAGCAAGCAGACTTCATTTGCGGTGACAAATGGCCATTCGTCTCTGCAGCATTTCAGCTCCTAATGTCAGTGACAGGAGAGAAACATTGCCTGTTACACGTATAAATCAACTGTAAAACAACCCGAAGTGCAGGCAGCCAGCAGGGACCCAGAGCTGCTGCCTGCTTTCCGCTCTCTGCCTCTTTCCCTTTGCCCAGAGAAGCGTGGACTCGGATACGTGCCCCTACGGCTTCCCGGGCATATCTCGGTTACTTCCCTGGCACGGCGCAGCCTTGTCCACCCTCTAAGACTTTTTTGTCTGCCCTTTGTTCTCTATTTTGCATTCCCTCTGTCCCTCTATCTGTCCATCCATCCGTCTGTCTAATTCTGTCCATGAAAGGCATTTATCATATAGATTCAGGTAGTCGTTTGCTTGCACGAGGACATCTGGAGAGTCCAGGCTTCACAGGAATGGCTCCTGCACTGTGCAGGGAGCCTGCAATATGCCCAAAGGCAGCCTTCTCTCCTGCCTCCATGCTCTTTACCCGTGGGATAAGTCCCTTAGGCCAGAGATTGGTCTGTGTTTGCTTTTGCAGAGACCAGAGTGAAGGGCTCCTTACTCCAGTCAAAGCTTCCAGGTTGCCCTGTAACATAAATTACTGCGGTTTGGAGTTACACGTGCATTGTAACCCAACGGCCAAGCAGAGGGAGGAGGAGGCAGTCTGGGGCTCTGCAGTTGTTAATGGCCTCTCCTCATGCAAACTTCTCTTTTCCCCTGCCCCAGGCCCTGCTGTGCAGGGGAAGGCTGGGCTGGAGAGGCTCAGAGGTCCTGCGCAGCGGCACGCTCCTTCTGCAAGGCTGGTGTAAAGCAGGGAGGTGACCAGAGCTCAGCTATGGGCATGTTCTGCCCCAGCTACCAACAGATATTGAAATATTATTTTTTTTCTGAAACAACTGGCCATGAAGCCTTTTAATAACATAACAGAAAAGGTCAGAGAAAGAATTTCACACTTCTTGAGCAAGCAGGCAGCCAGTATAACTTCATGCCTTCCAGGAATGAGAGGCAGCGAGAACATACACTGAGCCCTGAATTAACTGGGGTCTGCGACCCCCCCAGCCAAGTGCTGCCTGGGCAGTCAGTGGCTTTCGGTGGGTGCTGGCTTTCCTAATAGTGGGGAGCGGGCTGGAAGACTGTGCCCTGGAGAGGTGAGGTGAGCAAGGGGGCCAGCTCCGGCACGGGGCTGTGTGCGATAGGAAGCCCTGGGGAAGGACAGCGCTCGGGTGGATGAAAGGCCGTTCTTCTGCTACAGCCACGATCAGTGTCTGCGATGGGTTTAGCGAACATCTTCTAAAGCGAGTCCCAGCTACTGGTTTTCTCCTGGAGTAAGAGGAGCAGGAGAGAGGAGGGTATCTCGAGCCATGTCTCTCGCAGCTGAGAAGCCCAGTAGCTGGAGGAGAGGATGAGTTGTTAGACTAGAGACCTGTCCACATATCTCAGACCAGACGGAGGATAAATCCATTGCAGAGAGGATCAAATCAATAGGCAGACGAAGGAGGGACAGATAAAAGGGCATGGTCCGACATCCACGCCACTATCTAACAGTATCAGCACAAGCCTTGCGGGAAGCAAGGTCTGGCACAAATGGTGATGTTCCCAAGGCAAATCCCCTCCGCAAGGAGAAGAACAATTGTGTGGGAGCAGGGAGTGAGGGGGGAGACCCAGAAGAAATGCCCTCTGCTTTGGGATGGAGCGCTGGGCAGGGGTTGAGGTCCAGGAGTAGGGAGGACCTGGTGGGGCCAGTCCATTAGTCCTGCTTGAGTCCAGAGACAGCAGAAGCCCTCAGGTATGTGTCCCCATGCTGTTGCTCCTCTCCGTCCTGCTCCAAGCCGCCTCGTTGCCGGCAGCAGGGAGAAGTATCGCTGCTTGGCAAGTCCTCGTGTCGCACGGCAGCTGAGACAGGAGCAGAAAGAAAAGTCTCAGGGTCCCACACCCGACGGCTGTGAAGAGGACTGATGCTGGTCAGGCATCAGACCTAGTTGCTCAGGTCTCTGCTCTTTCCTTTTCCAGGCGTGAAGGGTTTGAAAGCGGTGCCCTGGGCTTGCATCCCATTAGCTGTGGTGGGGCTCCCGTGACGAGCTCTTCTGTGACCCAGGGAGGGGGAGAGGCTTTGGCACCAGATGGAGCTTTCAGCTTGGGAAACTTTTTTGGGTGGAAGAAGCTACGAAAACACGGCCTTGCTTCTGGGGTCACCGAGACCCAGCCCAGCTTCCAGCGAGCTCTCCCCAACAGGGAGAGGAGCCGGGGGGTTCAGGCCAGCATCCCCTCCTGTCCTTTCGGTGATGCGCTGGGGCTCCGGCACCAGCCGTGCCCCTCGCGTGCGGTGGAGGATGCTTGGCTGGGAAGAGCAGGGAAGGTGCGAGCGCGTGTTTGCGCCCGTGGCATGCCCAGGTCCTAACACCTTGCAAGGTCTGAGCGCCGTGATCGTGGAGCGGAGAGCACGGTGCCCCTCCAAAACTGCCTTTGGATGCTGCTGCTTTGAGAGCAGCTGCCGTGAGCTGGCGTCAGCGTGGTGCCGGCTTCCCAGAAGCCAGGGATCTGCACAGTGGCGAAGGCACGTGGCTCGCTCTCCATTGCTGATGTATTTGCTAGACCTGGAGGAATGAGGAAAGGGCCTAAGACAACCCAGCAGGAGGTAAGAATTAAGGGGCGGGAGGTCTCCTTAAGCTCCTCACACACTACAGATCTGCACAGCAAAGTCCTCCTGAAAAGCTCCGATAATCAAAATCATTAAAGCCCCAACAAACCAAGAGTAACTTGTTTTTAACACAACAATGCATTTGATTTGCCTTGAAGGGACTGGAGAAAAATGGTTCTCCGGGGAAGTATGGAAAGTAATCCTAGCTCCATGATCCCTCCTCTGCGCTTTATTTGCCCCAGCCTGGCTTGGCTGCGCAGGCTGGGATCGGTCGCTGCCGGCTCCATCAGCCGGCCGGCAAAGCAGGAGCTGGCTCCCTCCCAGCCCACGCTCCCTGGCAAATGGCTGGGATGAAGAGGTGGGGGCACGGAGGGGCTTGCGGGGAGTTCTATCTCCACACAAGTTTCTCCCAGCAGAGGCATTAATCCCTGCGGTCCCCGATGTTCTCCCGCCTGCTCTTCCTTACTCAGTCCAGGTCAGACAAGCCAGCTCCCCGTTCAGGCACCTCTCTCAGGCCAGCCGCGCTTTAAAAATAACATTAATGCCTCTCTGGGATGGTTGTGCAGAGATTTGTCCCAAATGCTTGCTGAGTTAGTGACTGCCTTCTCCCTGGAACCTTATCCTCCCCCATCCGTGCAAGGTCACGCTCTTGGTGTCCTCCTTACCCAGAAATTCCTCTGCTCTGTGATGGTGCTGGGTTTCTCCCCAGGACAACCACCCTCAAGAAGTCTGAAGGAGTTCCTGAGACTTTTCAGAGCTTTGAAATGTCCCCCCCCGCCCCCCACGGCATTTTTGGGCAAGCCTGCTGGTGTGCTTTCCAGAGTTATCTTTTGCAGAGCCTCAGGAATAGTTTGAGCATCTCCAGCAGTCCGCAGACCTCAGACTGTAAACTGCGGTGCCCAGTTCAACCGTCAGGCATTGATTTCAGCGTGGGAATGATTTTCTGTAGCTTGTGGTATGCAGCAAGGCAGGTAAAATAAGCACTGTGTTCCCTCGGGACTTGATAACCTGAACCTGTAAGGCAGTCTTGTGCTTTAAAAAACGCTGCTTTCCCTTTTTTTTTTTTTTTCCCCTGAGTTTCAGATTATAATTTTCAGATTATAATTTTATGGAGGGTGGGAAGAGAAATTCCCTCTGTCTTTTTTGCTAATGCATTAGTCTATGTATTCTTATATGTGTGTGTGTGTGTGCATGCATATATATATTATTTTTTATATGTATATATTCTGGTTCACATTCCTGAATAGTCCCTTTCCGCTACCCTCCACGGGTTGTCCCCTCCCTGATCATCGTGCCCAACACATCCGTTCATCTAGATTCTTGTCTTCCCCCTCCCTGCCACTGCGCTTCCTCAGGAGAAACCTTGTTAGTAAGAGCCTAATGAAGTAAATGCGCTAATTAACCTTCCATTACTCTCCTCATTAAGGCAACCTTTAATTTGGTTGGCAAAGTTTCTCTCCTTTACCACCCAGCTGTCAGTTTTCTTCTGCTTCTTCGATCTCTCTTTGGCCTCGCATCGGGGATGGGAAAATCGATCCCGGCCTGATTTTCTTTCCCCTTCTTTCCAGCCAGCTGTAAATGCCAGTCAACAAGAAAGTAATAATGTAGTTTTCCCACCCTGGGAAGGAGAGTTGCAGGCATCAATAAGCACCTATTTAAAATGCAAATCACTTTCTCAATCAGCCATCAGCCTGCCGCTGGTGGGGGCACGGGGATGTCGTTATCCGTGGGCTCCCGCATCCTGGTGCGGAGCTTCGCAGCGGTCCTGGGGTGGCTTTGGGGTGCCCGGGAGGGTTGCATCCCTCCGGCTTTGTCTGACTCCAAGCACACGTGGCCGACGCGGGTGGGATGGGGCTTTGCAAACCTGGGGGGTTTCCTCCGGTTGCCTGTGCAGCCTTCGGGTCTCACCCCACCCCGCATCCCTCCGTCCCTTTGGCCAAGTGCACCTGCTATCCCCTAACATCTGCTGCTGTCTTTTGTCTCTTGATGATCTCCAAAGCTTTTCTTTCTCCTTTTTCTTAGAGGAAAAGTGAATGCTGGGGACAGAAATAGTCCAGGATAAAAGGCGGTAGAGGCTGAGCGGAGGAGCCGGCTGTAGCTTTGAGCTGCTGGTGGGTGAGGTGCTGTGCCAAGGGGCTCACCCCGAGCTGTGTTTTCTCTCTCACGTGGTGATGATGACAGTGTGGACCAGCCTTCAGGGAAAGCCTACATCATTCCCGATTTTGGGAAGCTTGCAGGGAGTAAGGAACATAGCCAGTCAGAGCAAGGAGTGAGGTGGGGAAATAACCTGCAAATTGATGGATGGATGAAAAGGCTTCCAGGAATGAGCACGCTTGCAGCTTCTGCAGGGAATCGGGTGGGACATAAACCATTCTCTGCCCCATCTGTGGCACCTGATGGGCTCTCCCAGCATTGGGACCAGAGAGTCCATCATCTCACGGGGCATCAGTGGTCAGTAGGACAGCATTTCGTGACGCTGCCATGAGGATAGCAGAGGGTTTCTCAGCCTTTTCCAGTTGACTGACCCTCTAAATTTTGCTCGGGGGATTGAGTTTGTGTCCTGCTCCTGCTTTGCAGTAAGTTACCTACTGCACCTATGTTAGAAGTAGTTTGTACCTCCTCTGCCTTCCCGCACGGGTTTGGGGAGTACAGGATGATCAAACACTGGGAGAAGAGGACTCCCAGGTCAGCTTCCATCCTTTCTTTTTGCTTGAAGTGAATGCAAAATGTATCGGAAAGCCCTTGCTGGAGAGCGTGAATGCCAGGGAGAGCTGGATGTTGCAGAAGATGGGCTCAGGAGGAGAACTCCCAGTCGCAGGCTGGAGGGACTTTGGGTGTGAACTCTCTTTGGGGCAGCAGTAACAGGGTGCGCATCCTTGCTGGGAAGGCTTTGGCCTGGGCATGGCAATAACGGGGTTTTACTTGGTCCAGGTGAGAGCCAGGGCAAGGCTCGGCCTTGGAAGAGAGGTGGCAGAGGGGAGGCTAATTTCTGATGTCCGCCAAGCCTGGACTTTGTCCCTCCCTCCAATCCTTCTCCCCTCCCCTGGCCCACACTGGCTCCCCTGGGGAGCTCGCCCTCCCCATTAGCATCTTAATTGATCTTGTTGTTCTCAATCACCCCGAGTGCTCCGACTCCAGCTATGCTTAAACAGAACAAAAACTCTTCCAATTTCCCCACTGCTTAAAAGAAAATTGAATCCTTTATCTGCAAGAGGAGAGGAAAACTGCAAATATGTGAAACAGTAAATAGTTAAATAATCAAAGCAGACAATTCCAAATTGCCTGGAAAGTTAAACATGAATGGCTTGACCTCTTCCTGCCTGCTTCTTGTTTTTTTTAAAAAGTAAAAATATGCTTGCTCTCCTTGTTCCTGTTAAATACTCTTATCAATCCAGCTCTGTAAATAAAGGGAAAGGGAGGAGGGAGTTACCAGGTAGCAGCGTGATTGACGGATCTGAAGTCCTCATCTTTCTGTCAGGGCCCAGTGCTCCTTGGCTGTGTTTATCTCTTTAATCTAAATATCAATCCGTAAGACCAAAATGGGGTGGAATAGGAATCATGACAGCCTGAGCGCTGAGGAGAGAGACACTTATTGCAGCTTTTGCAGCCACTCCCTGTCCTGATGGAGCTGTCAGAATAAATGCACAGCTAAAGCTCAGAGGTGGGAAAAACAAAGCAAAATCACAGGGCCCCCCCCTCCTCAAAAAAGCCAATCCAGCCCATGAGATAGGAAAGAAAAACACAGAGCAAATGCAGACCTGCTCCTGTCCAAATTGCATCCAGCAAAGCACAACCAGCACAGCAGGTTTCCCCTCACCCTTCCCAGTGTTCCCAGTAGGAGATGGGGCTGGGTGGTTTTCCCTTGCTGCTGGCTTTGCCTGGTGATTTGGGCGGTGGCTGGAAGAAGAAGGGACAGTTTTTCCCAAGGTGACGCTTGCTGCCGTGTGAACACGCCGGCTTCACGCATCCTTCTTGGCAGCCCCTTTAGGGCAATCGCCGTCTTCACCTCTATGTGTCCTCTCCCAGCCTCCGCACCTCTGAGCAAGGGCAACTCATCGTGCTTTCCCACCCGCAAAGCTCCAACAGAGCCACTTCCCCTGGGATTTTAATCTGTTTTCCAAGCTGGCTTCCCCCATGCCCCTAGCACCCAAGTCTCTCCCAGAGCAGCCAGGACTCTGTTTCCTCGAGCAAAGAGCTCCCACGCGAATCGGCACCCAGCGGGTGCCACTAGCTGAAGCGATGCTGTGACAGAGGCGATGTCACCCTGTGGACAGATGACCTCGTGCAGCCCCTCATGCTGCTGAGGAGCTGCTGTCGGAGTGTTAAGGGGAGGCTAATTTACCTAAACTGGGCATTTGGGAGCCGCGAGATGTGTAAATCAACCTCCTGAGATCCATTGCACCGTCCAGAGGCCACTTCTGCCTCGGGCTGTAGGCTCTGCTTGATCTTCCCACGGCTGGCTGCTGTGTCCTATAACCAAACCTCTTTTGGTATCTCTGGTCACAGGAGTAAAGCTAAGGCTCTCCATCCCCTAAAACACCCTTGAGAAGCGGCTGCTTGTTGTCTGACTTGGATGTAGTTTCCAGCTCCTGGGGAGCGAGGATGTTGTCTTCCTAGAGCTCATCCTGTGGCTTCTGGACCACGGTTTTCCTTGGGCTGAACAAGGAGCATCCCCGTTGCTGTCTCTGGGGATCCCTCTGCCTGGTAGGGATGTGTTTTGGGCTTGCTACCCCTTGCTGACAAACTCAAAAACCTGTTCTCTGGCTGGGTTTGCTTCACACTTGGAGCAACCGCGGGCTGCATCCAGATTCAGGGTGAATTATCTTCATTCCTGCTGGACAAAGGTTGGGCTTTGCCGTTCCCTTTCTCCAGGCTGGGATTCAACATGTTTGTGTCTATCTCCAGGCAAGGACTGGTTCGGCTTTTCCCTCCTCCTCCTTTCCTTTCGTCCCCCCTCTCCCTGCTGTGCCCCAGATGATGCGCGTCACCTGGTTGAAATGGAGTTGCAAATGGTGGGAGGCGCAACTAGCTTCCAGGAGCTCTTGCGAATACTTCAGAGATCATTGGGGATTTATATTTCCTCCACCAGACTTTGACCTTAATTTCTTCCATTTTGCTGGGCTGTAAAATTCATTAGAGACCCAACAGTAAAGTGATTGAGATGTCAAGCCAGGCAACTGTGTGGTTATTTAATCTATCAGATGTGCCGCTTGCCATTTAGGTGGACAACAGGAGAATATGAAATCAATACGGTTCATTAGTGGAGTACTTGTGCCCAGCTCCAGCGTGGAGCTCCAGTAAAACCCACCGAGGCGGGCGTCTAAATGGTCTTGGTGTCACCTTGTGCGGTAGAAACCCATGCTTGAGAAGCCCGCTTCTCTCGCTCGAGGGCCGTTCTTCGTCAGCTCACATTTTAAACCCTGGTCTCCAGCCATTGCAACAGCCTGGCTACAGTAAATTACTCCCCGCTAAATCAAGGCTGCCCAGGCAAGTGTTAACCTTGCTCGCAAGGAGCTGACGTTGCAGGGGCCCGCTGTTATAAAACACAATCAAGGAGGCTGTTGTTTTCCCCGGTGGCTGGCAGAAGAGGTGGGGAAAAGCTCTGCAATTCCCAGGGGGGTTGATTGGCTATTTTCCCCCCCCCCCAAAACCAGGTTCAGCGCAGCCCTCTGGGGTCCTTAGCAGCGACTGAGCTCCAGGCTCGGCACGTGGTCTGGAGCTGCTGGGGAAGGCAACGGCGGCAGCGGTACCCCGGCATCACCCCGGTTCTCCGCTCCCACCTCCCTCCTTCCCAGCTAATCGTACCACTGGACTCTGGCGCGGTGATGCCGGCTAGCCGCCGGGCTCTGCTTGCTCCTGATTGCCACCTCCCACCAGGCAGCCGCTCTTTAAAGGTTTGGGAAAGAGCACGGTCGGGGCAGGTGATGCTGGTGAAAGAGCTGTTTTCCGCCTGGGAAGGGCGTAATGACTCTAAGTAGGTTTTCCATTGGTTTTCTTGATCCGGTTTTGCAGCCCAGCAATTGCTTCTCATGGAAGCTCTTGGCCCTTCAGGTTTCTCTCCCCCAAATCAGATCCCAAGCCAGGTGGATACCAGAGGCTAGCTGTTATTCCGCCAGGACCTGAAGATTGCAATAGGTTGCATTTAAGAAGGGATGCTCGCTGCTTAACACATGCAGGTTTAAGCGGCTCCAAAAATCGGTGTGATGACAGGGCAAAGCTCCCCACCCTGGGTTGCTCGTACCACAGTCCGAGCAGCCTGTGGCTGCCCAGTCCACCCCAAAGAATGATGGCATCTGCCTCATTTTCCTAGAAAACCAGAAAAAAGTAGGAAGCAGATGGGAGTCCTGTTCCATTTGCTTTCATTTGCGGCGGTGCCTTGGTCTCCCCGCTGCCCAGGCGGTGTGGCCGGGGAGCAGGCAGGCAGCGGCAGGACGAGACTCAACGCCCGGTCACTCCGGCACCCTGACAGCTTTTTGACATTCGGTAATTGCTTTCCAGCTACGACTCTTTTAAGCAGAGAGCTTCTGGCCAAAGCAATTTGTTCCCCATCAATTTTTATTTCCTGGTTTCTGCATGCGAGGTAGGGGAGGGAAAACAAAGAAGGCGAACGAGACCAAACCGAGCTGGAACCCGCTCCGGCAGCCCCGCGCAGGTGGAACGGTGGGAAGGATTTGGGTCCCTTGGTGCTGGCGGAGCTATCTTCAGGCAGGCAGGACGTGGCAGCCCATCTCATCCAGACAGCAGCGAGTCGTCCTTCCGACACGCTTTTCTCGCCCCTGCAACCGACCTCCGGCGGCTCATCCCTGCCTGGCAGGTTTGGGGGGACAACGGCCATCCCGGGGGCTCCGAGGGGGATCAACACTGCCCCAAAAGGCTCTTCAAGCTTTTCCCCACTCCTCCTGCCGCGCTCCCTGAAGCTGCTGTGAGTAGAGTTAATCTCGGGCAGTTTAAGGAGTCATTGAGTGGGGCTCGGCGGATGATGAATGTCGAAACCATTACCGGCGAAGCTCCGTGGAGCTGTTTAAGACTGAGTTCTCCCATGTAAATTTCTGCTCCATCAATCCTGATGACATGTCAAACATTGCTATTGTTTCCCGAACAAATTGGACGACATGCCCTTTCCTGCAGATTTGCCCACGAGAGCAGAACTGCTCGCCGGCTCCTCGCTTTTGTCTCCGGCTCTGCTGGCCTGGGAGCCAGTGGGAAAGGATGGGCACCATGGCCCTTAGCGGGATAAAAGGGAGGCATCTGAAATATTTGTGCTTGGGGGATGGAGATGGATGGAGAGCTGGGCCGTGGGTATTTTTGCGAGCCTGGGATTCACGTGCCAGGTGCCCACGCCGTGCTGCAGCTCAGTAAATTAATCCTTTGGGTTATCCAGCCTTCCTCCCCCTGCTGCTCTCCCGGAGTTTAGCTGTGCAAATGTGGTTCTTTTAGAAATGGGCTGCGCCGGTGACAGCTCATAAAAGTACAGATGTGGACCCGCATTTTCATCCTGCCCTTTTGCAGGCTCCAGTGGGCAAATCCTGCTTTAATATTCTGGGCAGGAGAGGAGCAGCCGTAAAAGCCATTTGATTGCTTCTCCAGGTGGAACCCCAGGAAACTTCCAGCCAGATGCCTTTCCTCCCCCAGCTGCGGGGATAGATGCGTGCGTGCCGGGGGGGACGACCAGTTGGCGAGGGGGGTGAGCCGTGGGAAAACAGCTGGTCCCGAGGGATTGCAAAATGCCCCGCAAAGCCGTCGGCTCGGGGGTATTCTGCACATGGGATGCATGCTTTGCAAAGGCTGGTGGGTAGGTCGCCTCCCCAGAGCTTCAAGCATCTAAGCATCTTTTTTACCCTTAGAGGGAAAAAGTTTGATAATGTAGAAACGAGTGTAGATCCAAAATTAAATATGCTGAGTGTGCATCGGTTTGCTTTTTGCATATTCCCTGTCACGCTCAGATAACCTGCTCCATTGCCCTGCATTATGTCCATGATGTTCAGTTGCCAGGAAAGCCATTAAGCAGGCATCACCTTCCACCTCCCCTGGTGTAAATCAGGGTAATTAATTAGCCCGGCTGGTGAGGTGGTGTATGGGACAGAGTTAGGCTGCCCGGTCTCCTGGCTCCTCGTGAGCAGGTCGCTTTGCCTTGCTGGCAGTTTTGGCTGGCCCGGCATCACCGCAGCTTGGGGTCCAGCACAGCCTCCTGGCTCCGGCTCCCCAAGGTCCCACCACCTCCCACGCCGAGCAGCTCTCTGCTAACCTTCTTTTAACCTTCCTCCTTCCCTGTATGTTTTTCTCCCCGGCAAAAGAAAATTACACTTTCCCAGTGTTGTCTGTCACCGCAATAAGCACTTACAAGTGCAATTGTACGGGGCCAAATGAAGGGAATTAGTTTTGCCCGTGCTTTGTGGCACCGTCAGGCCCCCCGTAAATCATTATCACATCACCAGCCGATCCGGGTGCATGGAAAATGCTTTTCTGAGCTCCTCTCTCACACTCGCCACTTAGGGATTAATGGGACCTAGGGGTTCGCAGAGGTTGTGGGCATAGAAGTAATGGCTGGGAAAAACCCTGGCTGGGGGGTTGAGGGCTGGCTCGTACCAGGCGATGCTGAGGATGCTCAAAGTGCTCAAGGATTTGGGGGAGAGAGGACCCAGGGCCCTTGTTGGCTTTGGGGGTTTGCTACCGCGATTCGCAGCCACCTGGGCTGATGGCAGTTGTTAGGACGGGGGATTAATACCATTATTAATTTGCTAAGGGAAGCTGGGACGGGCAGACGGTTGATCCTCCTCCCCAGGAGTTTCCACTCAGAAAAGCAGCCAGGCTCTGGCTGGGATGGGACATCTTCATAGATGTCCTCCCTGGTGTCCTCTAAGGAGCAAGATGCACCCCAGATGGGGCTTGGCCCTCCAGGAGCAGGTACTGCTTGCTCGACAGGCATCTCTCCGGGCAGATTTTGGCAGGTTTGTTCCATTTTGCTGAATGCAATTGCAATGCACGCGAAAAGTAAACCGCATCTTAGCAGTGGAGAGGAAAATCGGGAAAATCAGTAGGTCTGAAAGGTTGGCTCCACCAGCGCACCCTTCAGCTGGCATAAAGCAGCAGGAAATTACCACCTGAGCTGGGGCAGTATTTGGGGAGAAAAAAAGGAATTAATTCTGGCTAGTTTTCATGCCTTTTCCTCTCTGCCACCCTGTGGTGAGGCAGGTAAACAGTGTGCGGGGGTAAAGCAGTTTGATGTGCTCAAGCTCCTACTCTGCTGTCAAGGGTAATCAAGGCCATCGATAAATCAGGAAGGTTTCAGGAGCGGGTTGTGTTCCATGCCAGTCCTAAAATACAGCCTTTTGATGGTATCTGGACATAAAATGTGTCTTTGACCCTGCTTTTTCACAGACCTGTTGGTGTCTAAGTAATCCAGACAGGACTCAATTTACAAAATATACTGGGGGAGAAAAAGGATATTTTGGGGCTTGTATTCCACTTTCCTCACCCAAAAAAAAAATTTTCTGCTCCTTTTTCCTGCCGCTGCTCATGCATATTTTATATATTCATTAGAGAAAAGACTTTAAAACACCCATAAATCTTGCCTTGCTCATCCAGAGCTGACACACCGAGTTTCACACACCTTCCTCAGAAGGTGCTGGTTGCTTAGCCGTGACCAGCCTGCTCCAGCTTCAGCAGCTGGCAGCGGCGTTCGTGCATCCAGTCCTGCCGCCGGCAATGGCTTGGCTGAGAGCCGGCACCGCACGCCCGCGCCGCAGCATCCCAAGAGGCATCGGTCCGTCGGTGGGGTTGCAACAGATTGCACCCCCAGAAGGGCTGTCTGGTGGGAGCTGCTTGTGGAAAGCAAGGTCTAAATCCCTTTCCCTGCTTTTCCCGGTCCGTATTTTAGCCTGGGGGAGTTTTGAAGCAGGGATGGGGTTTTATTTCTCTCCCCATGACCCCAGGCGTGCTGCCAGCCCTGAATGCGCAGGGAACGGTAAGAGCTGTGGATGTGGGGTCCCAGCTCTTGGGCTTCATGGAGCCAGGATGGGTGGCCGGCAAGAATTGTCCATGGAGACCTTTATTTCACCTGTGCTTCCCAGATTAGCTTAGTGTGTCAGGGAAAGTAAGTAGGCATAAAATTTCCCACTGCCGAAGGTTTTGGGAGTGATGCTGGGAGCCGTTGATGGAGGGCTGTGATCTAGAGCAGGCTGCGAGTCAGGGAAGTGCAGGATAATCCAGGTGAGCACAGACAGCCCCAGCCCTGCGTCTCTCGGGTGATAAATGGCAGTGCACAAGGGCTGTGCTGGTGCTACCCCACTGGCACCTGGATAGAAGGAGGTGAAGAGGATGTAGTAGATTCACTAGTGTGTCTAATGCAACGTTGCCAGAAATACTTTCATTTATTATTTAACTTTTTTTTTTTTCAGGCAACTGACAATGACGTGGGCACATACGGGAAAGTCAGTTATTTTTTCAGCGATGACCCTGACCGGTAAGTGTGACTGAAATGCTAGCATGACTTTGATTCTATGAAATCCCCTTCTAACCTTGCTAAGAAGCCACATGGCAATTAAGGGCATTTGTTATGTCCTACCTACGAGATACCCTCTGAAAAGCCCACCACGCTGTGTCCCAAAGGGATGAGTTAACTTCAGTACATGCCTGAATGTTCAGCACATTTAATCAATTTGCTAAATCAGGACCTACAGGCCCTAGCCTTGCTTGGGACCAATAAATGCATTTGCCAAGCAAGTTGTTGGCCCTGGAGCACCACGTGCGACCCGCTCATGGTGAGCAGTTGGGGAAGGCATGTGGCTTGCCCAGCAGGAGGGATTTAGGGGCCTCTGAGCCCACTTTCTCTGCCTGTAGAGCAGCACTGAGGATTTCTACCCCACCACCTGCGCTGAGCTCTGGAAGATGCTCTGGGACCTAATATCCCTCAGAAGAAAGCTGTGAACTTCACCCACCTCAGCGCTCGCTGTCAGGCTGCTGCCACCCCATCTCTCCATCTTCAGTGTGTCATCACCGGGGCTTTCCCCCTCCTTTCCTATCCCCTCAGTTTCTCGCTGGACAAGGACACGGGCGTAATCCTCCTGACGGCTCGGCTGGACTTCGAGACCACGCAGCGCTACACCCTGACCATCATCGCCCGGGACGGCGGCGGGGAGGAGACGACGGGGCGCGTTCGGATCAATGTCCTTGACGTCAACGATAACGTCCCCACCTTCCAGAAGGAGGCATACCTGGGGGCCCTGCGGGAGAACGAGCCCTCCGTCACCCAGGTGGTCCGGCTCCGGGTGAGGAACCGGAGCGGCTCCTTCGCTCAGAATGCTCGGTGGGGAGACGGGAGCGGGTTAGGTCCCTCTCCACCCCTGCTGCCATCCCTCCTACGTCCCTCCTGAAAAATCCTTTGTGCTTTACTGCAAAGCGCAACCGGGTGCGGTGCTACAGCCATGGGCTGCTTCCCTCCTTCTCCTCTCCTCTCCTACACGGCATCCCCAGGACCTGGGGCTTCTCCCAGGGCACAGGCGCTGCCTCCCTATAGCCTTGCTCTGCTCGATAAAGTCAGCAGGCATGGAGGGGAAGGTGCTCTGCTGTTGTTGGAGCTGTAAGCCTCTGCTGTGGAGGGTAGGCAGGTAGGGAATGTTGTTTGCTCCTTCAGCACAAGGATAAATTTTGCCATGACGCAAAAGCATGACTTTCCCTCTGTGGGACCAGGCTGGATGAGTGCTGCAGGGAGGCGGGAGAGGGGCACCCAGCGAGTCCTTCCCGGGAGGCAGAATGGGAGGGGAGGCTGGTACCCTCGGGGCCCCTGATCTTCCTCCATCGCTTTTCCACCCTCCTTGGGCCGAGCCTGCACCTCCCGTCCCCTCGGCTCTCTCCCGTTGCACGTCGCCAGCACAGCTCCCGCGCTCATTTACTCCCTCTGCTCGCACCCTAGGCATCTGATGAGGACTCCCCTCCAAACAACCAGATCACGTACAGCATCGTCCAGGCATCTGCCTTCCGCGACTACTTTGACATCACGGTGTCGGAAGGGTACGGAGGTAAGCGCCGCTCCTAGGACCGCAATGCCGCTGATGAGCAGCAGCAGCTCGGGCTGCACTCACACCTCTGCAAGCCGTCATGTCAGCAAGCTTTAAGAAGCTGCTCCAGCGCTTTTCTGCTTGTCCCAACCTCGCCTGCAGCACGGTCCTTTCCAGCAGGGCTTGAGTCAAGCTGCTGCAGAGCCATGTTTCCGTGGCTGTAGAGCTCACTCCGGTTTATGTCAGCGCAAGGAGCTCAGTAATGCCTAGCACACATGTTTTTGGGGTATTGCCACCTCGAGCAGGCACCGTTGGCCCTGGGGAGGTGGTGAGCATGGGCCACCCCCCAAGCCTACCCGCCATCCTGCTCGGTGCGTGAATGCCCCCCTGACCGCCCTGCTTTCCATCCTTTCAGTGATCAGCGTGAACCACCCCCTCGACTACGAGCAGGTGGCCAACGGGGTTATTTACCTGACCGTGATGGCCAAGGATGCCGGCAACCCGCCGCTCAACAGCACCGTCCCCATCACCATCGAGGTGTTTGTAAGTACGGCACCCAACGGTCCTGTCGTGGTTTCCCTGCAATTGCTCCATAGCAGTGCCGGTAATCCATCAATAACCCAGCAAGACTACCCCGCTCCGTGGCTGTGTACACGTGGATTGCGATTACATATGTCTCATATGTATATATGTGTCCTATGTGTCCCAGGTACATATGTGTCATACGTATTGGTTAAAGAAATGCCATCCCTGACATTTGGGAAGGTCTGAGTGACAGAGGGCGAGTGAGCGTGTCTCTGAGGGGGTGTCACCACGGACAAGCGCAGGCAGGCTGTCCTGACCCTATGCACCTCCTCCCTCTCCTTGACTGCGCCCAATGCACGGGGAAGACACTGGAAGTAACATGGTAGGAGCCCCAGCTAACCACAGGGCGAGGACCAGAGCTGGGGACAGGGTGGAGATCTACTCCCTGCCCTTATTTTCAACTGGGGAGGTTCATCGAGCACCCAGTGAGCCCTTCTTTTAGCTCGCAGGGAACTCCTGGCTGGGATGCTCTCCACCCCCATAGCCAGAGATGCTCGCTGCAGCTCGGATGCAGAGGAGAGAGCTTTGGCTGCACATTAGCACAGGTAGTGTCAGAAATTATCAGGCCCTGAATCAATCATGGGAAGTTGCTTGTTTATCTCCCCAGTGCCGGCTGTCCCAGGTGCAAACCCCCTCGAGGAAGGGTTGCTGCTGGGAGAGGTAAAGCGTCGCAGCGTTCCTCGGGAAGATTAGATCGGATTGTCACTTTGAGGCACGTTGTGGTTTGAGGACGTCTGGAGGGAGGTATCGGTGATGGAGACAGTTTGCTTGATAACCCGTCAGTCTCGCGGTGATGGGATCTAAGCCGGGCTGGCGGCAGCGTCAGTCTGGGAAGGCAAAGAAGATGAAGTCCCCGGTGCCATAGGATGGGAATGAAGTCCCATGAGCATGCCTCTCCTCCAGCTCCCTCACCGTGCTCGGGAGAGAGGGAATAAGGCAGTTCTGGGCACGGGGTTAGTGGTGGCTAAATACATCCTTCCCACACTGTGCTTTAGACAGCGTAAACACCTCTTTCTAAAGACCACACTTCAGTGGGTCATCTCCTCTGGGTTGAGTCTGTACACTGGGGGGTTTTGAGTAGCTGTCACTTTTCCCACTCTGAACCAAAGGGCTTTTCTCTCAAGTGGAAAAAAAGCAGAAAATAGGAAGAAAATGAGGAGGAAGTGTTTCACAACGGCACTTGAGGAACAAGATACGTGAAAAAGCAGAATGAGAGTGAGTGTGGAGGGAGGCAATTTTTTTTCATCCTTTGGTTGTTGGTTTTTAATAAAGAAGTCAAACTCGCCTTGTAGATTTCCCATTAGGGGACAATACGCTTTTGTAGAGGGAGCCGCCGAATCAGAACTAATAGCACGCGCCATGCCAGGATCCGGGGAAATATCACCGCTAATAAGTTTCTGCCTCGCTCCCTGCCACTGACGCCCTGTTCGGGGCGATGAGCCAGCGACTTATAGCGTGCGTATGTCTGGAGGAAAGGGGGTTGTGTGCTTAGCATGAACATCTGTGATTCTCAGCATCCCTGAAGATGCTATGATGGCTATCCAGGGTGAGGGAGGAAGGCTGAGGGTCAGGGGAACGTGGGAAGCTGGTTTTAGGTGGTTAGCTGGATGGCCTCTCCCGTGGGAGTGGAGGAAACGTGCTGGGTCCCATCTGGCATCTCTGTGGGTGCTGCAGGAGGCACGCGGGAAGGTTTCCAGAGGGGAGCTTTGGAATTCAGGTTGCTCAAGTGGGAAATGTCCTTCTCAAGTAGAAAAGCCATGTAGCGTGCTGCAGGGAGGTCATGCCAGCTCTAGCCAGATGGAGACCCAGCCAGGAGCGAGTCCCTGCCTCCCCGGGAGCTGGCTTGCCGGGCCGTGGCGGTGCTGAGCACGGCCGGATGAACTCGGGACCGCTAACGAAACAACACGGCGTCTGCTCTGGCTTGCGTCCACCCAGCCCGGACCACGGCACAGCTCACCCAGGTCCGGCTGCAGGCATCACACGGATGCGTGTTCAGAATCTCGCTTTGCTTTGCCTTTCACCTGCCCGGACCTCCTGGGTTTGCCCTGGGGTGATGACCCCAACCCGACTGTGCGAGGAGGAGGAGGGACGGTGAGGACAGCACCCCGGGCAGCCGGCAATTTGCTCATTACCCTCGGAGGAGGCACAGTGAAAGCTGAGTGATGCAAAGGCTGATTAAAGACCACCTGCTCCGGCAACGAGAGCAGAGGATGGCAATTTAATTGCAGTACGATGGGCATCGTTGGCACGTGAAATTGCCTCAAATATCAAGTTTGGTGGCAGCAGGAGAAGCTGAGCCTGCAGGTCCATCAGCAGCCTCCAGGTAGAAAATGTCTCCAGAGCAGCCCCAGGGAAGTGGCAAAGTCCATAACGGTGTTTTAATGTCCTGGCGGCTCCATCCTTCCCTCCGTAGGCGGTTCGGTTTGGTTCATTTACGGCAGGTTCTTAACATTGTTTATACAGCATTTAAAGCCTCCCTGGGGGAGCTTTAAACTGGTCCGAAATCTGTTTTGAGGGATGTTTCGACCGATTGCTCCTGCCTGGTTTCACCAGGCCAGCCGTAGTCGCTGGCAGAGACAGGCTTGGCGGGAGCACATCGGTATGCAAACCAGCTCGCCCCCCTGAAAATGCTGTAGCTGCTTTCTGCAAGCACCCACAGCGTTCCTCCACTTCAACAGAGGCAGCAAAAGCTCAGCAGCTCCCCTGGCCAGTCCAGTCTGCGTGGTGGCCTCGTGGCCGGGGTGACCCGGAGCACTAAGCCACTCGTGTGCTGCTCCAGGAGGGAGGAACGGGTCTGTGCGTGATGCTGCCGGGCTTCGTGCAGCGTCTGAGTCTTCCCGGGAGCTTGCGGTGGAGGGAGGAGCAGTTCCGAGGATGCTGGGCTGCAAACGGCAGCGGTTCCTCAGACCTATTGCGTATTGCCCGGGATGCTGGATAATGAGCTAGTCGCTATCGTCCCCACTGTACGGCTTAGCCGAGTCACTGACAATCGACTTGCCGTAGCCTCAGCTGCCTCTGCAGGGAAACCGTGTACTCAGACCTGCGGTGCCTTACCCCTAATGCCTTCTTCCCCATGCTGATGCCTTGAGCTGGTCACATTTTGAGATGCAGTTGGCCAGGAGCATCCCCGTACCAGGCTTTCGCAGCTACTTCACCATTTTGCCTCTTGACCTTCTATTTGCTTCAGGATGAAAATGACAACCCGCCTACGTTCAGCAAGCCCTCCTACATTATAACCGTCATGGAGGACATTATGGCAGGTACGGAGCACACCCCTGCTCTTTCTCCAGGCTAGCAGAAGGGCCCTGGGGGTCTTACAGCCAGAACGGGGTAGGTGATGGGGTTTGGGGGAGGCAAAAGCCAGAGACCTGGCAGAGTTTTATAGCCGTGGGGTCTGGGGGTTTGGCCCCACTGTGCATGCGGGCGAGGGGACCCCTTGGCCAGGTCACCTCTTTAAGGTGGGTGCAGGAGCGGTGTGGTGGGACGGGGCAGCTGGGGAGAGCCCCTCCAGGCTGCAAATGCCTCGTCCCAGCCCGCGATTCTGCTTCCCCCAAGGAGCCACAGTGCTGTTTCTCAATGCCACGGACATGGACCGGTCCAGGGAGTATGGGCAAGAGTCGATCATCTACTCCCTGGAGGGCTCCTCACATTTTCGGATCAATGCTCGCTCAGGTGAGCCTCCATACGCGCTCTCCCTCTTTTCCTTTCAGTTCCCTCTCCTGAATTTCCCCTGGTTTTCTTCCCCACCATTTTTCCTCTTTCACCCTCACTCCTTCCCCCGCCCTTCCCTCCTCTCCCCTGAGCAGCCTGCTTAGGAGAAACGCGATTTAAGGAATTCACCAGATTTCAGCCACCAGCACTTGCTCGGTCACCATGCGAGCTTTGGCAGAGGCATCGGTGAAAGCTCAGCTCCTGGTGGCACTGACTCCTGAGAAAAGGCTTTGGCTGCAAGGGCTTACATTAGCTAAGGAGATGCTGCTCGCCTTCCCTTGCTGGCATCTTTTTTGGTTCGTTATGGGTAGAAACGAGCATAAGGGATCGCAGGCAGTCGTTACACAGGCTCCCATGGGAAGACACAACATGACGTTTGCAGGAGCTTGCTGACAAGCTGACCCTTCCAGGGTCCATCTATTTGAAACAATCAGAAGGAAGGGCCCATTTGTGAAGGATCCCGTCTCTGGTTTTGAGTGTCCCCTTTTTTCACCGGTGCCCCTGTTCACCGTACAACGCCTCTAATCCCTCTCATCTCCTGTGGCTGCAGGAGAAATCACGACAACATCTTTGCTGGACCGGGAGGCCAAATCTGAATACATCCTCATTGTCCGGGCAGTGGATGGAGGCGTGGGCCACCACCAGAAGACGGGCATCGCTATGGTGAGTGTGTGAAGGAGTGATTCCCATCTCCTCGAGCCACCAGTACCCGCCTGGGGCTGGCACTGGGGAGGACTGCTCAGGCACTGATGCTTCAGTTCCTCGTGCTAGCAATGTTTAATTTCAGCTGTGTGAATGGATAAAGAGCGTATAGTGGTGTCTACCCTCTGAGCTGCCCCCACTGCTGCTCACAGCCCTTGCAGAATGAGTGTCCGGGCTGTGTAGACCTTGAAATCAGGTTCCCTTTCCTTGCAAACCATTCACCCAGGAGCTACTTGACCTTCCAGAGCTTTATGTGTCTAGCTCCCCGTGCAAGGGAGGTAATGGGTACCTATTCCACCCACAGCACGGCTCCCTTTGTTCGTGCCTCTTGAGAAAGTTCTTAGCTGGACAGCCTGCAGGCGCACTTAGCTGTTCCTGATGACTACTATTCACATAGTGCCTGGATCGAGGGTTTCCAACTGGTTTGTGATGCCTGGGTTCCTCAGAACGTTCTGGTGGAGGTGCAAGCCATTGTACCACAGATGGAAGCCTACTGCTTTGCCTTGCCCTTCGCAGACGTCAGGGAGACCCGTTGTTTGCAAAGGGTTTGTAGAAGTCTTTGGAAATACCACGAGGTGAAAAGGCAAGGATCCATCTCTCGCTGCTCACGGCACCATGTTGGTTTGAACATTTCATGACATTTGGGTGCTCTTGCTCCTGGGACGCTCAGGTTGTGTTGCAGGCGAGAAGCCCCACGCAACAGAGGGCGATGCAGAGAAATATTGTGGTTGTGCTGAAGAGATCCCTAAAATAATTGTCACTACTACTGAGGGCCATCAGGAAGTGTGTGATCCAGGTATTGGACTAGAATCTCCCTTGGAGCCTCCCAGAGGCACCTGACAGCCTTGGCCGGGCAACAGCATGGCCCGTAGGATGCTCGGTTCCCCTTTGGGGCTCCAGATGAGATGTTGTTCTCCTAATAGCTTTATTGAAAGGCAAAACAAGGTTTTTGCAACACAGATTGTAATTAGGAAAAAAAAAATGCATCATGGTTCCTAAAAAGTTAAAGAATATTAAAACTCGGTGAGAAGTGGGTAGCCGATTAGGTTTGTCTGCTGTCATTGGCAAGGATAGAAACCCGGGACTCAAAGCTGTTCCTTATAATAATTTTTGATCTGGGAATAAGGGTCCATTCAGGGGCTTTGCAAGGTCTCCAGGTGATGGACAAGCACCTGGGGTGTTCAGAGCAGAGGTGGGACACCAACGTTCCCCAGGGACCACCACGGTGCCTTGGCTTCTGCCCGGGGGGGCATGTCCCCAGAGACTGTGGTGTCCAGATTTGCCTCTTCTACCACGGGGTGGCACCAGCAGCTCAGCCTGGTGCGGCCACAGGACCCCATCACTTGGGAGCAGAGAAGACCCCAGGAGAAGCTCCACCGAGAGACCCTGTGTGGGGGTGGCAGCCACCGAGGGCTCCCTCCTGCCCTTCTGCCCCCCTCCCCTTGAACTGCAGCTCTTCCCTCAGGCACCTTTATAGACTCGTAGGCTGGATTGAAACGGGTGATCTGGGGAGGTGAGAGACTCACAGACAACAGGATGCATCCCACAGGCGATCTACTGTCACTTAGATGCCGTTTCTCACGCTGAAAATGCAGATAGGTAACACTTCAGGGCACCATCCCCTCCCATGCTCTCTTGTCTTTGCACCTCCCACCCCCTGTTACCGAATCCTCCCCCAATTTCTCATTTATTTCTTTTTTTTTTTGCTTTTTACCAGTCACTCAATTTTTTCCTTTCCTGCCATGCTCCTGCTGAGCTCACTCCCCCAGCACCATGACCGATTTGCATCCCCTCCCCACAGTGAAGTAGCTGCTTGAAAACACACCTCGTACCCCTTGCGGTTGTTTTAACTGCAAGGTAATAAGTACATGTGAGCCAAACCAAGATCAGATATGCCAAGCAGCCTCGGCTGTGAAGATGCAGGAGGTTGTTTTTCTGCTGGTTTTCCCTCCGGAGGGGGAACACGCGTTGGGTACCTGGTCCTGCCGAACACCCAGAGGGAGCCGATACCGCCTGATGCAGTGTTGCTTGCTCGCTCTCTTGCAGGTGAACATCACGCTGCTGGATATCAATGACAACTATCCCATGTGGAAGGATGAGCCGTACTTCATTAACCTGGTGGAAATGACCCCCCCCAACTCGGACGTCACCACGGTACGTGCGAGGGAGGGCGGCTGTTTCGCTAAAAGCCTTTTCCTTTCACCCGACGAGGTTGTCACCTGCTTGGCTGGAGCAGGGAATCACCTCCGAACCGGTGTCACCTCCAGTCAAGCACCATCTTGCAGAAGTCCATTTAAAAGGTTACTCCTGAGCCTCCTCGCTGCTGCCCATCCCATGTGTTTCTCCTTTCTGCTGGGATATTTTTTTTTCTCCCCAAGTTGTGTGGGTTTTGGCCAAATTCTCCTTTTCTTAGCCTCGCCTGCGACCTCCTTCAAGGACCTCTCTGAAAGACATTGATTTACAGCCTTTCAAGTCCCTCTGGTGAAATAAAAGAGAAGGAGAGAGGGAGGCTTGTACTCCATCACGCCGGGAGAAAAATGACGGGCACGAAATGGAAAATAAATGAGGGAAAAGTGAAGAGAATCCACAAAATCATATAAGGAGGAAGGCTGCAAAAGAAAAGGAGTTGGGGGCGGCATGGCGGGGGGGAAGGTCTGGCAATGCAGCCCGAACCAGAGCACGGCGGTTTTCTCTCTTCCACGCGGCACCAGCTCCACTGCTCGGCCCCTGCTTGAAGTCATCTTGCCTTTGACATCCCAATTAGTTGCTGGGAAAATAATTATTGTGTCACTGATACGATGTAAATTCAGCTGCAGGACAAGCAGTGGGGGTCGGGGAAGTTATGAGTGTAATGAAGTTGGGGTTTTTTTAATGTAAATGTCCCCTGTAATTAAAAATGTCACAGGGAGAACAATAAAGCACAAAATGTCTGGCATGGAAGAGAACTCCACCGGTAAATTATTTCCAGTGTTTCCGATGTGGCAACACAAGTTCCTCCACATGCCTCTTTGTCCCTCTTTTATTTTTCTGAAGGGCGCTTGTTTTCTGGCTGGTTTTATTTAAAAGGAGAAAAGCCTGTTTGATTGCTGCGTGCTTGTGTCTCTCTTGCCATGCCATTACCTCCTGGGCTTGCAGGCCAATTTCGGTGAGATTTAACGCCGCAGTAGAGGTCTCGAGGGTACAAAATCCCTGCGAGTTATCATGAAAATATACAGCTGTGTGGAGGAAGGAGAACTTCTTGCTGCCAGTGGTATGGGGAAGCCTGTCATGGGAGCTCAGCCTCTTTATTAGACACTGGCAAATCTACATGGGGATGCACGGTGGGACTTAATTCCCATCACTCTGCTTTAACTTTGGCTGTTCCTCCATGGCAGGTGGTGGCCATCGACCCAGACCTGGGGGAGAACGGCACGGTGGTGTACAGCATCCGACCCCCCAACAAGTTCTACAGCCTCAACAGCACCACGGGCAAGATCCGCACCACCGGCGTCCTGCTGGACCGCGAGAACCCCAACGCCCAGGAGGCCCAGCTCATGCGGAGGATCGTGGTGTCCGTCACCGACTGTAAGCCCCGCTTTGGTCCCACTCCTCTTTGCCACGGTGGTTTGTCTTGCTCCCCCGTAGCTAGAAATTGCTGGGGCTCGGGTCATGCAAGGGTCACCTTCCTCACCCTCCACTTTCCCTCCCTGATGGTTTTCATGTGGTGAGTTGAACTTTTCTCAGCCTGATTTTTTCCCTTATGATGAAGTTTCTGGGCTTTTCCTGCTTTGAGCATAAGTTGTGAAGATGTTTCTGAGGTTAAAAAATGAGAGTAGGTTAAAACCTGCTGCTAAAACAAACCAGAAACCTTCAAAGTGCGAGCGCAGTCATTTCTGTAGCATCCCTGACGATGAGCCTGGGAGGCAGAAGCTCCCCCTCTTCTCAGTCGGGCTCCATCAGTATCTAGGAAAGTCAATTGAGCAGGTGCAGGGAAAAGAGCTGATCAAGTGGCGAAATGTATTTTTCTCTGGAAATAGTACCTTAGGGAAACTCTTTTAGGAAAGAAGATAGAGATATGAAGATCATTTTCTATTATCCAGCCTCTTTCCTAGAGGCAGGAGGCAGATACAACCTTACCTCTACCCCTTTCTATTTTTGCATCACCTCTGCACTGTACTAAAGCCATCGTCCCAGCCGTCCTGCCAGAAAGACAGAGATAAGCACAGACTGGCGTTGCTTTTGTTTTTTAGCTGCATGCACAGGTAGCCATCGGTCTGCCTTGCTTGCCTGCTGCCAGGGAGAGTTTTCCCCTGCCAGGGGACCGTGCCGTTAGTCCGACGGGCTGCAATGCAAGGGGTAACACGGACAGGTTAATGCCTCGAGGAGGCAGCCCCATCCTGCACTACTGTCTGCAGAGGGGGCGAGGGCTCCTTTTCAGGGGAAAGGGGTGGAAACAGCTCGAGGCATTAACCTCGAAACCCCGTTCCTGGCTTCTGCAGGCGGGAGGCCACCCCTGCGAGCTACCAGCAGCGCCACAGTTTTCGTCAACCTGCTGGACCTGAACGACAACGACCCCACTTTCCAAAACCTGCCCTTCACTGCCGAGATCCCCGAGGGCCTTCCCGCAGGCTCCTCCGTCTTCCAGGTGAGCGTGTCCCATTGCCCCCACGCCCCACGCTGGGAGCTGCTGCTGTCGCTGCCATCGCTTCTGCAAATGCTTCTTCTCCATCCTCTCCATCCTCTAGCAATGCAACCGGGGGGATGCAGAAGAGGTTGTGGCTACCCACCCCGCACGCTCGTTCCCGGCAGCGGGGATGCTCCAAGGCCCCTTTGTTTCAGCCCAGCATCCCTGGGGGCAAAGAAACGCTCGGGGTTTATGTGCTGTGATTTTCATCGTCAGGAGATGATCGGGCTCCCCCGTGCTCAGCCCTTCCCTCTGCTCTCCCCACCAGGTAGTGGCCATCGACCTGGACGAGGGTCCAAATGGGCAGGTGACGTACCGCATGCAGGTGGGGATGCCCCGCATGGATTTCCTCATCAACAGCACCAGCGGCCTCGTCACCTCCACCACCGTGCTGGACAGGGAGAGGATCGCCGAGTACTACCTGCGGGTGGTAGCCAGCGATGCCGGCGTGCCCTCCAAGAGCTCCACCAGCACCCTGACTGTCAAAGGTGGGTGCACCGGGACCCCTTCCAACCCCTGTCTGGCCGCAGAGTACCCTCCGGTCCCAAAAAGATGGGTGACAAGGACACCTCACCAGGGGGGAGATGTGGTTTATACAGGAGACGTACTGAGACCCTTATTATGTAGCGTGTCTTTAATTTGATGCATTTCTACTCACTGGCTTTACGTGAGCCTAGAGCTGAGGATAAGCATCACCTGGAAATAAACTGACCCTGGATCCTCCTCAGGTCTGGGTTTAGAAAAGGAAGTTTCTGGTCCTGCAACCCCAAAGCCCTCTGCCATATGCCGGGAAGTACTGAGCTTATATTTAAGCCCCAGATTTTCCTCTGAATGGGGATAGAAATGAGTCTGTGATTAAAGTTAGTGTTTGCACCAGTTATGTAGGGTATCTTTGCACATGGGGTGTGAGCTGTATGTATCAGAGGTGACCAAATACAGCCTGCAGCCGTGGGGACCGGTCCTTACGGCCAGTCTGCAGGCATCCCCACCACACAGACGGCAGGGAGCAGAGGCAGAGCATTCCCTGGGATGCTCGGAGCAGCAGGCAAGTGGGTTTGGGAGCCTGGTGGGCATCAGCCTGGCATCTGCAGGAGGGGCAGCCCTGGGGGGGCACTCAGCTCTGCTCCCCTTTTCAGTTCTGGACGTGAACGATGAGAACCCCACCTTCTTCCCAGCCGTCTACAACGTGTCGCTGCCCGAAAACGTGGCCCGGGATTTCAAAGTGGTCCGGCTCAACTGTACGGATGCCGACATCGGGCTGAACGCTGAGCTCAGCTACTTCATCACTGGTATGAACCCCTTGCAAAGCGCTGCAAAGGGGAGCTTTCCTTGTAGAAAGGAGCCAGGCAGCCCCCAGACCTTGGCCAGGGTGTTCTGCACATCAGCACTCCCTTTTCCAGCCCCTCCAAAGCTTGTACGGTATCGCCCTCTGCCGAACAGCCCCGCTTGGCTCCCTGCTTTGCTGACCGCTCCGCCGCTATTCCTTGTCCCGCTCGGGGTGAACCCTTGCCCCCGAGCATCCCTTGCCATCTCACACCACCGGGATGCAGCCAGGAAAAAACAGGAGGATGGGCTTAACACCGCTGGGGCGGTATTCGTTTAACGCGCATCGAAGGCTGGAAGCCTTTCTGGAGTTTTAGGGGATCTCGTAGCCTGGCGTGCAGGTGCGTTTGGGTGGGCAAGGAGCAGGTGGGCAGCGATGCCAGCCGGGCAGCGCCTGGCTCGAACCGCAGCCGCAGCACCTGCAGCGGGAGGGAGGCCGGGGAACCCCCTGGCCGCGCTTTGACTTGCAAACTGCACATGCGGCGTTTAGCCCTCAGGAAGAGGGCAAAAATAGAAGCGGTCACCGGCGAGTCCTTTTTCTCACAAGAGCAGCTTCACGTTTCATGTCGCGGCCCCTCTGGCCTCCCCCGCAAGAGAAAAGGTGTGCGTTGTCCCACAGGTACCGCGGGCCGCACGCAAAGTTACCCCAGTTTTCTTCCGAAGCGTTCAGGAAATGACCTGGCATTTCTATGATTCAGCTTTTCCTACAATTGTCGCTCCTTTCCTGTGCTGTGAGGCAGGCACGGCATTTGGTGTGGCAGAGAGAAGGCACCCTGCCCGCTTTTGCTGCAGAGGAGCTTTGCCTAGGATGAGATACGAGCTTGCCCAACGCTTGCCTTTGGTCCAAACCGTATAAAATGCAGCCCTGCAGCAGGGCAGGCTGAGCACTTGCGATTTCCACGGCCGGGCTGACCCCTTGCCCAGGCTGCAGCATCCCCTGCAGCGTGGGCTCTGCTCCCCGCATCCGGACAATGGGCGACATGGTCCTTGTCCTTTGCTGCTGCAGGTGGGAACCAGGATGGCAAATTCAGCGTCGGCTTCAGGGATGGGGTGGTCAGGACAGTCGTGAGTCTGGACAGGGAGACCGTGGCGTCGTACACACTGATCCTGGAGGCCATCGGTAAGGATTTCCCACCGTTCCCGCGGGACCGCTGCCACGCAGCCACGCGGGGTGGCCGTGCACATGCTGAGCTGCCTTGCAGGCACGGCAGAGAGACGGCAACCTTTGAGGCTCTCTGTAAACCAAAGCCTGTGTTTGGCGTTAGCATTTCACAACCCACGTGCATTAATCCGTCCCGGTTCTACCGTGACTTTCGCAGAGAGTAAATTCATCCCTTGGGCTCACCCAGCCCCGGGGATTTCCCTTTCCACTGGGGAAGGCAAGGCCCCGATTGCTGCAAGGCCGCATGCTGTTCGGGGCAGACCTCCACCCAGAAATGCCAGTGCCACAGCATCAGTCCCCTAACGCCATGCCAGCCCTTGGCTCAGTGGCTGCTGATTAATCCAGAGCCACCTGGCACAGAGAGAGGGCCCGCGTGCCAAACCCATCTTGGCCGTCATCCCCAGAGCTTTATAATGATGTGCCTGTTTGCAGAAGACTTGAACGTCCCTTTTGAAAGGAGAATTAAGTGGCCTGGTCAGAAATCTCGGGGCACGGCATTGCAGGTGCCACAGGGTCCGCAGCGGGGATGCTGCACCGGCTGGGCGTGCAGAACCGGATCCCAGGTGGTAAAGGGTCCCTTCTGCCCTTCCGATGGGTGTCAGACTGCCTGTGTTTTCCCAGTCACCAGACCCCAGCTGGGTGGGTTTAGTGCTCACTTGTATCAGGCACGTTGGAAAACCCAAACCCAACCTATGCTCCCCATTGCCTCATCCTTCGTGGCAAAACCAAGAGCCGTGCTGCGATGTCTTTATCTACTGAACATCAACCGGTCCCGATGTTCTTTGGCTGTCAGCTGAGCTGGGTCTGCAGAAAACTTATCAGACCCCTGCCCGTCTTCATCTCCCAGATCCCTGACCTCCAGCAGTCCCTTCCAGCACACATCACCCTCTTTGTCTGTGGAGTTGCAAACCCTCTTTAATGACCGGTTGCTTTTCCAGCCTTACTGGGCAGTCCCTCCATGGCAGAGCTTGGGAGTGGTTTGGCTTTTCCTTTTTCTTTCAGGATAGGCAGAAAAAAACCTCATGGTTCAGTGTGGGATTTGGAAGCTTCAGAAAAGATGGAGGATTTTAGTTTAGAAATTTTGGTCCTGTTATTTTCAGCAGCCCAAGGCTGAGCACCACCTCTGCAAGGAGGAGATGGAGGTGACCGAACCTCCCCTCGCCTTTCTCTCCCGTACAGACAACGGCCCCACTGGGAACCGGCGCACTGGGACTGCCACTGTGTATGTCACCGTCCTGGACGTCAATGACAACCGACCCATCTTTCTTCAGAGCAGCTACGAAGTCAGCGTCCCCGAGGACATCCCAGCCGCCAGCAGCATAGTGCAGGCACGTGGCTCTCTTCCACTGGGCCCCCTGGGTGGGTGAAGGGGGTTCCCTGCTCTCCGTGCCCTGGCACCGCAGCTGTGAGCTGCAAGAAGCCCAGGGCAGAGATTTTCTCTCCCCATCATCAGTCTGTTCCCCCAGGCCAGTGCAACGTCTTCTTGCTTGTGCGCTCCCCTGCTCCTTTGCTAACCCAGACTGTGAGCACCAGGGAGAAGACAGGAAAGCACAAGGGAAAAATAGAAAATTCACTCCATTTCTGCAGGGGCTGAGAGGAGAAAACCCAAGCCCTGTGTTGGCGAGGCCCCTTTGCCTGGCTGCATCCCCGCTTTCTCCCTCCTCCCAGCAGAGAAGGGGCTGAGAGCGGAGGTCTCAAAGGGGAGGGAGAAAAGTGCGTGCAAAGAGATGCTCTGAGAGGGGGGAAAAATGGAGGGAGAAAAGCGTTTGGACTTCGCTTTCATTTTTGTTCCTCTTTGAAGGAGCGGTGGGCAGAGCTGAATGGCTCAGTGAGTGCTGAATGAATGCGGGCATTCACTAAGCCTCCGAGGGCTTCCAGCATCCCTTCAAACCCAGGGCTCTTCTGGAGCGGGCACCAAAGGCTCTTTGCAGAGGGCCCTGGGAAGGCTCCTCCTGCCTTGAATACCTCTCCCGGCACGGGGAAAGGGGCAGCTTTGTCCCCGGCTCTCGCGGGCAGGGTGAGTCACCGGGAGAGAAGAAAGGAGCCTTTCGCCTCTTGCAACAAAGGTTTGCTGGGAGTCACGCTCGGGGTGGCTGGTCCCCAAACGCCGGCCCTGCGGCTCCTCGTCACCTGCTGCACCGCAGCACGGTGTACGTGATGCCCGTTGCACCGTGCCCGTCTCGGGGGTCAGGCATCTGCCTGCAATCCCTGCACCCGGGGGGGAGGTGGGCAGGGGAGCAGTGCAAGCGGAGGGACGCTCTGCCGGGGGACTCCTAAAACTGAGCTGGTTTTCCAAATCGAAAGACTGTGAAGGGAGGAAACCCGAGTCTGACATCAAAGTCCCTTTTTTTAGAGCATGCTTCCCAAAAGAGGGGGATGACCTTGGAAGTCTGTGGCAAAGGAGAGGCACTATTGGGGGGACGTTTGTTTTCCACAGAACAAAATCCGAGGGAAAAGGAAATGGGCAATCACCTGGGCTAGTTTAATTTACACCTTTAAAAATGAAATATTTGTACTGAAGGTCTCCCCCTTCAAATACATCCCCACATCCCTACGGCAACAAGAGAGTTGTTGAAGGTTTCCCATCCCCTTCTCCGAAAGCCAGGCAGCCCAGGGCCGGAGGAGAGCGGGAATGTCCCAGGCAGCCCAGGGAAGTCCTGACGCTGAGCTGCACCCCGCGAGGGGCAGAAACCATGCGAAACCCAGAGAGACAGGGCTTGGTGCTTGCCATGGGACCTCACCGGGCATGGAGACTTCACCCAAAGGGGTGAACCTGACGGCTCAACTTAGCACGAGTCGCAGACCTGGAAGAACTAAACCAGTTCTTTTTCCTACTGATTTCTTCAAGCACGTCAGATTACCTGCTGGCCGCTATACCCTTTCCCAGCAGAAACGAGCAGCTCAGCCTTGCGCGGTGGCTTTCCAAGCTGGCAGCTGCTGCGAGCTTCAGAAGGCCTCTTTAATGCATTTACAGGCGTGTTTACCTGCTCCCGCTGCTCATTTACTGAAGCAGGTTTCCAGCAGGCAGCTGTAGCACGCATCCTTCCAAGCATCAACTGCAGCAACCCATGGCTCGTTGCATGGGGAGAGGGGAGACGGGGACCGGGCAGCGCACGAGGGGCACAAGCCTTCCTCCACCTGCTCAGGAGCACGTCTCAGGGGCAATCTCAGCTGAGGATTGCTTTTTGTGGAGCACGTTTGCCCCGGGATGCCTCTCTTCAAGGCAATATTTGTTAGGCAGCCAGGTTGCTCTGCTCTAGCCCAGGCTGTTTGTACAGGTGCCTCGCAACTTGCACAATGTTTTCCAAAAGAAATTAAGCGGCAATATTTTTTTTGACTGCCCGGTGATAGCTGCGCGTGGGTGTCGTTTGGAAGCCTCCACCTTTCCTGCCAGGAAACAGTAACCTGGAAAGCATTCTGGAACATGAAATAGCAAAATCTCCTGTTGCCTTGCAGAGCCATTGCCTGGAAATGAGCTGCTCAAAGGGGCTCTGCCGGGATGCCTAGGATACCAGGGGCTGCTTGAGGAGAGAACTGAGCCGGAACCAAAAGCTTGGGAAAGAATAGCAACGCGGGGTGATTTAGTTCCTGCAGAGCGGGATCACATTTTGGTGGACTCTATGATGTCCCAGTCCTGGCTGGCGGGGGAGCTTCTGGGGCGGGCGAGCTGGCTCTGGGACACTGGCCGACTCCTCCTGAAGGTGTTGATGGAACGGCGCAGGGAGCCCAGCCGCTTCCAGAGCCTCAGCTGGGGCTCGCTGGCATCCGCCGGGTGATGGGGCATGCACTCGTGGGGCCCAAAGTGGGACTGGTCCAGCGCCGCTGGCTTGCAGAGGGTGACAAAGATGACAAAGGTCGCCAGGAGGAGGAAGATGCAGACGAGCGCGACGATGACGGGCAGCGGCTCTGCCATCTTGGAGGATGCGGGACTGGGTGGGACCAGCTCAGTGGTCGAAACCAGAAGCCCAAGGAGAGGTGGGGTGGGAGAGGTCCTGTTGCCAGCGTCCTCTGTGCTCATCTTCCCTGCAGCGCACAACAGGACACAAATAAGCGACATGGGGTGATTACCACCTAGAAGCTGGACGCCACCCAGACAGCCACCCTCTGACGGATTTTTGGCTCACCTTGATGTCCAAAATCCTCCTGGCTGTGTTTTCTGTGACCCAGGGGGTTAGGAGTCTGCTTTGCCAGCAGGCAAAGCACAAAGGTGGGATTTATACCTGCAAAGTACTCCCCTGAACTGAAGTGCAAAACCATCTGGCAAAGAAATCTAGCACAGGTGCTACTATATATACGTGGTACCGTGGCCCCAGTGATGACACCTGTAGAGAACATGCATGTGTGTTGCATGAAGCTTTTCTGGAAGCGATAAATAATTGTGTACTAGAGAAGGTCCAGAATCCTTCCCCCAGGCTGCCAGGGTTTGGTTCTTCTCTATTCCCCAGAAATCTGGGTTTGTTGAATTGACTGTCTTTTGGGGTTTTTTGATTATTCCCTCTCCCCTGAAGAAAGGGGATAGTTGGTTAAACCTCCACCCAGATAAGTCCCCATCGAGCTGCAGTATTGCACTAGCATTGCTTTTTCTTTTTTGCAGGGGTGAAGTGTAACACCCTCAGTCTGCTTGTGCTGAAAATCCTCTTGTGTTAGGTGTTTTGCTGACCTGGTTTCAGGTTCAGACACGTCGCAGGCTTCTCAGCCAGTTCTGCAAACAGTGACGCAAACCAGCTTCCCAAAGCCTCCCCAGTAAGATCTCTTACCGAACACTTGATGGAGACTGTCCTCTCCTTTCCCCACTGGACCAGATCCCCCCCAACTCGCATCCCCAGAGCAGTTTGCACCCATCGTTTTGTTCCCGTGCACCCATTCCCATCCCTGGACTGGCTGGGGAAATATTGCCGTGCCAACCCTCTGCAATGCGACAGCCTGGCTTGGCCCTTCATGCTCTAGCCTGTATGCTGGAGGTAAAGCTTTATTACGCTGACTTTCCTACAGAGATGCGGGAGTTAGAAGAGTGATGGAGGGATGTTAGGCTGGTCCGTGGCCGGGCAGTCTCCTGGCAAGTACGGATTTGGATTGACCCAGTTTAAAGTTAAGAGTTTAGGAGGGGACAGGCAGGGCTGCGGGGACTGCCAGGGTCTCTGGGTCTGCACTTGCAGCCGCCAGCTCGAAGCCACGCAGGTTTGTGTAGGCAGCAGCCAGACGTTCACCGGTAAAGCATTCAAAAAAGGGGAGAGGACACATCAGCGAAATGTCTTTAATCACTCATTGGAAACTCTGAAACGCCCCGGCGGAGATGAGCCTGGTGGAAAGCAAGATGCTGCATCAGAATAGATAAGCATCGCTCACCGTCCAAATTACACAAGAGGAAAGAACCTTAAGCAAACACTATGAGAGCTGCAAGGCTGAGTGCTCAGAGGTTAAGGAGTCCTTGAATTCGGGCTGTCTGTGCCCTAGCCGTACCCTCTGTGTGCGGGTTCACACTTACGTATGTGAGCTTCCAGCTTTGGTTTGCCAGGACCCTGCCTCATCCCGGATCGGTCCTGCAGGATCTGTGCTCCTCCCTTTGCAGGCAATGAGCTGAGATACGGAGGGACTAAGGTCAGAGGTTTCCACTAGAGTTGGGTGCCGGGTTTGAGCCACTTTGGAGATGTGATTTATTTCTGGAATCCTTTGCATCGCCTGGGCTTGAGCCTTCAAAGCTGCGATGCGGGAAGCCTCGGGGCAAGGACTGTATCAGCCTGGTCAGAGCTCGGAGGCTCTGGGGAGATGTGGCTGCTTCTATGGGCCAGAGCCAGCTCTGCGCTTA
Organism: Buteo buteo; assembly: GCF_964188355.1. Lineage (NCBI taxonomy): Eukaryota > Metazoa > Chordata > Aves > Accipitriformes > Accipitridae > Buteo > Buteo buteo. The sequence continues at coordinate 29,787,522 of NC_134174.1, read as the reverse complement.
GAAAATGGGAAATGCAAAAATAAATGGGTTGGCATCTGAGAACGCCTTAGCTCGGGTGAATCCCCGTGTGTATTGCAAGCAGGCTCAGGGGCCAAGGCTCTCTTCTGCTCCTCTAGAGTGCTGTTTCCACTTCCCTTCACCCCAAAAGCATTTCTTCATCTGGCAGCCTCTCCTTGCCTGGTTCAGCCCCTTCCCCTCCAGCTCTGGGAGCAGAGCAGCCCCTTACAGCCTCAGCCACCCCAAAGACCTGCCTGCTCCGTGGGCAGGCTGCTCCTGTGCGCTGCCCGGGCATGAAAACCAGCAGGCAGGGCTGCTGCTTGCTGCTCACACCACAGGCAGCCTGAATCAAGGTTACCACGGCTACCTTAATTCTGGCATTTACTGACCGCACGTGGTTTGGCTTGGTGACTTTATATTGCTCGTTAAGAGCGAGCCGGGAGGCATGGGCAATTTCTTTAGGTAGTTTTTTGCTCCGTTGGTGGTGGCCGTGGGGTTTTTCTTTTAAATCCAGCTGACAGTGTCCCTTAGAAACACATTGGGAGGGATCACACTGATGTTTTCCCAGGCTTTTCCAGCCATGCACTCTTCTCCCCTCGCTTCTCTTCCATCCTCTCCTCACACCCAGCTCAGCTTGCAGAGCTGCAGATTCAGGGAAGGTCCGGGCTGCCCCTCACCTGATCTCTTAAGCCCTTCCCTCTTAAGCTGCTAAAAACCTGGGAAATCTTTGTAGAGTACACATAAGCAATGACTTTTCTTTAGGGCCAATAAGTTTTCAACATATTAACATACTTACAGGGGATTTCCCCCTCACCTCCTGCCTAAGATAGAGTTACAGTGGTTCTAGCAGAATTTCAGCAAAAAGTCACCAAGATTGGAGTCCTATCAGCAGAAAGGTCAGGGTGTGATAACAGCAGCACTCCCCACGCCCTGGCCACAGCACGCGTGGGGACGAGGTCTTCCCTCCCGCGGGGTGGGAGCTCGGTGCCTTTCCCGAAGCACGGTAACGGACCCGTCACCCGCAGCATTTTGTAGCCACTGGCCAAGCTGCTGCCTGCATCCCTGTTTGTAGCATCGCCCCTTCCCAGCATCACCCCAAGCCCCGCATTATTAACCCAGGTGGATTAATAAGAGGCTTGCCCAGCCTGGCAAACCCCCCCCGAAAGGTCATCCTTGCCTGATCAGCTCTAACAGGAGACGTCCCCACGAGTGCTCAGGACCCAGCACGGGGCACGAGGCAGGTGAGGATCAGAGGGAAAGAAGAGAAATTGCAAAAAGCAAAACGCTCCCAGGGAAGGTGGAGAGGAAGGAGAAATGATTCTTGTGCGCAAGCAGCAGAGAGCGTTATTCTGCCCAGCGCCGGGCGCTGCCTGCCTGGCCTGGCCCAGCTGCTTAATTTGGCAGGAGTTTTTCCATATGCTCTCCCTCACTTTTCTCAAACTCCTGCAAAGAAAAGGCTGTTTTCAGGCACTACTGTGCCTGTAATACAGCTCAGATGAAAAGCAGCTCTCTTTCCCCTCCCCGTCTTGCTTAGCGACGCTTTTCTGGAGCTCCCCAGCTTTTCCCAATGCACTAAATCTTTCTACTTGCTTGCAGGAGGAGGTAATGCGGGAGGGCATCAAACACACAGCTGAACAACCCGGATAGTTGGGTAGCGAAAGCAAAGGGCTGTAAGTGATACCGTACCCCATCGCTGTCCCTGTTAAGCGGCAGCGCTGCATCTGCAAGACTTTCCCCCTCTCCCATCACCGGCACAGACAAAGCAACGCAACGGGGGAAGGCAGGAGGGATGCCTGACTTCAAACCCACCCCAAACTTTGCATCTCCCCTCCCCACCCCGTTCGCAGCCCGTTCCCCAGCAGCACGTCCCTGGCCTGCCTCGCTCGCCCCTCGGGATTAGCCCGAATGGCCTTTTGTGAGTTTGCCATGGGGATTTGGGCTCCCTACCTCTCACCGACCAGCCGAGCTCGGGCTTTGCCTCCCGCACGCCTGCCTCGCCGCCTCTCCCACCGCACTCTGCGGGCTGCCAGCCCCCTCGTCCCTTTTGGAGGGCAAGGGAGGGTGGGAGAGAGGGGGCAAGCCGGGCTGAGGACAGCCCGAGCATGCAAAACCAAGGGGGCCCCCGAGCCCCTTCCCAGGCTTTGCCACCGTGGCGGTGTCCCGGGGCTGTGCCCCGCTGGGACGAGGGGTCGAGCCCCCCCGGACTGTGTTTTCCCAGGCTTTGCCCCTGCAGGAAAACTGAATGGTACAGTCGTGGGCTGAGCCCCCCGCACCAGGGAGGGGGCAGCGGGCTACGCTCCGTACGCCTGCTCCCCCTTTGCCCGGCAACTCTGCGCCAAGCCGCTTGCTTTTTTTCCCCATCCTTTTATTCTCCTCCTCCTTTTCTGACCCCTTTGCTGTAGCTGGGGGTGTTTGAAAAGTGGCCTGCAAAAAAGCTGGATCTGCCTGCAGCCCGCTCGTTCTGTAGCAGGGGGATAAAGCAGGCTGGAGGCACCCAGCCTTGCACCTGCAGCAGAAAGAGTTTTTCTCCCACCGCTTGCACTCAAGTTAAATTGTTTTGCCAGGTTTGGGACGGTCTGTCAAAAAGTACCGTGTCTCCTCTGGGACCTCAGTGAGTCAAAGCAGCGGCAGCGGAGCTTTTTCCAGGCTGCAGGGTGGCAGGAGCAGCTGTTGGTTTAATGCAAACTACTTTTTTTTTTTAATAAAAACCAAATACCTGGGCTGACCCATTTCACCTGGTTTATGTGCCAGAGCTGCCTGCAGCAAATGCTTGGGGTGAGCTGGGAAAAGGATGGTTGAGGGGGTGTTAGCAAGGTGCAGTTTGCTCATCACTTTGAAAACCTTCCTGTTTGCTCACCTTGAAATGCATTTTCCCAGGCACAGCAGGGCAGAGGATGGCACAAAAAGCTGCAAAGATTTGTCTCCCGTCCCTTAGGCTTTCTTCCCACAGCTGCTGCCCCAGCACGGTGTTTTGGCTGATGCCATAGCTCTTCCCAGGATGGAGCCAGTGCCATGCCAAGGCAGCCCGTCTGCCTGGGCATCGCTCGCCTGCTGGTGTGGTGCCCATCCATCACGGAGAGGAGACAGCCCAGCTCCTGCCCGTGGCCTCGGGGAGCCGCAAGGGTGGAAGAGCCGATGTGGGAGGGAGAGCTTTCTGCTGTGAAAGGAAGGTGCTGGGTCTGTGGTGAAACACGGAGCAAAGCACAGGGTTGTGTCTGGCCGTAAGCAAGATGTGAACTGGTCTGGGATGGAGGAAGACAGCGTGCATGGCACAGATAGTTTGCAAGTGCAGGGGTCAGCATTTTCTGAGGTTTCTGGTGATGCAGGCTGATTTGGTGGAAGGGAACAAGAGCAGTTCAAGGCAGCTCAAAACTGCATTTCAGAAGAGCATCCCTGACTCCTGCAAGCGTTGCGTGGGGCTGTGGGTGAAAGCCAGCCCAGGGCTTTAAAGCTGAGCCCCTATAAATGGCCTTGCTGTTCTGGCTGCACGTGCATCCTTTGCAGCCACCCCTCCTCTTTTCAGTGCACGTCTGGGCACAAACCCCCACCTGCCTGGAAAAAGGAAACTGCTGGGTAATATTTGTAGGGAGAAGATGCGGCAGAAGATGCCATGCCAGGGGGAAGCAGGCGGAGAATAAAGGCTAAGGCATTCTCCACGTCCTCGCCCTGGTAATTCGCAAGCAGCCACCGCTGCGGTCGTGGCTTGGATGCTTTGCGGGAAGTGATTTCGGCGGAGGGGAGACGCGGTGGCTCGGGGCCAGCTGGGGAGGAATCCCTGGCTCTGCTGTCCCTCGCCGGGTCCCGCTTCCCAGCTGCCGGGGCCGGTGGGCTGCTGGCTGGGGTTTGTGGGGAAAGCACTGCAGTATTGTTCAGCGACACCAGAGGGGACCCGTGACTTGGGTTTCCCGGCGTGGACGGCTGATTTGATACGTGCATGGACTGTGCAGTGCATCACAACTAAGTGCATCACAGCTCCCACCCACCGCTCGGGTTCTTGCGAGGATTCAGACCAGTGTCGAGACCACCGGCGTGCTCTGGGCTGGTCGTATTCGTGTTTCTTTTGGTAATTTTTACATATGCGGCTGCTTGGGTGACTTGCCCTGATGCCGCGGGCTGCGTGCCCACCGGGCATGGGAGCAGCTCTCCCTGCCCAGCTCAAGCCAGCTCTGCGGGCAGGGAGGCTCCGTCCCCGGCGGCAACTCCAGCGGGGCAAGCATCGACGTCCAGGGCAGGACTGATGGAGGCACCTCCACCAGCACGCTGACCCGTGGGTTCCAGGGCATGGTCCTCAGGCTCAGCTCTCATCCTAAGCCCATCCAACAGCTCACCTGGCAGCCGAGGGCCCCCGAACCCCCTGTCCCTGCTGTCCAGTGACGAGGGGAGGGTAACTTATTTTGCTTTGCAGTTTGTAAGCTCCCTGGCACAGGTGGAGGAGCAGGATGTCCAGCCTCAGGAGAGTGGGAGGATTTGTCACGGTCTGGAAATCTCTGCCCTTCAACTTCACTGCTTTTCTTTTCTCATGAAGGTGAAAGCCACAGATGCAGACGAAGGTGTTAACGGGAGAGTGTGGTACAGGATTGTCAAGGGTAAGTCCAGGTGCCCCTTTATGCATTTTGCACCAGGCTCTGGCCAGCCACACGCCCAGCCTGGGCTGGTTGCGCTCTCCATCCTTTTGCACTTTGCAGCCCGCAGAAACATTTCCCCCACCCCTGAGCACAGCATTAGGTTTAATCGCTGGTGGATGATTTGTCACGGATAGATGCCGAGATGCCGTAGCTCCTGGCTTGACCAGGGCCAAACCCTGATGTAGCTGGAGGTGATGGGGCTTGGGTTTTGCTCAATATTCTTCCTCCAAGATAGGTCCCCGGGGAGGGCTCGGTGTGTCACCAGGACGGATGCAGCGGCAGCGGGCAGCATCCATCTCGCTTTTCCCTCCTGACAGGAAACGAGCACAACAACTTCCGCATCAATCCCAGCACCGGGCTGGTGATGCGAGGCGTGCGGCACCTCGACAGGGAGCAAAACTCCTCTCACGTCCTGGAGGTGGAGGCCTACAACACGGAGCAGGGACCCATGAGGAGCTCTGTGCGGGTAAGGGCCTTGGGGCTTCCAAGGGCTGAGCAGCAGGCCTGGGAGGTGGAGGAGTTCAGGCAAAATATTCGGGATGCTTCATCAGGGGGCAGTCATTTCCAGCCCTTGCAGGCGTGCAGGAAGTTTGAGAGATTGGGCATGGAAATGCTGATGAAAAGTCTCCCGGGGCCACCCGTGGGTGGAGAAGAGGTTGTTGGGGGGTTTTTTGTTGGTTTTTTATTTCTTTTTTCCTGTGACATTTCGGTGTGAGGAGGCTGCTAAGTGGTGTGGCAGTCACTGTCAGAGGGAGTCCCGCTCGGGCGGTGAGATGCGGTTCAGCCTCCGGGAGCCTGTTAGAAACCGTGTCTCCTGGCCAGGCATCTATGTAAATAAGCCAGGACCCAGTGGCAATAATCTTCAGCAGTGACACACCAGCTTCCCACGGTTCCCACGAACCCAGCCCTCTGCTCGCATCTATTTTTAGACCCACTGGTGGGGTGGGCTCTGGCTGAGCGCGACATGCCCGCAGCACCAGCAGCAAGCAGAAAACCAGGGGGAGAAAGGATGTTCCCTGGGGAAACGGTAGCTCAACCCGCTGAACTTTGAGCAAAATTTCCCACCGAGTCGTCAGCGTTGCTATGTTGCGGGGTCTGTAACTGCAAAGTTTTGAGCAGGGGATCCCAAAGCACGGAGAAATTAATACACAGACTGTACCTTCCTCTGGCCAGGGAAGGACTGAGTCACTCTGACCACAGGGCTTGTCTAAATCTATGATGTTAAACTGTGCATGTTCGCTCTCCATCACGTGGTGTTTGTAGTAGAGATAACATTTCTCCTGTGCAGCAGATGAGTACCGTGAAGGATATATTTCCCCTCACAAGTGTAAGCAGCTGGCAAGGGTTCACAAGCCTGTCCGGCTCACCTGTGGTTTCTCGGGGGGGTTTTGCAGGTGATCGTCTACGTGGAAGACGTCAACGATGAGGTGCCGGTGTTCACCCAACGGCAGTACAACCGCCTGGGGCTGCGGGAGACGGCAGGGATAGGGACTTCGGTGGCGGTGGTCCGGGCCACCGACCGAGACACAGGTAGGAAGGTGAGGGTGAGAAACACCCAGCTTCTGGGGGGAAGTGGTAAAATCAGCCATTGCACGGACCCTGGCTCGGCTGGGTTGAAATCCCCACGTGGGATGGGCTCTGCTCCGAGGTCGGGGTCGGGGTTGGGGGTCGGTGGTGCCTGCCTCTTCGGGATGCTCCATCCAACCGGCACCGTGGTTCCTGCTCCTGCCCCAGGGAACGGCGGTCTGGTGAACTACAAAATCCTGTCGGGCGCCGAAGGGAAGTTTGAGATCGATGAGAGCACAGGCCTCATCACGACGATCGAGTACCTGGACTACGAGACCAAAACCAGCTACCTGATGAACGTCTCTGCCACGGACCAGGCACCCCCCAACAACCAGGGCTTCTGCAGCGTGTACGTCAGCCTGCTGAACGAGCTGGACGAGGCCGTGCAGTTCTCCAACAGCAGCTACGAGGCCGTGATCATGGAGAACATCCCCCTGGGCTCTGAGGTGCTCCGGGTCCAGGCCCGCTCCATCGACAACCTCAACCAGATCACCTACAAGTTTGACCCCAACACCAACGCACAGGCGCTCTCCCTCTTCAAGATCAACGGGATCACTGTGAGTAGCCACAGCGTGGTCCCTCCTGGCTTGCTTGGCCACCAACCCCAACGTGGCTGTTGTTCATCCTTGGCAGGGTGTGATCACGGTCAAAGGCCAGGTGGATCGAGAGAAAGGGGATTTCTACACCTTGACGGTGGTGGCCGATGATGGAGGACCAAAGATTGACTCCACGGTGGTGAGTAGCTTCTACCCACTTCCCCACCAACCTCTGTGCTGGCAGAGCCGACCTCAGGTCACCTCCCTCTTCCTCTGGCATGGGACAGCATGTCCTAATTGTCCTCTCTGCTCTGGCCACGGGGGTCTGGAAACCCTGATTTGGGGGAAACCCTGCATTTGCGTAAGCACGGACCGGTGCCTTTTAGCTTCTGCGTGTCATAGGGTGGGATTTCTGAGAACGAAATTAAAAAAAAAACAAACCACCCCAAACTGTAGAGTTTGCAGGTCGCTTACCAAGCTAAAACAGTTTTGAGGGAGGTAAATTTGGGGGCCTTGAAATACTTCACAGTGGTTTGTGTTTAAGAGGGTTATATTTGGCAGTTTCAAAGGCAGCCGAGCAGGAGGGTGATTTGCATTTCTCTGCTGGGGCAGGAGGCACTGCGGGTGCAGGGTGAGCCTGGTCCCCACGCCGTGGACAGGGGCAGCTTGGCTGGCACAACCCAAATTCTGCTGGTTTGGCCCAGCTGGAGGAGCAGGGACCCGGGGTGGGGGGGGGCAGGGGGTGAAACCAGAGGGTGGCCTGTAGGGATGGGCAGCACCCTGCATTTCGAGCGCTCTCATGTCTTGGCGCATCTGCTGCCTCTAAAAAGGATGCTGGGTGGCAAAGGCAGCGAGGCTGCAAGCGCTGCCTGTCCCCACCCATGGGTGCTGGCAGCTGTGCGCTCCACACACTGCCGTGCTCTTCTCTGAGCCTCTCCCAGAGCGAGGGGCAAATCCGCCAAGCTTATCTAGAAAAAACAAAGGGATACACCAACAGACGGGCCTCCAAATCACCGCGGGGGGGTACCCGCAGCCCCTGACACTGCTACGCTGGAACGCAGGGCTAGCCCGCTGCCCATTGCAGCTGCCCGCACCTCCTCATCCCCCACTAACTCTTGGTTCTTTGTTTTCTCTGTTTCCCCTCTGCTTTCCTCCAACAGAAGGTAAGCGTGTCCATCGTGCTGGCATCATCTTGGGGGCCAGGATCCATCCCAAACTCTGCATTGAGTTGCAGGGAGGGACCAGGGCAGAGGTCTCCAGCCCAGTCCCACCAGCACCACCAGCCTCTGTGACACCCCCCCGGGACATGGAGCGGCGCCCGTGAGCCACCCTGCTGCTGGCGAGCAGAATTCCCAACGCCCTGATCTGGCACTTGGGACAGCAGCTGCCGGATCCGTCGCAGCAGCTGAATGGGCTCTCCCCGCTCCTGGCTCTCTGTTTTTAATTCAGGGGCAACAATAACCGAATCATCCCGAGGCACATAAGTCGCTCCCCAGCTTCCTCCGGGATGTTGTCACATTCAGGCTGGCCGCACCTGGGGGCTCAGGGCACCCATAAATAGAGCCCCGGGAACAGAAAGTCTCTTCCTCTCTCATTTCTGTGTCACATTGCAGCTCTTTGATTACAAACGCAATGAGAGCATTTCCTCTGGCTAATTGTGGCCGAAGTAACCTGGTCCCTGGTCGCCTGCGGTGGAGTGCCCCTCCGAGCATCTCCTGCCCGGTCTCTCACTCGCCCATGTGCCTTTTCCCAGGAGGGAGCTCACATCTTCTCTATGCCCACCTTGCCCTGGTTTAGTTAAATACACACAGCGCTCTCTTCTTTGTGCCTGTTTAACTTTAAAGCAAACCCTACCCAACCTCTGGTGCTGTGAGCAGAGATGAAATCGCTGCTCCTGAAAAGCTTAGCAGGAAAGGGTCAGCCTGCAGCAGCGTGAGTTGCTCCATCCCCAGCTATTTGGAGGATAAAAAACCATAGGGTGCTCCATAGAAAAATCCACCAACTGAGAGCTGTAGCACCCTGGCACTCTCTCTCCAGCCTCTAAGCATCCCTCCTCCTCCTCCGTCCTCTGCAGACAGGGATGTAGCTTCAGTTCCTGGGCTCAAATACCTGCACCCATTCCCACATGGCATGGACAACACTCACGCTTTTGGCACCTCGGAAGGGTGCAGCGGGTCAAGAGTTTGCGGGGGATGTCAGCGCGGCTGTTGATGCCGGGTGGGCAGGGAGCCGGCTCCTGCCTGAGTCCTGTGCCATGCCCACAGGTGACCATCACGGTCCTGGACGAGAACGACAACAGCCCCCAGTTTGACATCACCTCCGACTCGTCCGTGAGCGTGGCAGAGGACAGCGCCGTCGGCAAGCGGGTGGCAGTGGTCCTGGCCCGCGACCCCGACGCTGGCAGCAACGGGCAGGTAGGGAAGCCGGCGCAGCAGGTTCGGGGCTGCCCGTAAGGCTGTGGTAGCGTTTCACTGACACAGAAATGCCTCCATCAGCATCTTCCCAACCCCTTCCCCTGCTCCGCATCCCTGCGAAAGCAAAGGCTGGTCGTTGACGCCGGTGGTGCTGGGGATGTTTGTGCAGCGGGTACCAGAGCTCCCCGGTCAAGGCGTGCCTGCAAGAGAGGAAAACGCTCGTCCTTGGGCTGTCTGGGGCAAAGAGCTCTGCGGGACATGTGTCAGAAGGAGCCTGGCAATCTGAAAACCAGCTGTGGCCTCTCCCACCACGGGGAACGGCAGCAAAGCCCTTGGCAGGCTGAGCAGGAAGCTCTCTGCCGCTCGCTATTTTCTTTACCACGCAGAGAGGCGTTAATGAGGTCCCGTCTGCTCTCGCTGCAGTTTCTGGCTGAGATGTCACAGGCAGGGCTGGAAATCAGGGGGACTCTGCTCTGACACCCTCAGAGTCAGGTCTGGGATTTTGGGGTCCATTAGTGAGCCACCGTCTTGCTTTGGTGTCTGAAAGGGACCTGCCACATGCTCCATACCACCCTTAATACCAAAACATTGCTAGCTCCGTAGGAGGGCTGTGGATGAGACCGGGGTTGACCCATGGTTGGGGTGGCTGCAATGAGCCAGGACATCTGTGGAGCTCAACATCTGTGGACCTTTTAAAATGCCCAGAGCCTTCCTGAGACAATGCTGGGTTTATAATTGTAGGGTCTCCTCTCTCTCCTTCCTCCTCACAGCATCCTATTGCCTGCCCTTTTTTTTATTTCCCGGTGACATTTCCAGGTGACTTTCTCGCTGACATCGGGGAACATTGGCCGGGCTTTCGAGATCCGTACCACCAACAACACCTATGGCGAGGTGTTTGTGGCACGGCCGCTGGACCGGGAGCTGCTGGATCGCTATACCTTACGGGTAAGCACCAAACCGCCCCGCTTACCTCCTTGGGCTTCTTCTGGTTTGAGCATCGAGGCTATTTTCCTGGGGCTGTGAGCTTAAAAAGAGCATTTGTTTGAAAATCCATCCCCAACTGCAGATCCAAGCCTCGGATGGCGGCGTGCCTCCCCGGAGGAAGGAGCACACTCTGCGAGTGAACATCCTCGATGTCAACGACAACCCCCCCATCATCGACAGCCCCTTCGGCTACAACGTGAGCGTAAGTGAGGTAAGCAGGCGACCCCACTCCTCTCCTTCCGTCCTCCCAAGGTGATGTCTTGCCACAAGGTCTTGCAGGTGGGGACAACTCCGTTGGTGGCCCCTTGCAAACCTCACCTTGGGTCATTCAAGGGTTGCTGGCCCCTTGCAAGCCCTCACCTGTGCTGGCCTCCTTGTTTTGGGCTAGGAGAGAGCTCTGCAGGCAACTTAAGCCCATGAAGCTGCAGGGACCAGGAGGAAGGAGAAGTGGCTACATGCCCATGGAAATGCCACCGAAATGACACAAGAGGCGGCGCGGTGCAGAATAGGAATTGCTTTCAGGAAGCAGCTCGGCAAGAGCTAGATAATTAAGCAATAAAACACAATCAGGCGTGAGAAAAGACAACTTATTTCCTGACAGTTTAATTCCTGGACCGGGGGGGTTCTCAATTTGATGATGAAAAATGAAATACGAGTAATAGCCAGTGACACTTAGCTGTGAGGAAGTGGTGCTCATGATTAATAGCTTTGCATTAAAGTTATTGCCCTGTTAGGATTTTCTTATCTATTTAATACATGTTCAGAGCTGGTTGAAGAACAGAATTTCTGTTTTGATTTCCCCCGTAATGGGACTATCCAAAAATAATTAGCTGAGCTCTGAGTCCATTACACAGCCTTCACCTTTGCACACACACTGGTTTTTACACTCTCCCAGGCTGTGCCAGCCTAGATAGGACCTAATGCGCAGCTTTCTGCGGCAGGAAATCAAAATCCTTCATTGCAACAAATGGGAGATGTTGTAACATATGGAAAAAGAGGTGCAATTCCAGCGTGCAGTGGCAGCTGGCTTTGGTGACTTAACAGCAAATGTCGCCTGTTAGTTTTATTCCATTTCTTTTCAAAAGCTAATGTAGAAAATATATTTAACTTCAGAGTTTCAAACCAAAAGAGATCTGAGCACTCAAGGAAAGGGCAGAGCCTTCCATCGCTAAGCCTGTGGCTGATTATCAGCTGAGCTATCCATTGCAGGATGAGTAGCCTTGGTTAATTTTTGCACAAAGATGCATTTATTAATAAAACATCATTCACAATAAGCACTGCAAAAAGAGCATCCAGGAGCTGGTGAGGGAGAGCAGCCTTCTGCTTGGCTGCTGGGTGTCAGGGCAGCGAGTTTGGAGCCTCAAGCACCGCAATGCCTGGAAAAATCCCTCTCTATATTAGAATTATGTTATTATTTATACATTTTATGTATTATGAGGCACATGCGATTTACGTCGTGTATCTCTGCCGCTCACCCCGCCGTCTCCCCCTGCAGAACGTCGGCGGTGGCACGGCGGTGGTCCAGGTACGTGCCACCGACCGGGATGCCGGCCTCAACAGCGTCCTCTCCTACTACATCACCCGCGGGAACGAGGACCTGACCTTCCGCATGGATCGCGTCACCGGCGAGATCGCCACCCGTCCCTCCCCGCCGGACCGCGAGCGGCAGAGCTTCTACAGCCTGGTGGTCACTGTCGAGGACGAGGGCAACCCCTCCCTGTCGGTGAGCCACCAAAATGTGTTTTTTGAGGGGGTGGAATGGAGCCGGGCAGCAATGCGGGAACGAGCTTAGCATTGAGACGTCGAGCACGAAGGGGGGAACAGGCACAGGGCACGATGTTTCGGTGACCAGGCCGTTTGGGTTATGACTCGGGGTCCAATCCTGCTGAGTACAGGCTTGAGCCAGAGCCTCCTTCGGCGCCTGGTCCTGTGGGACCCTCTCTTGCAGTCGTTTGGGGAGGTGCCATCTCCCATCTGTAAATGCCAAAAATGTCAAGAGCATCCCAACGGGCAAGCGTGCTGGTGGCTGCAGGAGTTGTCCTGCTCACACTCCGAGTCTGAAAGGTCCTGGGCTGTTGCTCACCCATCTCAAGGTGGGGGGTGGCTGGAGCAGCAGCTGAACCGTGGTTCAGCTCACTGTGGACCGATGTGTGTCTGCTCTGGTGCTTGCAAATGAGAAGAGCTCCAGTTATTACCGCTCTAGCCATTGCCGTCCCCACCATGCGAGATTTGGGCAGCTCTTTGGTCGCGTTGCTGCCGTTCGGAGTACCCTGCCTGCAATAAGGGGGGTCTGGGCAGGTGTTTGGGGGCTGATATGAGACCCCATCCATCATCCTTTGGCCTGAGGAGGTGGCCGCCTTGCTTTTTAGCTACAGTGTGCTGGAGTGCCTGTCTTCTCTCCCTCGCACCTTCCCCACTCCACGAATTTCAAGTCTCGTTATTTGTGCCTTTAAGGAGGACTCTGGTGTGGGAGCGTCAAAAGAGCAAATAACATTTGGGGCATTTTCCAGCCCCGAGTGCTTCCTAACCCCACGGCTCTGCGGGGGTGAGCGAGTGCCTGTGTCCACAAAGCAAGCCCAAACTGTGACACGGGGAGGCGTGACACCCCGCGCGACACCCTGCCATCCTTCCTCTCCCCCACCTCCACCTGCTATCTCTTGCCATCTCTCTGATCTCCCAGCAGAGCTCTCGCTGCAAAGCCCTGCTCTACATTTTGAGGAAACAGGTTGCAACCAGCAGTGCAAACTGCGGCTTGCAACTCTCGCTTCAGGCTTTGCACCTCAACTCCTCCCTGCTAGGTAGTTCACGTGCTTGCTTCTGCAACACCATCTTTTTCTTAAACCCTGCAACTGCTGGCGGCTTAAATCTAGGTAAGACTCTTCTTCCAGAATGAAAGAAGGCAGCTTTGTGTAACTGCAGCACTCATAGCACCAGCTCCTCCTTGTCCCCGTTGCCCGGGCGCCCTGGGAGCATCTCTGATGCTGCCCTGGTGAGGAATGCCATGTGCCGAGCCGGCAAATCCCATTGCCATGGCAATGCCCTCTTGCCTTCCCAGTGCCGGCGAGGACAAGCGACCCAGCTTATCGCTTCACGCTGCCAAAGCAGTGTCCCAGCAGCCTCGCTTGTCCTCAGGGTTTCTGCTGCGTGACCACCACGTCACCGGCGCAAGTTATGCCAGCAGCGACGATCAAAATCCTGCCATGCTGAAGCGAAACAAAGCATCCAGTGACCTGATTCCTGAGCGGAGAGAAGAGGTTTGGCCCTTTTCAGAGCTTGAGGATGCTTAGGTCTTGCGAAAGGCTGCCCTGCATGTCGCTTGCTGACTGCTGGCCTCATGCCTGGGTGATGTCTGTTGGGAGTTTGTCACCCACCAGAAACTTTGGTTTCACAAGTTAAGTCTAGGCTGATGCAATGATACACAAAAGGGATTTATTTTTTGTAACTCGTACATCCCCTCGTGTGCTTCAAGATTTGGCTTTCTGAGTATGGGAGAGGCAGAGGAGACATTGCTGGGAGAGGACTCGGAAGCCCCGCGGTGATCCGTGATACCCAGGACAGCAAGGGTGCATGCAATACTGGCTGTCCTCTTGGGAGCTGGAAACACAGGGGCAAAACGGTAAAGTGCTGATGCCAAAAGGAAAACATTTGCCCCAGAAAGCACTGCAGGAAAGAAAACCTTCACAAGCTGGTGAGCTGCGACTGGAAGGTCTAGGTGTCCTTGTGTGGGAATTGCAGGAGTCCCCCAGGCTCTGCCTGAGCCTGGTGCAAGCCTGCAGCTGCACCTCCCCAAGGGCTGGCCCTGCTCCGGAGTCTTTGGGACGCTTCCCGCAGCAGAAGGAAGAATGTCTGCCCAAGGAAGCTGCAGCACCGACGCGCACCGGAGCAAGGCTCCTCCTGGCACCGGCAGAGCCGGGCACCAGCAGCTGCAGCAAGGCAGGGTGGATCAGCAAAGCCGCTCCTCGCTGCCAAGATGCCTATCTCGCAGCTGCTCCCAGCCAGGACTGCTTCAGCCTCTGCAGTTTCTGTTCCCATCCACCTACTCCAAAACAAGAGTTCAGGTGAAGCACCGCGGCAGCTCCTCACGAACGAAGTCCCGGGTGCTGATGCAGCGGAAAACAGCCGGCAGCGGGGAGCCAGCTCGACGCGCGTTCCCACGCCAGGCGCTTGCAAGAGCTGGTGGGACCCGGCAAGGGCCGTGAGGGCATAAGCATCTTGCTGGGTCACCTTCGCCGTAAGCATCCTGCCCGAAGGTGCGGCGCTGTGCTGTCTCCTCCACCGGTGGTGGGGGCCAAGGCGGGGTGCCAGCACCCAGCGTGCCAGGGCTCCTGCTCCAGCATGTGTAAAACGCTGGGTAGCCATCACCTCTTCCCCCTAAAAGTCTTTAGTTTTCCTTCTGGTGAGCTTTCCAGGTGGGGAACAGTCCCTGATGCCACGCGGTGCCCCGACGTGCCGCACCAGTGCCTCTGGCAGAGAACGTGGCCGCTCAGCTCACCTCTGCCACCCACCGCACCTGCCTGCAGCACAGGGCATCCCAAAAAACGGGATTCCTGCAGCACAGAGAGAAACCCGTTTCCAACGAAGCTTTATTCTGTCGTCAAACAGCGCATTTGTTAGCAAACGGAGAGACTCAGAGAGGGTTTCAAAGCGGTTGGGACCTGCAGGCAGGCAAATCCCCTGCGTGCCTTTCCGGCTGCAGCTGCTGGGATGGGGAGAGGGAAGCGCTGGAGGCACTGGGCGAGCTTCCCTAGAAAAGCCGGGAAAGGGGCCGAGCCACGGCTGGCAATAAAGCACGAGTCCCGTGCTCAGGAGGTCACATCCGCGGTGGGGGCATTGGTGCTGGCTTCTCCTTTATCCCTCTGCCCGCGGCCAGACTATCTTGAAGTTGCTTTTACTGAAGCCAATGCCGGATTAATCAAATCCTGCAGCGGGCCAGGGTGTCCCCGGCCCATTGCAGAGGCACACGCTGTTTCCTCCAGCTACGTTGTGTGAAAATTCGGCATGCTGCCGGGGATGCTCTGCCTGGGCACGCTGCCTGGTATGGCTGTTGCTCAGGTCTGACGCTGTTTTGGTATGACTAATGTTTATGTTTTTCTAGTGGCAATTTTTTCCCCATTTTACAACAAAAATAGAAGCAAGAGAAAAAAAAAACGAACACACCTTTTGAGTAAAAGTGTCTACCACAAGGTTTTATCTCCTTGCCATGGGCTGAGTCATGCTGGAGCCTGACCCACAGCTTCTTTTGGATAAGCAATGCCAGGGTGCTGTGTTCGGACGGAGGATGCTGTGAGGGCACCCATGTCCCCCAGGGCATCGCAGGGTCCCCCGGCGTGGCTGAAGGCAGTGGTCCCGGGGATGGTTGCTCTGGCCGTGCTGGCCCTAGGAGGATGGGAGGAAGGCAGCCGGAGGGTTTCCCACCACCCACTGTGTGCTCCCGTGCCTCCACCTCTCCGCAGGGACTCTCAGCCATGTCACAGGAACATCCTCCAAAACCCTCCAGCTGAACTTTCTAATTTACAGGCATTAAAAAAAAACAAAAACAAACAAACAAAACCCATAAACATCCTTTTTTTCTTTTAATCAGCACTGATAATGAAACAAACAGAAAGATAAATTCCCCCGATCCCAAGCCGAGGATAAAATTGCAGCAGAAATAAGGCTCCTCCTGACACGTGTCCAGCCGAAAACGCGGCAGGCTCGCCAGTCCGTGGCTGTCTCAAAAGGCTGGTGGGGAAGGAGGGCTCCACCAGCGGCAGGGAGCCTCTCCCCTTCCTGTTTTGCAAAGAAAAATGTAGTACAAGGCTGGCCGGTGACCCTGTTTTGTCTCGCGGTGGATAAGGTACTTCACCATCCGCTCCCAGAGAGGATGTTCAGTCAAAGATGCAGAAACAGGTTGATGTTGCAGAGCTTGAACTCCTGGCAATAAGTTAAATCCTCGGGGAAGTGTGCAGGTGCGGGTCATCCTTCCTTCCCTGCATCCCCAATTTTTAGCTAGTCCGTAAAACGTGAGCAGTACAGAGGCATGCTCTTCTCCATAGAAATAAGTAGTTAAAAACTGAAATCCTGGCAAAAGAGGTTCACTTCCAGCCCCAGGGCAGAGCCGGGACAGGAGGCAAGGGCAGGGCTCCTGCACTCAGCTTCATTTTTTAAGACTTTGCTGCCCGTGGCCCTGCTGCCCCCCCGGGGGTCTCGGCTGGGCGAGCATGGCGTGGTGGCTGCCTGGCCTCTCCCGGCTGCGGCTGGGGCGTGTGGTTTCCTCCTGGGTCTTTAGGCTTTCAAGGAACTTGGTGAGTCGGGAACAGGATCTGGAAAAGGACAGACCGGGGGTATTAGTCCAGCTTGCAGCTGCGGGGATATGCTTCGGGAAGTGGCCAAACTCTTGCTTTTGCACTGAAAACAGAGGATTTGGGTCTTTCTCATCTTCAAAGCCCTGGGACTTGATGTCCCACATAATACAAAATTTGCAGCTGGTATTTAAACCCCTCTTTCCCGTTCACCACCCACCCCCCCGCCGCTGCCCCTTTCCTTCCCACCCATCCCACAGTGGTCCCCATGAGGGCTCAGCATCACCGGTCACTCACCCAGCGTTGGGAAGAAGCAGTCCCCGGGGCCGGGGGGGGACAAGGGGGTGCCAGGCTCGGAGAGCAGATGCCGGCCGGACTCGGAGGGCTGTCGGCTGGCCATGTAGGAGAGCTGGGGTCGGGGCCGCTGCTCCGTGCTCGCCGAGGGGACTGCCTCGAAGACGGGGTTTTCGATGCCCTGGGCGCTGCTGTGGGAGAAGAGAGAGTGTGAGAGGTGGGGATTTGCATTTTTATTTCAGGAGGTTTTTTTATCCCTAGGGTCTTGGCTGAGCGCTGGGAACAACCGAGCAGGACAGGGAGCAGGTTCAGGTGGTGGCACCTCAGCTGAGAGCAAGTGGGGGGAAAGCTTAGCCAAAAGGCACCGTGGTTTCGAGTTCTCCTGGAGCAGGGGGAGATGCATGCCTTGGCACAGGCAAAAAGAAAGGAGACGCTTCCCACTCAGAGGAAGGGAAGAGAAACAGCGGCTGCCCGGAAAGGGACAGGACCCCAGGCGTGGGTGCCACCAGCATCCCCTTCGCTCTGCCGGGCTGAGGGCACACGCTGGCTTCGAGGGGAGGGGAGGAGAGGACAAAGATCCTTGGGGGGTCTGGGATGGGGGCAGAGGGGGCGCAAGGAGCTTGGGGGAAGGTGGAAGCACGTGGGTTTCCTCACCTGTCCATCCTGACAAGCTCATGGGCACCTGCCAAAGACAAAACGGTTGGTGTGAGTGCTGGCAGCGTGAAGCCCAGTGTCAAACCCAGACCCTGCCACACTGTGGCAAGATATCGCGTCCCAGCTAGAGGATCTGGTTGCAAAAGTATGTCACGTAGATGCTCACGTACCCAAGAGACGGGCCACTGAAGAACACCAAAACAGTGCTGTTTTCTGGTGCCCAGTTCCTCCTCTTCCTCTCCATTCCTCCCTCCCTTTCCCCCTTCTTTAGCATCAGCCTCTTCTTTGCTCCCAAACCGCCTTCTCCGCATCCCTGCCGTCTCCTGCCTTGTTCACTCCCCAGCCCAGCCTCCTCCCAGATTGAAACCATACGCTCCGAAGAAGGGGGAAGGAGGTGTTTCTGCCGGTGCGGGGCAAGGCAAGGCGCAGCTGCGATGCCCGGGCTGCAGCCTGGCCCCGCTCATGACCAGATGCACCCACCACCCACTTGTGACACCCTCCCAGGGCTCTGCAAAACCCTGCCCTAGCATTTGGCTGCCCTTGCGTTTGTCCGTGCAGCACCCTGTTATTTATTTCCTCATCCCCTTTGCCACAGCAGATCCCACAGCCCGTGTTACTCGGGCGTGCTAGACGGCTGTACGGCGAGCATCCCCAGCCCAGGCGCACAAGTTTTGGCCCAGACTGTGCCGATGGAAAGCGCCCGGTGGAAATAACCTGTAGCTAACCTGGTCTGAGACATCCCAGGAGCAAATCCCCTCTGGGTTTTGCCTTCCCTTTTGGGTTAAATAGCATCCAGGCGACAATTTGCAGCACGGGGCGGGGGGGGAGCTGCACCCCGGCCACGGCAAAATGGATGCGTGAAAGCCTAAGGCCAGTCTTTTTGGCCGGGGACGGATGTCGAAAGCGCAGTTCCCGTTCTCGTGGCTAGCATTGCGCCCACTGCTGCTGCAAAAAAACCCACTTCTCCAAAGGGTTTGCTCAGAGCCGCACAGCCACCCACCAAGCTCGGCGAGAGAAACCACAGGGTCCCCGGCTTGCCCAAGGCCTGATGAAATGGCTCTGCCGGTTAAGATGGTGCCCCTTTCTGCTTAATTACTGAAATCACTGCAAGCCAGGCACGGGCAGGAGCTGGGAGCCGGCTTCACCTCAGCACAGCCTGGTTTTCTAGGGCTGGGGCAGTGGGGGGAGACCTGGCTTGCTGCAGTCCTATTGTTATAGACTTATAAGGGCTTTTTTTAAAGGCAGGGGGAGAAAAAGCACAAATAAGGCTTTTTCAGTCACTTAGGAGGTAAAGCTATTTCAGCTGTGTGGTGGAGGGAGGGATGAGCCAGCTCTCGCAGTGGATGGGGAGGAAAGGGCTCAGCGGGGAGGGGGCCTGGCAGCATCTTTGCTGCCTCAGTGCCCCCAGCACGGTCCCGGGGTGTCTTGCGGACCTCGTGGGTCCCCCTCCTTGCTCCTGGACCCCCCCACTCCTCGCCGGCAGCCTGCAGGCATGCCCTCCCCTTCCCAGGGGAGGCAACTGGCAGGGACCTGTCTTCGGGCCACCTTCCACGGTACCCGTGGGACTCGCGACAGCCGAACCAGCTCACCCCAGCGGAACATGTCCCATCCCATAAATCCCATGCTGACGCAGCCCGGGAGACGAGACGGGTGTCCCCGCCGGCGGCTGGCGAGGGGAGGGTACGTACGTCTGCTGCTGACGGCTTGTCTCTGCTTGTAAATCAGGAGCAAGATGAGGGGCAGGCAGAGGATGCCCACGATGCAGGCGCCCGTCGCCAGCGCTGCGGCTGTGATATCTGCAACAGGAGAGAGCAGAGCTGGAGCGGGCAGTGGGGAGGGTTCGCTTTGCGTTTCCTCGGTTTCCTCAAGCCGTAGCAGAAGCACAGGGCAACGCCGGCGTTGCCCCACGCCTGATGCGATGCGGCTCCGGCACGCACAGGCAGTCCGCTCCTAGAGGGATTTATGCTGGGATGCCATGCTGGTTGCAGACATAAGCTCTGAGGCATCATTTTAGGACCTTGACCAAAGTCCTTCATTGCTGGAGGATATCCCAAGGTCTTTCTTTGGTCTTCTAGATATGAGGAGAGAAGCAGGGGCCCTGATAAAGCCCTCTGAAGTCAGCAGAAAGGCTCCCAGCGATTTCAAAGTGTGCTGACTCCAACCCACAGCTGGCTCGTCAAAATCAGGCTGCTTCAAAGGACTCGGGAATCAAAAGGCTCGTTACGCAAGGCCTCTGCTAACGAACGTGCCCCTGGAGTACTCTACCCATGGAGGCTCCCCAGAAAGGCTGGCAGCCTGTGGGCATGTTTGTGGCCATCAGGGTCCACGTGGGATGGCTTGTGGCAGGTCAAGGGCTGCCTAAATCAAGGGCAGGTTCAGCTCAAGCCCTCCTCTCCTGCGCATCCATCTGGGGAAGCAGCGTCTTGCTCTGGGTGTGGTGTTTTGAGGGGGGATTGGTTTTTTCCCCCTTTTCTTCTTTGCCTGGCAGGACAGGGTGTTCCAGCACTTGAGACTGAGGGTTTGAGACAGAAAGCACTACTCATGGGGAGCAGGGGGCAGTTTCCCATGGCCCCAGCCATGCTGCAAACCAATTTTAGCAAAATCTGCCCGTTTAGCAGCCTGCAAACAGGGACAGACGGAGCGACCCACTGAGAAACCACCTGCATAGCGAACTGTGGGCACCTCCAGCGTCTAGACACAGCACTGGGGGAGCCCTATGTCGTCTGAGTGCTCAAGCAAGATTTGGGTTTCCCCTGCTAGAGCATCGCTGCTCGGGACAAGGTGGCATGGGCTTAGGATGGCAGCAGGGTGTTGCAAGAGGTTCCTGCAACTCTTTCCCTTTCTGTCCCTTCCCATCTGCTCATGGCAGTGGCTGCTAAATCCCTGATCGTGTTTTGGTGAGGGGGGAGCTCAGGTGCTTTATAACCACAGGGTGAATGATCTCCGCGGGCTTCAGGACAGTCATGTCCAGGTGACGGGCCAAAGGAATCTCTCCTCAGGCTGGTGACGTGCCTGTCAGATGCACCCTGTGGGGACAGCCTCAGAAATCACCCTCCTGACACCTGACCGTGAGGTTGCATCGGGACACTGGTGTGTTTATAGCAAGCAGCCATCCCTGGGGAAATAAATACACAGGCCAGGGTGGCGAGCGGTGCATTGGAGAAAAGAGGTTTTTTCCCTTTACCTTTGCTGGTGGTGGTATGAAACGTGCAGTTTTGAAGCCCTCCTCTGCCTGCAGAGGAGAAGAGAAAAGCGTGTTAGATCTCAAGGGAGTCGCTCAGGTACCACAGAGGTCCCGCACCTGCTAGCTGTGCTTGCCTTTGCTCACCAGTATTGAGAAAATCAGCCCAGAGCATCCCAAATGCGAGAGTTTAATCCTGGAAAGGTTACCCTGAAATTCCTGCTGCAAGACCCCTTTTCCCTTGCGGCAGCAGAGCCCGTCCCTGGCCGTGCAGGCTCTTTTTTTTTTGGTCTAAAAGAAAAATTGTCTATCCTCACGTGGCAAATCAAGGACAGGAGATGCCTTTTCCTCCATCTCGGGCCTCCCTGGGCAGCTCTCCCCCCTGGGCTGCTGCCTCAAGGTTATCTACAAGCCCTGCATCCCTAGCAATGCCTGCAGCCCTCACCCAGGCTTGAACCACCAGCCAGCTCCTTTTAAGTTGAGGTTTGTTTTCCTCTCTTCCAGAAAGAGGTTGAAGAAGATCAGTGAAACTATGTAGCATGGATTTTATTGCATTCCAGCCTCTTGATTTATTTTTTTCTTTTTTTTTTTTTAAATGTTCCAGTGCTCTCTGGCCCTAATTCAAACCTTCAACATCTGCTCCTCTTCCACTCTTGCAACACAGCTTGGCCTTTCAGCATCAGCTTGCCCTGCCTCCCCAGCCCTGATGCTGCACCCCCCCACCAACCCTCATCTGCTGCCTTGCCCCGAGGCCCCCTGGCATGGATGGGGGGCTCGCAGGGGCTCCCCTCGACCCCCCTCACCTTGCTGGATCTGCAGCTCCACGAAACCATGAGCGACCTGCATGGTGTGGGGTTTGCCGTGCTCCCGCCTGGCCTCCACCGCGTAGCAGCAGTAATTCCCGCTGTCCTGCAGCGTCAGGTTCATCACCACGATGTGAAAGGCACCGTGGTGGTCGGGGACAAATTCCACCCCGTGATGATTGGCTTGCCCCCCAAGGGCGGATTTTTGGGTGCCGTTGCCCAGCGGCTCGTGGTGCTTGCCGGGGTCGTGGTGCAGCTCCTTCTCGGTGACGTTGCGGATGTGCTTCTTCTCGGAGCAGCTCTGGTCGCCGTTGCTGCTGAAGTACCAGGTTTTGTAGAGCAGGTCGTGGCGGTCGGCGAGGGGACCGCTGATCCGGCAGGTCAGGGTGACGTTCTGGCCCTCGGGGCAGATGCAGAGCGAGTACGGGGTGGTGATCAGGAAAGCTGCTGGCCCTTCTGCCGGGGAGAAGGCACGGTGGCCGAGTCAGACCCTACAGTTCTGGCCTTACCCTGAGTTCGTAGCAAAGCGGGGATCCCTCCCCAAACAAGCACTGCAAACCCCACCACCCAGGTTTGCCAGAGGAATGGCTAGGAGTTGCAGAGAGCAATCGGAGAGCATCAACACCAGCCTGCAGGCAGAGGGAAAAAGGACTTCACCCCTGCCCTTAGGGCAAAAAAAACTCGTGAGCTCCCCACGACAAGGGAGATGGGAAGCGTGGCGTGAGCCCTTCGCTTGCTCTATAGCAACATCCCAGGAGGACTGCGAGCTCAACTTCACCCTAGAAATAAGCGCTGGAGGAGAGGCATGCTTTAAATACAGCTGAGCATAGCTTTTAATAGCAGTGGAGAGGGAGAAGTTTGCCCAGAGCTGGCAGAGGTGTGGGGCAGAGAGGTGGGGGGCTGCTATGGGGCACCAGACCTCTGCAAGGCATGCAGAGGATGAGAAGAGAAGCGGGGCAGCGAGGTATGGCTCGTGAATGAGGAAATGCAAGTGCTGCTGAGCCAGCTTCAAAAAAAAAAAGGCAAAAAAAAAAGAAAATAGCTAGGAGGAGCCCGTGCCCCCCGAGATCAGGCGGGGAGCACGTCCCACCCTGTTTGTTTTTCAGCCCCTGGGGAGGAGAGGGGGGAACTGGCCGACGCCGACTGCGAGGAGCTGCTTGGAAATGAAAACAATGTTCAGAAAGAAATCCCTGACCGCTGCCGGCTGCGAAACGTGGGCGGGAGGCCTGGCAGAGGCACAGGAGCGAGGGGCCTACTGCGGCATTACTGGTCCCATCCCAGCGCACCAGTGGAGGGTACTGGTGGGTAAGGGGAGCTGTGCGTGAGGGGCGAGGAAAGACCAAAGACTGGTGCTCTGGCTCCGCCACCACTTTGTGTTTGCAGAATTGCAAATGACACCTTTGAAAGCTGAAGAATAAGGAGATTCTAGGTTCATTTTCTTTAAATTATTGAGCAAAAAAAAAGAGGTTCCCCGGGGCTGGTTTGCAACAGAGAAGACAGTACGAGGACAAGACGTTCTTTTATTTTGCTAACATCCTGTTGTGCCGTTAGCCCCGCCGCCGTTTCGCTTTGAGGTTTTTCATTTGCTATATCGAGCGGGCGTCAGTCGCAGGCGGGGTGTGCTGCGCCTGCCCGGAGCCATCCAGCCAGGCGAGAGGCTCCCCATCGCGTCCTCCTCCCTGCAGGGTCACCGTGTCACCACCCCGGCGTGGGGCTCCGCTTGAGAGAGCGAAAGCGAAAATGTCCTCCGTGCCTTCCACCCCTCCTGGTTATTTATGGCGTTTAGGACGATGGTGACCTCTTAAGCCCCGTAAGAACAGCCATGAAGCCCCCTGAGTCCCAGCAGCCTGCCTGAGGGTGCTATGCAGGGACAAGGGGGGTTTTGGGGAAGGGATCTGCCCCATCGGACCCCCCCCTTCCCAGTCTGCGGCACATAGTGCCAAGGATTCCCGCAGAGCTGGGGACGGCGTGAGCTTTGCCGAACCGCTCCGGATAATCGCTGCGGCATCCCGCAGGGCGCTCCAGCAGCAGCACGTCCCCGCGGCTGCTCTGGGGCAGAGGTTTGCGTGGCCTGAGCTCAACGCTGCCTCGTTTAAGTTTATTTTCAAGGCCTGGCTGCTCCTCATCCTCAGATGCTGCTGGGGCCGGGGCGCTTGGCCAGGCTGGCCGGGTTTTGGCAGGCAGCGGAACGGGTCCCCCACCTCCTCGCCAGCGCATCGAGCACAAAAGGCACCTCAGATGTGTTTCTCGATACCTGCCGCAACGGGAAATGTCCCATTCACATCGGGGCTCCCCTGGGAGCCAGGGGAAGGGAAGCCAGGGCTCTATTGGAGGAAGCCACACTTCCAACACCTTGCAAAAGTATCTACGGGAGTCTTTGTTTTCCACCACCACCCCCCCCCCCCCCAAATAAAACAGGGGCCGTCCCGCTCATCCCCGCACCGTTTGCAAAGCTCTGCCTTACTAAACCATCCAGCCTCCGCCCCCGGGGCTTGATGGGAACCGGCTGGATGGAAAGTCAACACAGCCCACGCTTTCGGCAGCAGCGCCCAGCCGCGGGGAGGGGCAGAGGTTACCACGTGTGCGAAGCCTTCGGCATTACCGACTTCCCTTCTTTCTCCCGAGCAGGGGAAGGCTTCCAAAAGCCATCGAGTGGAGGAGCAAACAGCTGGGGAGGAGAGCTGGCAAGGCATGGTGTGCCCTATAGCAGCGCCAGGGAAGTTGTTGTTTCCTCCCCAAGAGGTAACGAGGCTTTAAAGCTGTGCTAGATGCCAGATGGTGCCCAGAGGAAATGTCTTCTGTCGGCGTCTTTACACTAAAGCTCACGGATCTTAATCTCCCCCGGGCACTGTGGGCTTCTTCCATGCCCAGACCCCAGGTTTGGCTCCATCCCACCCCGGTTGGACCGTTCCCTTTGAAGTCAGTGCTGCTGGCAAATGCCAAAATAAAGCCAGATGCCCGTCTCCGCGCATCTCCGGCTGAGAGAGCCTGTACCCCTCAAGGTCCGAGCCAAGAGCTGTCGTCTTGTCACCATCTGGTAAAGACAGAGGAGGTCTCAAGTGGGTGCCAAAAGTGCCCCTCTTCCTCTTTGGCACCTCGGTATCTTCGGCTCTGACCTGTGGCGTCGCATTGGTGCGGCACAGAGCCCAGTGCAGCGCTGGTACATCCCTGGTGCCGGCACCACTGCCTAGCTTGAAACCTGGGACCTCTCCTTTCAGAGAAAACGAAATGCAAAAAAGTGCTAATGCTGGGGAGGCTGTGTTGCTTTGCCAGCCAACAGCTTAAATAAAACAGGATTTCATGCCAAATTCTGGGTTGGTGACCAAAAGCCTCTCCTGGCTGCTTCTCCTAACTTTGGTCCCCCAGTCTGGCAAGCAGGTGTTTGATTTACACTCCTGTGACTTACAGAAGTGATTTCCACATCATGCCACCTCTTTCTACTCCAGGGAAATCTGGGTGGGAGGGCTGCAGGCTTTGGAGGGCCTCACCCACCGCAGCGGAAAGGCTGCCAGAGAGAGAGCGGCTGCTCAGTGCTCGAGCGAGGAACCTGGCTTTCTTTTTCTGGGAGCTTTTGTAACAGCCTGACATGAAAGTGCCACAAGCCCCATCACCACTGTGCTGTCGTTATGCTTCAGAGTTATCAGCCAGGTGAGATGTGCAGGGGCATCCATACCTCAGCACAAGTACTTACAGCAGGAAAGAAAAAGGAGAGAAAAAATTCACTGAAGATGCCAGAGGTGCCTGTGTTAATGGCCCTCATTCCTGCATCCCAAGGAGCCAAATGGCTTTTCAGCAGCAGGGCTGCTCCCTGGGTACCCATCATCCAGGCCGTGGGGAAAGCAGCCTGGAGCTGCTGCAGCCACCGGAGGGTCCTGCCTTGCTCCTCTCCCAGCACAGCCCTGGCTCGGGGACAGGGTCACAACGCCAGCTTTGCGCTTGGGATGTGATTTTGGAAAGCCCAGCTCAGCTGCCATCCCTTGGGTGGAGAGGAACCACTTCCTCATCCAGCTAGCTGCCAGCATCCCCAAACTATGTAGGAGCTGGATGTCTCCAAGGGCGCTACTTCTCCATCAAGCCCTGCTAAAATTAGCTGGGGGTTCAGAAAGTTTTGGCAAGCGCGTGGTTGCACAAAGCTCAGTTCCTCTGGCACCAGGCTCACGTTGAACATCGGCGTCCGAGCTTGTTGCCTTGCAGAAGGCCTGCTGTTCAGTCCCAGCACCCCAGATGCATAAATGAAATAACTCGAAGCCCCACAGAAATGCTGGGAATCGTTCCCTGATGTTGAGAGTCTCGGATGAGAAGCAAAGCATGCTTCAAGCCACACCAGCCTTGCTGTCCCAGAGGAGAGAGGAGAAGGGACCCCCTGCCCTGCTGGAGCAGGGCATCATTTCTTCCTGGGGATGTGATGGCAGAAATCCTGGAAGCGGTCACTTTGTCATCCCGGCACCGAGGGAAAAGCCAAGCCCGATAGGATGCTCGTCCTCCACCTGTGCAGGGCGGGGGGGGACCGCGGTCCTTCCCAGCTTTATTCTCTGACCCTCCGGCCACAGACGAACTGCGGTTTTAATTGCCACTGCCCCTGTTTCACTGCCTGGCCCTGGAGCCCCAGTATGGAAACACTGCCTGCCAGGGCTGGTGCAGAGTCAGGCATGAAGCAGCCCCCTCCCAGAGCATCCCCCCGCCACACCGCTGAGCGCCCGGCGAGCTTCCAGCACTGGGAAGCGCTTGCTCAGGGAAGGGAAACTCGGCGACCGCACACGGCGGTCCTGGCCCGGCCGGCTGCCCACCCGGAGAAGCTGCCTGGCATGTCCCAGCAATTACGGTGGAGCGGAGCATCCACAGAGAGAGCATCCCAGCCCTGCTCACACAAACCTCCTCTCTCCGCTCCTTTCACCGCGGCGCAGCCAGGGACCTCCGCGGTGCCGGGGCAAAGTGCCGCGCGGGGACGAAGGGTGCCTTTTCCAGCTTGGGATCCCCACCGAGGGGCTGGCAGGGACCAGGGGTGCTGCTTTCCTTCCACGCACTTTAGATCAAAGCGAAGGAGGAAGGAGGAAAACCCAATCCCAGAGTTTTGAAAACAGCAGCTCCCCTGTGGCCCCTTTCCCCCGACGCAACCAGCATCGCGTGAAAAGCTGGCTTGATCCCCGCCCCCGCCCCCCCCTCCAAAATCACAGCGTGAGAAAGTAAATAACCCCCCAAATCCCCCAAATTCCTTGTGCCGAGGCACAGCTCCGGCTGGGCAAACTCTCTGCCCCAGCGAGGAGAGTTTCTCTGAGCGGGGAGGAGAGGAAAGCGAGCTGGAGCTTACCGTGGGAAGCGAGCAGACAGAGCGCGGCCAGCAGCAACCCAGGCCGGGGGGACGTCACCTCCATCGCGACTGGGGTGACCGAAGGGAGTTCACCTCCGCGGAGCCACCCGTACACTCTGAGCAGCCCCGCAGCGGCAGCCGGACTCGCACACACACAGGAAATTTCATTGAGATATTACGTGCGGCAATGGAGAGAACTGCGAGCACCCCCAGGAGGTGAGATGCAGCAGGGAGCGGGGGGTGGCCGGGAGGGGAGCAGCGGCACCCCAAAGGGGCACCCTGCCCATGGGGGACACTTCAGTCCCTACCCATTTGGGCAGCAGCGGGTGCATCTGCTGGTTTGGTTTTTTTTTTTTTCTCCTTACAGCATCGCAGGGGGTAGCTTGGAGCAAGCTGGTACCCCTGCATGTGTTTTCGGGGTGCACAGGAGGTAGCTGAGGAGGATGCTCGCCGAACCGGGGGGACATGTGGGTGCTGAGCCGTCAGGGCTGGGGTGCTGGTCGCCCACCCCTTCTCCGGCAGGAGCCAATCCCTTGGGGCTTGCTTGATTAAAGTGCATTTTGCTTGTAATTATTGTTTTTCCCATGTTTGTGAGGACCTGTCGGGCAGAAACCCTCCTGAGGCAGGTACGGGGAAGTGTAACTCAAAGCGGTGCCAGCTCAGGGAAGCGAATGGAGCTTTTCCCCCCAAAAAAGGGGAGCAAAGCATCCCCCTCCCGCAGCCCATTTACACAGGGGGAGGCCTTTACTCTGCCCTCAAATAGCAAAGCAGCACCGTGGCCGTAACTCCTCCTGGAGCCTTGCTTCGAATTCAAAAGGCATCCAAAAAAAAAAATCTCCGGCTGCAGCTGAGGGCCACCTCATTTCAACACGGTGTTCCCTGGAAAGTGGAGCCTGGAGACAGGTGGAGGTTTGCAAACCGCAGGAAAATTTGCTGTTAACCTGCTCTGAATTTGGAGCGTGCAGTGTAATAGAAAAGGAGCTAATTACACTGTGGCTTTGTGGTTTTTACAGCAAACGGGGTTGTGGTGCTCTTGTCAAAAATGTAACCCTTGCCTGGCTGGAAGAAATTTGTGGCTGGGGAAGGTGTGGGCACAAAGTCCAGAGACTTCAAGAAAATGGTTTATCGTCCGGAGACCCCCATCTCTGAGCTGAGCCCTTAGGCAGGGTGGCATGCTTTTGTCACCTCCCTGTCCCCAGGTGTGCCCCCATGGTGACACACCCAGAAGACAGCCTTCAGTAAGGACATCCAAGTGCCTGTGCAAGGCCAGGTACAGCTGGAAGAAGGTCAGGAGAGGCTGAGCCTGACTGGTGGTGGAATTGTGGTCAGCAGGTAGATGATGGGACCCACGGGAGGTCAGTCCGGTTGTCCGAGATGCTCGCTTTTGTTCCTGCCCAGAGACATGGCAGCATCATGTCCAGGTATTTTCCATCCTACCATGTTGCCACCCTCAGTAATAACAACCCCAACGTCAAGGTGAGGACTCACACATGCCTCCTCCAAAGGCAGCAAGGCACGATGGGGTTCAGCTTCTGGCTTTCCCTCTGCCACAGGCTGCTCCCCAGTATGACCAGCAACGGTAAAAACTGGGTGAAAGGGAGAGGGATCCCACAGAGGCATGCTTTGCTTGGGAACAAGGATGTGATTTAATCTCTGTACCTTTATCTCCGTACCCAACCGTTACCTGGAGATGCGTCTGCAGCCATGGCTCATTTCGTTTTGAGCCCTGCATCTGTTTTGTGTCTTTTGGCAGGGTTGAGCCCACGTTGGTCATTGACCTTGACGGGTCCAGCCTTCCCCAGCCAGCTCCAGGGGCGGCAGAGCCGATCCTTCTACGGCGCTTAACACGATGTCCCCGTGTCCCACAGGCCACCACCGCCGTGTACGTCACCGTCCTGGACGAGAACGACAACGCTCCCGCTTTCCAGCAGCAGCTGTACGAGGTGACCCTCGACGAAGGTCCCGCCACGCTCAACGCCACCCTCGTCACCGTGCAGGCCCTGGACCGGGACGAGGGACCCAACGGCACTGTTGCGTACAGCATCACTGAAGGCAACATCTTGGGTACCTTCCACATCGACAGCGCCACGGTCAGTGAGAATGCCAGCCCCATCCCGGCCGTGTCCCCGTCCCGCTCCCTTCACTCCCGGCCGCTCTCCCTTCGCCTTGCAGGGACAGATCCGCACAGTGAAGGAGCTGGACTACGAGATCAGCCACGGGCGCTACACCTTGATCATCACCGCCACCGACCAGTGCCCCGTCATCTCGCGCCGGCTGACATCGACCACCACGGTAGGGAGCTGCCGGCGGGGTTGCGACACTGCAGCCTCGTCGAGGTTGAGGAGTTCCCCCTCACACAAGCGGTTTCACATCTCCTTCCCAGTGGTCACCAGTCGCTTTTCCCAACTGCGGCCTGTTTGCCCAGTTGCTGTCACCCTGCTCCCTCATGGGCATTGCAAAATAGGGTCATAGGCAGGGGACACTACTCCTGGGTTAATTAGCTCAATTATTTGGTCCTGCAAAGACACAAACAGAAGAAATTCCCAGAATTGCTTTGAAGTTGCATTATGTTTTCTTTAGATGTCCCCTTGGTCCTTCTTGCTTGAAGGGACAGTAGGTAGTAAAGCATTGCTATAGCATTAATTTCTGCTTCATCTTTATCTTCTCAGATTATTTATCTACTTTTAAAATTCCTTTTTCATTCTTTGTATGGAGGTTATTTAAAGCCTCTAGTCATTTTTGTGTTGCTTTTCTCTATAGCTCTTCCATTTTTCCTGGACCACGGTGACCTGAACTCAGTGCACTGCTCAAAGTGTGGGGAGGGCAGACTAGCAGCTCCAAAGCAAATGTTTTGCAGGAATTGAATACCCCGATTATTTTTGTGACCGAAACCAAAATTTGACCGGTTGTACAGCAGACATTCTCCGTGCCCACATTGATTTTGGGGTCCACAGGTGGAAGAGATCGGTTAGATCTTCTGCCTTGGCTCCCTATCATGGACCGTTATGCCTCACCCAGATATCGAGCCAAGCATTTTGTAGTGCCCCAAAAGGAGATAAGTTCTTGTGTGCAAAGGAAAAAAGAGAAACTGAAGGGGAGATATCAGTGTGGGAGATTTCCATGGATAAAATCTGTCCCCGCAAGGCTGGCAGTGCCGTGCTCCACACTTGGGCTGAGGGGAAGCCTTCAGATGTGTGCATCTGATACCGCTGGAGATGCCTTCCTGGCCCAGGAAAACTGCAGCGGAAACCTTAAGACCTGGGGTTTAACTGCCAGCAGGGAAGGCGGCAGCTGCCAACGTGCTGCAGGCAAAGGCAGAGCTTTCCCTGCTCTTGGCCCAAGAGGAGATGTGAACTTGGAAACCCCTTCAGCAACAAGTTCTGAAGCTAGAAAGGATAGGAAACACCCTCCCTACACGGCCCATGGAGTTTGTGCCAGCACTGTATGAAAACATAGCTTTTAGGAAGAGGCTTAATGATTATTTAAGATCCCAAGTGATGGGAAATCCATCACCCTGATAAGGCGTGCCAGTGTTTATTTTCTCCACTGCTAGGAAGTGGAGCAGAGACTCAGATACACTCTTGTGTAGATTTAGCCAGTAACAAATGCCCATCTGATGGATTTTACTATCCTCTAACCCCGGAGGTCGGAAAGCTCCTCATATTTCAGTATCTCTTGTGACCACCCATACCACCAAATCTCAACCTTTTATTAGTCACTGGAGACTCTCATCCTCAGGCAGCGTTTCTGTGCTGTGCAAGGTCCCTGAAGCCGAGCAATGGAATAACCCTCTTTGCAATATAGTATAGAGCTATATAAATATCTTCTATGTAGTGTGACTCAGGTAAAAAGCAAGACTCAAGTTTGTTGGAGCCCCAGCTTTGCCAGCAGCCCCGTGGTCTACTCTGCCCTAAAACTGTTGATGCTTTCCCTTTTTGAGATCTGTATAATAGATTTCTAGGCAGCTAAGTGTGCCGTAGGAAGGGATGCTAAGAGGGGAAACGTGCCAATGGTGGTGTTTTGTGTTGGACTAAGGACACAAGCTGCAAATTTTTTCAAGTTTACTCAGCATTAGGAATGAAGCCCTTGGTGGAGGAAAAGGAGTGAGCAAGTGTGCAGCTGGCTGCAGAGATTGGTGGTCAAATCCATGTCTGTGGTTTTTGTCTATCCAGCTTGGGTATCAGGATGTGAATGTGGAGAACATTGGGCTTTTGCACTGACCTCTCCATCATTCTGTGTGGCCCAGAGGTTGAAAAGGGCCCCACCTGTGTGCGACTGGAGTTTCATAGTGTTGCTGTAGGATGGGCTTGATCAGGAATAACTGAGTTTGAGTCTCTGAACTGTGAGCTGGATGTTCGGTGAATCCAGCAAAGCCAGAGATACGGGAGGTATTTTACAATGTCACTTGTCCACGGCTTCCCATGGCCAGAGGGCTGGTCTCCCCCTTCCATCCCTCTCCTCTCACCGCCCTCCACCCGCTCACCCTGACCGCAGGTGCTGGTGAACCTCAACGACATCAACGACAACTGTCCCACCTTCCCGCGGCCCTACGAGGGTCCCTTCGACGTCACGGAAGGGCAGCCCGGCCCACGCGTCTGGACCTTCCTGGCCCACGACGGCGACTCGGGACCCAGTGGGCAAGTGGAGTACAGCATCATCGCCGGGGACCCACTCGGTGAGCGGGGACGTGGGGGCATCACCTCTTCTTCTGGTTGCCCCATGGAGGAACCTGGCTTGCCGGAGCGCAGGCGGAAGCGTTTCAGAAAAGCCGTCCTCCCTCCCAGCGAGCGCTTCTGCGAATTCAGCCTTTCGACACCAGGAAATCCTGTTTTGAGCAACAGGAAACTTAACCTGTTCATGGCTGGCCAAGGGGGTGGCCGGGGGTTGTGCAAGGGAGGGGGGAAATATGTTAAACAATAAAGGCAAAAAAATTTAAAAGAGCGAAAAACAAGACCGCAGAAGTAGAAACCGAGAGCTGTAATTACACAGCCCCGTTGCCTCACCCCTGTGGGTTTGCAGGGCATTTGGGGACCGAGTTGCTCTGCAACCCGTGACAAAGCTGTAGCTCCAGCCCCACCAGCAGCCCAGAGCAGGTGGCATCCCTAACCAGGGCTGTCCCTCCGGGAATGGGTGGTGACTTTAGCCCAGGCGGAGCCCGGTCCCATCTCCCAGCTGACCCCGCTGCAAAGCT
The DNA here is from genome assembly GCF_964188355.1 of Buteo buteo. NCBI lineage: Eukaryota > Metazoa > Chordata > Aves > Accipitriformes > Accipitridae > Buteo > Buteo buteo. Next base: position 29,755,688 of record NC_134174.1, on the reverse strand, counting down.
TTTCCAGAACAACCAGGACGCAACCCCTCAGCTTGGGTGGGTCCGTGCCGTGTAGCCCACCCTGCTCTGGCCATCACAGGGCATGGGCAAATGCCCGGAGGGCTGTTGGCATCTTCAGAAAGGCCCAGCCAAGGGATGCAGGTTATTTGGCCATTCAACCCATCCCCTGCTCCTGCTGGTACCTGGGGGTGCATCCAGGATAGTCCCCAGCTGCCACAGACATGGTTTTGTCCCCAAACCCACCATGGTGCCTGTCCCCCGGCTCCGAAACCAGCCGTTCCCCTGGGGAACGGGGCCATTTGCAGCAGCACGGCACGAGCCAGGGCCCTGCTGTCTCTGGCAGGGGAGTTTGTGATCTCCCCGGTGGAAGGGGAGCTGCGGGTGCGGAAGGATGCTGAGCTGGACCGCGAGAACATCCCCTTCTATAACCTCACCATTGCCGCCCGGGACCGGGGGGTGCCCCCACTCAGCTCCACGGTGAGTCCCCCTGGGTGGCGTGAGGGGCTGTGGGGTGCCATCCCCACCCTCAGCTCCTTCCTCCTTGTCTCTGCCTTCACTCTCCTCCCCTTCTCCTTTCCCCTGTCCCTGGGGCTTTCCTCCCCCAGACCATAATGGGCTGAGTGGGGAAGCCCACATCTTGCCTAGGGGGGGCAAAATAAGGATGGCAGGGATGGAAATGGGTGCCACGTGCCCGCACCACTTCTCTTCCCGGCAGATCCTGGTGGGCGTCCGTGTGCTGGACATCAACGACAACGACCCCGTGCTCCTCAACCTCCCGATGAACCTCACCCTCAGCGAGAACGCCCCCGTCTCCAGCTTTGTCACCCGCGTCCTCGCCCGGGATGCGGACAAGGGACCAAATGCCCTCCTGACCTTCGACATAACAGCGGGGAACACAGAGAATGCCTTCTACATCAACAGCACCGTACGCCCACAGGGGGGTGGGATGCCGGGACATGGAGGGTGGGCACCTCTGGCCCCGGAGCCCTGCCTTCCCTGGGCACCCATGGGAGCCGCCTGGCATCCCTGCCCTGGCAGGAGATGCCCCGGAGGAAGCACTCCTCACGTCCCTTGTACCTATTTTCCTCCCTTTTTTCTGAGTAGAGCGGCATCGTCTACGTAAACCGCCCGCTGGACAGGGAGCGGCTGGCAGAGTACAGGCTGACCATCACGGTGAAGGACAACCCCGAGAACATACGCAATGCCAGGCGGGTAATTACAGACACTGCCGGGGCCTCCAGTGATGCAGGTGCCAGGGTGGGTGGGAGAACGGGTTCCTGCTGTGGCCAAAACCAGGCAGTGTACTTACCCACAGTGTTTCCAGTAGCAGCCTCATCTCCCAAAAGCATCTGGGGTCACAAGGAAAGGGCTGCAACCCCCTCCCCAGCAGAGAACAGGACCAGTAGGGTTTAGGGCAAGTCCAACATCGCATGTTGACTCCGTGCAACAGCAGTAGATGTCATGGTAGGTGGGAAAGGTTGGGCTGGAGAGCTGGACAACCACAATGACACCCTGTCCTGCCAAGATGTCCCACGCATCACCCTTCAGGGCGCAGGCTGGGAAAGGACCCAGGCTGAGGGTTCCTGCAGACCCTCCAGGGTGGGCCAGGGAGCACAGCATCATGGTTGCACAGGGCTCCAGCTCTGACCAGCACCAAACTGGAGGTGGGAGAGGCGGGACGTGAGCTCAAGAAAAGGATGTTGTGGTCATCACCCTCTTGTCCCTGTTTTCCTTTAGGATTTTGACCTACTGGTCATTTCCATAGCGGATGAGAACGACAACCGTCCCTTCTTTACCCAGAACTCCTACCAGGCTGAGGTGACGGAGAATTCATCCCCAGGTAGGTCTCTCTTTGCTCCCTTAGTGGCTCCTGGAGACTCCCTTTGGGGCTGGGCTAGGGGAGGTGTCTCCTGGCCATCGTGGAGGAGACACGACGCTGAGCAGGGGAAGGTTGCAGGTCAGTAGGACAGGAATGCCGAGTATGAGGGGCTCCTGCCGACTGCCGGGGAGGTCAGCCTTGAGGATACCGTAGCTTTGGTCCATGCTGCTGGTGGAAACTCTTCCTAGCACAGCTCAGGCACAACCCTGCAAGAAATCAGACCTGTTTGGGAATTGCCCAGCTGCAGACAGCAAGAGGTGCCTGTGGTCTGAGCTGATCCCTGGGGGCAGCCTTGAGGGCACCAACCTGCCCAATGTGCCTGCAGGAGATGGGCTGCCATCTCGCCATCACCAGCACCTGGAGCCACCTTGCTATCTTGGTTAGAGATAAAACAGTCCAGCCTGTCCAGGTAGACATTTCCCAGCCAAAGAGCTAGAAATATTCTTCTTTTTTTTGATGCCTTCCTGCCATTTAAATTGCTCCCTGCTCCAAGACCTCAGGTACCTCCCTGTCCCACCATTGAGGGACATCCCAGGCAAAGGGTTTGAGTGCCTCCAGGTGATGCCCTTGGCGGCAGGGTTCTGGTGCCGCCCATCTGATGGATGTGTCTGTCTGTTTGTTTTTAGCCGGACGTCCCACCACCTTGCCTGGGCCTCACGAGTCGGTCTGCAAGGCTGCAGCAGCTGCCCCCCCGCTGCCTCGTGCCCCGCGAGGCCCCACTCTTGTCAAATCCTCCATCCATTCATTGCCGTCCCTCATGCGTCACCGGGGTGGGAGGGGGACGTGGGGGGTCCACAAGGGGCTGCCACCTTCCCTAACCTTTATGATCCCATCCAGGGACTCTGGTCACGGTGCTCAATGGACCCATCCTAGCTCTGGATGGTGACCAGGGCATCAACGCCATAGTGACCTACCAGCTCCTGGAGGCATCCTTGGACCTCTTTGTCATCGACAACAGGACAGGTGGGGTGGCTCAGCAGGTCCCTGTCCCCAGCCCAGGGCCACCAGTCAGCCGTGGGGTCTGTCAGGAGTCTTTTCCCCTTCTCCAGGTGTCATTTCGGTGAAGCCTGGCAGCGTGATAGACCGAGAGGCTTTGCCAGACCCTTGCCTGGAGTTCACGTTGGTGGCTCGTGACGTGGGGGGGCTGAACAGCACCGCCAGCCTGGCCGTGACCATCCTGGATGACAATGACAACCGCCCTGTCTTCCAGCCGGCATCCATCACAGCGCGGCTGCGGGAAAACAGCCCTCCAGGTCAGGAGAAGGATGGGGCTGGAGGTGAGGGTGGGCAGTGGGGAGAACTGGGTGTGCCCCTGGGACCATGAAGATCCCAATCCTAGTGTCAGGGCTGGCCAGGATAGGGTTGAAGGGAAGATTTGGGAATTGGGGCTGCCCATGTTGCTTGATGGTATTTGCCTTGGGACTGGGGGCTTGTTGCTGCTGCCCTCCAACCCTCACTTGAGAGGGCTGCGTCCCCCCTTTCCAGGCTTCTCCATCCTCCAGGTGACGGCCACGGATGCCGACAGCGGCCTCAACCAGCAGCTGGATTACCGGATCGAGAGCGGTGGCCAGGACAGGTTCCTGATTGATGCCACCACGGGGGTGATCCGCGTGGCCAACATCAGCATCGACCGGGAGGAGCGAGATGCCTACCGGCTGACGGTGGTGGCCGTGGACCAGGGCACACCAGCGCTCTCGGGCACCGCCACCGTCAGCCTCTTCATCGATGACGTCAATGACTGCCGGCCTGAGTTCATCAACCCCATCCAGACGGTCAGCGTCCCCGAGTCGGCCGCCCCTGGCACTGTGGTGGCCGAGGTGACTGCCATCGATCGGGACCTCCACCCCCGCCTGGAGTACTACTTGCTGGAGATTGTGGCCCGCGACGACACGGATGCGCTGGTCCCCAACCAGCAAGGAGCGTTCGCGGTGGATTTTAGGACAGGTAGGAGAGCGGGAAGGGCTGCGCGGGCGATGCGGACCCCTCTACTCTCTTCTGCTTCTGCTTCTTCTCTGCCTGGAGGTAGGTGTCCGAGGCACAGGGAGATGATGCTCCCCTCCTGCCTCCCCGCTCTCCTCCTCCAGCTGCCCTGTCTCACCCTGCCCTGTCCTCTCTCCCCCACCCAACTGACTTAACTAACCCTTTTCTTTCCTTTCCGCCTCTTGGCCCACCAGGTTTGTCTCTATCTGTGCTCATTTGTCTCTCAGCACTGTCCATCTCCTTCCTCCATCTCACCCATCACCATCACAGGCGGCCCCGCTGCAGGCCTGGGGCTGCTCAGCCTTGGCAGACCGGACACGGGCACCCTCGCTGCGGGGACCAAGGGGGGGATTCTGGGGTAGGTGGTGGGCTCTGCCCTTGGGGAAGGAGAGCCAGGAGCTCCCTGCATCTATTTTGGAAGCACGGAGCTGATCAGGGAAAGAAAAACACCCTTGTTGGAAAGGATACGGGACAAGAGTTTTAAAGACGCACGGATGCTGATCTAAGGTGGATGGGGTCGTGCGGGGAAGCAGCAGCAGTTGCTCCCAAACCCCTCTTGTCGGCACAACCCAAACCCTTACCCTGGCTGAGGCAGCGTGAGAACCTGTTAGCTGGGTAGAGCGGAGCAGGCAGGAAGGCAGGAGATGGAGAGCAAGGGGAGAGAATTTGTCTCCTCCTGTAGCTGTCAAGTGTTTTCCCCGTTTAGCCTTTGGGGAGAGGCAGGAGAGCAAGCACAGCCAAGGGTGCAGCAGTCGGCTGGTCCAGACTGGTCTGCTGAGGGTCCTCAGTGGGGGATGCAGGCACAGCCTGTGACCCCCCCCATCTTTTTGGGGTTCCCAGGAGCTGTGAAGATCAAAACTCCCCTCAACCGGGAACTGGTGGCCACCTACGAGGTCACCATCTCCGTCCACGACAATGCCAGTGAAGTCATCGACCGCTCGGTCAGCGTGCCCAATGGTAAGCGTGGGCTTTACCCAGGGAGCGTGGGACCAGGGCTGGCAGCTGCCGGGGGCTGGCACAGCCTTTCCCAAGCACCAGTGCATGTTCTGGGTAGCCAGCAGCTCTCCCACCTCCCTCTCCATCCTGATCAGCAACATTTCCAGCAGGAACAGTCCTGCACCATCTCCCATCACGTTTGGGTTCTCCTCTGAGCCCTCCTTTAGCAAATGTCCCAGAGATCCCAGGGCTGCACAGGGGATCGAGAGGACCACATGCCCATGACCATACCATGGGAGACACCCATCATGTCTTGCCACCCTGGTCCTGGTAAATCCAGGCCCGTGTGTGAGAAGGCACACACAGATCAGGAGCAGGTCTGATGTAGGAGACTGTCGCACAGTCAGCTCAGGGCATAGCGGCTTTGCTGAATATTGCCATTTTTCTTGATGAACCAGCTCCATTTAGCTGGTTTTCATGGAGTTTCATGCTTGTAACTTTACAACCCCTCCTTCTCCCCTCCTTCTTTCCCTTCTCTTTCTCACCTGTCCTCTTCCTCTGTGGTCTCCACCATGGCCACAGCCAAGCTGACAGTCAACGTCTTGGATGTCAATGACAACACACCCCGCTTCCGCCCCTTTGGGGTCACCTATTTCACCGAGAGGATCCTGGAGGGAGCCACGCAGGGCACCACACTCATCTCCATCTCAGCAGTGGACCCAGACAAAGGTGCCAATGGGCAGATCACCTATGAGCTGCTGAACCTCTCCCCAGAAGGCTATGCCTGCCTCGAAGACCAGTCAGCAGGTCGGTGGCCTGGGGAGGTGGGAGTCTGGGGCGGGTCGGTGGCCTGGGACAGGTTTCTCATTTCAGGGTCTGCCATCCTCTAGGGAAGGTCGTGGCCAACAGGACGGTGGACTACGAGGAGGTGCAGTGGCTGAACTTCACCATCCGAGCTTCCGACAACGGCTCTCCCCGCAGATCTGCCGAAATCCCCGTGTACCTTCAGATAGTGGATATCAATGACAACAATCCTGTTTTCAGCCAACCCTCCTACCAGGTGAGCTGGGCTCCCCCCGTTCAAGTCTGCGTGGGGCTGGGCAGTGCCTGCCTGGTGAGGACAGGCACAGAGCTGGGGGTTCTCCAGGGACACCTTCTCTTCCCTCTGTCTGTGCTTGAACCATGTGAAGAAGATGGTCAACCCACCAATGTACTCTGTGTGAACGTCTTGTTCTGGGTCCAGCTGTGCCCATCCCTGGGTGCCACCCTACGCCCTCGGTTACTGCCTGCTAAAACAGCAAGTGATGAAACAACCGGTCCTGCCTGCTCCCTTTGCTTGCAGAAAGCTGTCTTTGAGGACGTGCCATTGGGTACGGTCATCCTGAGGGTCAAGGCCACGGATGCAGATTCTGGGCGTTTTGCTCTCATCCAGTACAGCCTGGGGGATGGAGAGGGCAAGTTTGGGATAAATCCCAACACGGTAAGGAGCCAGCCGAGGCTGGAACAGAGCGGGGAAAGGGAGGGGAGGCTGAGATTGGCCCACCTTGTGCCTTGCTCCCACACCTCACCTTCTGCCCCTTCTCGAGTACCAGCTCTGCCAGACGAGGTCCACCTGAAGGTCTCTGTGTGCTGCAGGGTGACATCTACATCCTGTCAGCCCTGGACCGGGAGAAGAAGGATCACTACACACTGACGGCCGTGGCCAGGGACAACCCTGGGGATGTCTCCAGTAACCGTCGGGAGAACTCTGTGCAGGTAGGGCTCTCCTCCTCCCACCACCCCTCGCGTGGTGGTCACCAGCAAGAAGGTGTTAAACCTCAGGCCTTCCTCCCCAGCGAGCTTGCGGGTGGCTCGCGGAGGAATTGGGCAGAAGGAAGACCAGATGACGCCAGGGGCCGTGGGGTGGATGGCGCAGGGGACTTTGTGCCACGGGGACAGCACGTCAGCAGGAGGGGATGGAGCAGGAGGGGCAGGGAAGGGCGATGCTATTGTCTGCAAGTGCTCCAGCGTGAATGGGTGCCCCAGCCGCGGTGGCCCCCATTGTTGGAGGCAGGAATTCAGCTAGCAGAGCTAAACGAATAGCAGGAAGGGCACCGTGCTCCTGCCGTGGAACCGCAGGTCACGGCAGGGGTATGGCCCCCAGGGGCTGCCCGGCTGTCTCCAGCCTCACGTCACCCAGCCGGCTGTGCCTTGTCAAAGGTGCTGATCACAGTCCTGGACATCAACGACTTCAGGCCCCAGTTCAGCAAAAGCCAGTTCAGCACCAGCGTCTATGAAAACGAGCCGGCAGGGACATCGGTGATCACCATGACCGCCACTGACCTGGATGAAGGGGATAACGGCGTGGTGACCTACAGCATCGAGGGCCCTGGAGCGGGTAGGTGCTGGCAGTGGGGGGGTCCTCCCCAGGGAGGAGGGTTATGATGAGGAGCAATTGGAGAAGACATAGGGGCCAAGCCTACATCCTGCATCCTGCCGATGGCTTGGGACAAGGTGGTGCACATGCTCCCAGAAGCAATACCGAAAGCATGCAGCTACGTGCTTTCGATATTGCTCCACAGTTCCCAGTTCCTCATGGTATGGCATGTTATGGCTTTGCCTGCCTTCGTCCTGCAGCCCAGCCTTGGCTTATCCTCTTGTCTTCCCCACTCCAGCAGGACTTTATATATACACAAGTGTGTCTTGGAGCAAACTCGCTACATGCTTTAGAGGAAATCTAAGAAGGGCTGGGAGATTGTGGGTGGATAGTGATAGTGCCTGAAATCCAGTATGTCTCTGCACACCGAGGAGTGCTGGGAGCCAGGCAAAAGCCAGCATAAATGTAGAGGGGGATGGCAGAACATTCATTTTCCTGAGTCCCATGGGCTCTTCTGACCACTGCCCTGTCCCAGCCTGGGTAGGAGTGAAATGCAGCCAGGGGTGGCCTGGGAGAGCTGGGCCCTTGGCACTGCCCGGTGGCAGGGATGCAGCAGTGGGCAGGGATGCTCTGAAAACTCTGAGGCCATCCACATCCCTGGCCTCAGACAGCCGGCTCTGCTCCATCACTTCTTGACAGGAATTTCCCACCAGTGAGAGGTGTGCTTCAGCTGGTATACTGGTTTCTAGTCATAATTTATCTGGTGCAAAGTGTCCTGAGCCAGAGATGTTTTTTTTCTGCCTGCAGAGGCTTTCAAGATCAATAAAGACTCTGGGCTCGTCGTGTCCCGGCGGCGCTTGCAGTCCTACGAGAGGTTCAACCTGACTGTGGTGGCCACGGACAAGGGACGTCCCCCTCTCTGGGGGACCACCATGCTCCACGTCGAGGTCATTGACATCAATGACAACCGCCCCATCTTTGTCCGCCCGCCCAATGGCACCATCCTTCACATCAAGGAGGTAAATCCCTTGAGAGGGAGCAGGGGTCATGGCATGCTGATACCGTGCCTGGGAGCGCTCCTGCCTACTGGTGGCAAAATCCATTCTCCATCTCCACCAGGGATGAACCAAGACCTTGATTTAACATGTGGCAAGAAGGTTTGGGTCATGGGGCTGGAGACTCAACAACAGCCCCTCTCCATGTGGGCAGACAGGGGTGCTGGGGCAGCTTTGGGAACAGAAACCCCAGCAACACACAAAATAAGGAAACAGCCGGTCGCTGCAGGCCAAGCCTGTTTATAAACAAGGGCCAAAATGCTGACATTTAAGATGTTTCTCCTTTCTGCGAAGCCAGACTTGGCTCAGCCAGTCGCCGGCGCATGCATGGAGCAGCCACCGTGCTGACGGGAATCCTGGCTCCACATTGCCAGTCCCCAGTTGGGTTTTGGGCAGCGGGAGCCTGCTGACCCCAATACAAGGGGGTTTGGAGGGGCAGGGGGCTCATGTGCAATGCTGGGGCTGAGGGGCTGCACGTGTGCAAGCAGGAGATCCCCCTGCGGTCCAACGTCTATGAGGTCTATGCCACGGACAAAGACGAGGGCCTCAACGGAGCGGTGCTCTACAGCCTGCTGAAAACCGGGGCAGGGAGCAAAGACTGGGAGTATTTCAGCATCGACTCGGTCAGCGGGCTGATCCAGACGGCCATGCGGCTGGACCGGGAGAAGCAGGCGGTGTACAACGTGAGCCAAGCGGCAGTGCACCCGTGGGGTGGCCGGGATGGTCCTCGAGGCTGCGGGTCCGGTGCAGGGTCGGCGGGATGGAAGCGATGTGGTGGGCACGGGGTCAGCTGCCGCACTCGTGAAGATGTCACACCTTAGCAGGAGCTGGGTGGTTATCAAGTGCCATCGGGGAGTTGCATCCTGGTGGGCCAGCTCCCAATTCCCTGTTAAATCCCCCCAAAATCCTCCACCACCCAGCTGTCCTCTCTGTCCCTGCCTCAGCAATGTCTCCTGGCCCACAAGGCTTTGCCCAGCACAGCCTTTTTGTCTCTCTCCTCCAGCTGATCATCGTGGCCTGCGACCAGGGCCAGCCAGCTTACGAGACCATGCAACCCCTCCAGGTTGCACTTGATGACATCGATGACAACGAGCCCATTTTCCTCAGGCCACCCGTAAGGCACCAGGATGGAGGGGGTGGGACGCAGGGGATGCAGGGATGGGGATGCCGGCGAGCACACGTGATGAAGCACGCACCCCTGGGTGGGGAGCACGATGGGATTTGTCCACTTTTATTTAAAGCCAACTCAATGCTCCTAACCCTCCCTTCTCCCTGGGTCCCTGCCAGAGGGACAGTCCCCAGTACCAGGCGCTCTCCATCCCCGAGCACTCGCGGCCGGGCACTGTGGTGGGCAACGTCACTGGGGCGGTGGATGCAGATGAGGGCTCCAACGCCATCGTCTACTACTTCATAGCAGGTGGGTGCCGAGCGGGGAGGGGATGGGGTGGGCAGCTCTGCGTCCCCCCGCACGCTCCTCGCCAACAGTTTCCATGGCCCTATCATCTCCTCGCTGCCTTTCTGCCCTGGTCAGCGGGTGAGGTGGCGTTTCAGAAATGCCAAGCCTGAAGGGGACTAACTGGGCACCCCTTTCTGCACCCAGCTGGGAACCAAGAGAGCAACTTCCAGTTGAGCCGAGAGGGGAAGCTGCAGGTCTTGCGAGACCTGGACCGGGAGAAGGAGCCGTGCTACTCCATCATCGTCAAAGCGTCCAGCCAGAGGAACTGGTCCCCTCCTCAGGGCCAGCAGGCGGGCAGAGCCCATCCCTGGGACCTCAGAGGGGATCTGACCCTTCAGGAGGTGCGGGTCTTCCTGGATGACATCAACGACCAGTCCCCCCAGTTCACCAAGTCGGAGTACACGGCGGGTAAGGGGTGCCAGGGGCTGGGGGGGCACCAGGAGCCAGAGATGCTCTGGAGAAAATCCAGCCTGATGAAGGGGCGGTGAGAGCCAGCCTGGCCCCAGGTCCCTTTCCCGTCTCTCTCTCAAAGGGGTTGCCACCGACGCCAAGGTGGGATCGGAGCTGATCAGAGTGGTCGCAGTGGACGCTGATGTGGGCAATAACAGCCTGGTCCTGTACAACATCTTGGGCATCCGCTACATCAAGCAGCACTCCAATGACTCCGAGGAGGTGGCCAACATCTTCAGCATTGGTGTGTACCCTGCGTGCCGCAGGAGCACAGGGCCATGGCCAGAGATGTTCCTATGGCCAAAGACGTCCCCATGGCCGGGGTCACTAATCCTGGGCTTGTGACCGTCCTTCCCCCAGGAACCCTTGATGGAGTCCTGCGAACCTTTGACCTCTTTACGGCCTACAACCCTGGCTACTTTGTGGTGGACATCATGGCCTCTGACCTGGTGGGCCACAACGACACAGCCATTGTGGGGATTTACATCCTGCGGGATGACCAGCGGGTCAAAATCATCATTAATGAGATCCCTGACAAAGTCAGGCAGTTTGAGGAGGAGTTCATCAGCCTGCTCTCCAACATCACGGGCGCCATCGTCAACACGGATGACGTGCAGGTAACTACCCACCTCTGAAGTTGCTTCAAGGGGTAGGTAACCTTCCACATGGTGCTTGGGAGGTGTCCTTTGAGGGTTCCTTGTCTGTATAAACCATAGACACCCCTGAGCTCTGAAGGTGACGGATACATCCCAGGCTGGGGTGTATCAAAGGGGTCCAGACCAACCCCATGCCAGGCTTGAGGGTCTCTTGCCACATAAGCTTACCTCGGGGCATGCTCAGGAGATGCCCCGGGGAGAGACACCTCTCCTGCATTGCAGACCTTGCTGTCTCTCCCCAGTTCCATGTTGACAAGAAAGGCCGGGTGAACTTCGCACAGACAGAGCTGCTGATCCACGTGGTGAACAGAGAGACCAACCGCATCCTGGACGTGGAGCGGTACGTCACCTGGCCCACGACCCAGCCCATCGCCTGGCCCCTTGAGTCCCCAGGGAGCCTCATTAACATCAAGATGCCCAAGCAACCCTTCTCTTCCCAGGGTGATTCAGATGATAGACGAGAACAAGGAGCAGCTGAGGAACCTCTTCAGGAACTACAACGTGCTCGATGTGCAGCCCGCCATCACCGCCCGTGCCCCGGACGACCTCTCGGCTCTGCAGGTAACAGCCCAGCTGGGGCTGGGGCTGGCTGCTGCCTGTATGTGGGGCAATGTCCCTTCCCGTCTTCCATGGCCCTCCATGGCCTGGAGAGATGTTTCACCCAAATAATTTTGGGCAGGTGCCCCCCCCCCACCAGGTGCTGGCTCCATGTCAGACGTTGCCACTACCCCTTTGTCTCTCCTAGATGGCCATCATCGTGCTGGCCATCCTGCTCTTCCTGGCTGCCATGCTCTTCATCCTCATGAACTGGTACTACCGGACAGTGTGAGTAACGCTCGGGCTCTGCCCCGCTGGCCGCAATCCCTGCCCTGGGCCGGGGGACCCATGTGGCTGCTCCTGGCGCTGGCAGTGCCAGCAAGCAAAGGAGGGCATCAGCTTCCCAACACCTTCTGCGGCAGGGCTCAGCCCAGGTTCAAAAATTACACCTCTTCCCGCAAAATATACGGTTTTAATACTGATAGCACCTCTCCCCGCCAAACTCGCCGTCCTTATAGATAGAGGGGCTGTTTGCAGGGTTACTGCAAATCTGTGTTCCCCTCTCTTTTCGAGCATCGTCTTTATTTTCTCCCCTGATTTGCTGTGTTTCTTTTGCAGGCACAAAAGGAAATTGAAAGCCATAGTGGCTGGCTCCACCGGTGAGCAGTGTTTGGGGTTTTCCAGCTGCATGAGACAGCAGGGTGCATGAAGAGCACGGAGGGGTTACACAGGGGATGTCAGCAGGGTGTAAATCAGAAGCGACCCTGCCCAGCAAGGCGCGATGGTGGGAGGCTTTTCTCAGCATCCAGGGTCCGCATTATCAGCTGCATCCCAGCGTGTTTGTCATGCCACCGGTGCCTTTCTGGTCACCGAGTTTCCATCCCCGATAAAGAAGTGCCGCCCCATGGTTTGCTGCTCAGCCAGCCGACTTGCTGCCCTGTAACCCCCCACCCCTGCCTTTTGCAGGGAACAGAGGCTTCATGGACATCATGGACATGCCAAACACCAACAAGTACTCATTTGATGGGTGAGTTCTTCCCATCCTTTCCCTCCCCGGTTTGCCACCTTGCGGGATCGCATGCTGCTCCCGAGAGGGGGATGCCTGAATTTTGCAGCCCGGGATGCGCGGGAGGTGGAGACACGATGCCTCTCTGCTCTGCGGAGGGATGGGGCCAGGCATGCCGTGTAGGGCATGACTCCGGCCCTGGGACGCGTGCTTGCCTTGAGAGCTTTCAAAGCCAAAAGACCTTGTGCCTTCTCCTGTGACTCCATCTCTGCCAATACTGGCCAGGCTCAGGGTAAGCGGAGGTGACGGGCGGGTGACGACACACATCTGGATCCAGAGCAACCGAATTCATGCCTGCACAGGGCAGGAGGAGGCAGCGCAACCTCAGCATCCAGGCTGTGGATGGGGTTAGGGATGCTGCCGCTCTTTGCTTATGCTGAGGGCTGCTCCTCTCCCCTGGGCAGGGCCAACCCGGTGTGGCTGGACCCCTTCTGCAGGAACATGGAGCTGGCAGCGCAGGCGGAACACGAGGACGACCTGCCAGAGAACCTGAGCGAGATCACTGACCTCTGGAACAGCCCTGCCCGCACCCACGTGAGACACGGCGCCCACCGGGACACCTCCTACCCGCACCCAACACCCACGCCGCCTCCTCAGCCGCTCTCTCTTCCCCCAGGGGACCTTCGGGAGAGAGCCCTCGGCGGCCAAACCCGAGGATGACCGCTACCTGCGGGCAGCCATCCAGGAGTACGACAACATTGCCAAGCTGGGGCAGATCATGCGGGAGGGACCCATCAAGGTGAGTGATGAGTATGGGCATCCTCCACCGAGGGGTCTTCTCCTACCGCTCCTGCTTCCAGGTTCATGGCTGCGGCGCCAGAGCGTGATGTTCCTCCAACAAATGCTGGGATGAGGCCAGCCTCCCTCTGACCAAACCATCTCCCTTGCGTAACCCATCGTCTCTCCCCCTCCACCCAGGGCTCTCTCTTGAAGGTTGTCCTGGATGATTACATGCGCTTGAAAAAACTCTTTGCCCAGCGGATGGTGCATAAGGCCACCGCCAGTCAGGGGGACCGCTCCTCGGTCTCGGAGGTAGACGGGACGTGCATGGGCATGGGGAGATGCTTGCCGTGCCCTCTGGGATGCAGTGTGTCTTCCTGGCCCCGCAGGCTGCGGTCACTCCCCGTGGCCGCGGTCCCCATCGCCCAGTGGTCCCCCCACTCCCTGCTTGGCCAAAATGAGCCAGGCGCTGGTTTTCCACCGAGCCTGCCCGTTCCCTGCAGCATCCCAGCTCTTGTGACCCTCTGTGATTCCTTTGAGCATCAGCAGCACCCCCTTCCTCTGTCTCTCCCACCCTGGGGGAGGACCCCCCCCTCTTTGCAGGGTGGGCTCTGTCCATCACCTCCCCATCTCTGCCGAGGCTGGCCAAGAAGTTGCAGGTCCCTGCACACAGGCGGGGATGACATCTTTCCTCCTCTCTGCTCCTCTGAGCTTATCAGCCCAGCAGGTTTTTGAGGCAAAAAGGCTGGGACAGATGGTTTTGGTGGCAGGAGGGCTGATGTGGGGAAAAACCAGTTCCTCCCGCAGCCTTCCCCCTCTTCATGGGGAGCAAAACATGGGGCAAACAGAGTAGAGGAGAGCAGTGGAACAGGAGACGCCTTTCAGCCCTTCTGCCCCCCAACCCCCCAGCCCATTCAGCCTTCCCTCGATGCCTTTCCTTGTCTGCTTCTTGCCCCACCACCCTCATACAACCCCAAATCCCAGCCTGGGTCCAAAACCAGCCCCTTGGCAGCTGCGGGGGCTGCTGCAGGACATACCACCCGGGTGGCAGCCAATGCCCGAGCCAGGGCACCCACCCGACAAGCAAGTGATCTGGCTGGAGGTCGTCATTGCGCTGGTGGTCCTCCTCACCACGCTCTGAGGTTGCTTCGGAAGAGGAGGGTCCCGTCCCTCCTGCTGGGCTCTGGCGTTGCAGGAGGTTCGGAGGCAGGAAAGCCAGGATCTGGTCTGACCGCGGCGGTGATGCCCCCTGCTCTGTGGACCTTTTGCAGCTGATCCAGAAGGAGCTGGAGGAGGAGGAGGAGGAGGAGCGCAGCCCCGGCCAGGGCAGCCTCCGCTTCCGCCACAAGCAACCGGTGGAGCTGAAAGGTCCCGACGGCATCCACGTGGTGCACGGCAGCACAGGCACGCTGCTCGCCTCCGACCTCAACAGCCTGCCCGAGGATGACCAGAAAGTGCTGGGTCGCTCGCTGGAGACTCTGACCGCCGACTGTGGGGGCTACAGCGACCACAACGCCCGCACCGAGTCGGCCAAGTCCACCCCCCTGCACAAGATGCGGGAGGTGATCATGGAGAGCCCGCTGGAGATCACCGAGTTATGACGAGCGGTGGTGGCGGCGCTCCTCTAGGCAAGCTGGGGCCAGCGGGGATGAAGCACGGACCAGGGGGGCCGTGGCGGGGGCCGGGGGCACCCCGAGACCAGCGCTTGGCCCCCCCTTCCCCTGCAGAAGGAGTCCAGGCCAACCGGTGCGGTTCGCTCGGGCAGCCTTGGAGAGCTTGGCCCCGGGAAAGGGCTCTCAGGACTGGTATGCTTTTACTCACCTGTCATTTATCCATGAAAGCATTAAATTTTTTTTATTTTTCTTATAATTTTTTTTTTTTTTAAAAAAAAGAAGAAAAAAAAAAGAGAAAATATAAACAAATCCAATGAGTCCAAGCTGGACAGGGGTGGAGGTGCAGTGAAGGTGCGGATGATGTGCCGCTGCAGCATCCCCAGGCAGAGGCTGGGGACGAGCAGCCGTCACACCTCAACCACGGGCACGGGGAGGGCCGGGGCAGCGCAGGGAGAGGCCAAGTCCATTTGGCATTACCGTCACCTTTCCAGCAAGGAAAGACCCCCCTCAAAAAAAAAAAAAAAAAAAAAAAAAACAAACAAACAAAAACCGAAGACATTTCTCCATTTTGCTGGCTTTACCAAAACATGTTGCGATGTCGAAAAAGAGAGAGACTGACAATAACTGGGGCTTCTGGATGTGGAGTGCTCGTGCGTGTCTTTTCTTGCCCTTTTCTTTCCCCTTCTCTCTTGCTTTCGGGTTTGTTCGTTGGGGGGTTTGTTTCCAATCGTAACCTTTGTGGAGAGTTTCGGGCACGGTCTGTTACGGGACTCAGAAATACACTGTCTATGGCTTTGGGTAATCTGTCTGTCGTCCTTCCTCCCCTGCCACACCGCACCAGATTCATCATACCCAAACCACCTTTTGAAGAGAAAACCCCCCTTTTTCCATTAATTCACCCCTCAACCCATCATCTTCGCAAGATACCACCCCGGGTGTTGCTGCAGCCCGGATTTTGGGGGAAGCATCAAACCTCCCCCAGGTTTGCCCCCCCTTGCTGCAGCGCCAGCCCCCAGGAGAAGGAGAAAGGAGACAAGCAGCCGGGCTCACGGGAGGAGTTTATTTGCAGTGAGATGCTCCCGTGCACACTCAGGACCGTGGGCATCCCCCCTCCTGCAGCAGGGGGGGACGAGCCAGCACCCCGCTGCCCCTCACAGCCACTGCTGGGCTGGCACAGGACACACACCCCCCCGGTGGGCATGTGTGCATGAAAGGAAATCTTTCCCCCAAAACTCACTCATTTTTTGCTTCAGGGGATACTTAAAATGTATCTATCTCCAGCAATCAGCTGGACACAAAACCAGTGTACTGCGAATGTCATGCAAAGCCGGGCATTGCAGGTAAATTTAATCCACTTTGTTTCTTTAACTGGTGACCAGGGGGAAAAAAAAAAAATAATAAAAAGCCACCCCAATTTGAAGAGGGACCAGAAAAGGACTGTGCTTGCCAAAAGCCAAGAGCCCTGCGGTGTGAGACTGCCAGCAGCCAGGACTGGGGGGGGTCCGGCGTTTGGGCAGCAGAAACCATCCCAGCCCATGGGGATGGATCAATGTTGCAGGATCTGGGCTTTACGAGCGGTTCGGGGGGGGGGGGGATGGGGATGGGGATGGGGATGGGGATGGGGATGGGGATGGGGATAGGGATGGGGAGAGATGGTGGGATTTTGCAGGCAGCCTCAGAGACAGTGAGGCTGAATCCTCAGTCCTGAAAATACTAACGAGTCCCTTAACCTGATTTGGAAATCCAAGCCCCAGGGGTGGAAAAAGAAGTGGCAGAGGTGGCTGGGGCACCCCACAGCCCCCGCCGGGGTGGTGAGGCCGGTGGGCTCCTGCCATCGCCGTCCACGGGCACAGGCGCATCCCAAGGGAGGGGGATCCTGAACCAAAACGGCAGAGCAAGCCCGCCCAGCCGGGGAGGTGGCTCCTAGTTCCATAGGTGACGCCGGCAGTGCTCGACAGCCTGCGGGAGAGATGGAGAGGGATGGCGGGGGGAGACAGGGACCCCCAGCACCCTGCCGACCCAGGGAAGGGGACACGGCCAACACTTACGTGGCACTCGACCGCCGTGGCCATGTTCTTGCACCAGTAGTGCGGGCCCCAGACACAGGGGTCCGAGCCCAGGAGATCGTCCTCAGGTGAGTCACAGGCTCTTATTTTCTGCATTGTGAAGGAAAAGGATGGGGAGGGGGGAGGAAAAAACCCCCATGAGCACTGCTTGGACTAAAGATGCCCACGTGCGTCCGGGCTGCAGCACCCATGGTACGGGGACACTTACAGTGCAGACGAAATTGGGGTCCATCATCTGCACGAGAAGCCGCACGGCCGCTGGTTCGTACTGTACCACGAGCGCTTCGCACTGGGAAGGAGAAAGGGGGTGAAGCCGGTGTCGGGGGGGGGGGGGTCCCCGCTGGGATGGGCACTAACCCCCCCCCCAGCTCACCGTGCCGGTGAACGGCGCAGGCAGAAGCTCGCAGCCCTTCTCCAGCACGTCGCCCAGCTCCGCCAGCGTCTCGTTCTTCAGCAGCTCGTTATCGAAGTAGGTGATGACAATCTGGCAGACGTTGCAGAAAGCACCCGCGCCCACCGCCAGCGGCTCCAGCGCAGCAGTCCCTGCGGGACATCATCGAGGGGGGGGGGGGGCATTAGCACCCTTCTCCTCGGGGACCCGGTGTCTGGGTGCCACCCAGGTCCCCCCCAGCTCACCTCGGTGGGCGTCCGCGGCGCGGGGGCAGCAGCGCAGCATGGTACAGACGGCCACCGGGTCGGTGGCCTCCAGCAGCATGATGACCACGGCTTTGCCGTAGGAGTCGACAAAGTCCTTGCACTGCCCGATGACGCCGTGGGGCAGCATGTAGCACACCTTCTCAATGTCGTTCACCAGTTGCTCCTGCCGGGAGAAGGCAGGCAGAGGGAAACCAACCCCCCCCTTCCTCGCTGCTCCCTTTGGCACCCCCTCTTTCCCAGCCCCGTCATGCCCGGACCGCAGCGGCGAGGCTCACCTCCGTCACGTTGTTCTCCAGGAGGCTCTCGGCCGCCTTCACGGCAAACTGGCACAACTCACACAGCGGTGTGGTCCCCTCCCCGTCCTGTCAGGACAAGGCAGTGGGATGCACGCCGAGCCCCCCCAGAGCCACCTCCATCCCACCCAGCCATCAATCCCCCACGAAAGACATTCCCCACCTTGGAAAAATGGAGATGCTTGAGGGAAAAAAAAAAAAGCAAAATTAAGCTCCCCATTCCTGGAGTTAGTTTGGATTTTAAGGTGCATGGAGGAGTCTGGGGGGGGGGGCCTGCTTACCCCCAGCACGCTCAGGACCTGCGTCACCTTCTCCGTGAGCAGCGTGTGGAGCGGCAGCGCCGAGGCAGAGGAGCAGAGTCCCAGCTGGCCACACAGCTCCATCGGGTCCTGGGGGGGGAGAGAGAGACATCCCAAATCAGGTGGGCATCACCCCCCCGGGAGGGTGAGCCTGTGCCCCCCGCTTCCCCATGAAGGGTGATTTCAGCCCATCGGGGCATGGATCTCATTTACCTCAGCCTGCTGCCAGTGGAGGGGCCAGAAAATGGCAAGAAAAAAATGAAAATACGGAAAGAATTATAGCAGTTGCAAGCCAGAGAGAGGGGAAAATATTTTAAAGTTTGTAGGAATATAAAGCAATGGGTTTAAACAAAAAAAATGAAAGCAGGGCCCGGCATTTGCTGATGAGGTCCCCTTGGCTGTGCTGCTTGTCCCCCCCCCCACTCACCAGCACCCACCCACCCCTGGCAGCCCCTCACCCACTTACCATGTACTGGAGCAGCCGGGCAGCCGTGTCCGCATATTCGGCCAGGTAGCCCTTGCACTGCACGGGGAAGACACGGCATCAGTGCCCGAGGGCAGACACCCCACCACCCTGCCTGCATCCCCCCCCAGCCCCCTGGGTGCTGCTCGAAAGCAGATGGCTGCAAAAGATGCGCCCATGCCACGGTGACGAGGAGGAGGAGGGAGCCGACGGGGTGCTGGTACCCTTTACCTCCCGTGCCAGGTGGGGTGCCAGGTCCTCGCACGCCCGCTCGGCGTGGGCCATCAGCGTCTGGGCGAAGGTGGTGTCAGTCCCCAGCTCCAGCTGCACGGCTGCCACCAGCTGCAGGCAGTGCCCGCACACCTCTTCCGTCTCCTGAGGGACAACACGGGCAGGGACACATCGGTATCCCCCCAAAATATAACCGAGCACCCCCAATGCCCGCGTTTGCAGAGCTGGGATTTAAATGCCAGTCGCAAGCTGGGACAGCTTTTTGCTCCCTTCCCTGCATCTTGCAATATCCCAGCCCCAAACTGGTGGCACCCCTAATAGATGCCATTTCAGCTGTGCGGTAATTTTAATTTTTTTTTAAATTATTGTTAAATAGGTGATGCTTAGATGATTCTCGCCCTTGAGCAGCATCAACGGCATTCTCGCCTGTGCCACGGTACCTGGTCCTCGCCACGAGGCACGTCCTGGGGATGGAGCAGGAGGGGCACATTGGCGATGAAGGGGGCGACCAGGTCAACGAAGTCCTGAGCGGGGCCTGCGGGGGCCGGCGGCGGCTCCTGAAACTTCAGGGCCCCCGTGGGGCTTTCCCGGGGCTGGCACAGCTTGATGGTCCCGCACACCACCTTTGGGTCCGACTGGGGGAGCAGAAGGGTGGGGGCTTAGGGGGCCGCATCTGCCCCATCGCCCTGCTCCCCCCCATCCCTGGGTCATTTCCACCCCCATCTCCATCTCACAAAGGATTTGTCCCAGGCTCCAAGAGCATCCCTTGCCCTGCAAGCCCCCAAGACATCCAAAACCGTGGGAAAACACAAATCCAAGGGGGGGGGTCCCCCCAGCCAGTTACCAGCACTTGCTTGCCCAGTTGGATGAGGATGAGGATGCCGGTGTCTACCATCTTCTTGCACTTGACAGACCAGTCCTGGAAGGGCAGGTACTGGCATTTCTTATCCAAGAAGAGCCGCAGCTTTTCCTAGGTGATAAGGGAAGAATTGAGGGCTGGGCTGACCCCACAGTGGAGAGGGGGACACGCCAGCCCTGCCCCAGCCCTAACCCACCTCAGTGCGGTTGTCCTGCAGGATCTTGCCCACCACGGAGACCACCACCTGGCACAGGTGACACGGGATCCCCTTCTGCTGAGAAAGGGGACACGTTGGGATGCTGCCACAGCACCTGGACAGCCCCCCTACACACACTTGCTCCCCAAATCCTAACCCTTCATCCCCAAAACAGCCCCTTAGTGGGCACTTGGGAATATCCCGCTCTTTGTCGCTCACCCTGCAGACACATTGCTGCCCAAGAACATCAGCGGATGCTCCCCTGGGTGCCCAGCATTGGGGCGGGCAGGCTGGGATTCTCCCCCAGCCCCATGTTTAGGGGCAGGATGGGCACATCTCTCCCTCCTCCTGCATCCCCCCCCTCCCGGCGTGGTTACCCCCAGGCCCTGGTCCCAGACGGTGATCCGGCAGAGCTGCAGTGCCCCACATTTGGCCGCCGTCACCGCATCCCGGCACCAGTCCTCCGGTCGCTCGCTGCATTCGTGGAGGGGGCTGGCCCCGGCTGCAGGTGGGGTAGGAGACCGTCAGCCCCCGGGGCACCCCGAGACCATCTCCAGCCCTACACCGACCTCCCCACCGGTGCCCCAACCCCAGCCCTGCCCCACAAGCCGAGGGCAATGGTCCTCACCCTCCCGCTGTGATTCACCCTCAGCTTTCGCAACGGTGGTTGGGTTCTATAAATTATTTTTTTTAAAGCCAGCGAAGGCCGGCTTTGCCGGGCCACCACGTGCTGCCGGCTTTTCCAACGGGTTATCACAGCAGCTTTGGACCAGCATCAAAAGCAAAGCGAATTTGGGGATCATCCTCAGCCTCGCGGCACCCTTCAACACACTGGGGAGGCAACCGGTTATAAAAACAGCAATAAATCTTGCAAAACGAGCAAAGCGGGGGTGCCGGCGCTCGGCCCCATGCAGCAGCTGGTTAGCCACACCGCGGCTCCCGGCAATGATTGAGCAACCCCTGTTTTGGGTGGTTTTCTTTTCATTTCCTCCCAACGACAGCGTTTTCTCCTGGCTGCAAATCCCCGGCGTGGCAGCGGCAGCATCCGCCACCCAGGCAGCGCGGTGGCATGGCGCAACGCCGGCGGTTTAATTGCCACCTTGGCGTCTCAGGATTCATTTGCGATGGGGCAAGTGTTTATTCCCACCGGGGCCTGTGCCCACTCAGGATGAGGCTGGGGAGAGGAGGCGAGGAGCCGGTAGAACCCAAGCCCTTTGGCTGCCCTGCTTTGGCCAGGAGCTGCTCCAGAAAGTTTGGGGGGCACGTGGGGAGCAGCACATGAACAGACGGACGGACATACCCTGCTCCGTACCCCCTTCCAGCCGGCGTTTCTAAGCAAAGCACAACCCCACCAGAGCGTTTGCAGCCAGCTTTTACCACCCGGCCCTGGCCGTACGATTTTGCACAGCAGGAATAAAGCCAAAGGCAGAAACTGCTCCTTCCACCCACCCTGCCCTTACCAGGTTTCTCCCCAAAAGCTGCTTTTCCTGCACGCTGGATTCTAGCAATGCCTTCGGCTTATCCACAGGACGTGTTGGGGCAGCAGCTTGAGATGCCGGGGCCCACCCCAGCAAGTCCCCAAGAGTGGGGGCCGTGGGGAAGGGGCTCCCGAGCCCCCCACCAGCCCCACCTGCTCCCAAAAGTGCTGGCGCAGCTCGGCGGGTGCCGGGTGGTGTTTCAGCCCCGATTACCCCATCGGGCTGACAGCAACACCAGGGCAGGAGCGAGCCCCAGGGCAGGGTGAGTCCCCCCCGGTTTCCCATGCACGACTTCCCACACACCTCTCCAGCAGCGCGATGCCGCGGTCGCCGCATCAGCTGAGAGATATATATTTAGGTTTCTTTTTTTTTTTTTTAACCCTGGCACTGGCATCAGAGCGAACAGGAATGGCAAGTCAGCAGAAGCATTAAGGGGCAGCACCAAAAAAAAAAAAAGGAGGAGAGGGGAGACAACAATCCCACAGGTTGTTTCTGAGCAGGTCCCACCTGACCCACAGAAACAGGCATCTCTAGCAGCCCATAAGGATGCTGCCAGCAATGGCATGGGGGGGGATGAGCCTGGTCTAAAAGACACCGGTGGTTTGGACTTGCACCTTTCTGGCTCACGGTGGCTCCCAGCTCAGCGCTTACTCAAGCTGAAACTCGGGCAACAAGTGCTGGGCCAGAAAAATAATAAATACTAATCATAACACCCCCACTGCTGAAAGCAGGGGAGCTTCCCCAGCTGCCAAGCATCGCCATGGGGCAAGCAATTGGGGCAACCAGTGCCCCATGAGCTCTCCTCCACATTTCAAAGCCATGCCAGAGCTGCCTCATGCTGACAGACACCCGGAATGTCGGACGATGCCGTTTTCGGCAAAGCCCCGGCACGGGGCAAGGCAGGGATGCTCCCACGCTGCTATGGTGGCCCCAGGCCAGCCCTATCCCTGGCTGCCAGGCCCCCAGGGTGGGGTGGTCTTTGCTCCAGGGGGGAGGAATCCAGCATCGAGCTCCAGATCCGACAGGGCCGTGCCAGCATTACATGGAACCCCGGAGAGCACCGGCCGAGCCGGCAGAGCCTGGCAAGCAAGTTGTGACGTAAAACCCGGGGGTGGCGGCGTGGGCCCCGGCGACCCAGTTCTTGCCCTGGCGCACACCTCTGTCAAGGCAAAAGCCATCAACACACCCTTCCCAGCATCAAAATCCCTCTCCAAGGCTTGCAGCGGCCCCCGGTCCCGCAGCCCCGCCGTGCCACGCAGCCGAGCCACCGCTACAAGAGCCGCCCCATGGCTTCCAGGGCAGGCATCGCCCGAAGGACGGACGTGCTGCACGTAGGTGAACTTTCCTGCTCTGCCTGTTGCCGGCTGGAGAACCTTGGCATATCCCCCGCCACTGCCAGGCCACACGTGTGCAGTCACGACTCCTTCACCGCAAAGCTGGTGCCTGGGCAGGTCACGTCGGAGGAGCCCAATGGGTCAAGCCTGGGGTAATTGGGGAGCAAAAGGGGATCTTCCCTCTAAAAGGTGGGGTCTTCCCTCTAAAAAAGGGGGGGGGGGGGGGGGGTGTTGCCTACAACAGCAGACCTCTGTGGCTTCCTCAGGGAAATTTCCCTGCAATAAGTCATTTCCCCTCAAGCAAGGGCCAGGGATCTGAAACAGGCTTTTCCCAACTTGTTTCCTGGGGATGGGCAGGGGATGAGCTGGGTATCACTTTCGCACTCTTATCAGGGGGATACCTAAGGAACAGCAGCGTTAAGATCACCTGCAGGAGGATTTGCTCACCGATACCCAAAGCCCCAGTGGTGAGAGGGCTCTAAAGGTGCGTAGGGCTGCAGCATTGCACCCCATCGCCCTACCTGGAGCTCGGCAAGCCACAGCAGAGGAGGCTTCCTGCCTCCCACACCTTGTACAAGGTCCCTAAGGAAAGGGGCAGCTTCAGGTGGCACCGTGGTCACTCCATCATGCAAGGACAACAACATGGTTTGCCCCAGACCACATCTACACGGCCAGGTCCCAACACCAAGGGCAGACGACAATGCAGCCCTCTCCCCCATCACTGCTGAGACACCCCATCAACCGGCCTCCCTCCTTCCATACCCTGGCAAAACAAGCTCCATATGAATCCCCGGTGTCTGGAGAAGGGAGGGAGCAAACCACTTTTTACCCCAAGATCATCTTTAAGGGCAGAACTTGCAATGCTCGCATCCAGAGGTTTACCAAGAGGTAAAGCAGCCGGTGGCGCTGCCTGCCCCAGCTCTCCTCTGGCCCACCTCGAACACCACAGAGGGACAAGGAAGCACTCTCCGGAGCTTAAATGCTATAGCTGGGAATAGTTTGGGGGTTCAGAGGGGATTTCTAGGCTCTCCTCAAGTCCTAGCCCCAGGCCTGGCCTTACCTTGGTAGGAGCCCAGGCACACAGAAAAGATCAGCACCCAGCCACTCCATTTGCTCTCCATGCCGTTCCTAAGATAGTCCTCAGTGGCTGGTTCCTCTCCCGTGCTGCTCCCAGACTGAGGAATCTTGGATGGGTTGGGAGTAGTGAGAACCCACACCTACGCAGGGCAATTACCACACCCCTCTCCTTAAGCCTTGATTATAAAATCATCACCAACCTGCAAGTGGAGGGAGGGACCAGAGCCAGGCAGGTATTCCCGGGAAGTCAAAACCAGCCCAGAACCTGCTGCTCGACACTAACCTCGCCCCTCCTGGCTGCAAAGGGTGGGCACAGCAGGGGGAAAACTTGTCCTAGTGCCATGGGATATAGCCATTTTCTGTGCCCTTTGCTGAAGAGAGCATCATCCCTTACAAAAAAAAAAAAAAGGTCAGCAGTATAGATATTAAAGACCGGCAAATTTAGGACAAGTGAATTAAAGTGTATTTAGAGGCAGTCAAGGAGTTCACATAAAGCATTTAAATGACATTTCATTCAAAATAAAACAAGGAATTAAAACAAAAGGAAAGCCACATTAAATGCAAGTCAGCACTGAAGCCTGATACCAAGCAGCTTCAGCAAGAACTCCCTCCAGCCTGCGCAAGGCAGAGAAATTGCAACACACGGCTGTTGCCTCACATCAGACATTGCGTTCATCCAGGGAAGAGAGCGACGATGGCAATCCCTGGCAAGCCTCTTGAACCTGCAACTGCACTCAATATAACAAAGGCTTGATGGGACACGCATGTTGCGAGGTGATGGCAACTCAATGGGAACCTGAATCCTGCCATTCAGCCCCAGATTCCCAGTGACATTTTGGGACATGCCTTCTCCTGGCTCTGCAGCAAAGGGGAAGCTAACAAGATCCTTCGGCAACTAGCACACAAGGAAATGAAACGCACAAACTTATCAGTTTACAGAAGTTTTTATTGTTCATTAAGGAAGCTTTTGTGCAAAAATCAAGACAGTGTTCTTTAGAAAGCAACTGCACATGTCCCCCCAGCATAACTCAAGCAGGTCAGGTGCCACAGTCCACAGGAAGGGAGAAAACTAAAGAGGCTCCCAGCACTAGCACAGGATTTCCCCTGGTTCACCTCACCTGACAGGTTGCTAGCACAAATCCTTCACTACTAAAAACCCAAGAAAATTAAAACCTTGCCAACCCATAAGAGCAAGTGTCAATCCATCCCCACCTCCCCCCCAAAAAAATTCACGTTAAGAGAATGCCATCCAGTTTAAAAGATCAAATACTGTACTACATGCCATGGTGTAACACAACCCGTACCTCCAGGGCAGCAACACTGAAGGGAGCCCATTTCCTATCTGGCATATCTACCCCAACTGGGATACACCACTGGAACCTCTGCACAAGCCTGCCAAGACAGAAAGCTGCAGGTATTTTACAACTTTATGGGAAATGATTTTTCTTTTTTAAAGCCATGAGTGCTTCAGTGTTCTGTACAAATGCAAACAGGAAAGACAAACCGGTATCGCTGTCTGTCACCACTGCCCAGACATTTAGTATGTACACGTAGTAACAAAAAAGCGGTAGTCGAGTGGTTTTCCATTAAACTGCATGAAAATTACTTTGCTTGCTGCTAAAGCATTGTTACCGAGCACCTACCTCACCCAAGACACCACAGGAACAGTAGCAGTTGCCGGCACCTTTCTGAACAGGACTGGAATTTTCAAAGCCCCACCTCTGCCCAGCTCCTCCTTCCCAAAGGCCTCCTCAGAGCTACTTTGGTGCCTCTATTTTGGGGGTTAACTTGATCAGAACTACGCACTACATGCTGGTCAGGGATACAGAGTCCATCTCAAGCAACACGAGCGTGATTCTCATTCTCAAGGCCCCTACACCTCAAGGGCCTGACTTGTTTCCAGGGTAGCAGCCTACCTTGAAAGGCTTTTGTTCAAAAGTTCAGGCCATTTCACTGGGATGCTGCAGAGGTGTGAAAGGCAGGTTGTCAGGTATGCCAGCAGAGCTGCCAAATACCTACTCCAGTGCTCTTACCATCTGCCATCTCCACCTGCTACTCAGATGCATTTCCCAACAAAAATGGGAACTCTGGAAAAAAATTTATACTTCAAACTACTCAGAAGGTGAGTGTCAGTGAGAATGGGTGGCAGCAACAGAAACTGCCCACAAGCCTCATAGCGCCTCTGAAGTTTTAGATGACTGATATACACTACAAGAGGAAAAACAGATCAAGGAACAAATGGCATTTTACAATAAAACCCATTTTTCCATGCGTTCTGCCCTCTACGCTGACCTCCCTTTGACATATGCACAGCCCCTGCTGACTCCTTTCCCCTCCGTCTTCTACCAACCCAGCTCGCTCCACCTCCTTGGCACCCGGCTGGCTGCATGTAGGACGCTGCAAGACTAAGCAGAATTGAGCAACTAGGGTAAGAAAAAAGGGAGCCGGATATTCCTTAAGTACATCAGCATGCTTCAAAAGACTGAAATCCCACTGTACAGGGCTTGACAGTAGAACACCCATGCTTAGACTGAGTAGTCCAAGGAACTAAAAAGGGTATGGAGGGAGGGTTTCCTTAGCTATGATAACACCACTAGCCGTAGGTGTGGTCACTCAAATGCAAAAGCGTGGTCACTCAAATGCAAATGCACCTTTTTAGGTACCAGTTACTTTGAAAGTTAGCTGGGCACATGAAGTCCCCTCCTGTAGAGCTTTGAAAATTCTAGCCAAAGGGATTCCCAGATTCAACATTATCCCTTAGAGTTCCCCTACGGTTACACAGAAAATTAATATTCCAGCCAGATGTTAAAAACGCAAAGCATGTTATCTTCCCAATGCTGACTACAGAAAGACATTTGAAAGTTTAGTCGCTATCTTGTTCTTTGTTTTTAAATTAAAAGATAATAGTCTTGTCTCATTTCACTTTCTCTGCCATTCTTCCCAGCACCTAAAAAAAACACTTCAGCATACCAATTAAAAATCTACAACACACTGACTATTTTTAGGAGGATAATGAGTTAAACTGTACAATCAGAAATATCTTCGTTAAGTCAACAATGAAGATCTGATCCTTCAACAGCAGCACTGCTACAGAAGAGTTACAATAAAGGAACTTGAAGGTCAAATTGTTAATGAGGCAGAGAGGAGGGACATTTGAGATACAGCTCTCCGCCAACCTCGGCCCACATTTTTAAGAGCCATGGCAAACTTTCAGAACCGGAAATTCTTCTTCTAGTTCCACACATGACGCTTGCAGTGATCAACAGCCTAAAGGAAAAGAAATAGTATATGTTAGTGGAAAAAAGCCTGGTTGCAAACAAGTGTGCATCTACACATACAAGTCAACACCTTATTCTGAGCCAAGAGCTTGAGAACAAACCTGTTTTTCTTAAATTAAGTGATTTCAGAGAGGACTAGAATAAATAACATCCTCATCCCCACCCAGAAGCTTCAGGAAAGAACGCTGATGACCCTTAGCCGTTAAGGCCGGGCAAAGAAAGCGTCAGCCCACAGCAATACTGGAAGCCAATTTTCAGAGCCTGATGAGAGGCTGTGACATGGTCTGTTGGCTGGGGGAACACAGACTAAATATAAAGCTCACATTGTACCTTACTACAGATTCTGAAATGCTAATAGACAGGTGGGGGATAGGAATGAAAGGGAGAGGAAACAGTCTGCTTTAAGAAAGCTAAGGGCTATGGAAGACCCTCCAGTAAAACTCAACCACCTCTAGCTGGTACCCTTTTGCTTCCTGAAACTGGAATTCCACTTTAAAGTGTGGTATAGAAGCCAGAAAAGTAGTTTATAAGGAGCTATCAAAGACCAATAGGAAACCTGAGGCAGAATCCTGCCTTACGTACATTGCACTGTGCAGCAGTCTCCATGTTCTTACACCAGTAGCCTGGACCCCAGACACAAGCATTGTCCCCCAGGAGAGGCTGTTTAGCTGATCCACAGACTCCAAGTTTCTGTGAAAAGAACAGCACTGGAGTCAGCATCTTTCTATTTGCACTAAGAGATCTCAACTCCACCCTTACGTGTGGGCTTCTACCTGACCGGGTGTGAAAGCAACACTGAGGTAGCTTCGGGAGCTCCCACAGTACCATGCTCAACTGACAACTGCCATCACACTTGCAGCTGAATCAGTAAACACGAAGCAGTAATCTGACACAAGGAAGAATTAAGTTACCATAACTGCTTCTTCATATTAATTTTTGAGAAACAGAGCTTCTAGGAAGGGACCTTTCTCAAGAAATGTCATTTAACTTCTTCTCATCACATTCAGGGCACACTACACCTTGTTACTGAACCTCAGCAGTGGATAACCACTGGCAGCTCTTTTCTTCTATCCTTCCTTGCACAAGGCTGGCAGTCAGACAGCTGTCCATTCAGTAAGTCTGAGGCCTTGCACAATCACATTTGCTCCAAGCATTCAGTGGGCTGATTTTCATTCCAGCAGAGTTTCTGCATGCTAGGCACTGAAAGGCATACAGAAGAGTAGGCAGTACTGTATCAGAGCCTGTACTCAACAGAACTAAATGCAATACTCACAGTGCAAACAAAAGTGGGATCCATCACCTCTGCCAAGAGTTGCACAACCACGGGTTCATACTGTTCCACAAACTGAACACACTGTAACAAAACACAGGTTGAGAGATTCTCCTGTTAAAGCCTTAGAAAGAAGAGGAAGATACGGTCTTCAGCAGGCAGGCCTGTACACTACTCCAAACACCCCCAATACTACACTCTGAACTGATAAACCAGAGGCTTGAGCTCTACAGATCGAAAAGGACTCAGCATCGCACCAATCACACAACTACATCATTTTTTGCTAGCTCATACCTGCCTGCAGCTGTCTGCAGACAGGTTATGATGAGAAAGGGGTCAAAAGGAAAAGAAGCAAGCAGGACAGACTTTGGGAAAAGAACCAAGCAGGGCAGGCTTTGATTTGCAAAGTCTAGTCTCTAATTGTGGAGATCACTGCTGTCTCAAGAGGAAAGCACACTGAAGGAGCTGGAGACAAACATCCTGAACAGGACGGCAGCAATGCATTAATGACTCTTAAGCACTTTTAGCCCAAGTAGTTACTATTTGCTTCAGACCAGGCAGCAGCACAAACGCTTCCCGTCGATAACAGTCAGCCCTCTAGTGGAGAGGCCATCTCCAAAGCACAGAATGATATTGGCGTTCTCAGCAGAGACTAACGGCACCGATTAATAAGCAAACCACAGCTATTAAGCAGCTTCACAGCAGTTAGTAGGAATAGCTGTTTCATAGCTGCTTTAAGCCTGTCTATTGTATACCTAGTAAACTTACAAGCAGTTGCCGCTTGCTGACACTCAGCAGCCACCTAATAAGATTTCCAGGTAAATCTTGATAGCAGTGGCCTAACAGGTGTTGCTTTTTGCTGCCTCACTGGAATTATGCCAGCCTACTTCCAATTACTTTGCTAATCCCCTGAACAGGATCAATGTTGAGAAAAAAAGCCCTTCAGCTATTCCCACCCACTGTTCACAGAGTACTTCCAGGCAAACCTTTACTGACTGCAAATTAGTACAACAAGCCAGCCAGTCAATTCAGGCCCTTAGAAGTCTCCATCTGTTCAGAGGACTGCCAACCCCCAAGGATGGGGAGTGCAAAAACCTAATTCCCCTGCATCCCAAACTCCTTCTAGCATCTAGCAGAGGAAGACTGACTACTCTTACAAAAGCCACCAAGAGGTGCTGCTCTCTAGTTTTTGCAAATACTCTGCAAGATGTTTTGTCCTCCTGTTCACCTCTATTTGCCTTGTTCTGACTGGAAAGCAGGACACCACACAGCAAGGCCCATGCGGTCATTTGACTGTCTCAGATCAAACCTGCTCCCTCTCTTTTGCTCTACTGCACCTGAGAAGCTGCTATGCTTCAGTGCTAACCAGCAAAGGGAAAAACCTAGGAAGGATCAAGTTGCTGAACACAAGCCAGTTCCAGCTGCACCTGTGGACAGTTTGTCTCCAGCCAGAGGCCAAGGCAGTTGGCCAAACACAGAGACCTCTTATGAGTACCTGAACATTTATAGCAGAAGTAGAGACACTTGAGAGACGGACCTAAAATTAGCATGTAGACAGAATATCAGGTGAAACTCTCAGAAAATGAGGTAAGCATAACTGTTACTGTAGGATCTACTTAAACCCAACAAATCAACAAGGACAGTTCCCAACAGTCAACAAGACCATTGCTTTTCAGCCTGCCTCCTACACAAGTGCTTTACCTGATCCCTGACAGACTCTGGCAGGAAGTGACACACTTTTTCCAGTAAAGCTTCAATTTCAGCTGTCGTGGCATTCTTCTCTAGTTCTTTGTCTGCATAAGCTACCACCATCTTGCAGATATCACAGAAGCCACCTGCAGGTTTCACTAAAACTGAGAAAGGAAAAAAAACAAACAAAAAATGCACAAACATCACTGCTTAGGTAGTTCCCACAAATAAAAGAAAGGAGGCAGCATCAGCAAAGTACTAAAGCATGCGTCCTCAAAAGACAGATAATCATAGGAGAACTAGCTCATTTTGCAACACCACCGACTCCTCATTACCAACCTGGCTGCTGTGAAGGCTTGCTGGCTGCACAGCATTTCAGCATCACACACACAGCTTCAGGATTCGTTGCCTCCAAGAGCATGTCAATCAAAGCCTGGCCATAGACATCTATGAAGTCCTTACACTGGTCTTTGACACTCGCTGGGAACAGGTAGCAGATCACCTCCATTTCATGCACAATCTCCTCCTGAAGCACAATGAAGGATGTGTGGCAAGTGAGGAACAGAAATCCGACTCAGTTCACAAGCACGTGTTTTCTTACTCCCTCCCACCCACGATGGAAATCTTGCTTTCATGAAAAGGGCAATAAAATTAACTTTCCCTCCCCCTCCAATACAGCCCCATTTTAGCCAAAGCCTAGGATGAGGTACCACTTCCACCACTTACACACCTCTGTCTTGTTGCTCTCCAAGAGGCCAGTCACTTCTTTCACCATGGTCTCACATATTTCACACAAGGAAAAAGTTTTCTCTTGAACTGAGGCCTTCTGAGTACACAGAAGAAACATACAAAACTATAAAGCAGCACTTGACCACATTTGACAGGAACAATTTGTAAAAGATCAGTCTAACAGCATTCACATTCAGGTGTAGCACACCAATTCATTTACCTAGCTGGCCAGTTTGAGCTGAATTCTAAAGGTCACTCAGAACCCAAAACCAACCTCAAGGGTCTCAGTAAAAAGCCTTTCTGAATGAACAGTCATCTTGTATGACTAATTAAGACTGTAACGCCCAGGTTGTATAAGGAGGGGAGTTGAATTTAATAGACACGGAGAAATAAGCAGCCCCACAGTGACTGGAGTCAAGGGAAATATTAATTGTTTTTTCAAATACGTTGAGGAGAGCACCCTCCTGTTTGCAAAAAAAAAAAAAAAAAACTAGAAATTGAGGGACTTGAGGGAAATTGTTTGGAGCCTGAGGAAGTTACTGTCCTCAAAAGAGACTTTCCTTTCCAAAAAAACCTCAGCCCATGTCTCACCCAAAGGCCATGGGAGGCTAAGGTGCTTCTCCAAACTCAGAGCTTCAGCATTCTGACTCTGATCACTCATCTGCACATGCAGAGTGCTGTCCCTTTTTTAAAAGGGATCAAAGTATAACTCCAAATGTAGAGCAAAACTCAAACTCAGTAATTTGCCCTCTAACATTTGAGGTATCATTTAGAATGGCTGCTATAGTCTACTGAAGGAACAAGAGTTCCCATTTCAATCCTGAAGCATTACCCTTACAGCTTCAGTTTAGCATAGGCTCTGCTATTCTAACAAACCAGTAAGCTCTCCTACTGCATAGATGAGCGTCAGAAACAAGAAGAGGCCAGGAATTTATATGCAGGGAGACTTGGATTATTCTATGCATAAAAGTTACTGTTCTGTTTCACCTAGCTCATTACACTAACAGAAAAAGGAAGGCAAAGCTGTTCGAGTACAAAAAGTCTATCTTACCTCCACAGTTTCCATTTTCACTTCATGAATCACTTGAGCTGGCACCAGAGTCTGAAGGGGAACAGATTTCACTGAAGGACAGAACCCAACCATGGCACAAATATCCTTTGGTTGCTGGAAAGAGATGTATAAGCAATTTTTTTTAAAGTCTAGAAGACTCTGCCCTTTCCATGGAGCCTGTAAGCGGGCACAGAGAATGAAGTTCTAAGAGGCTCCAACACAACTAGAAGTTTCATGACTACTTCTACTTCAAGTATTGCCAAAGCATTTGGTATGGTTATAGGCAGGACAACTACCAGATGAAATTTAGCAATTCCTTTAAAAGAGGAAGAGGTTAGGCCACATCCATTTAAAAACCCCATTTACCATGAGCTAATAATACACTACGCAAGCCCTTCAAAGGAGTTGACTTAAGAGCTACCAACACCAAAACAGGCCACCAGCATCACATTAGACCTGCATCTGCGAAGCTGCTCCCCTGAAAGCTTTAAGTAATCACAGAAGAGGCTAATTATTCTGACTTGAGTTCACCCAAAAGCTGAAAGAAATGCCTAGAAGAAAGGACTCCTTCTCCCATCCACAAACTACCTTCTTTAAAGCATCCAGTAACATCACATTTTGCAAACAGATTCCCACATTACTGAACGCAGCCTATAAGAAGCAAAAAGTTACCATGTTATAATTTAAGCCTAACCTTTTTTACAAGTATCTGCAGTAACTCTATTTCAAGTGTTCTTTTCACATTAAGAGGGAAAACAGCAAACAGAAACAAAGCCTTTAAAAAAGCTTTCTAAGTCTTTCTCAAAGGTTTTAGAAACATACACTACTAAACGCAAAAGTAAATGCCAGACATTAGGCAAACTGCTCTAAGGAGGCCACATTATACCCGCACAAAGTGAGAAAGGCTGTACAGAGTAATACACAAAACTTGAGTTTTCCCACCTAAAATCTACTTAAGCTAAAAAAAAAAGCTACCTTTGGTCCTACAGGTAATTAGATGATCGTACCCCATCTTGTCACCAGGGCATCAAGCTTCTTACAGCAGAGGCGTGCGTATGCAACAGTTAATATGTCATGCCACAACCTCATGCATAGGCAAAAACAGTATCTCAAAGACACAATGCTGCTTCAGACTACTCCAGGCAGTACCTTTAAGTCAAGCCCTTTAGTTCATGCATTGTAAGAAGCATTTCCAGATATTAACGTTACAGCAACACCCACATACACACAACATGTTCTCTCACAGAGAGATGACAGACACAAGGTCTCCCAGGACTGGTTAAATTAAAAGCCCAAATAGCTCTAGGAAGCAGGAGCCTAAAGGCCTCCTGCGTCTCCTTTTCAGTTCATATACTCCAAATATCTATACAGTTGTCCTAGATTTAAAGGTTAACCAAGAAAAGACCCAGGGACAGCTTCACTCAAGCACTTTTGAGCCCAGACTTTAAACCAGAAGCTGACAGGAGCCACCGGCATGCTTTTTCTACATCTAATCCTTCTTGTAAGAAAGCGAGCATATTTCTGCTCCACTGGCCAAAGCATTATCAAGCTGAAATCTTAGTAGCAAAAACTGGTATCTGGAGCTGGAAGTAGGACTGATCCATTGGATGAAGTCTAGTCTTTCTCTGGTTTAATCACATAAATATCCCTTGTATCTGTCAACACTGAGTACAGTCACACCATGTACACAGCTAATAGAGCAAGAAGTGAACTACAAGCCCTTTAAGAGCAAGGAGTGAACTACAAGCAGGCTATCACCACAGGCAAGTTGCTCACCTACCTGATCCTTCTGTTGACAGGGGAGATTGGAGAGAGGAAGAGAGGAGAAATTAAAGATAACAGTTAAGAGAAAAAAACGTCAAGCACTTGGAACTGCATATACTCTTTCCATGAAGATGATGGAACATGACATGGTCCCCACCCCAAAGATCCTTAGCATTGCTACAGCAACTCACATTTAATTGCACAGTGCTAACCAGCATTATTCATTTGAAGTTATTAAAGCATCCTGGGCAAGACTACCTCCAAAGAGTCTGAACAACACTCAACCGGATGCAAGGTGTGGTCATATTCCAATTTCAGGTATTAGCAACACACTGTATTGCAATGCTTAAAATGAGAAACTAACTGTTGTTGGAACAAAGATTTGCTTCGCCCCGCAAAATGCTTAAGAAGCAGTATGAGCTTCTAAGTAGCCTTTAGCAACCAGAAACAAAAAAAGGCCACTGTTTTGCCAAATTCAGGGTCAAGTCAGACCCATACTCTATTCATGAATTCACCTATCATTTGTTATGTTACTTGTGGCATCCAGGCACTGCATTCTCTAAGGAAAGGCTTACCCTTTTATTTTTTTAAAGGCTTTGAGATCTCTGGATAAAGAGGTGCTATGGAGGTGGTCAGAGGAAAAATGTATTGTATGTTGCTGCAGAAGACCAGAGCCAGTACAGTACCACTCACTTTCCATGGCTTCTATCAAGAGCTCAGAGAGCAGGAGTCTTGAGATAGCAATTCCAGAAGAAGGATGTTTAGTCTTGCTTCAAATAGATACCTTATCTCTAACACTTGAACCAATTTCGCAATACTGTGACAAAGACAGACTCTAATATGCTTAACACGGTATTTGGTGGGGCAAGGGAAGTGGTGTAAGTACAGGACTGAGATAAAAGAGTATAAAGGAACATATGTAATGCACCTTCTGTGTTTCAAAGGATTAGTGTGCCTTTTGCACCACTGAAGTCGTTGTGAAAGAAAAGGAAAGTGCTAAAGAAAGCATTCTGAGACTGAAGTTACTACCCAATTAAATGCCAAGTTCAAAGCATTAACACCAAGACTTACAGAGCAAGGGCTCTCCCCAGACTTTTACTGCAGTAAATGTTTCCTGTTTCCAAATAAGTTAGCTACACAAAGCAGAAAAGCGAACTGAGAGCAAATATTATATTCTATTGATCTTACCATGTGCATCATCATTTGGATAGCCAAGTCAGAATATTCAGAGATATAGTTCTTGCACTGCAGGAAGTAGGAAAAGAAAGTCTTGTAAATATCAAACCACTTAAGCTATAGAGTTCATCTAGAATTTTCTAATACATCTCAAGGTATTAATTTACCTACTCTACTTAACTATTCTGTTGTCTTTCAGAGCTTGTCCCAAATATTTCAGGTTACACAATCACTGCATGCATAGCTGCTTATCTGATGAGGCCTTTTCTCTTCCTCTCAGGGCAAAAGCACTGCCCCTTCATTGATATGACCACATTACCCTGCCAGATCATCTTTATGAAAAAGGCCTTTAAGGGCTAGCAGCCATCTTGAGTCTTTTTCTTCCTCCCCAGTCCGTACACACCACCCCACCCAACTTGACCAGAAAGTTTACAGTTTCAGTGTTGTTACTGTTACACTGTGTAACATATCCTACATGTGACACACTATTTTATTAAATAGAGATCACATTCACAGGATTAAGGCACCAAACAAACTATTTTATGTTTGCATACAGGAACAGATTTTTAAACAAAAGAGATAGCTTACCATATCAGACATTCCAGGTCCCAAACGGTCACACTCCTCCTTGGCATGAGCAACCAAAGACTTTACAAAAGATGAGTTTGTCCTCACAGCTTCCTGAACATCAGTAACAAGCTGAATGCAGTCTTGGCATACATCCCCACTTCCCTGGACAAGAGAGTGAAAGGAAACTTAAGTTGACATATCTTCACATAACACGTTTTAGAAGCTTCCGTTTTAAGAGCTATTTTAAACTATATACAAACCTTAATAAATACTCTATAGAGAATACTCAAAAGCCTGAGCTTCTTGAAAGTTGAATAGCTATTCCTGAACAGACAAGCTACTGCCAGTATGTGCACCAGCCACTAGATGGAGATTAGGTACCTACTTGGCTCTGAAACCCGAGATAACTGTTAAGATACCCAATCTCCAAAATCTGTTGGTTTTGTTACAGACCACAGTGGGAAGGTCTCTAAAATTGGCATAGATCTTACCTGCTCCACCACTCCACAGCAGCTTATTCTGCACCCACTCAACTGTTTAACTCCCATATCTACGCTTGCTATCAAGACGCAG
This sequence comes from Buteo buteo, assembly GCF_964188355.1. Lineage (NCBI taxonomy): Eukaryota > Metazoa > Chordata > Aves > Accipitriformes > Accipitridae > Buteo > Buteo buteo. Next base: position 29,719,931 of record NC_134174.1, on the reverse strand, counting down.
CCTCTACTCACAAGTTCATTGTCTCATCCACTCCCCTTTGCCAACTACTTGTTCTTTTCTGATCCAGTCTGTCACCTTTGGATTCAGAGAGGAATGCCTCCCCTGAAGGACACAGCTAGCAGATTACTCAGAATGTGGGAGAATTCTTCCTTTGAACACTGGTGCCAAACTTGCTCTCAGAAGAAATTGTTTCCAGTAAGACCTGCTTGACTACTACAGTCCTGAATGGGAACAACCCAGCACAAAACTAGTCTTTATAGACTGCGGTTGTTAATCCAAGACTATACATACGGCTCACCGGGGCTGCAGCTATCATCTTAGCTTTAAACTCACAGGTTATGGGAAGAGGTAGCTGTCTGTATGGAGCAGCACAAAATTCAATAGGAGACAGTCACCCAGCTGAAGCACATCAGCTTAATCTGAGCCCAGTACCACAATCCCTTACCAAGTATCATCAGTAAGTTCTTACACAAAGGAGCACTGAAGCTCTGGAGCAAAAAACATGCACTTCTCTTGCACACTGGAATAGCATTGCACCCTTACCTTAGACTTCTGCTTGGGTTTATCCTGAGGGTAAAGGAGAAGAGGCACGTTAGCCATGAACGGGGATGCCAGTTCAGAGAAGTCCAGCTCTGGTATCTTATTGGACTGGAGCTGTTTTTGAAGTTTCATTGCTGCAAGGTGCTTCTGAAGAGACTGGCACAGTGCGAGGGCACTACATACAACTTCAGGTTTGTCCTAGGGGAGATAAGATACATACATGAAGCTCTAGACTGATGGCACTTTTGTATGAAGTTCAGAGTAGAGAGTCATTCAGCTGAAACATGGTAGGAAGGGAAAATATTTCACAGCAAGGAAGCAGTCTTCAGATTTACACCATTAATTGCAACATCAGTGATCCATACACGATTAAAGAACCATATGCACAATCTTACATAGAAGAGAAACTCAGGCATCAAGAGGAGCACAATTTTTTATTACAACATTTGCAAATTATCTACTTACTAGCTCTTCTTTGATCATATCCATGATAACTGGTAAGTAGGAATCCACAATTTCTTTGCACTCAGAGACCAGGCCTTGGTCAGGAAGAAACTCACATGTCTTTTCCAAGTAAGAGCGGATCTCATCCTATAAAAGATGAGGTGAGCTATAGACTATCAAAATATCTCTCTCTCTCTCTCAAATGCCTTTTCCATTCCCAAAATGCACAACAAAAAGCCTAAAAAAGGCCCCTTGGACTCAGGTAGCTCCAGGCAGTTGAGAAGCAAAACTAGAATGAGGTTTTACATTATAGGTCTATTTTCCCAGTCCTGGACCTTTGATGAGACCCTGTCAAAGTGAAAACATGAAATACTGCCTGCACAACACAGTCTTGCCAGCATAGAACATTTACATTTAGGAAGAGGAACTGAAATTATGGACTAGTGGGACAGTGATTTGTTTACACAAAGTACTCCTAAGGTTCACAAAAGAAAAAGGGAAGAAGTGCCCACAACCAAAACGAAGTCTACTTGGTGTAATCACCCACTTCTAGAGACTGCAGTATCCCACCTTGTAAGATCGATGGCCCACTGGCACAAGAATAATTTTATTAAGCGTCTACAGTCAATCAGGGATGTGTTAGAGCATGAGAGGCTCCAGAATTTGCTGATCTCTAAACCAGAAGAGGCTGTTTAAAAGCCTTCTCCCATGTACTCTGGCCCCTTTCAACATTTGCTGCTTAGGCTGGGAAAACATCACACAGACTACTCTTTCACCCCCTCACTTCGGGATCTTGTTAAGACAATGAAATCAAATACTGCCTTGGGGAAAGGAGAAAGGGAGCTTTGCTTACCTCAGTGCCATTATCCTTCAAAACCTTGCCAGCCACTGTCACAAGTTCCTTACACAAGTCACAGGGGATACTGTTCTGGAAAGATATGTAGAGAGTTACTTGGAGACAAAATTAAGTACCTGTAAATGCAGTGTGTGAATAACGAGCATCACATTTGGAATTGAAGTTAAGGAAGGAATACTGGCTGAAGCCAGGGTGGAAAGAGGTGTTTTTAAATAAGGAGTGAGGCTATTCCAAGCATGTCCAGCTCCAGTTTCTTCAGTAAATCAACACGGTATGAAGAATCAGGCATGTTACCACTTGCTCATTTTACCTAGTCCCACCTCCTTTGAAGTATAAAGTACATTGCCCCAAGAAGCCTTCTCCAGAACCTCTTCTAGTATGTATGAACTCTTTGAAGTGTAAGGTAGAAATCTAAGAACTTTTCAGGCAGCTTCACTCATTTCAATTGCGGTCTGCCATTCTGACATTCCTCCCTTCCCCTGCTTTTCCACAAATTGAAACTGAAACATACCTCAGCACAGATATAGCCAAGGTGGACAGAATGCGTCTGTAAGTAAAATGCCTTGATCCCCTAGAGAACTGTGAAACAATACCACAAACTACAGCTACATCTAGTAAAGCAGCACTCACATTTAGTGCAAATGCAACTTGAAAAGCCACACTGAATGTAACATTTGTACCATTATTTACTGTCATGGCTTTCAAAATTTAGCATATGTTGCATCTTTTGTGGAACATTAACTTATGAGAAAGACCTAAAGAAGCACAAAGCTTTATTTGCAATGAGCCTATCAGGTTGGCACTGCTCAAGTTAAGAGTAAGAAAACTGTGAATTAGGAGTTGGTTTAATAAAGAGGAACGAGTCTGAAATCCACTAGTTCCACTCCACACGTTGCTTAGTGATTGTGCAACAGGTCACAGGAGAAGTCAGCAGACAAGTTGTGCAAGGCAGAGAAGTGGAAAGCAACCTTTATCTAGCAACCAAATTAAGGCATAGTAACCAAGGCATAGTCAGATGTAGCACTTAACACCGATCAAAGACTTGGAAAAAAATCTTCATCAGCATATGGAAACCAGCTACCTCAACTACAGGTGGGAAGAAGTCTCAGTGGTTGATACTTACTACAGTAGGCTTGTTCCAGACATTCTGCTGGCAGTGTTTCACCGCTCCGCACTGTGATGCTGTCCGAACACTCTGACACCATACCTCCGGACCCTTCACACAGTCCTTCTGCCACAGAACAGGGCTTGCCACAGCTGCCAAAAAAAGAATCATTCTTTCACAGTTGCACACTTGAATGACTTCCACTCCAAAGCAAGCAGGTTAATGCTGTACAGTATAACCACAACCTCTCCAGTATGCCACTTAAGTTTACTAACATTTTTAAGCACATTTCAATCCAGCAATTTCTGACCTGAAACATAAGAATGAGTCCCAAATACAGATTACACAGCCAAAGAACTCAGAAAAACCATAACAGTTGAACTTCCCTACTGAAGTGGATTTTGTAAAACAAAATTAAAACAAAACCCCACTTTGCTTAGCACACAAGAACTACCAGCTGACTTGAAACAGAGAAACTTCTCATTACAGAAATCTACGCTTCAGACAGCTGATTCCCAAAGCTACAACCCCACTGTTGTCCCATCCTACTGTCCTTGCAGTCACTTCAACTCTGAATGAGCAGTCACATCTAGCTTGTAATTGTTGCCTGCGTTCCTTCTCCCAGCTAAACCACCCTTTTCTCATATAGCAACTGTGAGAGCTGGGAAACTAATTGGATTAGAATCCACAAGTCCTCCATGTAATGTGTGCATTAAGAGCCAGGGGCAGACCAAAACACTAATTGTAAAACAGAAAGTTTCAAGAAAATCAAAGCAAAAGAGGAACAGAAAACAATGAGACATGTTCTATCATACAGTTTTTAAACCCATTAAATCTGTTTAGACTTTGTTTCCTCTTGGTCAGTTCTTGAACTGTGTGCAGAAAAATTCGTGGGGGTGAAAAAAAGTACAAGTCCTTGTCTGAACATCACCTTCCACCCCATATGGAATTGCCCTGCAACCTGTAAAGTTTTGAAGTAAAACACGGAATACCATTTCTGGACAGTCTTCCTAAAAAAAACATAAAAGATCTGCACTATTAGTAAGTAATAGGACAAATTAATCAACTGCACCTTTTAGCTGACTCTTCAAGGGGGTTGTTTTGTTTTGTTTTTTAATTGTGCTGTCTGGACCGCACATCCAACTTCTCCCAGTTTTCTAAAACCATACTATCTGTCAGCAGGCTCAGTTTCTTTAGCAACCTCCTACATTGCACTAACCTATGAAGAAACAACTCCTAAAATCCCACAGCAGACAAGCTCCAAGGAAATCTGCTGCTTACAAGGCACTGCTGCCAAAGTTTTAGGAAAAAAAAAATAAATTGCCCATTCAAACCTATTAGCTGTATAGGTGTTGTTTAGGAGTCATTATCTCCACATCAATGCTGTTTACACATCACAAGATGCTGTAAAATTACATTGTCAACCAAGAAGCAGGAATTAAGCTGTTTGATTCCTACGAAGCTTCTAGTAAGGTTATGACAGATGACAATCACTCTTCCATTTCTCACATCTCAGTTCTAAGCAATTAGAGGATCAACTTAATGGCTAAATTACCAGTGCATCTGCTAGGTACATAGCCACTACACATCAGAGACAGATAAACACTGCTTTACAGCAAGCGTTCTGCAGCCTTCTCAGCTGTTGATTTATAAAGCCTGTTTACACTGGATTTCAGAGGAATGACCCATTTATTTTAAGAAAAATGTGCTTTGCATGCTTGATTTTTCTACACAAGAGCTTGAAGTTTGCCACCCTCTCTCCCAGCAAAAAGCCTCGATTGCGTATTATTCTTCAGCAAGACAGCACACTAGGACTGCTGGAATAAGGACCCTAGGAGTAAGATTTCAAACCTTCTAATAATGTACAGTTAGCAAAATATTTACAGATGGCCTATTTTAAATTACAGCATTATTGATCTGGAAGCACCAAGCATAGTTAAGTATCAGTCAGACTGGTCAGCCAAATAGCTGTCAGCTCTGGCAGGATGACAATAAACAAGTATACACTTGGCTGAGCGAAAGAGTTATTCTTCCTTTTCAGATACTGGTATTAACACTAGTAGTAAGGCTCTGCAAGGCAGAGTGAAGCTCTGGCTAAAGTCAAGCAAGACCTTGACTTTAAAGAGTAGAATTAAAGGGCTTCCGACTATTTACAAGTATAGCTTTTAACCTATGCCTTTAGATCTGTAAATCAAAAAAATTACCGCCCCTCCCCTGTTTGAAACATACTGTAAAACTAAACTATAAAACTACAACAACAGTTATTCCAAGCAGTTTCTCAAACTCTTGACCTGAGAGGCCATTTAAAACCCACACTGAGGAATACATGCTGTAACTTGCACTGGTTTGATCTAGCTCTTAATGAACTTTCAGGTTTTGTGCGGCTTTTTACTTTAAGATCCTGTCACTGCATGACTTTTCAGAGCCATACCCAGTTTCGGCAGAATGTCTAACAGCCAGTCGTGTTCCTTCTGCCTCATAGCCTCTGACCAGGTCATTAAAAGCACATGACAAAATAAATACTATGCTTCAGATTTACAGTTATTTATCAGCTTTTTTGGCTGTACATCTTTAACATTCCCTGCTGCATGGCTTCTGTATCAAACAGGTGCTCACACACAGTCAGTCACTAATGCTCTGACTTGCCAGGACACAGCAAGTGGTATTGGCAGGGCAGCAGGGTTTTGTCAGGTTACAACACTGGGGTGGAAGAAAACCAAAAAGCAAGGCAGTAGTCTGAGACCTTTTGAGGTGAGCAGAGTGCAGGTTGCAGATAATTCTACTCAGACGGCTACATGACTTTTCTGTCAAATAAGCCAACAGATTCAGGAAATCCAACTGAGCTATGCCATGAGGATGAACACTTACCTACAGAAAACAGAAAAATGGAGGAACAGCAGTGTCCTCTCAGTTACAAAGGACACTGGGAAGTTCCTTCCTTCTGAGGAGACAACTCTACATTTGATATTTTCAGTACAGACCTTTCTGGTCAAACAGTGACTAGGCAAATTTGTTTGTTAGGGCCACACACCACTGGCACATTTTAGAAAGCAGCTACAGAACAAAGACAACGCGCGCTAAGCATGGCCTCTTTTCTTCCACCTTCCACAGTAACTTTAAATATAGTTAAGCTTGTATTAGTTTATTCTGTATTATGTTGAAATTTTTTATTACATAACTCAATGTCTAATATGAAAGGATGCACCTTCATTGCAACAGTATCCACCCTCCCTTTCTGAATGTCCTAGGAAAAACAAACAAAACTAAAAACCTCTGCATTAATTCAGATCTTGCAGATTGAGAAAATAGCCTGAAATGCTTTACTGTTCCCACTACTTTTTCCCTTTAGCTTGTTCTCCTATTGAATTATGAAACAGCATTTTTTCTCATATATTAACTTATGTTACAACAAAAGCAAATATGTCAGTGAAGTGTGTTAAGACATTGTGCTGTTTCACAACAGAACGAACAGTTTTGAATCTAACAGTTATCTTGCCTGTTCCCTCAAAATAGCCTCTGCTACAAGAAGAGTGACACCTTAATGTGTTATTTCACATCCCCAGCACAGCTGCAACCCAAGAGAAAACAAAGCACTGTTGGTTACCTCACACAACTCTTAATGCTTGTTGGATAAACCCAATGGGATTACCTTCTTAGTTATCTCTGGCATCCCTTTATTTTATATATTGTTCTTTATCTAAGGTCATCCATTTTTAAACAGATTTCTCCTTTCTCTGTAGATTAGCTCTCAACAGTCACATGTCATGCCCACCCTAAACCTGCCCCCCTTTCCCCAAAGTTCTTACAAGCCACTGTTTTTAGAGCACCAAACAAGTCTATCTGTGAAGGCCAGGGTGCTTCTTTACTTGTCCTCTTCTCTGGTTCCTCCCTGCTTGAACTGCTTTAGAGATGCGATTTCTTCAATTTTAGAAGGAACAGTCTTTGCTCCATCAAGTTTTTCATAAATTAAGCAGTGAAAGAAAATGGAGAAGGAAGGAGAAGGGGGCATAGAAATGCAATCCACATATAAAGGGTATGTGTTTCAGATGTGAAAGTCTTCAGCTTTTGGGCTTCTAGCCAAGCTGACAGCCCACAGGCACCTTAGGATCCTTGCATACACTTGCAGCTTCTCAAAACAAAATTAAAAAAAAAAGATAAGAGAGATTCATACCCACTTTGACCTCTCTGACGCTTGTCTTTGACAGATAAGAGAAGTCATCTCCCAGAACATGCATTGCCTCAGAAACACAGCCTGAAGCCCAACAACATAACCAAAATACTGCAAAAAGCTGAAGGGTAACAGCAGAAAAAGGAAGGAGAAACTTTTCTTTGAGGCTCTGCTCAGCAACCTAACATTGCCAGAACACCAGTAACACAGTCCTGACAAGTGACAGCTACTTGCACATTGCATGGGGCTCTGCCAGGAATTCACACAAAAAACAGTTTAAATGCTGTAAAGATAAAGGGAAACCTGGAACTCACTCTCACAGTGGTACTATCCTACTTACTTCAGCAAGTATGCATTACTCCCAGGCACTTCTTCAAAGCAGGAATTGCTATCACCTCCTTCCTCAACACTAGACATGGGGAATGGAAACGCTAACATATGGTCAGAAGTTACGGAAGTAGAGGTGACAGCCCCCTCAGACAATACCACCTTTTCTACCTACAAAGCTTACAGAGCCATGCACGTGAAAGCACAGTTCAGTTCTTCAGGAACCTAAAAGAAAGCTTATAATGGCTGGATTACCATTCTGCAAAGAGCTACTGGAAAATTGTTAGGTAATTACCTTTCCTGAGAATAACCTTCCCTCCCCTCAAGCATTTGTTTTATTCTTCTTCCAGGGAGAGGCAGCCTGAATTTCTTCCCAAGATTCTCAGAAAAACATCCTAAGCAACCTCCTCCAAAGCTGTACTGAATCTACTAATGAGACTGTAGTGATCGTGCTTAAAAGTTAACACCTTACATAAGCTTCTATGAACAGGGATTCTATATGGGCCAGACCAGATTCCCTAAAGACCCAGAGGATAAACCAGAAAACTATCACCCAGAACACAACGAAACTGAAATTGAAGACTCAACCTTGGTGTGAGCAGCATTTTCACAGACCAATTAACCTGCAGTTGGCAAGAAAAGGAAAGCGCTGAGCTGCTGTTCACTTTAACGGGTTGAAGTCCAAGGTGGAAGATAACTTGGGGTGCTGTCAACTCTTATGCCTTTATGATAGTCTAATTTGTTCTGAGTATATTAACATATTCATCAGGAAGGATGCTCTTTCCCAGGCTGTCCCACTTGGCAATGTTAAAAAAAAGACCATTCATTATCTCCCAGAAATGCCCACAGACCAAGTGACTGCATCAGTCTCTGCCGTTCTGTGCTCAGCTAGTTACTGACTTTTCCCCATTTCTTTTGAAAACTGCAAAAGCAAAGTGTGTTTAAGTTAAAGAAGTCAAGAGGGATCAACTTCTCTTCATCAAATCTTACAAAGTGTCAACAAGTCAAGGAGTGACCTCAACCTGAATTTATCTGAAGGGCTTAATACCCCACAGCCTCTCTGGTCAGTTAGTTAAAGTAAAATTTCAGAAGTTGTAACCACACCACACACACGCTAGTAACTCATGCCAGAAGTCTACTATGCCTCTGGATTAATGAGGCAGTAAAGTGACCACAGTATTTGAGAGAGTACATGCAATTTGCAGAAGAAATGGATAAAATCTGCCTAGCTATCAGTATTGCAGACATCAGTTAAAAATCAGTCTTCCTGTCCAAAAAGTTTGAAGCATTTGTAATTAGTGCAATTCACAAGAAATTAGTTTTGAGTTAACACCAGGATTGGGCTCTTCCTCAAAATGGGGAATGCATTCTCATTCTGGTGAGCTACCTCTGCTGCAAAACATTGTTCTTATCTCAGATGCTCCCTTGCTTCCCTCACCAGACGACAAGCATGGCAAGAGAATCACAATGAAGTTAAAGATAGCAGAGAACAGGATGAGCTAAGACAGTAAAATCAGCTCTACTGTCCCAGCACATTGTCCCAGTTACTATAAAGTTTGCAAGAGAATAATTTCCACATTGACCAGAAGTTGCAAGCAGGTTGCCAAGCAAGCCCCAACTTCCACGAGATTTTTCTGTGACAAACTAGAAGAGATATTTGGATGTTCAATGGCATCTGGTAGTCATTAGGAGTAAGCAGTCCCATACAGTATGTTCAGATATTCCCAAGAAGTTATGAGAAGCATCTTTCCCTGCAGCAGATCCCTGTAGAAATACACCTAAATGTTTTGAACATACTTATTGTCCATCTCTATTCTTTCTGGTTTTGGTTTGTTGGGTTTAGGTTGTTTTGGTGTTTGGGGTTTTTTTTTGGGGGGGGGGGAGCAGGGAGAGGCAGGGGGACAGAGACACAACAGATTTCATGCGAGTCTCTGCAGAAATTCTGTATTTAACATCCCCCTTTCACCAGGCAAATATATTCACACCACAAAGAACGGAAAAGTCTGCTAGTTACACAGATAGACATATCTGTAAGAGAAAACAAAGTTCCTGGCCACAGGTCACACTGCAGTCCCAGCAAAGCACAGGTGAACTCCAGAGGCATCCAAGAACTTCAGAAAACAGGAGGGCAGTTCAAGACACTGCCAGGAAGAAACAGAATAGTGTCAGGAGCAATGCTCTTTTTCACACTGCTGCCAGAGAAGTGCTCTAATGCAGAATGAATGCCAGACGTGGAAGACAACTCAAAAGGAAGCTCCTTAAGGAAAGGGAAGACATCAGACCCCTGCAGCTGAGCAAAGAAAGTATGCCGGGGGGATGAAAAATGACATTTTAAAGAGCAGCTTCAGGGAAGACAGCAGTTAGCGATGGCAGAGCCTGGAAAAGTCAAACTGTAGCGCACAAGGTGAAAGAATAACCTACCCAGGAGTACAGTGATGAAGCAGCTGATAGCAGGAAAGAAGAAAGTGTTAACCCCTAATCTCTGCATAGTAACAGCTTGCATCCCATATGTGAACATAGTCAAAGGATTTTAAACTGTTTTGTTTGGTAAAAACAAGCCTTGAAATCTCATTGCAAGATTCATTTACTCAGCATCTCCAAAAAAAAAAATCTCTCTATATGCAGACGTTTTCAGTAGAGAATGCAGTTTGAAAACTAGTCAGGGTAAACAGTGTAAACGTGAGACTCCTCACTCCAAGAGGAAGAAAAATACTGATATCTGAAATTAAACAGTGCTCCATGACCAAATACACAGACAAGCATTGCCGCAAAATACATGCACACACTTCAAAGACCACAGAAGTACCCCTTTTAACTTGCAGTAGGAAGTCTGATATCTTAATAGCAGCAAATTAATTGCATACAAAAGCTGCTACATAAAGAAAAAAAAAAATGGAAAATGGACTGCGAGTAAACCCTTAAAGAAAAAACAAATGCAAACCCTTTTTTTGTCTTGTAGTTCCAAGGCGTTGCCCCAAGCCTACTTTGAAGAATCAGGTCCACATGAGACATTGAAACAAAAACCCACTGGCAGCCAGCAGTAACTGGTCCTGCTTCCCCCCCAGATACAAAGTAAAAAATCTTCCTGCATGTTACACCAGAAAACACTTCCCAAAACAGCATAGTCCAACCTCCTGGAGAGTCCCAACTGACATCACCGTCACCTGACAGAGACACAGTTCAATTTTGCTGACAAGCTTCCACTCTCTGGTTCCACCCTCTACCTCATCTCCGTTATCAGATTCCCAGAACTGCTGCTTTGTGGTACGCTGAATAGCACAAACTGAGATTGTAAAAAGACCGCATAAGACTTCAGAAGCTCTGCGGATGCAATCGCACATACTGCCAAGCGCGACCGTGACCAGGCGGAACAGCTTGTGCAGCTCCTCCAGATACAACCAAGAACTCTATTTATACCTCTTCTGCAAGCACGGAGGAGATTGTGCAATGGCAGGTTTAGACAAGCCACATGACTGGTGCACTATCAAAGCACTGCTTCGTTATGTGACAGTTGTAAAGCACCTCATGCCCACAGCACTCCCTGTTATCCCTCTAAGAAAACAGGGACATATTTTTTTAGAGATATAGGACACCTTCCACTGTTTGCCTAATTTAATCTACAGCAGTGGGCTGCACCAGCCTAGCTTTTTTGTTAGAGACCACATTCCCAAACTGAGCAAGCCTGGAAACTACAGAACACAGTCCAAGTTCAACTATCTGCTTTTTCCACATCCTCCAGAAAAATTCAAGTCAGACTAACCCAGCCTTCAATTTTCCTGTCCCCAGATGTTCTGACCAGTGTTTGATAGAGGAATTATGCATTAGTTTGAAATCCTGGAAGGAAGACTAAGTCTACTATTTGGGGGGGGGGGGGAGGTGTGAAATAACTGCATCCTCAAACTTACTTTTCACCCCAAGCTTAACTTTTATTTTACCATGAGGGAAAAAAAATTAACAAACAGCTCAAGAGAAACTGACTTCTGTTTTAACTGTGCCCCAGCCTTCCTTCTTTCCTGATCTCAAAGACAAGCGTATCTGTAGTCCGGAGATCCAGAGTCCTGTACATCCTGCTTCAATTCCTTCATGTCTCCCTTAAAGGGAAGATACACAGAAGCACTGCAAGTAGGTCAACCAAAAACCCTCATGGCCTACCAGCCATGCTGTAAACCAGCCAAGTAACTCCATTAGGATACACCAAGGGTGGTAAGATTTTGATACAGCTAATTAGTTAGCTTAGTAGACAAAAATAGTGTTTCAGGTTGTCACAGCAAGGTCTTCAGAAAAATCTGCACTATGCTTTCATAGGTGAGTCAATTAGTATTCATAACAGAAAGCTGATGAAAATAGACAGCTGTTTATTTGTGTTAAAACAGTGACTTCCTAAAGAAAAACAGGCCTAACAAGTCTTCTGCTATGCTCAGTTGCATACGCACGGCTTTAGCAGGCAGACCAAGCTAACTCTCATTGCTGAACTGGTTTCTCATTACAATTTCCCTAAATACACTAATGGGAAACCTGGTAGGTACTTCAAGGCAAATCCTTTTCACTTTTGAAGCACAAGAAGCTACAATGATTTTAGTGATTCGGAAACAGTCCCAACAGAAATGATAATTGATGGCAGTTAATTCAGTGCAGAGTAGACTCAAAAATCGTATTATTAAAGCAGATAAATATGCAGACTGAAAGCTGACATTTGCTTTCTTGTTTCCAGCCTGAAAAGTCTGAGATTTTCCATCAAATTGTCCACATACCAGTATATTAAGACTCCACTTAAGCACTAGTATACAATCATGCAAGATCTCAAAGGCTGAGTTTACTGTAGTCTGCCAGTTGGCTATTCCCATGGCTTTTAAACAGCTAGTTGGGGTTTAGTTGACTTGTGCAACGTTGCAGGTTAAACTCGTAAGCAAGTAAGCTCTAGGCTTAAATAGTCTTATTTAAAGGAAATTTATCCAAAAAATTGTGTGCATCGCTGCATCAGACCTTCAGTTTTGGGGTTTCTAGCCATTCCATACCACAACCTGAAGGCATATTAGCCCTCCGGCCAGTCTATGAATCGTTTCCGTAGCTCTGTCTAGCTTCTGCAAAGTAAAAAACACAAGCATTGCCTTTTCTAAACTCTAGTCCTACCACTAATGGCAGAATATGTTATTTCCACCACAACCACCATCTCCTACCTCAGTAACAACAGGTAACAAGGCAGCAACATTAGTGGAATTTTCCACATGCAGCAGGAGACCCTAATGAAATGAGGCTGCTAAAAGCATGCAACAGAAGAGGCTACCTCTTGCCATCTGAAAGAGGATTAACGCCCATCTATCCCTGAAGTGTCAGAGATAAACAGAGCTGCTGGCAGAAAAACAGTTTCTACCAATTGCTCTTATTTGGCTCTATGAGCCGACACAGTTGCCCGATTAGTGTCAGATATGGATACAAACCGATCCCATGCTACCACACTGTCATTAGGAGGTCACTTCCAGCAGTGGGAAAGCCTGGTTTCTCACAGAGACTTCCCCCTGCCTTTACCTGATGGCTATTCCTGGGCGCTGCCCGCCCTAAACATAGCTTTTCCACCACCGCAGCCACCCCGAAGGCAGCCTTGAAATCCCTGCTCGCTTCCCCCCACCCTCCCCAGGCCCTGCTCCCCCGGCGGGACCGTTAGGCCCCACACCGGGCTGCGCCACCCCCAGGGCGGCGGGGCCCGGCCAGGAGGCTTCCCCCGCCCGCCACCCTCCTTTATCGCTGCCTCCTCTCCCTGCGCTCTCGGCAGCCGGGCCCGGCTGGTCCTGCTGGGAGAAGAGAGAAGAGAAACAGCTTTAGGCCCGACCTCCCTCCACACTCCCCCCCCCCCGCGCCCTGTCACAGCCACCCTCAGCCCGCTCCCCGCCCGGGCAGGCCCTCGGTGCTGAGGGAACACCGTCCCCAGACCGCCGGGGCTAAACGTGAGGGGGAAAGGGAGAAGAAGGCGGAGGCCCGGGCCAGCGGGGACGCTTACCGGCCGCCAGGAGCCCGAGGAGGCAGAGAAGCCGCCGCGCCATCGTCCCCGCGCCCGCCTGCAATGCGGCTCCGCCGCCGCCCCCCCCGCCCCTATATAAAGGCTGCGCCGGGCGCCACTGCGCATGCTCGCCCGCCGTACCGCCCCCCCGGCCCGGCTGCTGCGCATGCGCCGGGGGGGCGAGCTCCTCACGCCCCTCACCCACCCCCACCCCCCACCCCCGCGCATGCTCCGTCCGGCGCAGCCGCGTCTCCTCAGGCGGGCTCGAAATGGCGGCGGTGCGCGGTCTCTCTATGTTGAGGAGACGTTGTTGACCTGGGCTCCTGTGAGCCCCCGCCGCTTGAATCTGCCCTGCCTGGCTGCAGGAAAGGCGCTGCAAAAGGCGGGTTGTGCAGGGCCGGCCCGAGAGGCCGTGGGAGCACCACAGGGAAGAGGGCCCCCGTCGCTCCTCCCCCCCCCGGCTCGCTTTCGGCTGGTGGCATCTCTTCGAGTTGTGCAGCACCAAGGAGATGCGCCCCGGCATAGCTTCCCACTCACAGGTTTCCCATCTTGTTGCCTGGGGCTAGGAGGTGAGGGGCGGGTGCCTGTTTTTCCTTGGTGTGCTTGGCAGGCTCATGGCTGTTGTCGCTGGGCAGCTTGGTGTCTGTGTGGTCCAAAGGAACAGTAATTAAAAGTACAATTAGGAAAGACAGCCTGAATTGACTTGATAACTCCCAGCCTCTTACTCCTGCCATATCCCTTGCACTGATTCAGCCAGCTGGAACAATAAACTAACCCAGAAAAATACACAGTATTTTCCAGCTGGATCAGCAAACCAAACCAGCTCAACTGAGGGCCAGAGCTGGTCCCCCACAGACAGAAGCCAGGCTCACCAGGGCTGCACAAAGCTGCTAGACCAGCTCCCCCTCTTCTCTTATACCCACACTTGGGGCTTTCTGTTGCTGGAAGAAGGGTCCTGATAAGCTAGGTGCTTCTCCCAGCCTGGGGAGCTTTGCTTGGATATCCCCTGCAGCCTCACTGTAACTCACAGACTCATCACATCTGAAGTGCTCACGATCTGTGAGGATTATCCTGCCCAGTTCGTGAGGATCTTCAAGGTATTGCCCCTCATCTAAGGGCTTACAAGGTATTACCATGTTAGGTCCCTACCTACGTGTTTATTTTTCAAGGACCAGATTTGTTGATAGCATTTAAGGTTTACTTGCAGTTAGGAGGAAGTGAATCTGTTCATTTCACTTTGCCAGTCTATACCAAACAGGGTAACGCACATTTCTCCTCTTCTTGTGAAGATCGTCTTAAAATTAAAAGCCAAGCTAAGAAGCCACTGTGGGAGGCTTGTTACCTCACTCTTTGCAAGACAGCAGGTGAGCTCTATGCTTACATAGGGCCTTTGCCCCCTGCCAGTCAGCACAGCTTCATTTGGAGCCTCTCAAACCTCTGCTATCCCCCTCTATCAAGAGCCAGGGCTCTTAGGTAATTCCTAAAGGAGCCAGACGCACCCAGACTGAATCAACCAGGCAGAAAGCCACCCCCAACAGCAATTTTGGCCAGACTAAACAAGCAACCTTTACTCTGGTGCTAAAGCCACCTTGCCTAGGCAGAGCTCAGCGTGCTTCTCTTATCTCAGGAGTGCACACAAAGTGTTGACAAGGCACCTTGACTTTCCAACCAGCAGTCAGCTACTAGCTTAGGAACACAGGAAAAAAAAGGAAAAAAAAAAAAGCTTTGTGAAGAATATTTAAAAGGGGGGTTAAATAAGACTGTCTGGAACAGGAGAGCTATTTCAGCAGTCAGGGTGTTTTTCTTCTGGGAACTGAAGGACAGGGGTAAGGAAGGAATAGCATTGAGCTAACAGGTGCCACCCCCAATCTGTTCTCATTTTGGGCACCAAGACCACCCATGCTAGCCCAGGCTTCCCTGGAGCTCCGCCAATTCCAATTGATTTGGGGACTTCCCCCCCCCCCCCCCCGCCCCCTCTAAAGTATAGAGCAGCTTCCTGACAAGTTGTCACCATGACATAGCTTTCCTGGTTTAGCCATGCTGCCTCACTTAAAAATGGGATTAAAAGAAATAAAATGGCATCAAGAGCTCAAGCACTGGCCATCTGCCATCGATGATGGGACTGTTTGGAAGAGTGGGAAACTCCAAAGGGAGCTCAGCCTGTTGAGACCAGGTCCAGCTCACAGACATGAGGACCAACTGCATGATGAGAGACCTCGCACAGAGGGTGTGAACTGCAGCAGTCTGCTGTCTGCCTACCACCTTCCACTTTCGCTGAGCTCCTGCTCAGATTTGGGTTTTTTCCTGAAGATAAACCTCCCAGATAAGGTGTCAGATGAGTCTTCTTAGGAAGGACCATGGCTTCTCAGTAGTCACATACAGCTGAGTCACTTTGCTGTGGCTGGGAGAGAAGGGGGCCTTCCTGGCCTAAACTTGATTTTTAGCCCCATTTTCTGGGAGGCACATGATCTGCATAGAGAAAGTGAGTAGGAACAGCCCATCCTCCCTCAGGCTGGAAAACTGCAGCCAAGCAAGGGACTCTCCTGCAGCAAAACACATGACTCACCTTCCAGGGGCTGGCGTCCAGGAGCGCTGCCTCCCCTACCAACCAGTTGGACCAGGCTGGCACCAGAGCCCAGCTGGCTCCAGAAAGCCTGATGCTCGGTTTTGTCATGCCTACGGCACATAAATTCCTTCCACCATAGCCTCACCCTCTTCGCGCCCAATTCTCTGCTTTGCATGAGCACAGTGCACGTGAGGCATCTCTGTTTGGCAATCTCAGGAGGCCAGCCAGAGGCCCCTGCAGGCTCTGGTTTTGCAGCCTGCCACAGCCAGCTCTGTTGGATGACTGCTTTCATTTAAAAAAAAAAAAAAATAATTAAAGAAATAGAAGCATTTTTTGCAGCAGCCTGGCTTTTGGACCATTTTGCATTTCCACTCAGACTGCAGCAAGCCATGGAGAGGAAGCAAAGCCAGCCACAAATTACAGCCTGGCAGCCTCGGGAAGAGCCTTGGACACATTTGAAGTTTGTTCCAGCCCAAGCAGGAGCAGCCTCCCTGTGACTCACCAAATGGTTTGGCTTGCGGGTCCCGGCTGGCCTAGAGACAAAGTCCCCACCACACACCCCCCTCCTCGCCACTAACAGGCTGCAGAGAAATAGCTCCCACTCTGATGTACATCTCGGAGCAGGAAGCAGAAGAGCATTTTCCGAATGGGAAGGCAATGCTGCAGGCACTGCATCCGAGGGCAAAGCTGCAGCTTGACGACACCAGGAGTGGACAGGGCAGGTGGGACAGCAGCATGTCCCCCCTCCTCCTGGTACTGTTGCTCATCAGCCCCTATGCCAGGCTTGTTCAGCTCCCTAACACAGCAAAAAAAAACCCTGACTCACAGAAGCAGATGGTTCTTTACTGGATTAGTGGCCTGAATCAGCCCAGGGTGCAGAGAGCACCACACGATGGGCTGTGGGAGCGAGACAGCAGCAAGCCTACACTGCTCCGGCCTCTCAGCCCCTCACATCAGCACAAACAGCCGCACTCTCTGCCCAGCCTGGCGACTGATCCAGCTTTAGGAGCGATCCATTCCTCTCCCTGGGCAGTTTTTTGCCTGGATCCAGTTCTCTGTCTGAATGCTTGTGGCAGAGTGGGGTGAAAGCAGTTGAGGACCATCCCCTTTTGGCAGCTGCACCAGAGCAGAGCTCTCAATTAACACTGGCATGATTGCAGGCCACACTCCTTCCCACGTTCAGCTCAGCCATGACTTAATTATCAAAGGGGGTCACATCAAGTGCACTGGATTTTCTGAGCAAAGCATAACATAAAGCCTCCAATCACTGCAGCTAATTCTCATTTCAATATTTTCTTTGTCAGCTGTCACAAGCTTTACATTTTAGTTACAAGCTGCATTTTGTTTCAAGGTTTCCTCAGCATTTTAGGTATTACTTACTGGGATTAGACCCCTATTCCGAGGCAGCCCATATCCCAGGGCAACTGTTACTTCAAACCAAGTAGATCAACACAAAGAGTCAGCAGCCATAAATGCTTTGCCCTCGTGAACCAGGATTTCTGACCAGCACTAGCAAGACCTGGAACAACAACAGTCGCCAGAAAAGCAGATGATTCCTCCTAAATACAGAGGAATCAACAGTGCAGCATCACCTCGTAAAGCCCATGCTTTAAAGGATATGCACAAAGATGCAGAATCCTGTTCTTGCTCTCATTGTGTCATCTTTTCGGGGTTGTAAGCAGCAAGAAAGCAGCCAAAGCTCTGCCACAACCTTTGAAGGAGAAACAGCTTTCCTTTTGTAAATGGAAAGGAGAATTAAGTCATATGTTTTTTTCTGAATCCTACTTCCCCCCCCTCCAAAAACACCCCATTAGTAATATACATCTAGGTTACCCAGGAAGATAACAAAGGCAAATGAATAATGGATTTAAAAATATATATCAGAATCCCAAGAAAATAAAGTCTAACCAAGCAAAAGAGGAGGAGGATTTTAGGATACCTTTGGTCCACATTTATGCCACAACAAAGAAAAAGCTCCCCAGCAGCGCCCAGGAAGCACTACCCCTTTTCTTTCCTAGCTTGTCTGGTAAAGATTCAAAGCAGATGACTCAGGCTGCTTACTGGGAGCTAAGATCCTCTCCGGTAAGAGGAGTAGGCTTGATACATTTTAGGATTTCTGCAGTAAAAGAGAGGGATGAATAGAAGAATGCCCTTACCTATCTTGCCTATGCCTGCTCTCCCTCTCTCAGTCACTTTGTGCTGTTGCATTAAAGCTCACCACTGTTTTCTAGAGCAGCTGGGTCTTTGCAGGCTCATCTATCCCACAGAAGAGCCACTTCCCAGAAGGTGCTTTTAGTGCATCACCTCTTTAAAAAAAAAAAAAAAGAAAGAAAGAAAAAAAAAGAAAAATCCCAACCTTTTAAAAACCTTCCCAGCCCATTTCTAAGAGCTGCCCCTCTCAGGTGGCATTATGAAAGTAAGCAAGTATTTAGTTTGGCCCTTCAAAGTCTAAGGAGAAAATATCACCACACCCAGCCCTGGCTGACACCCCCTTGCGCACACCCTGGCAGGCTGCTGGGGCATCAGCGGGGTGTTGTTGGGGCACGCGACCGAAGACCACCTCTCTGTCAGCTTCCCAAAGGAGGTACTCACAGGGAGTTTTGCACGCACCCCAGAGAGTAGGCTGCCAAGCAGGGCATGCATTTTCCAAAGCAAATATCAAAGAGCATGGCCAGGCCTTGCCGTTAACTTGGACAGGGATAGCGAGTGCACAGGTGGGGACCCCATGTGCGTAGGATCTCACTTTCACTGTAATGTTTGGCGTGGAGTGGAGAATATCTTCCCTTCACAGAGCCCTTGGGCAGAGCAAGTGTTACTGCCACATGGCTCTGTCCTCAGGGAACAAAACTGAGCATTGCTCAGGTGTCACAGAGCAAAGTCTGATATTCCTCTTTTCCGTGCATTCACTCCAAGGTAAAAGGCAACATGTTCCCCATCCTCATCTTCCACCTTCTCCTCCTTTACCTGTCCATTGCCTTTGGGCTCATCTCAGCTCCCAACACAGGGCTGGCAGCCCAAACACCACCACCTTGCTTTTAGCACTGCCAGCCAGAAATGGGCAAAACTTGCCTGCCAAAACCAAAAAGCTTTTACAAAATATGGGGCTGAGTTCCTTTTATTTGCTTTCTGCTTTGCAGGTTTTCAAGGATTACACTTAGAATCTCTAAGGACTTTTTCAGCAGTGCAGACTATTTCAATCCAGCCCTTTCACAGCAGACGGAAAATCTGCTTTGACTCAGTTCAGCTCACACGGAAGTGATTAGATAATCACGGGACTCCAGGAGCCATGGCTTTAAGAAAAAGTACAAAGTATTATAGGCTTTGCAGAAAAAATAAGAGTTGGCAGGGGACAAAAAGCTACAAGGTCCCATATAAGAAACCAGACTGAGAAGATAGCCATCCCTCAGACTTTCTTCATACAGTTTCCCCTGCTGTTGAGATACTTGCTTTCTCTTCCCTCATTATCCAAAGCAAAAAGGAAGGCACTGAAGGGAACATACTATGTGGGGAAGAAGGTACAAAACAGAAGAGTTTGGACTGGAAATAAAACCCCAAGTAAGCTGTCCTCAAAAATTTGGGTAAGCAAATAGGGTGTTAGCTGGTACATAGGGAAAGGAGTGGGAATAGATCGGGGAGATCGTCTAGTCCAAGATCTTAATAAGCAGCCCCAGAAGTCAGGCAGGGATCAAGTAGGGGCCGCTGTTTGCCTGCACACCAGTCGCTATGCTGTTGCAAAGTCTGCAATCCCTTTTCTAGGTCACAAACTCAGGAGGCATCAGGCAGCACCTCTTCACATGTGATCTCGCCTCAGCTGCGCACTCATGGTTGAGGACATTTAAGCCAGGCAGTGGATTTCAGTGAAGTTTGCAACAGCAGCTAACTGCTGGCCAAAACTGGCACAAGTTGGGATTAATCAAAGTCACAAGGACACAGTGGGGGAAGTGGTGAGTCCAGCTACTGTGGCTTTCACTGCAAGGTCTTTCATCATCCTACAGTCACCAGTGGCATGCAACCCACACCCAGAGTCGTGGGCATCTGAATAGTTGCCCTCTTGTACAAAAGGCTGAAAATACAGTCGGAGACTTAATCTCCCTCTTCTATTGTCCTAGCTAAGTCTGGGGTTTAAATCGTTGGGAGCAAGTCGCCCACTGCAGTGTTCACCCCTTGCTTGCTCCAAGTCTGACAGAGAGATCCCACATCAAACTTCCTGAGCCTCTTTTACTGTTTCTTCACTTTCCAGCTTCATAGAGCAAAAGCATGTTTCACACCAGGAGAGAAAGCCAGCTGGATTGCAGCACAAGTAGGGCAGACAGCTACAATTCAACACCTTTGGATTTCACAGGAGAATTCAGCAGCACCTTTCCCTGCTAGCAACCTCCCCCTCTGTGTCCTTCCCACCATTCACCTAACAGCAGCTGGGGAAACATTTGAGCATCTCCTCAAAACAGCAAACGTAGGGTGATAGAGCTGTTTTATAGATTCCATGGGCAGTGCTGTGACTAATGAAGTATCGCCAGCCCGCAGCCCAGTTTTCCATGGCAATCACAATTTCCATGATTATCACCCAATGTGTGTCTTTGAGACTTGCTCTTCATCTCTTCCCAGAACTGAACTGGTTCAATAAAGGCTTATTTTAACCCTCAATTTGGACCTGAGAAAAGTCAGCACCACCACACAAGATCAGCTACACCCAGGAAATAGCTAGATCAATACTCACCTTTCTGCTGAGCTTTGTTTGCTATGGTGAACGTCAGAGAAGAAACAATACTCCTCTTATCCTTCCCCAGGGAAGGGCAGAGAGGCATAGGAGTTAGCTCTCAACCCTGGGCACTGTCATCCAGCCAGCTGCAGAACAAAAGCGTGGCTGAGCCCATAGAAAAGAAAAAAATGCAAGAAACCAGTCTGTAAAGAACAGCAAATGTCATTCCTGGCTTAACACACTGGGTCAAATCCACCATTTGTGGAAGGACAGAGAGAACAACTGACCCAAAACATCTCAGGAGCCTGCCACTAGCCTGATGAAAAAGAATCTTCCCCCATTTCCCTCTCCCTTCACTAGGCCACCCTGCAGCTGCCCTTTAAAACTTAGCCAACAGCTGCTTCCCCTCAGGTTGTAATTTTTTTTTTTTTGTTCAGCAGCAGCTGATCTCTCTCTGTGCTCCTTTAGTTGGACAAGGTTCAGAGCCATGTTCTGTCCTTGCTAACAGGTCTGCAAATGAGAGTTAATTAACCCTGAGAGATTTGGAAACTGTTTTTCCATAAAAATGAGGATTATCAGGTTTGAGCTGCTCCTATTTCACAGGGAAGCTTAGAAAGCAAACAGGTTTTGCTCTTACTTGGTTTTCCTGATGCTGCCTGGGGCAATCAGAAGATATGTGGAATTTATAGTGATTTCTAGCAAAAGAGTCTGGGTTTCTCCATAATCTTTCCCTAGCTTGCTCTGAACAGCAGGTCAAATTGTTCTCTTGCTGTACATTAAGACCATCAAGGTGTGGTGGTTCATCCTACAGGTGTCCACACAAAGCAGGTGATCTGGTCCTTCTCTGTCTCTGAGACCTTTGGGATTTACACCAGGAGGGTCCTGCCCTCTGTCACACACCATCTCTCGTCCCACAGCGCGCCCTTCAAATGAGACCCACCACATCCAGAGCTGCCAAGGTGGAGAAAAGCATGTCTCATCCTTGCAGGCTGCCAGGATGCAACAGTGCCATTTGCTAGAGGTGGATCTTCCAGAGGTCCAGCTACAGGGCTTGGCTGGCCCTAGGGACATCCCAGTGAAGTTCCCTGGCTTCTGGGCAGATACTGGTTCTCTGTTCTTCATCTGCTCTGGTGGTTTTGTTTCAGCTTCTTCGTTGGAAAGGCCCTTCCCCCTTGTAAGCAAGGCTTCAAAGGTCCTGGTACCCTTATTGTGGGTTAAGTAGCAAGGATTTGGTTATCACCAAGCCAGACAAGGTTTCCAGGCAGAGGTGTTATATTCCTTTTGCAAGCAGACCAACAAGACTACAGCATGACTACTAGGGGATTGTCAGAAGCCACCGTCTGCCCTTCTGCAAACAGTGGCTGAGCTCTGGGAAGATTTAAAACACACTCCCCCAAAAAACTGGCAGTCAAGCAAGCTAGTAGCAGTCATGCGCAGCAGTGAGCTCTGATCCTTCAGCCAGTGGCTGGGGAATCTCAAACCTGAAAGGTGTTTCAGAATAGGATGAATGTATGTCTGTCTGGACAGGGCTAAATCAGGTTTCTATGGGTCCACAGTGATGTTCAGAGTGAAAGCATATGTCTGAACTGATGCTGGAAGGGGCTGCCCTGCTGTCTCTTGCACCCTGGCCATGGGCTCCTGCCACTTCCCCGTCTAGGGACAGGCTCACCCTGAGGACATCTGATCAGCTCTTGATCCAACTAGAAACTCTTCACCCTGCAAAGGAAAAGCAATAAAAGATAAGTTTTCAGGCTCATGTTGCTGCAAGTGACACAAAGGAAGGGAGAGGGAACATGTGCCAGCCACGTAAGGGTGGATTTAAGCACATCACAAAATTGCAGGGCAACAGAAAAGATGAGATACAAATAACACTTTAGGGTAAGGAAATAAGCTGCATCAATAAACCTCACTGATGAGAGCATTCAGCTTGAGAACCCTCTTCCAGCCTAAGGTTTCTTGAAGGTTTCATCAACATTTGGGAACATTTTGATAAAACCACACTGTCTCACAAATGTCTCGACGCCAAGGGTTTGGCTAAGATATTAATAAGTCACTGTAGCCAGAATTTATTTTCATACTCTTAAGACCATCTCATGATGTTGTCGGTGAGGAGCACAAGAGGACACCCTGCAGCAGAGAGCATCCCTGGCACACACTTTGGTGTATGCCTGTGCCCCCGTATTACACCACCAATGGGAGTTTTAAGAGGAGTTAGCAACTAACCCACCACACAGCAAAGCTAAATCTTCTCTTTTTATAGCACAGGCTTCAGAGAAGCACAGAGAAAGCTTGGTGCAACCTTGCAAATCCCGTTGCAAACACCTGCTCTGCTGTGGAAACTTCCCGAGCAAAACCCAGCTGGCAACACGGCTGAATAGTCCAGCACATTATGGGTGCTGAGCACCCAAACCCCTGAGTCACCCCTGGGGTTTTCTTGGTGTGGAGTACTTCTCAATAAAAGGTGGTTCTCACTTCCTTATTTAAGAGGGGAGAAAATGGGACAAGTCATGGTTTTGCAGACATTTCCTCTCCCGCTAAGGCTCAGAGTGGGTAACTGGTGCTGTTTAGCTCCTTTTCACAGGGGTTTCTCTTTAAATGCAGGCCAGTCGGAAAGAAAAGCCCGCTATCAGTCTGGGTCAGTCTCCCAGCCATGAACATCAAGCAAAAGGAGTGTTATTTGGTTGATCCTAAATAGAGTTCCCTGCCTTGAATGGTGTGTTGGGAGAGTGGGGTGTCTAGACGGGGAGTTGTCCCCATTTGTAGAGAGCAAGGAGACCTGGATTTTACCCAGCTGAGGATGCTGCTGACCTTACTAAGATGCTGACAGGCACCTGATAGCAATTTTTTCACTGTGGTGCAGCTCCAAAGCCAATAGCGCTGGTACAAACACGTTTGCAGTCTGCATGTGATCCCCCCTCTCTTCTCACTTGCCTTTTTTCTCTGTACCAGAGACTTAAAAAGCCAAACCAGAAAGCACAAGGCTTCCTGCTCACCTGGGAGAGCAGCAGACTGGCCTTGCTGGCTGGCCCCAGGATGGGGACATAAGAGACATTTTCTACTGGTGTTACTATTTTAAGGTTTACCAGCCTCTCTTCTCATGAGGCATCCCCCTGGCTCAGGTGCTCTCATCATGTCAAAGTGAATCTTTGCATTGCAGGTTTGGAAAGTGTTTGTGATGATTAAAAATAAACTAACTTCTTTATTTCACCCTCAGCAGTTTTAGAGAAACAGAATTGAAAAAGGAACAGAAAATGCAGAGTGGGCTTACTTGAAGATCTTGCAGAGGTTGCATGTGGGGGCTGCAGGAGGCAGCGAGGGAGGGGTGTGCAGAGGTCAGTCAAAAGCAGGTTGGCTGTGAACACTGAGTTCCCCACCAAGTTCCCACCCTAATTATGTCCACTTATTTTAAACATACCTGCTGGGGGAGGGAAAAAAACATCAACTGAAAATCTCACCGGGGATCTCAGATAATGAGATTTGCTGGGGCTGTACAAGCCAGTTTGCCTACAGAGGCCAGCTAGGAAAGCAACCACGAAAAAGCAGCCATCGCTACAGCTACTGGATAGAAACTGGCCAAGTATCAGTTCACCGTGGACAGCAGCGACTCCTTCCTCGGGTCATTTGCTGAGCAGAGGATGGCCTGAATAGCCACCCATGCGAAAGCACCGTTGTGCCGGACGGTGAGCGCGGTGCTGCTGTTTCCCTTGCAGAGACCTTGGCCTGCTGCCCCTGCAGCAAATGATTAGTTTCTTTAATGGACCCAGGCCCAGATGTTGTTAATGAGTCAGGCCTAGCCTCCAGCAAACGCTCCTGGTTTATGGATCACCCTTTCCACACTCTTTGCTGGCTGTCATCTCCCCCAGACCCTGGGCTCTGTCAGCGGGGCTGCTGTTTGGGCTTGCTGTCCTCTTCTACTTTCTGGGCACTTGGCTTTTTCTTCTTCGATGGCAATGCAGGCAGCACCTTTCCCTCAAAAGCTGATGTACCAGGGCTGTACATCGTGGTGTTGGGGCCATCGCTCTGGTCTGAAACACCCCCTCCGGGGGGGCTCTGCCAGCAAGGAGAGGCATTAAAATTAAGAGAGGAGAGAGGCTCCTGGTGGCAGCAGAGATGCCAAGAGAGGAACAGGCACTGCAGGAGGAAGGCAAGGGTTGGGCAGGGAGCAGTCAGGAGCTGCAGGCTTTTAGCTTAATCCAAAAAAGAGAGGTGGAAGGAGGAACCGAAAAAGCAGATGTGGGTTCTGGCCACACTCACTTTCCCCCTCCGGCTTGCAGGACCGGGGCGGGCACACGACCTTTCCACACCGGGAGCAGCCACGACGTGCTGCCGAGGTGGGGCTCGGCTCCCTGGGAGAGGAACCACCACCACCCCCCAAACCAAAGCCGGCGCTGAGGCAGCACCCTCTCCCAGTAAGGGCAACGGCTGGCAAACTGGGCACCGGTTTGCAAAGGAACAGGCGACGGGGGGGCAGGTTCGGCGTGCGGCCGCCAGGTGGCACCAAAAGCCCTCGGCGGGCAGCGGTTAATGCACCCGGGTGTCTGAACGATGGGGTTAAAGCGCTTAATTTCAGAGTTCGGCTTCTTTATAGTCTTTAGCATGGGACCTATGAGCGCCTGAGAGGGTGAAACACACCCATGGTTACATGGGGAGAGATATCCCCGTAGGTGGGCTTCGTTACTGAAAGGTCATTAAAAAAAAAAGAGCTGGGAAAGTTTCAGCTGATAGTTCTGCGTTCTGGTAAGCAGGCTAGCCTTGGCAGAGAGGATGACAACATCCTTGTGAAGTTTACCTGGGAAGGTCATCCAAGAGGAAAAGTCCAAGGACAGGTGGATCGCTGATTGGAAATGGCACCCGGCCCTTGGAAGAAAAACAGGACTTTCCCCTTGATGCTCACAGGCAGTGAGTCATCAGAGCTGTCGTTAAAGCACCTGAGGGTGCTTTTCTTGAGGTCAGGTATAGGTTATAGGTAGGCACGCTGTGCTCAGCTGGAAAACTGGGCTCTTCTGCTCCAGCAGGGCATTGCCTGCTTTTTCCTCAGGGCACAGGTAGCCTTAGTGCCCTGGGATGACCGTACATGCACCCACACACACACTGCCCCCAGCTCTGCACCCTGGCTCCGAGACAAACCTCCCTCTTCAGAGGTGGATCTTGGCTGGCCAGGTCAGGCTCTGCACTAGGACCCATGCTGCATGTTTTAGTTCAGTGTGAGCATCTGTGTGGCTTGAGGTTCCGCATCCCTTTTGCTAGAGGAACTATGGGGCTAGCGGAAACAGCTTCTTCTGACATGGGTCCCAGTTCCCTAGGCCAGCTCGTAGCCATAGGATGTCCTCAGCCCAGCCCCAGCCAGGAGCATGTGCCATCAGCAGCTGCCCCGCTGTCACGGGGAGGATGGTGAAATCCTGCCATTTGCAGATGCCAGTGCAGTCCTGTCCTCTGAAACCACTGCACCCAAGTTCCTTTGGCCTCTGGAGAATATCGCTTCCTGGGCTGCATTTGCAAAAGGACCTTGTGCAAAAGGAAATCAGGGTGTTTGCAACTCTCATTTTGCAGCTGGTGGGTCATCCCCGTGTCGCACACCATTGCCTCTCCGAGGCACATGCCAAAAAGCAGCTCACTGCAGTGTGGGCACCTGACCATGAAAAGCAGAAGGAAGACTCCCAACAAGTTTCCAGCTTTCTGGGAAGTAAGAAATAAATCTGAAGTGTGTCCCTGCAGATTCAGTCTTGAAACGAAGCGAGGGCACCTTCTCCATCTCATAACCTCCGACAACAGGTGTCCTTCCACTGTCTCTCGTTTCCAAGCCACATCATGACCTCCTGGGAAATAAAATCCTGAAGCGCCTCCGGGGGAAGCAGCACAGTGGAGGAGAACCAGGTTTCCCTTGCACTGCAGCTTCCAGACCATTTCCAGTGCCCCATCGCCACGTCTTGCTGCCAGATGCCACTGGACGGTGCTCGAAGGGACGTGGGGACAGATTTTGGTGACACCTAACCCGCAGGCAGATGCTACACTGGCTTTAACAGAGCAAAGTCCAATGGAGGCTTTTTTAAATCGGAGCCCAGCCTGGTGACCACTGCATCATCAGCTCAGACCAAGGGCAGAAAATGAAAGTCAGATGCCTTTATTCCCTGAAAACCCAGAGCATCCTCGTTGCTATAGCAACACGTCCCCCTTTTCTTGCTCCTGATGTCATTCTGGGGACCACTCCCCTGCCTCCTGCCGCACGGCAGGTGTGTGTGCGTGTGTATGTGTGTACACACGCGTGTGCAACACAGGGAGCGAGAACAGTCTCTGTTATCCCTGGGGAAAGAGGAGCGGGTGACAAAGGGAATGTGATCCCACAGCTAGCGAAGGGCGGAGGAAACACAACTCCCTGCCTCTCCCATCACCTCTCTTGGCAATTTGCAGAGAGGAGAAGGCACTTTGTTCCTCCCTGTGGCAGCTTTACTTATTGATGAAGCGGGAAGGCGATCTCCATCCAGAGCTCCGCATGTGTGCGCAGAACAGGCAGGGAGAGCACCCCGGGCTCGGGCGGGTGGGCTCCAGCCCAGGCTGTGCCCCACATCAGAGCTGTGCGGGGAAGGGTCCCTCCTCTGCTCCTACCACCCACCATCCCCCCGGGACCACTGCAAAAGCATCCTACAAAGGCAGCGACACTCCGCTAGCATGGGTGTCCCATTCCCCACCAGCCTCTCCCTACCCTCATCTCAAAATTATTTACATATTAGGGATGTATTTTTACCAAGATCTTCTCTGCCCACAAAATCTAAGGCAGAATTCCCTATTTCAATTGAAATAACAAGCGAGGAGCTTTAAAATGCTTTGCAGTGTTTCAGAACCCCACGCAACTCCTGCAGTGCGCGGCCAGCCAGACTTATCCGCTCGTTTTGACGTGATTAACCTGACAGCCTACACAGGCCTGATCCTGCAAGCCCTGGTTTTGCCTCATTTGGGCAGAGTTTGCGAGACGCTGCCCTTCACCCTGGCTCTGCGGGAGCCAGAGCCACAGCAGGAGTGTACCAGAGTTACTGTGCCCATCTGCAGCTGGATCACCGAGTTACTGGCTGCGGGATGCCCACTAAAACCAGAAAAAGCAGAAAGATGGATGGACGGATGGAAGCTGTACCCTAAACATCACACCCAGGCTTTCCTGCCTTGATGTTTGCATACAGACTGTGCCACCAGCCCCACGCGCTTCCAAGCAACACCGGGCAGGTCCACAACATCCCCGCGTTAATATACATTGCTACATATATATGAATACGCATGTGTATACATTTGCACAAACCCACTGTCACTGCAAGCACAGTGCTGGCACTCTGCGCTTAAACCCATACACGTTACCTTCGTTAATAGGAAGCCACTAACAAGCTGTGCAGGTCATCGCACATGAATGCCAAGAAAACCTGCATTTTTGCCTGTGCCACATGCGTAGTGGAAAAACTATGCCAGGAATGTGAAAGAGGGCTGAAACTTTTTATTGGGACTAGTTTTTCGGATCTCTTTCTGCCTGCAAAGCCAGATGTCTTTCAGCTCCTGGGTGTCTAATGTTACAGGGCTCTGAGGGAGCTGTATGAATTTCTGCACATAAGCCAGAATAGCCATTTCTATACAGTTTAATGCTCCAGACCCTAAGCCTGCCCTGTGGGGACGGTGACAGCCAGTGTCCCCCAAAGCTCCTGGTCTGCTCCCAGTAAGATGCTCTCACTCCTTGCCCTCCCAGGGCACACAGGCTCGTGCTCACCAGCACAGCACACCATGCTATATGGCCATCGCCAAATCCACCCACAGCTCCTGTAAGGGGAGGAAAACAGAGTTTGGTAATTTGGGGAGAAAGGTGCCGACCCTGGAGCCAGTTTTGGCTGGGGAGAAGGAGAAGGAGCCTTCCCACGCCTGCGAGGTGGCCGCGGAGAAGATGGAGCCAGGTTCCTCACCCAGTGGGAAGGCAAGAGCTGGGACAGGAGAGGTTCGGAGTGGATATAAGGAGAAACATTTTCCCCGGGAGGACAGCCCGGCAGCGAGCAGGCTGCCCAGAGAGGTTGTGCTGCCTCCAACCTTGGAGTTTTGCAGGACAAAGCCCTGACCACCCTGCCGTGACCCCGCTTATGGGCAGAAGCCTGGACAGGAACCCGCGGTCCGAATCGCCCCACGGGACGGGACTCGCCTTGGCCACCGTGGGACATTTTCGCGGGGTGTCTGCCCCCCATTTCCCCAGCGCCCGGGGGGGACCCTTGCCAACCCGGGGCCGGCAGTAACTCCCGCTTTCCAAGCTCGCCATGTCCCTGCCCGGCTCCGCCCCGGGACCCGCATCCAAGAGCCGGGCTCTCCCCCCCCCCCCCTCCACCGCCGCCCCGGGAGGGGAGGAAGGAAGGAAGGAAAGAGGGAGGGAAGAGGGGAGGGAAGGAGGGGAAGAAGGAGGGAGGGAGGATGACAGCGCCGTGAAGAAAAGCAGGGGACCCGCTGCCCTCCCTCCTCCCGCACGGCAGGACCAGGCGAGCTCGCCCCGAAGAGGAGCCGCCGCCGCCGGGTAGGTGCAACGGGGACCGGGCACCGAAACCGGAGCGTAAGCGGGGGCGGGGGGGGGGGGACACGGACCGGGAGCGATGGAACCCCGGGGCGAAGGGGGACGATGGCGGGCGGGGGTCCGGCCTTTCTCTCCCGGCTCCGAAGGCACTTGCTGGAAGTTGGGCTGTGCGAGGAGGGACCGCCGCCCCGACCCCCCCCCCCCCCAAAATCCCTGGCAAGGGGGGAACGGACCCCGGGGGAGGCCGGGGGGTCGTCGGCAGCATCCCCCCCGCGGGGGCGGCCCCGGCTCCTTTGTGCTCTCTCCGGCCTCGGCCGTTCCTTTGTCTCCGTGCGGGCCCCCCGCCCCGGCCGCCCGCTCCCGGAGCGGGGCAGAGCCGGCGATGTCTTCCCGCTGGCCCGGGCTGCCGGATCCCAGAGCCCTGCCTTGGGAAAAGAAAGTCCTCTGGACATACCGCCCAGCCCGAGCAGCTCGCTCCGTTGCTTTCTTTCGGGGGAAAAAGAAAGAAAAAGGGAAAAAAAAAAAAAAAGGTGGGAAAAAAAAAATAAATTAAATGAGGGCGAGCTCTTCAGCTGCAACGCTGAGCTTCCGTCCGGAGCGAAGCGTGTCTGGGCCGAGAAAAGGAGACTTTCTCACAACCATCCCGGAGTTGCATCATCCGGCCTGTCAGCCCCTACCAGGGAGGACTGGAAAGTTGTCCTCACCCTTTCCCCTCCTGCCCCAGGGCCGCTGGGGCACCCTGGCCCTCGGCCGGCTCCTGGCCACCAGGAACCAGTGGCTTTTCTGCTGGTGCTGGGGCACCGGCACCTTAACGGCCCCAGGCGCCCAGATGGGACTTGGCTGGCATGGGGTTACCTTGGGGGGGAAAGGGCCGCCCCAGGCAGAGTCCCCGCTCAGCACCTGAGGGGATTTCGGCAGCCGCTCCCAGCCACATCTGGGGAAGCTGATTGCACCCCATAGCCTTTGCACCGCGGGACCCGAGCCTGGCTTCGGTCCCCAGGGGAAAGTGTCTCCTTTTCCACAGTCAATGATTTATGACACCACGCCAAGACAGGGATTTAACTCCACGATTTTCCCACATCTACCGAGTTGCTTCAGTGCAGGACTCTTTCTCACATCCCTGGACTCCTTGTGCTGTCAGGACCTGGGCACATTCTGCTTTTTCCCGAAAGCAACAGGGATTCACTATTCCCGCGGTGAAGATCTCTTGCCACCAGTCCCTCCCAGAGGTCCCTGGAGGGCTACAGACGCCTGTCTCGGGGTGAAAGGGGAGCAGAGCGGGGCACGGAGCGAGTGGTGTCCCTGGTTTTCGGCGTGGGTTTGGCAGAGGAGCTTCCAGGCTAGCGTGGAGCAGTGGGGAGAAGGAGCACAGGACGGTGGGAGGGACCGTGGGCTCTGCGCCCCAGAGAAAGGGCTCATTGAAGCAGGGACGGGCATTTGCGGTTCCCAGCGTGGCCGGGGGGCGACGGCACGCACAGCGGCTGGCATTGTGCTGCCGGCGCCAAGCAAACGGGGCTGGGAGGTCCTCTCACCCGTCTTGGTGGTCTGCTCTCCGGATCCCCTTGTTGCCCGGCAGGTTGGCGCGTTTGGTCACGCACCTTTGCTGCAGGTGGTGCTGCAAAACTCACCCCACCAGCATCCGTGGTTTCCAGCAAGTTGGTTCCAAGGTTATAGGCTTGTTAGCTGGCTCAGCTGGTCCTCGCTGGCTCCTGGTCCGGATGAATCCAGGGCAGCGCAGCCCAGCACGCCTGCAGATGTGCAATTTTACCTCCGTGCTCGGCACTGATGTCTCTGAAGTCCTGTCACATTCACCAGGGGCTCAGGCAGCAGCAGCAGCTCTCTCTGTTGGGTCAGGAGAAAACACCTTTCTTTGGACACCACCCAAGGTGAGGGAGAGCAAAGACCGCTCCGTCCTGGCCACGAAGCCTGGGCTGGTCCTATCACTAGCATTACTGTGCCTGACACCAGCCTCTAAATCCCTTCTGGGCAGTGCTTTTTAGGACACAAGGAGCAAGGACAGCTCAAGTAAGTCATCCCAGAGCTCTGTGTGCCTCCTTGAGGGCGATAATAAGCAGCGGACAGAAGATAACCTCGCACTCCTGGAGTTTGAGAGCACATGCAATGAAAAACAAATTGTTTAAGTGGTGCTCGTTTGTACCAACGCCCACTGCTGCTGCTCCCGAGCATAATCTCCGGTCTCTGCCCTCACCTGCATGCTTCAGCTCCCAGAGTGGCTTTGCCCTGGGTGCCCAGTTAAGAGGAGAGCAGAGAACCAAGCCAAGGCAGGTTGAAGGACTGAGGGGCAGAGCGAGGAAGGGAATGGGGAGGAGAAACAAGCGTGGCCCCTGCGTTAACTTGAGGGACTGAACATGTGGAGGAGCAAACCCCTGGCCGTGTACCCGGATGGCTGCCCGAGTCAGGGGGACAGTTCTTCTGCCCTTCCCGTCCTCCCTGGGGGACACAGCCCCTGCTCATGCCCAGGTTTCTGTGCTGCAGTGGGATGGGTTGGGGCTGCCGCAGGCACCGGCACCCTGTCCCTGCCCGAGCCAGAAGAACTTTGCATTCCTGACTTTCTCCTCCGATGGGCAGTTTTCAGGCTTCAATTTGACAAGTCTCGGGGCTATTCTAGGCAACTTTATAAACATCGTAGGAGGTGACTTTTTTTTCCCTTTTTTAGCTTGAATACACATGGTTTTAAGCAAAAAATACCTGCCCAGGCAACCTCCTTAGCTGTGCCTGGGGGCAAACCGAAGCGGTGCTGTGCTTGTGCCATGCCTTGGAGAAAAGCCAGGGGCAGGATCAAAATTGCTAGGAGATGAAAGCAAAGTGGGAAGCGTCAGTGGCACGTTTCCCAAGGCCAGCCTCGGGAGGAAGTGGGGAGCGGAAATAGTTGATAGAGTAAATACAGAGAGAGCTCGGGGTGGTTTTTTGTTTTGTTTTGTTTTTTTTTCCCCAGGTTGCAGACAAAGAGCAGCGGGGAGAGCAGATAAGCGCCCCTGTGCCTTATCTCTTTGTTGTTCTTCTCCTGTGTTTTGCTGGCTAGCGTTGCCGCCTTTAATCTGATGAAGCAAAGCATCGCAGAGGGAATTACTCCAGGGGCAGCAAGCTCAGCCGCAGGTCCCCACAGGCTCCTTCCTCCCAGGAGCCTGGCAGAGATGCATGGGGGCAGATGGGGGGGGGGCTGGATGGCCAGAAGGATCTCAGGCAGGGAGGGAGCTTGCAAGTAGGTGCTTTGCCTCCGTTCCTTGTCCAGAGCTCATTTGTTGCCTGTTGAGTCACCGGAGGAAAATGTGACTTCATCCAGTCACACCTCCAGCTAGCTTCCCCCGCCAGCCCGCAGGCATCTTTTCTTTCCTGGATCCCACCCAGTAGGTGTTCAGGGCAGCCGGAGGAGGGGGATGAGAGCCCTAAGGCTTTGTGAAAGACCCTCCCTTTCCCAAAACTGAGCCAAAAAACCCAGTTCCACGCTCCCAGGCAGGCAGCGCCGTGAAACGCCCTGTAGAAGTACAACAAGAGCATCCCTTCCCTCCTTCCTCTCACCACGGAGCCTTGCCATCCTTGCTCTGGGGCTATGCTGCTTTTCTCACCCCACCTCCAACACCGGTGGGAGCATCCATCCGATGAATTGACTTGCTGCGGCAGACTTGAATGGTTTGGCATCTCTGTAATTGTCCGAATCCTTCCTTCTTGCTGTGGCAGGGTTGAGTTAAGTTGCTAGCAGTGGCGGATATCCACCCGAGCAGTTTTGTATGGGAACAAAACCCCCACCACCAGCCAAAAGAAAAAGCCCCTTTGCTGGCTTTGACTTCGCTGGGAAACCTGCAAAGCCTTTTACCATCACGCCAGTGGGAATTGTAGCCGTCCCTGCTGAAATGAAAAGCATTTCCAGCCTGAGGGATAGGAAAAAGCAGGGAGCAGCGCCGGGGGAGTTGCCCCAAGCCACGTGTGCCGCCTTCTGGGGCGTCTCAGTTTAGCGCTCGTGGAAATTATTCCGTCTTGCTTTGAGATGCGCAGCGGAAGAGGAGACCGTTGGCTGGCCGCTGCCTGCCGGCGCCAGAGACGATGTCCGTCCGTCTGCTCCCACTGCCGGGCGCGCATCCCCTGGGAGCGGATGCTGCTGGTGCATCCCCGGGGCGGTAGCAGCATCCCAGTGGCTCTCTTCGCACCTCCGACCCGGCAGAGCCCCGGCGGGCGGCCAGAGGGGAACATGCGGGGCGCACAGAGCCCCTCTGTTCCCACTCACAAAGGGACGCTTGTGGCTTGCTCGCTGCCCCGGCCGGGCTGCGCCTCGTGGGCCCCAGCGAGGAAGAGCTTTAGGATGCCAAGCAGGCCCCAGCCAGCCTCGCCGGGTCACCCCGTGTGTCCCCCAGCCCCATGGCTCAGCTCTGCAAAGAACCCCACGCCTGTCGCCACCGCCCTGCGGGTCCCAGGCAGGAGATTTGCAGCCGGCTGTTTATTTAAGGAATTATGTCTGCCCCGGGGCCTGTGAATCGGGGGTTTTGCCAGCGCTGCTGGAAATGGCTCTCTGTGTCATCCCTGCAAGTAATTCCTGGTCTGTGGCTCATTTGTGGTCAGTTGGCTAGGGGCATTAGAGGGGGAGAACCCCGGGCTGGCTTTCCCCAGGGATTTTGTCTGAGCAAGCAGTTGATGCCATCCTCCCGCTGCGTGCGTGCTCTGGGCAGCGAGGCAACAGTCCCCTGCGCTGGGGAGGCGAGGGCAGGGATGCAGACCACCGCCGCTGCTCCCCGGGATGCTGCAAACCCAAAAGTCCTTTGCAGCGGCAAAGCCAGCAGCTCTGCCGGGCGCCGAGAGACGTGGCTGCACGCCGAGGGCTTTGTATATTTTATTTCTTCTCTCGGTTGCTCAAATACTCCGACAAGTTCTGTCGTCACAGGGGCACCGAGCGGGACCGACAAGGGGGGACTCGGGGGACGGCGCGGCAAAGGGCACCTGCCCCGGCTGCTGGCCTGTCCCCGAGGAGCGGCGTGCTGACAAACTAAACTAACAGGGCTGTTAAACACACACACACATACGTGTGCGGGGGGATGTCGGTGCCACGGGCAGCAGGAGGAAGGGGGAAGCTGGGGAGCCGCTGTGGAAGAGCTTGGGAGCCACCGGGGATCTCCAGGATCCCTGACTCCCACCAAAGCCCCTGGTTTCCTGGGTGCGTAAGTGCGGGTGTCTCTTTTTAGCAGCTTTTGCTGGGAAGGAGATGGCTCAAAGCCAAGCCCCGAGAACCGAGTGGTTTGCTCAAGCTGGGAAACTCTTGGCCCTCCCGCAGAGAGGGCTGGGATGCTGCCCTGGCCGTGGGGCACATCCCTCTCCTCCTGCCCACGCTCCCTCCTTCCCAGCAGGAGGGGCATACAGTGAGCGACACCAAAAAATGCACATTTTGGCCGCAGACGGCATTGAGGAGGTTTGGGCGTGACGCAATGCCTGGCAGGGCTTCCCTGCTCCACACCCTGCCGAATGCCGTGGGTACCGCGGCTCAACCAAGGCATCTCCCCCCCGGCAAACCTCAGGGGCCCCCCCAAAGGACGGGGCTCTGCCGGGCTCCCTCGCCTTCACCCCTGAAAGCAGGGGTGCGACAGGCTGCAGGGGTCACGCTGGCAGGAGCCAAACCAAAGCTAAATAGACTTTCCCTGAGTCACCGAAAGTCTGGCCAAGAAAGCAGGACAAGCAAACAGCATCACCCACGTGGCCGGCTGGATGCCGGGCGTGCGAACCAGCGGCCAGGTAGCAGGCACCGGCAACCCTACGTGTGTAAATTTGCACACACGACACGTGCTGGGGACCTGCCCAGGGGTCCCAAAAGGCAGCTTTGACCCCCAAAATCTCTACCACGTCCCAATTGGGATGTGGGTTTTGTACAACTCGGAGCAGCTCCTATCATCACCCCCATTTCGTCGACCCCGGGAGGAAGAGGAGGGCTGCGGCGGGGAGTCTCCCAGGGGGTTTTGCATCCTGCACCGAGCAGCTGCACCGACATTTGGGGTTTTTTTTCCTTTTCAGAAAAAGCCCCCAGGAGCGTTTTACACCCCGAGCGGGTGGGACTGGCGGCAGCAGCAACATTTTCTGGCCCGCCATGGTTCCTGGAAACCCTCTGGCTTTCATTTTCGTGGCTCAGCAGCCGCCGCCGCTGTGCCACAGGAAGGCGGAAGCCACGCGGCCCCACGCTGGGGCCCTACGGCAGAGCCTGCGACCCTCCCCAAAAGTAGCTCTTTCCAGAGGCTGGGAGCCACGATGCCCAGCGGATCGGGATGAGGAGCTGCTCTCGCAGCCCGGGGGGGGGGCCTCGCTGTCTGCAGCAGGTTTTTGGCCAGCGGGGAGCAAGCAGCTGTCGGGGCGGCGGGGATTGGGTTTCAGGGCTGGCAGGGGCAGCCAGCAGAGGCGCGGTAAGGGGTCCTGTCGGGGAGATGTATTTCGGGAAGGAGGAGGAGCAGCCGATGGGGGCTTTGGGCAGCTGCTCCTCGCGGGAGGGATGGGAGCGGTAGGAAAGAGCTCCCCCCCCTTTTTACTGCTTTTGTCGAGACCTCGTTGGTCATCCTTTGCGGGAAGGGTCAGCCTCTGACCTCTGCCCGCTCCCCCCACCCACAGAGAGCCACCACCGTGCTGACCCTCCTTCTCCCCGCAGGCAGGGCCACCCGGGCCAGGGCCAGCAGAGCAGACGATGCCGGGCGGCTAGCCCAGGACACCTCCCCGGCGGGCGGGAGGGACGCGTGTGTGTCCCCCCCATGGAGATCCGACGCGCTTTACCCCAGGATTCCCGGGAGCTGCTGCACTGCCTGAAGATGAGGAGCAAGTACGCCGTCCTGCTGGTCTTTGTCGTCGGCCTCGTCATCATCGAGAAGGAGAACAACTTCATCTCCAGGTAGGGAGTGGGTACCTAAGTCGCCTCATGCTTTTAATCCTTTCTCTCCCCGACACCCCCAGCTCCTGTGCAGCGGGACCCCCCCCCCCAAAACACCCAGCTAGGACGCGGGGGTGGTCCCGCTCCCCTCCAGGCTGGACTGGGTCTCCCCACAGGGTGTCGGACAAGCTGAAGCAGTCCCCGCAGGCGCTGGCGGAGGCCAACGGCACGGAAGCCAGCCCGGCGCTGGCCGAGAACGGCTCGCTGGCCTCGCTGCAAGAGCTGGATGCCGCCTTCTCCCAGCTGAGGTCCCACCTGCGCAACGTCACCCTGCAGCTGGTGGGCAACGGGGACCCCAGGCCGCGGCGGCATGTCTTGCTGATGGCCACCACCCGCACCGGCTCCTCCTTCGTGGGAGAGTTCTTCAACCAGCAAGGCAGCATCTTCTACCTCTTCGAGCCCCTCTGGCACATCGAGAGGACGGTGACCTTCGAGCCAGGGGGAGCTAACGCGGTGGGCTCGGCCCTGGTCTACCGGGATGTCCTCAAGCAGCTCCTCCTCTGCGACCTCTACATCTTGGAGAGCTTCATCTTGCCGGCGCCTGAGGACCACCTGACGCCCTTCATGTTTCGGCGGGGCTCCAGCCGCTCGCTCTGCGAGGAGCCTGTCTGCACGCCCAGTGCCAAGAAGGTCTTCGAGAAGTACCACTGCAAGAACCGCCGCTGCGGCCCCCTCAACATCACCCTGGCCGCCGAGGCGTGCCAGCGCAAGCAGCACGTGGCCCTGAAGACGGTGCGCATCCGGCAGCTGGAGTTCCTGCAGCCGCTGGTGGAGGACCCTCGCCTGGACGTGCGCATCATCCAGCTGGTGCGGGATCCCCGGGCCGTCCTGGCCTCCCGCATGGTGGCCTTCTCCGGCAAGTACGAGACCTGGAAGAAGTGGGCATCCGAAGGGGAGGCTCCCCTCCGCGAGGAGGAGGTGCAGCGGCTGCGGGGCAACTGCGAGAGCATCCGTCTGTCAGCCGAGCTGGGGCTGCGGCGGCCGGGCTGGCTGCGGGGTCGTTACATGCTGGTCCGCTACGAGGACGTGGCGCAGGCGCCCTTACAGAAGGCAGAGGAGATGTACAGCTTCGCCGGGCTCCCCCTCACCCCCCAGGTGAAGGAGTGGATCGGCAAAAACACGCAGGCGCCCCGCGACGGCAGCGGCGTCTACTCCACCCGCAAAAACTCCTCTGAGCAGTTTGAGAAGTGGCGGTTCAGCATCCCCTTCAAGCTGGCGCAGGTGGTGCAGGATGCCTGCGCCCCGGCCATGCGCCTTTTCGGCTACAAGCTGGCCAGCAGTCCCGCCGCGCTGGCTAACCGCTCCTTCAGCCTGCTGGAGGAGGCACAGCCCTCCTGGGTCACGTAACGGCGGAGGGAAGGGGGGAACGGACGGCGGTGGGGGGGAATCAGGGGCTGCAGCCGTGCTCCCGGCCGGCCTGGAGGAGACCTGGGGGTCCCTGCTCCCGGAGATGCTCCTCGCCGCTGCCGGGTGGAAATCGGCAGCCTTGGGAGCCAGAGCATCCTGCCAGAGCTGACCCCGGGGTCCCGCAGAGCCTGAATTACACAATTTCCTCTGGGAATGGGGAAATCGCAAGGTTGAGGGGCAGTGGGGAAAAGCGGGGGGGGAGGTTTCGGCACCGGGGCCACCTCCCCAACTTGGGGCTGTGCCGAGGAAGAGGAGGGTGAGGGCGAGCAGAGGGCGTCAGGACCAAGCACCTCTGCATTGCCACCCCCCCCCAGCTAGGATGAGGCAAGGACAAGACCTCCGTGGTGCCAGCAAGGACCCGGACCCCAGTGGCCTTACTGGTTTAGTGCCTTCATACACCAGCACAGACTGGGAACTGCCCCAGAGGCATGCTGGGGCAGGAGTCACCCGCGGAGCCCTTGGAGCACTTGGGCTGCAATGAAATGAGATGACTTTGTAGTTTGGTCCTCTTCAAAGTTGGTTTGGGGTTTGGTTTTTTTTCCTTTTTTCCTGGGTATTTGCATACCAGGGTCACCAAGCAAATTTATTTATTTATTACATGAAAAAGAGGGGGAGGCAGGTCAAGGGGCTAAACCCAAAAATCAGAGCAACACAACGTACCGCAAAGAAACAGAGACACACCCAGAGCTGAGGTGGCAGAGGTCAGATTTTGGCCGGAGACCACCACGTGCCCTACCACACGATTCCGGGAGAGCCCCTGGGGACCGACAGGCTATAACCCCCCCCAGACCCCCAGCAGAGTGCGGCCGGTACCGGGACTGCACCCACCTCAAGCGGGAGCGACTGCAAAACGCGGCGCCTGCTGGAAGACGGTCAGACTTATTTAATTAAAAACAAAAATGCAACAACACAGAGTCCAAAGCATCTCCTGTCTCCTTGGTATTCGTGTGCACCCCCCACCCGGGGGGGAACCCCAGAAATACTTGTCAGCAGCACCGGTGGGTGACCTGGTAGAGGCACGGGGAGTTTTGGGGTGTTTGCCACATGCAGACGTTCACCCAGCAATAGCCTGGCACTGAGCTGCCCCCTCCAATTCACATTTAATGAATTAAAACACCTATTTTTAGCCCACTTTGCAGCACATCCTTTTACTCCCCGTGTATTTTGAGTTACGACAGCCACCCAAGGGAGAAGCCAGGCATTTCGGTGAAGGGTAGGGGTTCTCTCTTCCTAAGACTTGCTGGGGACCTGAGGGAGCCCCGAGGGGTCCCCGCTACCCCCCAGGTGTGGCCAGCAGCCCCACGTCACCTCTCCCCAGCCAGAGCTGTCGGCCAAAAGCAAAAATAAATAAGTAAAATCAGGCGGCGGCTGGCCGCAGCTGGGCTCCCTTTCTGCCGGCGGAGGGCGGCTGGGAGGAACGCGCCTGGGCCCCGGCGACGAGCCGCGGCTGGGGCGAGCTCACAAAAGCCGTGTTTTTGACCCAAGAGGGAGAACAGAAGCGGCATTGAGGAGCACGGGGCCGGCCGGCGGGGAGCAGCCACGCTGGAGCCCTGGGCGGCCGCCTGCTCCCACCGGCTAGGGAGGTTTTTCCGAGCGTGGCCGCCTTGCTCTCTGGGGAGCATCTGGCCTCAAGGTGTGAATTCAGGGTGCTCGACGCCAGCCGGCTGGGGAGAGGGCGCAAAAGTGGGGTTTTCTTTGCATTGAGCAGCGCGGGTGATACGCTCATCGCTTGCAGGCGATGGAGAGCCGTCAACCCCCTCCCTGTCTTGCACGCAGCTCTTGGCATCGCTGGATTTGCCGAGTGAATTGGGTTTTGTTTGGAGGCTTCCCGCCGGGAAAGCGGCGGGGTCGCCGAGGTCGCCTGGATACCCTGCGGCTGCGCGCTGGGAAAAGCCCACGGAGCTCGGCCAGCACGAGAGGGAACATGGCT
Source organism: Buteo buteo (assembly GCF_964188355.1). NCBI lineage: Eukaryota > Metazoa > Chordata > Aves > Accipitriformes > Accipitridae > Buteo > Buteo buteo. The sequence goes on along the minus strand of NC_134174.1, from coordinate 29,680,460 downwards.
GGACCCAGGGCAACGGTTACAGGCAAACGCCTCTCCTGTGCTTCTGCAAAAGTACCCATTAGTTTGGCTTTTGCAAAGCAAATAAAGTTTAAATTAATTGTTGCTTTGCAAAGCAGCACGAGGGGTAAATAGCTGGTCAACTGCCAGAGCCGGGAATGGGACGTCGGAAGGGTGGCCCAGCATTCCCCTCCCATCCCACCATGCACGGAGGAGCCTCGGGGCTTGGGCAAAGCAAGGTTTAGGGCGCAAGGACAGACAAATAAAGGAGAATACAAAGCAAGCGGTGAGGGAAGGGGGAACCGGGCTGAGCTGAGGCCAGAGGGGATGACGACAACCATCCATTCTCACCTGCGCTGCCTGCATGGCCTCAGCCCTGGCTGGCTCCAGCCTGTCATTGTTAGCTAAGCACAAGCATTTCTTCCTGGACACCCTCCAGCTTCCCATCAAAAATGTCATAGGACAGAAAGAAAACGCCCCGGAGCCGTGCAGATTTCTGTAGGGGCTAATTGCTCTCATTAAACCCACGCAGCCATGACTCCAGCGCGGAGCCAGATGCATTGAGAAGCCACGAGGGACACGCGGCTCCTTTCGAGACCGAAGCAGCCAAATTCACCCTGTGCCAACTGGGGGGAGGTTTGTCCCCCCAGGAGAGGCACCTCCTGCCTACCCTGCTCTGGCCGCTGCCAGGCCTTGCCCCAGTCCTTCCCTGTAGGAGGAAAGGCATGGATTTGGGAGAAAAAGCACACATTGGGAAAGCCACAGCAAGAGGCAATGCCTTAGAGCAAGGACGTACCTGCATTCAGCTGGGCCACGCAGGAAGCCCACAGCAGGAGCCACAAGAGATGCAGCCTCACCTTTCCTCCATCCACACCAATGCCAAAAAAACCCCATCCTCTTTTCAAGGGATTCAAGCTTTCAGAACTAAAACAGCTCCTGAAAGGACCAGGCTTGCCTTAAAACAAGCAAACAAAAGAAAAAAAACCTTCACTTCCCCATCCCAGGGCGGCTCCCACCCCTTCTATAACCTGCCCTGGGCAGGTCAGTGCCTGCAGCTGTGCTGCCCTCAGGCTCACCTGCTCAGCCTGCCACAGCTGTATTTTAGGGGAAATTTAGGCCCATCATGGTGATGTTTATTGTCACCAGAGAGGCATTTTCTGCAAGTAGCCCAGAGCAGCGAGGGGACACGTGTCCCGTGAGACAGGGCCACCAGCCGAAGCCTGCTTCTCCTCGGAGTTATTGCAGGTGACACGAGATGATGTAGCACCAGTGAGAGCTTTAATAAAATATGTATGCACTGTTCCCTTCTAAATGGGATCTTCCTGGTTAATGCTTCCCTCTGCCAGTCTAATCCAGACTTGACTTTGGACGGCAGGTACACCCTGCTGTTTCTCTGCCTGCCTCTCGGAGACATTCGGGCTTGCTGGGGCCATGCTGGCGTGGCTGACCTTGCTGTAGAGAGGCAATTCTTGCTTGAGTCAGAAGATGCCAGTGCCCACCAAGTAAGAGAGTGGTCGAGGCAGGCAGGTCTCTGAAATGCCACCGTAGACACTGTGCTGTTTAATGCAAGGCCAAGGTGGCAAACTGCTACCGGCAGCTGGCACGGTGGATGTCTGCCGGGCCACGAAGCCGAGCTGCCAGGCTGGCCCACAGAAATGCATAAAAAGGCCTTTTTCCAGTTTGGCATGAGGTTTGTCCCAAATCTCAGAAGTCGTGGCTGCTCCACTGGCTTTCCTAACACCCCGTCCCCTTCCCCTCGCTTGCTCTATCTCCATTTAATAGGATCGGCTGAGCTAATCCCCCGTGTCCCCTCGCAGCGCTATCGGATGGGATTTCTGCACCGGGGCTGGAAGGAAACCCATCGTCCAAGCAATCGCATGCCCTTACCCAGCCCTGCTGGCTTCTGCTGGAGGCCAGATCCACCCTCGCTCTTCGCTGCATTGTGGAGCTCGGTGTGGTTCCCGCAGGGAGCTGGTGCATGGCTATGGCTTCGCCACCTGAACCCCGGGTCGGTGGGGGGACCCGTGGGTCAGTGAGGGACCGGGGGCTGCAGCACACACAGACATTTCAGCATTAAATGACAGCCTTGTTTTCTGTTGTGTTTTTTTAAGAGACTGCATGCCTGACCAGACCGCATTTCTTGGTCTCCATCCCATATTTATCCTGTAATTACACCTTCGGACAAAGGCTGCCTGTCTGTGAGACTGATTTTTTTAAGGATACAGTTTTATTATATGCTGTGCTTTCACTGTAATGAAATCCTGGGGAGGGGGAGAGAAAACTCCCCACAATTTGGGGGTGAAAGCTGTTCTTTCTCAAAACCTGCCCCAAGAGCGAAGGAGCTTGCCTAAGCCCTCTCCCTTCTTTTTCTCAAGGAAAACCCAACCGCTGACATCCTTTCTCCTTCTCTACCACCCCATGAGGATTCATGCCATAAAACCCCTCTCCATGTTGTCCCGTAAGAGAAAGGTGCTGCCAAGCCGCAGGCTCCTCTGCCGCAGGAGCAGAGCCTTGTCAGAGAGGTCTTTGCAATCCTTATAGCCAGCCGGCTAAGCTGGATAAAGCTGATTAAGGTCCTCTTTGCACCTGCTTGGATCACAGCACAACGAGGGATAAATTCCCACAAAAAGGCATTTCCATAAAATTCCTAGTGGCCACCACGCACTTGGCTCTGGAGGCATAGGGAAGATTTGTCCCGCATGATAACCAAAGGCAGTTATTGGAGCTGTTTGAGCAGGGGTTTTCTCCAAGGGGAAGGAGCGCCCTGGCCCTGCCTGCGCTCACCCCGTGCCGGGGGCTGCCGTGAGCCTGGCCGTGCTTCAATTCCCCAAAACCTGCATTGGGGTGAGCCTCTCGAGAGCCCCAATTTGTAGGTGCCTGATGATAGGCGAGATGAACCCTGCCGCCGGAGCACGCTGAGCCTGGCAAACTCATCCCACGTGTGGTAGCAGGTTAGGCGGGAAGCGAGATTTTCGCTGTGCCCTGCCGCGTCGTGCAGGGGAAGAGGAGCTGGGGAGCACCTCGGCACAGAGCCCGTTTCAGTCCCAGCAACAAGGAGAATAGCCTTGTGGCACGGCCCCGGGACAGAGCGGACCCCCGCTACCAGCTCCCTGTGGCTCTTCTTCTGGATACAAAGATCAGCTGATTCACAGAGACCATAGCATTTCACATTTGGGGTTTTCCTGAATCCCTTTTCCGGGTGGGATCTGCGACCGGTTTATGGGCTGGCACGTACAGAGGCACTGCCTATAAATACACAACTGGCTGGTCCAGCCTGACCAAAATAAGGTGACTTTGGCGGTGTGGTTTATGGGAAGTGGCCAGTGGCTGGTCTTCTCAAGCTGATGTCACTGAAAAACTGGAAATGAAAATGAGGTTTGTTGGGGAGAGACTAAATAAAACGGGACCTTGTTGACTTTTGCTAAAAGTAAATTTTATTTTTAAGGTATAAAATAGCCAGTGTTGATGCTTAAAAGCAGCAGGTACTGGTCTGAATTGGTTTTTCCAGGCAATTCTTTGCCCTGGACTGACCTGATTCCACCCCAGTTGCGGCAGAGATCCCCGAGGCATGCGGGGGTGACCAGGTCACCTGTGGCAAAATGGGAAACACTGGGGCAGGTGCCAAGGATGGGCAATACAGTTTGTCTAGCGGAGAGCAATCCCTCACCTCATCCCTGGAAGACCCAAAAATACCCTTTCCTTGGAGCTGTGCAGCTGGAGGGCTGCAGCGATGCTGCTGCCGCCAGGGCTGTTGCAGGACGATGTGCAGGCAACGTCCACGGGCAGAGGGAATGTGGCGCCTGACGCTGCTGATACAGAAGAGGATGAGCACGCTCGTCCTCGGGTTTTGCTGAGATAGCTGCTAGCCAGATGTACAGTAACAGAGTCTGCTTGGGAGCGATTACTCCGCAGCGAGTTTGGTGACATTTATTGTTACATCCTGAACCATTTGTTTGTTTTGTGTTTGTGAGGGACGTTTTTCCCTCTCACATTGAGGCCAGGAAGAGCTGCAGCTGGGACAAGTCTCCTTTGGTTTTATGGCAGAGACATTGTCAGTGGGGGGACAAACAGGACCCCTCCAGCAGCTCAGACTTGGCCGGTAGGGATGGGGTCTTCAGGCTGGCCCAGGAGGGAGAGCAACTCTCTGGAGGAGAGTGAAGGGAGGGATGTTAACACTCTTCCAGGTTGTTGAGGGCTACTGCAAAGTTAAAGAGGCTAACCTGCTCCGATGCTCATGGTGGGCAGAACAAGGAGGCACAGGCTTACCAGGGGTTCAGGCAAGTGCAGAGCAGAGGCATTCGTGTCATCCTAAGGTCTTCCTACATTGTAGCCATTCTTCAATTTATCATACTCGGAGGGATGTCTATTAGCTCTGGCTGATGCTGGATTAAACCTGATGAGGGGAGCATGTAGGGACAGGTGTATACCCACGCTGCCTGCGTGGCGTTTCAGAACGGCAGAGGAGGGGCAGGAGCATCCCACAGAGCCCTTTCCCTATGCCCCTTCCTTCCCACTGGACCCCTGCCATCCCGCAGGGTGCATATGGTCCACGGGGCAGCTGTGAGGAAAAGGCCAAGGAGCATGGAAGAAGCCAGGGCAGACCGAGCGCTGCCCCCAGCCTCCCCACATGCCTCCGCTGTATGGAGCACCAGCAGAAAACAAAACCCTCTCTGAAGCTGACCAGCTCTTATTGCAGCCGTCTGTTTGCAGCCGGCTGGAGAAATATCATCAAAACAACATATTTGCCAACGCTGAGCACGCACCTGCATGCAGAAAGTTCCCTCTGACCACAGTTTTGAGCATTCAGAGTTTCTTCCCGTTTGCCTGGAGTTGGATGTGAGGTTTTCACAAAGGCTCCTTTTACCCGCCCTGTTAGCTTTGGGGACTCTTTTTGCCACTGACCTTGTCTTGTTGGTGCATCTCCAACTGGCCAGCTCAAAAGTTTTCTACCCTTTTTTTGAAAGGTGATCTTCTCGGTGTACAACCGGATTCACCTGA